>NC_090400.1:51450082-52086822 GCF_036365525.1 Heterodontus francisci
CCCTCTGTCTGTCTGTCTCTCTCTCCCTCTGTCTGTCTGTCTCTCTCTCCCTCTGTCTGTCTGTCTCTCTCTCCCTCTGTCTGTCTGTCTCTCTCTCCCTCTGTCTGTCTGTCTCTCTCTCCCTCTGTCTGTCTGTCTCTCTCTCCCTCTGTCTGTCGGTCTCGCTCCCTCTCTCTCTGTCTCGCTCTCTCTGCCTCTGTGTGCGTCTCTCCCTGTCTGTCTCTCTCTGATTCTAGGCAGTGAGTGTCAGGTGGGGGAGGGGTCTTTTTGACCAGGTGGGGCATCACTGCCGAGCATCATTGTGTACTTGGCCAACGTCCACACTTAGGCAGTTTCCAGTGTGGGTCAGGGGGTTACTGAATCAGGTGAGGGATGTTGTTTTTGTTGAGTTACAGCTCTCTAATTTAGCCAAGGAGCCCCCCAGTATCTCACCCTCAGTCTATTTCATAAAGCCAGTTTGTTAGGCCACACTTAGAATATTGCGTGCAATTCTGGTCGCCACACTACCAGAAGGACGTGGAGGCTTTGGAGAGGGTACAGAGGAGGTTTACCAGGATGTTGCCTCGTCTGGAGGGCATTAGCTATGAGGAGAGGTTGGAAAAACTCGGATTGTTTTCACTGGAACGACGGAGGTGGAGGGGCGACATGATAGAGGTTTACAAAGTTTTGAGCGGCATGGACAGAGTGGATAGTCAGAAGCTTTTTCCCAGGGTGGAAGAGTCAGTTACTAGGGGACATAGGTTTAAGGTGCGAGGGGCAAAGTTTAGAGGGGATGTGCGAGGCAAGTTCTTTACACAGAGGGTGGTGAGTGCCTGGAACTTGCTGCCAGGGGAGGTGGTGGAAGCAGGTACGATAGTGACGTTTAAGAGACATCTTGACAAATATATGAATAGGAAGGGAATAGAGGGATATGGGCCCCGGAAGTGCAGAAGGTGTTAGTTTCGGCAGGCATCAAGATCGGAGCAGGCTTGGAGGGCCGAATGGCCTGTTCCTGTGCTGTATTGTTCTTTGTGAAGGATGGAACCGGAGCCAATTCTTATAAACTTTATTTATTTACAGAGTTACACATTACAAGCATGCGCCTCCTAACCCAAGAACCACAGTTTCAATCTGTGTCTATTTATATGGGCTCAAGTGATTCCTCAGTTAGTGCCCATCACCTGTAGACAATTAATATACAACTGACACCCGCCATCGCCCGCAGCTGAGATGAGCTAGCCCAAGTGCAGAGCAGGGGTCGAACCTAGGCTGCTGCTTCAGATCTGTTGGGCCCCGTACCTCTGGTGGACTTACCCTCCGAGCTTCAGCGGAGCCGGAAACAGCTCGACTTTTAATTGTGTTTTGCAAATTCTGAACTGTCATTTATTTAAATTGGATCTTATTTTGAAGGGGAGAAGCTCATGCGGACGGTTTGGCTTTGAGACAAAACAGCACATGTCTAAACTTGTCTCAAAGTGCTTCTTCCTTATCCCCAGGCACCACATAATTAAGCATAGAAAATAAATTATGTACGAGTGCACTCACTGAGATTTATTTTTGTGTAGCTCCTTAGTTACCTCAGGGTCCACTGTTAAAATGCGCAATAATATGATTTTTTCCCCCCCACGAGATCCTGATAAATGGCGTCCAATAGATGCTAATAAATATACATTCTGAGATGATTTTGCTGGGTTATTATCTGAGAGCAGCCATTTTTCACGCCCTTACTGCTGTCGCTTGTCGCTGGAATGGATTGTCTGCTGTGAGAGCAGGTTTTCCTTTCCTGCTGTCTGACTGGTTTAAATAATTTATCACAAGGTCAACCTCCTATGTGGGTTTCACTGACTTGAGGTACAAGGTACTTGACTAATTCAGTATGCTTGCGTCGAGAAGGCCCCTCAGGCTGTGGATCAGTGCAGTATATTGCATTCTACCATCAATTGCAGGGGCCAGGAACGATTATTCCCTTCCCAGTTTCCTCACGGAATAGCATTTTCAGTTTTGGGACGCATGGCTGATTGGGGTGCGGGAGAGGCTGGTGTTTGGGAGAAGGGAGGGGTTCCTGGTGGAAGTGAGGGAAGAAATCCCGAGTGGAAGCCTCCTTTTGCGAGGTGTACTGGGAATCTTGAAGAACAGGTCAAACCAGGCCACTCGCAGTTAGAAAGAGTGGGAATGAAGACGAGATCAAGCAAGTCGAGTTGATTAGACAACAACCAGTCTGCAGATAGAAGGGAAAAAATAAAGGTTCAATTTCTGTAATTCACTCGTTTTAGTGCAAGAGGAGAGGAACGTGTAAAGTGGGCAGCTCTGAGTTTTGCTTAAGAATTAGCTGGAGTTGGGAAAGTCACAGTGGATCTTGGTTTCAACAAAATGAGGACGGAAGAGCGTGTCGGACGACGTTTTCGGAGCAGAAGAAGAAAGTTCAGAGAAACATTGACCATGGTAGTGTTTTTTAAAAAAACAGATGGAGGTGGTGAGAGGGAGCGAGATTAGGGACTGGAGGAAAGTGAAGGGTCAGGTGGGCTGTGTTTTCTTGCACCATGTCCAGCAGTGGAGCGACCTTTATTTTAGAGATACAGCATTGAAACAGGCCCTTCGGCCCACCGAGTCTGTGCTGACCATCAACCACCCATTTATACTAATCCTACATTAATCCCATTACTCTCTCACATCCCCACCTTCCCTCAATTCCCCTACCACCTACCTACACTAGGGGCAATTTATAATGGCCAATTTACCAATCAACCTGCAAGTCTTTGGCTGTGGGAGGAAACTGGAGCACCCGGAGGAAACCCAGACCTTATTCGGCTTTCACTTTGACAGTCAACTGAGATGTTTTTTTTTGTCAATTCAAATGAGCTGTCGGCAGCTGAAAGGCATTTTGGGAGAGAGGCAGCTCTCAATCCATTAAAAGAGAATTGAGCAGCCGAAAAATTGTTTTGACTGTTTATTGGATCAATATGGCATTGAGATAAGCTGACATTTTGTCCATTCAAAGGCATGCTGTTCGCTTTGAGCACCATGGAAGGAAGGGACTAAGAAAGGGAACATTAGATAATGGACTGAGAGAATGAAAGACTCTCAAAAAAAAAAGATCCACTTCTGTCATTTATACATTGCAAGTAACAGGAGAGTACCAGCTAACCTTGACTCGGATACTGTTAACAGAGGTGCTGAAGGGGATAATACCTTTCATAGCAGATTAGAATTTTTGCATTAAGTCAGCTTTCTAGTTCAAGGTGCCTTTTGTAAAGTTTCTTTCTTTTCCCCAATGACTTGTTTCCTTTTTCCTCTATTTCTCCATCTCTTCAGTGACAAGTACTGATTCCCATTTGCACAAAAGCTACTCCAATCCTATCGTTATTGTCACTGACTCTCCAGCACTGGAGAGCTTTCGCTGTCCAGGAGATGCTGGGTGAGACAATGCATTACCTTTTGGATGCCGTGCGTGACACCTATAGTTAAGGCTGCTTGGTTCATTAAAGAGAGATTAAATTAAATTTTTAGAGCAGATTTCCTGTCACGCTGATTCTAACTAGAGCTGCACTGAGGGCTGTCTTGACAGTGCAATCAGCTGGCTGCGAGCGCTGGAAGATTCATTATCCCCTGACTGGACTACGAGGTGTGGCGTCCCACGGGTGAAGGAGCTCGCTGAGCTAGGTTTGAGTGGGGAGCGGCAGCAGGGGCAGGAAGGGAGTAGGATTGATTCACAGTGAATGCACATCGAGATAGCTGAGTGAACAGTCATAAATTGGTGCGCTTATCTGTAAGTATAGCTTAGACATAGATCAGTAAAATATAGTGGTCAGCTACAGAAAAAATAATGAAAAAGACTAATGTAATGTTAGCCTTTCTAACAAGAGGGCTAGAATATAAAGGGGAGGAATTTTTGCTACAGCTATACAAAGCCCTGGCACTACAACTGGAGTCTTGTCTTTGATTCTGGACTTTAGTAAGGAGATATTGGCCTTGTAAGGAGTGCAGCACAGATTCACCAGAATGATATCTGGGCTCCAATGGTTTGGTTACAAGGAGAGGTTACAAAAAACTAGACTTGTATTCCCTAGGCATATAAAAAGCTAAGGGGTGATTTGTTTGAAGTTTTTAGAATTTGGAAAGGAATTGTTAGGTAGAGAGATTAGATCCGTTTACTCCTGTACCCCATTTAATCATTTAGTTCTGATGAAGGGTCACTGACCTGAAACGTTAACACAGCTTCTCTCTCCACAGATGCTGCCAGACCTGCTGAGTATTTCCCGCATTTCTTGTTTTTACTTCTTATATCCAGCATCCGCAGTATTTTGCTTTTATTTACCCCATTTAGTCTCTTATTTTTCCAGGAATATGTGACCGTCATATTTTTGCAGCCAAAATTCACCACATTACACTTATCTACATTGAAAATCATTTGCCAATTACATGCCCATTCTGCAAGCGGATTAATGTCATAGAGCCATTTTGTCAGAGGAGGCCATTCAGCCCATCAAGTCCATGTTTTCTTCTACTTTGTCACAGTCTTCCTTCTTTAGTATTAACGACACCCCTCCCCCCACCCCCCCCCACCAAATTTGGTGTCAACTGCAAATTTTGATACAGTACATCTGATTCATTTTCCAAACCTTTATGTAAATACTGAACAGCAGTGGTCCCTGCACCAATCCGTGTGGAAAACCACTTCCCACCTTTTGCCTGATGTGCTGAGGGTGTGAAAAGTGCTATATTGCAACGTAACCACACGACCGAAGTGCTTCATGGGCTGTAAAGTGCTTTGCGTCGCCCTGAGGGCCGTGGAAGGCGCTATATAAATGCAAGTCTTTCTATTCTTCCTTTCTAATATAAAGGCAGATTTTTTTCCTTTGCTTTTAGCATTGAGTGTTGGGGTACAGTACACAGGTGCGCAAGCACAGTGGTTAAAGCCTGGGCCCTTGGACTAAATCGGGCCATTTACTCCCAGCTCCTGTGATCACTCGCAAAGCCGCATGAGCAGGGCAGTTGATGGGGTGAGATTCTCAAGTTCTGAATTTCTCCCTCGGGGGATATTTGCCCGTGTTTCTCATGAACTCGTGTTAAAGTTGACTGGAGCAGTTGCTGAATGATTTTTGAGTCTTCATTCACAGAAACACCAGTACAGGGGGCGGCCAGCCAATTCATTCCAAACCACGTGACTGTTTGAAGGTCATTTATTGTTTGTTTTACAGTTGGATACATTTCAGTTTTCCTGGTGTGTGGGAGGCTGTAATTTTTTCTCTCTGTGGATATGAATGAGTGAGGCAGGAGGCGGTGATGAACCTGGGTTTGGGGTTGTATTAGTGTTATAGAGGGGATTGTCCTGCTCAAATTTGGTCAAAATTGTGATCTCCTCAACCGTGCTTTGGACAATTTCTTTCTTTATATAGTACCTGTAAGAACATTTAAAAAAAAAGGAGCAGGGGTAGGCCATTTGGCCCCTCGGGCCTGCTCTGCGATTCAATAAAATCATGGCTGATCTGATCTCGGCCTCAACTCCATTTTCCTGCCTGTTCCCCATAATCCCTGACTCCCCTATAGTTCAACAATTTGAATATACTCAATGACCCAGCTTCCACTGCTCTCTGGGGTAGAGAATTCCAAAGATTAACGATCTCTGAGAGAAGAAATCTCTCCTCAGCTCCGTCTTAAATGAGGCACCTTATTCTGAAACTGTGCCCCCTAGCTCTTGATGACCGCATGAGGGGAAAACAACCTCTCGGCATCTACCCTGTCAACATGGTAACGTTGGTGTTGCCACCTGTCATGGCTACCAGCACTAACCCGACATCAGAGGCACTTTAAACCTGCTCCTGAGATGAATAGGGATCAGGACTGATTTTGCACTGTTGTGAATTTGGTTCTGTAGCCCAAGGATAAAAAAAAAGTAGACGTTTCCTCCTTCAGAAGTGATTTATATTTTGCAGTCTGAAGAACAAAGTGTTTGCTTCCTGTGGATAAGTTTATTTTTGTGTAATACATTGAGGCAGCCCCCAATCATGACACCAAATCGATCATTCTGCGCTAACTGACTCCCTGGCTGCTGGTACTATGATAACTCCTCCCCAATTCCCATAAAAGTATCTCCCTAGAAACCGCTAGGGTCCCCACTTCAGATCATCCCCCAGGCCCTTCCTGTAAAACCCATGCGAGCGTTTGGGTTTAGCTGTGATTGGCCCTTCCTCATTTCTCCAGCTGAATAAGACCACACACAAGGACAGTGATCACTTGGGTATGCAGGCGCGAAAGCAACCCCAGCACGCGTTGAGCACCTACAGGAGAAGGGGGGCGGGGAGGGACGGCAGAAGGGAATGTCTTATCATGTGACAGGAACTCTCCCCACATAAGCCTTAGTGGCAGGAGTGGAGGTTTGAGTAACAGTGGCAGGATCTCAAAGCGAGTACACGGGGAAACAGTTGGCTCAATAATGGAGGCTGTGTGTGTTGGAAGGGCTCCAGCTACCAGTCTCTATCTGTCCATCTTCATTATGAAGGTTACTATTTACTGGTGTGCCTAAGGGTGGAAGCAACTCGATGTTTTGGAATTTGCTCAGCGACCGGTCTTACTTTTGTGATGCCACCCAAAGCCCTATAGAGTGTAACAGCCGCGTGCTCCACTCCCAGTGACCGGTTCCCTGTATGTCCGGATGGGCACTTGCAGTACCTTACAGAGAGAGTAGTGCACTGGGTTGGAGTTGTGACTCTCAGGAGTGACAAGGGGTTAGGTCTATGGCTCTCTGTCTGTTGATTCCGCTGGTTTTCGCTATGCCTAGTGGGGGAGGAGCTAAATAGGAAGAAGCAACCATGCTTTCATAGGAAGGGAATGGGAGAGTCTTCATTGTACATGAAATCTATTTCTCAGTGAACGTTTGGGTGAGTTGAGTCTCCTTTTAATGAATTACTTCTGAAAGTTGATTTGCTGGATGCTGCCCCAGTAAATAATAATTGGATATTCACAAGGTTGTTGTATCTTCATTCGATGCGCAATAAGAACAGAAAGTTGGGAATGGGTTTGAATTGGAAATCCCCAGAGAAGTGCTAAATGGGGGAAAATCCTGAGTTTGCAGTCTGAGAGTCCTACACTTGTACAGATTATAATACATGGAGATGCCTTGGGGACCATGGATTTGGTTAATTTGAAGGAAGTGGGTCCATAGTCTGCACAGTGAGGGAGTGAGCTCTACATCCCTTCTACTGAGCTCTGGTTCCTATTTCATTCAACGCCATTGCCCCCAAGTACATCTGAGGCCAACATCCTGGCTCCCACATCTGGGGCGCTTCGAGCACCTCTCGTGCACTCCTGGATGGTGTACAAGATAAGCTTGTTGCCTGTTAGTTGGCCCTTCTCTCACTTTTAGCCTCTGACCTATCTGTCTCTCTGATTCCATTTGCAAGAAAGAAGCGGCAGTTAATGTAGCACCTTTCACAAGTTTGAGGACAGCCCACACTGCTTTACAGTCAATTACAGAAGTGTAATCAGTGTTGCAATGCGGCAAAAGCAGCAGCCAATTTGCACACAGCAAGCTCCCACAAACAGTGACGTGATAATGATCAGATAATCTGTTGACATTCTTGGTTCAGGCCAGGAAGTTGATATCCCTTATATGTCTGTTGTGCTCTCTCTCCCTCTTTGGGTTTGTGGCTCTCTCTTGTCTTTATGCTTCATTTTCAGTGACCTGAGGTAACTTTGTTTCAGTGCAGTCCAGTTGCTAGTGGGTGTGGACTAAAGCAGTCTCGTGGTGTGCGGCATTGTGGGGTGGGGGATGGGGTGGGGTGGCATTCGTCTGAGGTTGGGGCTGAGGCATCTTGTCGGGGCAGAGCAGAGGGAGCTTTACTCCACATCTATCCAGGCGATAGCAGAATTGAAGTCCCCACTGAGCACTAACATCCCTCACCCTTTTGGCTGGGCACAAAACATGGTTTTATGAAACATATCTTTTCAAGAGTATTGACATCAAAGCTCTGAGGAAACAAAATGTTCTCTTTACAGTTCTACATGTGAAAATATAATGAGTACGGAACACTCCCTATGAAGTCTGTCTTTTTTTCCAAACCGACTCAGTAAGTTCAATTTTGCAGCTTCACTTTGGATCACACCGGCCCTGTGCATGGCATACGACATGGTGAGAGGAGAGCCTCTCCCTTCAGCGAGTGGCAAGACTGTGGTAACCATTAGGCAGCATAGGCCTGTGGGAAACGGTTGAACTCCGTTTAAACGGATGTTATTTAAACTCCTCATGCAAGAGACCCAGGTGCATGTGGTTGCAGTCTCACACTCATCTAGTCCTGGTTTCTTAAAAGGGCAATACCCTGGAATGGACTGTTGAGTTGCCTGCTTTTGACTTTTGAGGACTGAGAGCACTTGTTACTGCAGTGCCCTTGTTTTATGTGTGTATGTGTTTGTGCTTGTGCTTGTTTGCCTGTGTGTATAATCGCTGTTAATTGGAATGTCATGGGCTTTTGTATAATGTTGACTCTTGGGAGTAATTACTATATTGGAATGTTCTTTAAACCTCCAGTTCAGTGGGTGGGGAGGGGCGGGGGAGAAATGGTTGATGTTTGATGATTTTATATATCAGAAGCACGAGGTACCCTGTTCCCATCTCTCGATCTAAGCTGAGGTGTTGGCCTACACAGGTGGGCACCCTCCTCTCCAACCACGGGCAACGTCCATGTTCCACCACCTGCATGGGTTGGTCCTTGCGGCCATCTCTCCTCCATCTGTGCGTGTGTGTTGCTCCCACAGTCGGGTGTTCGGCACGTGAAGCATCACTGGTGAGAGAAGGGTGGAAATTAGAAGCAAAGTTGATAAAGTTTTCCAGTTCGGGGCAGGAGCAGGAAACGGCACCGATACAGTCATCAATGTACCGGGAAAAGAGTTGGGGGAGGGGGCCTGAGTAGGACTGGAACAAGGAATGTTCGACATATCTCACAAAAAAACAGGCATAACTAGGACCAATGTGGGTACCCATTGCAACACCTTTTACTTGAGGGAAGTGAGTGGAGGTGAAGGAGAAGTTGTTCAATGTAAGAACAAGTTCAGCCAGGTGGAGGAGGGTGGTGGTGGATGGGGACAGGTTTAGCCTCTGTTCAAGGAAGAAGCGGAGAGCCCTCAAACGGTCCTGGTGGGGGATGGAGGTGTAGAGAGATTGGACGTCCATAGTGAAGAGGAGGCGGTTGGAGCCAGGAAACTGAAAATTGTCAAAATGATGTAGGGCGTCAGAAGAGTCACGGATGTAGGTGGGAAGAGACTGGACCAGGGGAGAAAAGATAGAGTCAAGATAGGAAGAAATAAGTTCAGTGGGACAGGAACAGGCTGAAACGATGTGTCTGCCGGGACAGTCCTGTTTGTGGATTTTAGGAAGGAAGTAGAAGCAGGTTCACCAGACTTGTTCCCGGGATGGCGGGACTGTCCTATGAGGAGAGATTGGGGAAACTGGGCTTGTATTCTCTCGAGTTTCAAAGAATGAGAGGTGATCTCATTGAAACCTACAAAATACTTTAAGGGATAGACAGGGTACATACAAACATATGAATTAGGAGCAGGAGCAGGCCACTTGACCCTTTGAGCCTGCTCCGCCATTCAGTAAGTTCATGACTGAACTGATTACTCCACACTTCCACCTACCCCTGATAACCTTCCACCCCCTTGCTTGTCAAGAATCTCTCTACCTCTGCCTTAAAAATATTCAGGGACTCTCCTTCCACCGCCTTTTGGGTAGGAGAGTTCTGGGGACTCACGACCCTCTGATGGAAAAGGTTTCTCCTCATCTCTGGCTTAACTGGGCGGCCCCTTATTTTTAAACACTGACTCCTAGTTCTCGATTCTCCCACAAGGGGATCCTTTTCACATCCACCCTGTCAAGACCCCTCAGGATCTTATCTGTTTCAATCAAGTCACCTCTTACTTACTCTTCTTTACTCAGAGAGTAGTAGGGGCGTGGAACGCCCTGCCTGCAACAGTAGTAGACTCGCCAACTTTAAGGGCATTTAAGTGGTCATTGGATAGACATATGGATGAAAATGGAATAGTGTAGGTCAGATGGTTTCACAGGCCGGCGCAACATCGAGGGCCTGTACTGCGCTGTAATGTTCTAATTCTAATTCTAATTCTAAATTCCAGCGGATACAAGCCTAGCCTGTCCAACTTTTCCTCAAGACATCCCGCCCATTTCAGGTATTCATCTAGTAAACCTTCTCTGTCCTGCCTCCAATGCATTTACATACTTCCTTAAATAAGGCGGCGCAGTGGTTAGCACCGCAGCCACACAGCTCCAGCGACCCGGGTTCAATTCTGGGTACTGCCTGTGTGGAGTTTGCAAGTTCTCCCTGTGACCGTGTGGGTTTCCGCCGGGTGCTCCGGTTTCCTCCCACAGCCAAAGACTTGCAGGTTGATAGGTAAATTGGCCATTGTAAATTGCCCCTAGTGTAGGTAGGTGGTAGGAGAATAGTGGGGATGTGGTAGGGAATATGGGGTTAATGTAGGATTAGTATAAGTGTTTGTAGGCATGAACTCGGTGGGCCGAAAGGCCTGTTTCAGTGCTGTATCTATAAATAAAAAAATAAATAAAATGCTCCACCACTCAAGGTGGTTGTTGGGCACTGTGGTGGTGATACATGACTAGAGTGATGATCAACATGGCTACGATCCCAAGGATGCATGCTTTCTCTGCCAGTTGTCTGCAGTGCATTTCTACAGAGGGTAGTTGTCTTGAGAAAGCACCTTCAGAGGAAGAGAGGGAGAATGCTCAAGGAGGAAAGAATTTTAAAAATGCATGTCGCACATACATATCTCTGAGAGTCATACAGCACAGAGGCAGGCCCTTCAGCCCATCGTGTCCGTGCCAGCCATCAAGCACCTATCCATTCGAATCCCATTTTCCAGCACTTGGCCCATAGCTTTGTATGCTGTGGTGTTTCAAGTGCTCCATCTAGATACTTCTTAATTGTTATGAGAGTTCCTGCCTCTACCACCCCTTCAGGCAGTGCATTCCAGATTCCAACCATCCTCTGGGTGAAAAAAAATTTCCTCAAATCCCCTCTAAACCTCCTGTCCCTTACCTTAAATCTAGGCCCCCTGGTTATTGACACCTTCGCTAAGGGAAAAAGTTTCTTCCTATCAATACCCCCCGTAATTTTGTATACCTCAATCATGTCCCCCCTCAGCCTTCTCTGCTGTAAGGAACACAACCCTAGCCTATCCAGTCTCTCTTCATAACTGAAATGCTCCAGCCCAGGCAACATCCTGGTGAATCTCCTCTGCACCCTCTCCAGTGCAATCACATCCTTCCTACAGAACTGTTCTCAAGATGATGGACCTAATGTTTTTGTTATTGATTAGGGAATTGGACCTCTCGTGAATGAAAATAACTGTCACCTTTCCACTATACAAAGACCCGGTTTCTATTTATCTTTTCTACTCTCCACCAATGCTACTGAGTCTGGGAACCCAAGTAGCATCACAATAGTGCCAAAAAAAACCCTTAAAGCTTTGTGCGTCATTGTTGAAGAGTTTCTTCAAATATTGTTTGAGTATCACACAAGTATATAATTAAACATGATTCAAAGCCAGCCGTGTAGACACTGAGCATGTATTTATGGGGGTTTGATCTTTTGTAAGTGTATGACAGAATGTCTAACTTTCAGCAATTTGGGAATCGGCCTGTCAACTAGATTACTGGTAGTCCATTACAGCTCCTTTTTAAATACATGTCTGAAGATTAAAAATAGATTTTTATTTCTCCCTGCTGTCTCTCAAAAATGTATCATTGGAGCGATTTGGTGCCTCAGCAACGACGATGTTCTGGCCTTTGCCTGCATGCCACCCTAACCTACTTTACATGTTGTCCTTTGACCTCGGTTACTATGGTAGCATTTCCGTTGAATTGCATAAAAGGATTTTTTTCTTAAATGTTGTGAGTCAGGCCTCCAAGGGTTAACGTGACTCCAGCATTCCGCTTCAGGTGATCCCTACTGTACTGGGAGCCCAGGTGCGGCCCTGTGCTAATGTTGGCAGAATTTCCCATTGTGTACTGAACAAATGCTGGCTGCATCCTATAGACATTGTATAACGCACCCGTGCAGAGTGAGTGATCTGAAAAATGCAGGCTCAAGTCCCATGGAGGGTGACACGGGATTGCTGGACTGGCGTCCAGAGGGCTTTCTGTGGGGATTGCTGGACTGGCGTCCATAGGGGTTTCTGTGGGGATTGCTGGACTGGCGTCCAGAGGGGTTTCTGTGGGGATTGCTGGACTGGCGTCCAGAGGGGTTTCTGTGGGGATTGCTGGTCTGGCGTCCAGAGGGGTTTCTGTGGGGATTGCTGGACTGGCGTCCAGAGGGGTTTCTGTGGGGATTGCTGGTCTGGTGTCCAGAGGGGTTTCTGTAGGGATTGCTGGACTGGCGTCCAGAGGGGTTTCTGTGGGGATTGCTGGTCTGGCGTCCAGAGGGGTTTCTGTGGGGATTGCTGGACTGGCGTCCAGAGGGGTTTCTGTGGGGATTGCTGGTCTGGTGTCCAGAGGGGTTTCTGTGGGGATTGCTGGTCTGCATCAAGAGGGGTTTCTGTAGGGATTGCTGGTCTGGTGTCCAGAGGGGTTTCTGTGGGGAATCCTGGCCTTTTGTGGTGAGGTGTATCTGTGGGATTGCTAGCTTTAAATTGGCAGCAAAGAAAAATTTTGGTTGTATTTAAAACTTTCAGTGCTTAAGAGCACAGGGGATATTTTGGTGAGCAGAAGAGGACGAGTGAAAGGAAAGGTTTGAAAATTGCTGTGAGTGGGAAGGGACAGTTTACCCAAGAGCTGCTATCTGGCTTGTCATTGTCAGTAACCACGGTGTGGCTGTGGATCCCTCAATGAGATCACGCACCGGCCCAGATAACACTGGTGGCTGTGCAATGTGGAAAAATAAAATCTAAAATTAGAAAGTCATCCAATAGTAGATAATCTGCTGTGGGAAAAACTGCGGCTGACTTTCTTCTCTGCCCTTTCAGATCACAGGGCGTGTAGGGTGAATTATGACACTGAGGAAAAACTCCCAGGGCAGATAAGCTGTGATTGCAGATAGCCAGGGTATAAAGGAGGAAAAACTCGGCAGTATGTCCTTGGGAGGCACTCCAGTGCTCTGGGATTCTTAGGGTGTGCTTTCAGCGAAGGATTCACAACTGTTCAGCTCCAGCCTTAGCTTGAGAATGACGTGGCGTTTTTTTTATTAAGCGTGTTAAGTGGGTTTTATTTCCAACTTGTGGATGACCTTTTCACCCTGTTTATTGCTGAATTGTTTTGTCACCACACAGTGGCTCCAAGACTGTAAAACGTACTGTGGGCTTAGGAAGTGCTTTGTCAATACAAGAGAATATTTAACCTTGCTTTTGAAAAAAAAGGATAGTGCTACCAATCTGCAAATGCCAGTTGTTTATTTTAGACCTTACTTGGATCAGCTCGTAACCGACCCCCCCCCCACAACCTGTAAAGATTATGGGTCCACCCCAGAGATTGGGCACTCACTCTAGGCTGTCACTTCAAAGAAAGAACAAACTTGCATTTATATAGCACCTTTCATGACCTTGGGACGCTCAAAAGCATGAAATGTAGATACTGTTGTAAAGTAGTGAAATGCAGTAGCCAATTTGCGCACAGCAAGCTCCCACAAACAACAAATGAGGTAAATGACCAAATAATTTTTTTTTTTAGTGATGTTGGTTGAGGAACAAACATTGGGCAGTGTAACGAGAACGCCCCTGCTTTTCTTCCAGTGGCGCCACAGAATCTTTCCTGTCCACCTGAGAGGACAGATGGGGCCTAGTTTTAACGTTTCGTCTGAAAGACGGCACCTCTGACAGCACAGCACTCCCTCAGTGCTGCGCTGGAGTATCCGCCTGGATCACGTGCTCGAGTCTCTGGAGTGAGACTGTGAACCTACAATTTACTGACTTGGAGGCGCGAGTGGTGACTGTTGATCCAATGCTGACACTTCAGTGCCACAGTGAGGGAGTACTGCATTGTCACAGGCGCTGTCTTTCTGAGGCCTGGATGTAAAAGATCCCTTGACACTACTTACAGAGGAGCAAAGAGTTCTGCTAATATCCTGATCCATATTCCTCCCTCAAATAACAGAAGTAGAAAAGTGGGTTCATTAATTATTCATTTTCTATTTCATTTGGGTGGGGAGTCTAGGACAACAAGGCATAATCTTAATATTAGAGCCAGGCTATTCATGGGTGATGTCAGAAGGCACTTCTTCACACAAAGGGGAGTGGAAATCTAGAACTCTGCTCCCTCTATTAAAAAAAACTGTTGAGACTGGAGGTCACGCGAGAATTTTGAAACTGAGATTGCTAGATTTTAGTCAGGCAGGGGTATTACAGGATAAGAAACCAATGCAGCTGGATGGAGTTCAGATACAGATCAGCCATGATCTAATTGAATGGGGGAATAGGCTGAAGGGGCTGAAAGGCCTCTTCTTGCATTCTTTAAATTAGTATTGTTCCTGATTGTTACGCCTATCAGTTTCCTCTCCCATCTTCTTCCCTCTCCTCCGGAAGGCACTGCCTCCTTGCTGGGGTTTATGAGTCAAGTGTGCCGCCGTTCTCTGCCACTCATCCAAGTAGCTGTGAATATGATCAGGCTTTAGGAATGTGGGAGAGGAAGGGAAGGGAGTGCCCTAGCAGAGCCCGGTCCAATTGCAGCATGTTTACCATAAAACAAAAGGTGCCCAGCTGGTCGGGTACCAACCATCCTGCAGTCTGATTTGAAGCAAACTGCTTAACACTTCCTGCCTCATTGAGATAAAGACACAAGAATTTGCTTTTATATCACTTCTTTTATGACTTCGGGATGTCCCAAAGTGCTTTACCACCAATGAAGCACTTTTGCAGTTCAGTGACTGTTTGTAATGTAGGGGATGGTGATTTGACATTCTGCGTGCGATTGGTTAACTGGAGCCCAAACTACTTTGGGCACTTTAATGGGGTTGTTCAGTGATAACTGTAAAGATCCTGTGGTTCCAGGTTGCATTACCTTTTGGTACTTTAGTAAGACTTGAGGGGAATTATTGCAGTTGGCTCTTTTGTGTAGGGGTGGGAGAGGATCCGTTACATCTAAAGGCTCTGAGCTACTAAAACAGCTTTGTCCCCTAACATACCAAAAAAAAAAATCAGACTAGAACCAGGGGACACAGTTTCAAAATAAGGAGTCTCCCATTTAAGACGCAGATGAGAAGTTTTTTCTCTGAGGATTGTTACTCTGTGGAGTTTGCTTCCTCAGAGAGCAGTAGAGGCTGGATCAAAGAATATATTCAAGGCTGAGTTGGATAGATTCTTGATAGACAAGGGAGTCAGGTGTTACAGGGGGCAGACGGGAAAGTGGAGTTGAAGCCACATTCAGATCAGTCATGATCTTTTCAAATGGCGGAGCAGGCTCGAAGGGCTGAATGGCCTACTCCTGCTCCTAATTCGTATGTTCGTCTACATGCGGAGGCCTATCTTGTCCTCTCAACATCCAGAAGTGCATTTGGTTCAACAGTAGCATTGATGGTGGGTGAACATCAAGCCAGCTGTCTGCTCCATCCTGGAGACCTATTGCTCATTGGACTGTAAGAAATACACCCTGGAAAAGGGGTGGGGGGGGTGGGGTTTAACCCTATTGCTAAAGGAATAGAATATAAAAGTAGGGAAATGTTGCTGCAACTGTACAAGGTGAGACCGCACCTGGAGTATTGCGTACAGTTTTGGTCCCCTTACTTGAGGAGGGATGTAGTTGCATTGGAGGCAGGTCAGAGGAGGTTCACTAGATTGATTCCAGAGATGAGGGGTTTGTCTTATGAAGAGAGATTGAGCAGTTTAGGCCTTTACTCCCTAGAGTTTAGAAGAATGAGAGGAGATTTAATTGAGGTATATAAGATGATTAAGGGGATTGACAAAGTAGGCGTAGAGAGGATGTTTCCTCTTGTGGGGCAATCTAGAACGAGAGGTCATAGTTTTAGGATGAGGGGTAGCAGATTTAAAACAGAGATGAGGAGAAATTACTTCTCTCAAAGGGTCGTGTGTCTGTGGAATTCACTACCCCTGAGTGTGGTGGACACAGGGACATTGAGTAAATTATAAGAAGGAGATAGACAGATTTTTAATTAGTGAAGGGTTTTGGAGAACGGGCAGGAAAGTGGAGGTGAGGCCGAGATGAGATCAGCCATGATCATATTGAATGGCGGGGCAGGCTCGAGGGGCTGAATTGCCTACTCCTGCTCCTAGTCCTTATGACCTTATAACCTCTTGTGAACTGATTTTAACTTTACTAAATTTACATACCTTGCTGTGTCTATTTAATATATATCTCAAAATAAATCTGGCTAAATAGTACACATTGATCTGACCTTGTTACTTTCCACCTTTTGGAAGGAACAGGAGAACACAATGAGCATCCTGTGTATTCTCTAGTGAGAAACATGCTCTGGTTACAGGTTAATTGTTAAGCCAGGGCCTGCTCACCCTTTAACCCACTATATAAGGCCATGAGACTCAGTTAGTATTCATATTGTAGAAAAAGCCACCTGGCCATAAAAACATGCGAAAGAAGCCTGAACTGTGACGATATATGCACACTCACTCAATAGGATTCCCACAACCTCTCCAGACACCCATTGCGAACTGAGCATCATTATACCTGCACCCCTACTCTGCACTAGAATACTGTGGAACTGTGCCAGTATACATTATCAGAAGATTCAGGGACACTGACTAATGTACGTCACTGAGGCTCATAGAACCTTGTGAAGTTCAGACAGTGATCTATTCCAGGTCCTGCTAATGGCTCGCTACTCTCAAAAAGAAAATTACATCTGTGATTATTCAAACAAACACTGGCAGACGAAGCTTCAGTTGAGAAACTCTAGTTACTGCACAGTCTGTGGCCTGTTTGAGCATGAAGATTTTTAAATGCTCGCACTTTCTTCAAACTTTCACCACCCAGGCTTGCAGTTCATTCTTCAGGCAGTCCTGTACAGCAAACAGCCTGAACAAGGCTGCCCCTGGCGTTCATTAAGCTAAGGCTAGCAGGCAGCACCAGCTCCAACTACATGCTTAGAATGTGATCACCAGTTTCTCTCTACGGGGCCCAATGCTGTCTCTCAAGAGATTTTAAAAAAATGCTAAGTAAAGAATGTCATCAGTATTAGAAAAACTTCCAAGCCTGTTTGTGAAGAAGACACTGAGACTAGGATGCTTTGGTGGTGACTGTTTATTGGAACGTAGGAGCAGAAGTCAGCCCATCGAACCTGCTCCACCATTCAATATGATCATGGCTGATCATCCACTTCAATGTCTTTTTCCCACACTGTCCTCATATCCCTTTATGTCATTTGTATTTAGAAATCTGTCAATCCCTGCTTTAAATATACTCAATGACTGAGCTTCCACAGCCCTCTGGGGTAGAGAATTCCAAAGGTTCACAACCCACTGAGTAAAGAAATTTCTCCTTATCTCTGTCCTAAGTGGCTTCCCCCTTTATTTTGAAATTGTCTCCCCTGGTTCTAGACTCCCCAACCAGGGGAAGCATCTTAGCAACACGGTGAACCACCTCTCAACTCCCCACCCTCTCCACCAGCTAAATTATTGACTTGCAATTTGACCAGACATGTTTGCTGTTGATTTAAGAAATGAAGCAATACTAATAACGAATGGAGTAAAACAAAACGAATATTAAAATAATAGTATCTAGCCCATCCCTAGTTAGCCTTGCAAAGCTGGTAGTGAGTCTTCTTGAACTGCTGCAGTCTGTGTAGTGCCACCCACCCTCCACCTTCTCCCCATAGCCCTACACGTTCGTTCTTTTTTGATAATCCAGTTTCCTCTTGAATGCCTCGATTGAATCTGCCTCCACCACACTCTCAGGCAGTGCATTCCAGACCCTAACCATTCTCTGCATGAAAACGCTTTCCCTCATGTCACTATTGCTTCTTTTGCCACTCACCTTAAGTCTGTGCCCTCTCGTTCTCCAGCCTTTCATGACTGGGAACAGTTTCTCTCTATCTACTCTGTCCAGACCCCTCATGATTTTGAATGCCTCTATCAAATCACCTCTCAACCTTCTCTTCTCTAAGGAAAACAGTCCCAATTTCTCCAATCTATCCTGATAACTGGTTCCAGGGATGAGGAGCTTCATTCTCGTGAATCATGTCTGCACTCTCTCTGATGCCTTCACATCTTTCGTGGAAACACAACGCTAGAGGAACAGGCTCGAGGGGTTGAATGGACTCCTCCTGTTCCTACGTTCCCTGCCTGGGACCAGTTAACTCCTCATTGTTCGGGAATTAAACTGGGGATCTTCCTGGTTTGTTTTGCTCAGTTGCTCACTGGATACACAGGCTGAGCAATAGGGGGAGCCGGAACAAGCTCGAAGGGCTGAATGGCCTATTCCAGTTGCTATGTTGACACCTGCAGCACTATACACTGGGCTGCAAGCAGCAGAGCAAGAGCAGCCTGGAGAAAGCGTCTCAATCTATCTTCTTGCTGAGGATCCTTCCACAGCAGCACAGTGGAGATTGACAGCTCACAGTATGGAGGAAAGAGCAGCCACAATCCAACGCCCTGCCACCCTCTGTACTGATCGACCCCATTATTAGACTCGAGGGTGGAAGTAACATCCCTCGAGGAAGTTATTATTGGGGTTTCTCTAACTCAGTGGGTGAATACGCCATCCACAGCCAGACAAGACCCAGATGGTCCCACGTTGAGTGTCCTGTTTATGCGGAATTGGCCGACAGCTGCGGTGGCAATGCTAGCCATTGTCATGTGGCAGGAAGTCAAACATCTATCTGGTTACCTTCCACCCACCCTACCCCTCTCCCAGTTTGGGATGCGGCACATAGGTGGTCTGAATAGAGCTGCCTCGGATTTAAATCCTGGTCAAAGGTAAAAGCCACAGTGAGTTTGTGGTTGTTCACTTGAGATTGCTGAGTAAGAGTGGAGAGCCAAAGAGAAGAAAGAAAAGACCTTGTGATAAGAGCCAGATGAAATTGACTGTCCTCCACAAGCATCAGATTGCTTTAGAGGCTAGGAGCTTGCAGGTTTGAGCTCATGTTCCAGGCGGACAGTCCCAAATGCAGCACTGACATAAGGTGCCGCATTGGTGAAGGTACCATCTTGGGTTGAGACGCGTGGAGGTTAAAAAATGGCGCCATTTGAAGAAGAGCAGGGTGCCCCTCTTGGCGCACTTGCTCATATTCCTTCCTCAACCGCAAACAGATTGGCTGCTCCTTTCATTTGCTGTGGTTTATGGGATGTTACTGACGTGCAATTGGCTGCCAGGTTTGCCTACATAACTGGCACTGCTCTGTTAGAGGAAAGTAATTCATTGTGTGAAGCCCTTCAAGGTGATTTTAAATGATATGGTGATGTATGAATGGAAATCTTGTCCTAAGCCGAGCAGGGAAAAGATCGCTTTGGAACCCTGAATCCAATGGATGATAAGCTGATTAAAAGCTGGCTTGTGGCATGTTGGCACAGTCAAGTGAATCCTTGTATTTGTACAGTGCCTTATGTTATCAAAATGTCTCTGCTTCACACAATGAATAATTATGTAGAATTTACAGCACAGAAACAGGCCATTTGACCCAGCTGTTCCATGCTGTTCTTTATGGTTCTTACCAGGCTCCTCCCACTCCTCTTCACCCTAATAGCATTTCCTTCTATTCCTTTTTCCCTCATGTACTCATCCCGCTTCTCCTTAAATGCATCTTAATTTTGCCCCAACTATCCCATTTGGCAGCAAGTTTCTCATTTCCACCACTGTCTGGCTAATAAGTTTCCTCTGAATTCCTTATTGGATTTATTAGTGACTATCCTATATTTATGACCACTAGTTTTGGTTTCCCCCACAAGTGTTAACACAAGAATACTCTGTGGTAGCATAACTGAGTTGTAGCATCTTTTCAGTGTTCTTCATATTAAACTCTTTCATAATTTTAAAGCTATCTATAAGGTCACCCCTCAGCCTCCTCTTCTCTAGAAAGAGGATCTGCAGCATTTCTGGATAGCTACGGCCTGTCTCAATTCTGGTATCATCCTTGTGAACCATTTCTGTCCCTTCTCCAGTACCTCTATATCCTTTCAGTAATGTGGAGACCAGAAGACTGTGAGTGTGTTCTAATTAAGATTCTATATATGTTTCAAATAACTTCTCTGCTTTTCAGTTCTATTGAATGGTTTTGATTTTTTTTTGGAGTTTTTTTTATTTGTTTGTGGGGGGTATGAGTTTTGCTGGCAAAGCCAGCATTTATTGCCCATCCCTAATTGCCCATGAGAAGATGGTGGTGAGCTGCCTTCCTGAATTGCTGTAGTCCTTGGAGTGTAGGTACGCCCACAGTGCTGTTAGGAAGGGAGTTCCAGAATTTTTACCCAGCGACACCGAAGGAACGGCGATATAGTTCCAAGTCAGGATGGTGTGTGACTTGGAGGGGAACTTGCAGGTGGTGGTGTTCCCCATGCATCTGCTGCCCTTGTCCTTCTAGGGTTTGGAAGATGCTGTCAAAGGAGCCTTGGTGAGTTGCTGCAGTGCATCTTGTCGTTGGTACACGCAGCTGCCACTGTGCATCAATGGTGGAGGGAGTGAATGTTGAAGGTGGTAAATGGAGTGCCAGTCAAGTGGGCTGCTTTGTCCTGGATGGTGTCGAGCTTCTTGAGTGTTGTTGGAGCTGCACCCATCCAGGCAAGTGGAGAGTATTCCATCACACTCCTGACTAGTGCCTTGTAGATGGTGGAGAGGCTTTGGGGAGACAGGAGGTGAGTTACTCTCCACAGCCTGCAGGGACTGTTATGTAGGTGAAAATGACAAGCCATTTCCCCCCTGCACTGTTCCACAGTCTACGTACTGATTTAACGTTCCTTTTCTTCTGCTGAATGTCCCACTACTCTCAAGGTAGGAATGAAGTCTATGCCTTATGGAGAGATAATGCTAATAGCTCCAATCATTTTAATTTCAGCAGAAACTCTTCTAAGTTATAGACTCTGCTCAGTTATTGTACGATGGTTGGTGTGTTGAGCTGAGTTGGACAGTTTATTTTGCAGAAGATTTCAAATGCACTGCCTCCACCATCCCAGCTGTCCCCTCCAACGGAGATGTATTTTAACATTATAGTGAGATAATTAGCAACATCATTTATGTGTCGCAAGAAC
Source organism: Heterodontus francisci (assembly GCF_036365525.1). Taxonomy (NCBI): domain Eukaryota; kingdom Metazoa; phylum Chordata; class Chondrichthyes; order Heterodontiformes; family Heterodontidae; genus Heterodontus; species Heterodontus francisci. The sequence continues at coordinate 51,471,227 of NC_090400.1, forward strand.
AGGAAGCCTGTCGATTTGAGTTTGACGAATCAGATTCCATTATGTTGATGTACTTGGAGCATTACTAAAAGAATATTTCCACACAATTGATTTTTCTTTAATAGAGAGCAATAATGGATTCACAAGTCCACTATTCTGTTACCACAATGTTTTCTGTTTTGTTTGAGTAAAATTAAATCGTATTCATAGCGCAGACACAGGCCATTTGGCCCAACTGGTCTGTGCTGGTGATCATGCTCCGCCTGAGCCACCTCCCACCCTACTTCATCTAAGCCCTCTCAGCATATCCTTCTATTCCTTTCTCCCTCGTATTTATCCAGCTTCCCTTTAAATGCATCTGTACTATTCACCTCAACCACCCCCTGTGGTAGCGAGTTCCACATTCTCGCCACTTTCTGGGTAAAGATGTTTCCCATGAATTCCTCATTGGTTTTATTGGTGGCTATCGTCTATCCCCTATTTTCAGAATCCCCTATCTTTTCTAAGTCTACCCTGTCAAACCCCTTCTTAATTTAAAGACCTCCATCAGGTCACCTTTATTGGGTCCCTTTTCTAGAGAAAAGAGCCCCATCATGTTCAGTCTTTCTTGATATGTATAACCTTTCAGTTCTGGTATCATCCTTGTAAATCTTTCTTGCACCTTCTCTTGTGCCTGATATTATTCTTGTAATGTGGAGGCCAGAACGGTGCACAAGATTGGCTAACCAAGGTTCGATACACAACATAACTTCTCTGCTTTTCAATTCTATTCTTTGAGCAGTGAATCCCAGTGATGTGTTTGCATTTTTAATGCCTTCGATGAATTTCTTGTCAACACTGTATTAGGGACCGTGGACAGGCCATTCGTGATCTTGTAGCTCACTTTGTTGATTGCTTCACGTTCTCCCTGGTGGCTTCCCCACTTCCACTATCTTAAACTTATGCAAAATTCTGTGGCCTGCGTCCTTTACTTCATCCTGCCCACCCATAGGCCGGAAGCTTACGCCTCCCCGAGGAGCAGGCTGGAGACGGGCGAGTGGGGGTGGGGTCCTAAAATTGAGTGGGAGGCGGTGGGGGGTGTTCCCGTCGCCTTCCCGCCCCACTGCAATTTTATCAGCGGTGGGGGAGGTGGCAAACAGCCCGTCCGCCCTGGCCAATTAAGACCCTTTAGTGGAAGGGATCATTGAGCTTGTGCACTGGTAATTCTGATTCCCCATGTACATGCGTGCGGAGACAATTCAGTGGTCTGTGGGCGGGAAAGGGGAACCACATAAATTTTCTTAATTACTTTCGGGATATGTACAGAGTGTACGTCCAGGGGAACCTCCCGCCTGAAACCAGCACTGATGTTCATGATAACCCTCCCCCACCTAATTCACTATTACAAATGCCCCATCCATTATAAATCTCCTTATGGACAAACTTCAGGTTAGTGTATGAATAATTAATGGGCGATATGAAATTCTTTGTTTCGCTAGCTTAATCTGTTCATTTTAAAATAGTGGATCAAAGCATTTCATACGTAGTTTAGATTGATGCAGTATAGAAGGAGGCATTCGACCCGTTGTTCCTGTGTCAACTCTCTGAAAGAGCTTTCCAAATAGTCCCACTCTGTGGCTCTTTCCCCATAACCCTACCAATTTTACCTTTTTTAAATATTTATCCAGTTCCCTTTTGCAACTAATTATTGAATCTGCTTCCATCACACATTCAGACAGTGTATTCCATATCATCATAACTCTCTCTGCGTAGATCAAATTCTTCTCATCTTGCCTCTTGATTGTTTTGCCAATTATCTTACATCTGTGTCCTCTGGTTACTGACCCTCCGTGCCAGTGAGGATAGCTTCTTCCTGTGTGAAACTACCCCCCCCCCCCCCCCCCCCCCCCCCCCGTACCTTTGGAACAAATGCTTTGAATGTTCATTGCTGAATCACGCTATCCCACATGCCTGGTTCCTCATCTGGTCCCTCCTGAATCTTCATTAAAAATGAGGCAGGAGCTGCCTCCAGAAAGTTTCCTGAGCATCTGAAGACTAGGCGGCCTGTAAGGTTGTCCCCACCATGTCTGATGACTGATTGGGATGTGCTCTGATTGTTATGTGCCTGTATGTCCTGCAGCTGTAGTGCCTTTTAACTTAGTTGTATGATCTCTGTAGAGAGCATCGTGTGTGTTTGTGGGAAACACTGGTGGACTTACTGACTGCACCTTGATATATGCGGGTTGGAAGTAGTCTTTAAGTTGAACAGTCTATCGAGCCTTGTGGTAATTGGTCCACTGACCTGACACTACCACTTTACAAACCAAGGGCTGAGTAATGAGAGAAGTTGGGCACAGATTCGGGAGAAGAACAGACCGACTAGGGTTTGCCACTGATGAATGGGAGCACGTTAACATCGAACAAGTTGGACTTGGCTGTGCCGCACTGTGTGGTGGAATAGCTGACTGCTGCTCACTGCCTTACATAGAATTGGACTTAATATAAGAAATAGGAGCTGGAGTAGACCGTTCAGCCCCTCGGGCCTGCTCCGCAATTCAATAAGATCATGGCTGATCTGATTGTTGCCTCAACTCCACTTTCCTGTCTGCCCCCCCGGTAACCCTTGACTCCCTTGTAGATCAAAAATCTGTCTTAACTCAGCCTTGAATATATTCAATGACCCAGCCTGCACTGCTGTCTGGGGAAGAGAATTCCAAAGATTAATAGCTCTCAGAGAAGAAATTCCTCCTCATCTCTGCCTTGAAAAGGAGACTCCTTATTTTGAAACTGTTCCCCCTAGTTCTAGATCAGGGTTGTCCAACATATGGCCCACAGGCCAGGATCCGTCCCGTGGCCATTCCTCATCCTCGCCAGGGCTCCATGTGAGGAGATGGGAAATTTCCCTTTGTCTTCCTGCAGGGTGGCCTTTTTAAAACCATCGCGCTGGCAGTTTGCCTTCCTAATTACTTGCTGTACCTGCATGCTAACTTTTTTTTAATATGTATTCCTTTGTGGGATGTGGGCGTCGCTGGCGAGGCCAGCATTTGTTGCCCATCCCTAATTGCCCTTGACAACTGAGTGGCTTGCTAGGCCATTCCAAAGGGCAGTTAAGAGTCAACCACATTGCTGTGAATCTGGAGTCTCATGTAGGCCAGATCAGGTAAGACTGGCAGATTTCCTTCCCTAAAGGACATTAATGAACCAGATGGGTATGTGATTCATGTACAAGGACACCCAGATCTGTCGGTACTGCAGCATTCTGCAGTCTCTCTTCATGTAAATAATCTGCTTTTCTATTATTCCTTCCAAGGTGGACAACCTCACATTTTCCCACATTATATTCCATCTGCCAACTTTTTGCCCACTCACTTAACCTCTCTGTATCTCTTTACGACTCTTTGTGTCCTCCTCACAACTTGCTTTCCTATCTATCTTTGTATTGTCCGCAAATTTGGCTACAATACTTGGTCCCTTCATCCAAGTCATTAATAGATTGTAAATAGTTGAGGCTCCAGCACTAATCTCTGTGGCACTCCACTAGTTACAGCTTGTCAACCTGAAAATGACCCATTTATCCTGACTCTGTTTTCTGTTAGTTAGCCAATCCTCTGTCCATGCTAATATATCACCCCCAACACCATGAGCTCTTATCTTGTGTAATAACCTTTTATGTGGCACCTTATCGAATGCCTTTTGAAAATCCAAAAACGCTACATCTACTAGTTTCCCTTTATCCACCCTACTTGTTACATTCTCAAAGAACTCCAATAAATTTGTCAAACAGGATTTTCCTTTCACAAAACCATGTTGACTCTGCCTGATTGCATTATGATTTTCTAAATGACCTGCTACTACTTCCTTCATAATGATTCCAGCATTTCCCCAATGACAGATGTTAGGCTAATTGGCCTATAGCTTCCTGCTCTCTGTGCTAACCCTAACCTGCCCCCCCCCCTCCCCCTCACCCCCGCAATACCTTTCTTAGAGGTTACATTTACGGTTTTCCAATCTGCTGGGACCTTCCTGAAACGAGGGAATTTTGCATCCACTATTTCTGCAGCCACTTCTTTTAAGACTGTAGGATGCAGGCCATCAGGTCCAGGGGACTTGTCAGCCTTTTGTCCCATTAACTTTCCTGGTACTTTTTCTCCAGTAATTATTTCAAGTTCCTCCCTCCCTTTTGCCTTTATTTTCTGCATTTCTTGGGATGCTTTTTGTGTCTGCTACTGTGAAGACAGATACAATACTTATTCAAAGTCTCTGCCATTTCCTTATTTCCCATTATTAATTTCCCAGTCTCATCCTCTAAGGGACTGACAGTACTTACTTTAGCTACTCTCTTCCTTTTACGGTATTTACAGCACAAAAACAGGCCTGTCAGCCCAATGGATCTGTGTTGGTGTTTATGTTGCACACAAGCCTCCTTCCACCTAATTTCATCTAATGCTATTTGAATATCCTTCTATTCCTTTGTCTCTCATAAGAACATAAGAAATAGGAGCAGGAGTAGGCCATTCAGCCCCTCAAGCCTGCCCCGCCATTCAGTAAGATTATGGCTGATCTGTCCCAGACCTCAACTCCTCGTTCGGGCCTGCTCCGTATACCCCTCAACTCCCCGAGATTTCAAAAATCTATCTACCTCCTCCTTAAATACATTTAGTGACCTAGCCTCCACAACTCTCTCAGGTAGAGAATTCCTGATATTCACTACCCTCAGAGAAGAAATTCCTTCTCATCTCAGTTTTAAATGTATGCCCCCTTATTCTGTAACTATGTCCCTTAGTTCAAGATTCCCCCACCAGTGGAAACATCTTCTCAACAGCTACCCTGTCACGCCCCCTTAAAATCTTATATGTTTCAATAAGATCACCTCTCGTTCTTCTAACTCCAATGAATAAGGGCCTAACCTGTTTAGCTGTTCTTGATAAGACAACCCCTTCATCCCAGGAATCAGCCTAGTGATCTTTTTCTAAACTGCCTCCAATGCTAGTATATCCTTCCTTAAATACGGGGACCAAAACTGTACACAGTACTCCAGGTGTGGCCTCACCAACACCCTGTACAGTTGTAACAAGACGTCCCTATTTTTAAACTCTAACCCCCTAGCAATAAAGGCCAAAATTCCATTTGCCTTCCTAATTACTTGCTGCACCTGCATGTTAACCTTTTGTGTTTCATGTACAAGAACAGCCAGATCCCTCTGTACTGCAGTATTTTGTAGTCTTTCTCCATCTAAATAATCTGCCTTTTTATTCTTCCTACCAAAGTGGATGCCCTCACACTTTCCCACATTGAACTCCATCTGCCAAGTTTTTGCCCACTCACTTAACCTATCTATATCCCTTTGCAGATTCTTTGTGTCCTCTACACAACATGCCTTCCCACCTATTTTTGTATCATCAGCAAATTTGGATACACTACACTCTGTCCCTTCCTCTAAGTCATTAATGTAGATAGTAAATAGTTGAGGCCCTAGGACCGATCCTTGTGACACCCCACTAGTCACGGCTTTCCAACCTGGAAATGACCCATTGATCCCGACTCTCTACCTTCTGTGTGTTAGCCAATCCTCAATCCATGCCAACACATGATACCCTGAGCTCCTATTTTGTGCAATAACCTTTTATGTGGCACCTTATCAAACGCCTTCTGAAAATCCAAATACACAACATCTACTGGTTCTCCTTTATCCACTCTGCTTGTTATATCCTCAAAGAAATCTAACAACTTTGTCAAAGATGATTTCCCTTTCATAAAACCATGTTGACTCTGTTTGATTGCATTCTGCTTTTCTAAATGTCCTGCTATTTCTTCCTTAATAATCGACTCTAGCATTTTCCCAATGACTGATGTTAAGCTAACTGGTCTATAGTTTCCTGCTTTCTGTCTCCCTTCTTTCTTGAATAGGGGTGTCAGATAAGCAGTTTTCCAATCTGCTGGTACCCTTCTGGAAACCAGTGAGTTTTGGTATATTATGACCAATGCCTCCACTATCTCTGCAGCCACTTCTTTAAAAGCCTTGGATGCAGGCCATCAGGTCCTGGTGACTTGTCTGCCTTTAGTCCCATCAGTTTGTCCAGCACCTTTTCCCTCGTGATAAAGATTGTTACAAGTTTCTCCCTCCCATTTACACCTTGTTCATCTATTATTGTTGGGATGTTTATAGTGTCCTGCACCGTGTAGACTGATGCAAAACATTGGTTTAAATTATCTGCCATTTCCCTGTTCCCTGTTATTAATTCCTCAGTCTCATCCTCTAAGGGTCCCACACTTACTTTAGCTACTCTCTTCCTTTTAATATACCCATAGAAGCTCTTACTATTTGTTTTTATATTTCTTGCCAATTTACTCTCATCAATTTTCTCTCTCTTTATTAGTTTTTTAGTCATCCGCTGCTGGTTTCTAAAAACAGTTCCCAATCCTCTGGCCTACCACTAGCTTTTGCCAATGTGTACGCCTTTGTTTTTGATTTGATACTCTCTTTGACTTCCTTTGTTATCCACAGGTGGTTCATTGTTCTCATGTGTTTATCTGGCTTCCCCTTAAATGCATCTATGCTATTCACCTCAACCACTCCCTGTGGTAGTGAGTTGCACATTCTCTCCACTCTTTGGGTATAGACTTTTCCCCTGAATTCCCTATTGGATTTCTTGGTGACTGTCTTGTATATTTATGGCCCCTTGGGACTTGTCCATTAGGAGGGGGCACATTGGTGAAGTATTGGAGGGCAGCCAGTACACCCAACAGAGAAGAGGGCATCTTCAGCTGAGAACCAGGAAACAGAGACAGGGTGGGGGGTAGTTGCGGGGATGGGGGAATGAAAAAATGTTTATAGATAATGGCGGAAAGAGAAAAAGGGTGAACAGTAAAACTGAGAATGGCCCTTTTTACGTGCTAAGACTTAAATAAAATCAAAATGCAAAGTTACTGTTCAATATTTATTTGGTGGATTCAGCAATGGCCTTTTAACTCCTTGCAGAAGCGGATCTAATTAATCCAATGGAAAGTATTTCCAGTGTCACACTGTGTCCTTACCAGCTGGCTGGGCAACTGAATGATTAAAAGTTAAAGGTTTTGAAATTGAAATATATTTTCCTTTTTTCTTTGCATGTTTAAATGTAATTGATTTCTCGGTGATTAGCTGGCTCTACCCTGCGCATGTGTGATTGAAGATAAGAGATTTCTTGGCGCCAGAAAGTGGAGTCGCCACGTTGGCAAGTGCAGTGGGTAGGGGAACATAAACTGATGCAATGTCATCCAAGTTGTGCGGAATATTCCGGATGCTTTCCAGAGCGCACCATGTGTTGCTGTGCTGGCGCCTGGTCTCGCATCAAGAGGCACAACGTGTTTGTTTTAATTAGACAATCATATTTTGGAATGAGGAGCTAAGAAGAAAAAGAGGCTTGTGTTTTTAGTTATGTCTTATAGTTTGTTTAATATTTTCGTGCCTTGGTGCCAGGTGCCACTTTCCTGCCTGGAAGGGCAAGTCAGTCGTCCTGTTCCTTTGCCAATCTCTCACTGGGAGGGCAAAAGAGAGACCATTTTTTTGGGGGAGTTTTTTGTTTCCATGTCACTACTTCCCTTCGTCCTTGTCGGTGTTGCCCACTCTCCCCCCATTTCCTTCCCCATAAATCCTGGCTCGGGTATAAAATTGAAACCTGACTTGGATGTGACCCGACCTGAGCCCAATTCCTTTAATTTTTTTTCGTGCCCGACACGAATCTCCTTCTTCTGTTCTGGCAGCAGGCTATTCCTGCAGCTGGAGTTGTGGGGACTCATGGGGATGCCTGATCCCGTGACTTCACGGAGGCAGTGTCCAGCCCAACCTGACCTGAGCCCAAATGCTGGAGTCGGAATTTCAACCCGACCCGAACCCGATCCCCGTAGTCGGCTCTGGTCAGGTCTGGGTCAGGTAGCCAGCCAGGCTTTACTTCCCCACTCTGTACCTCGGTTGATGCAAGAAAAGGTGAGACACTTGCATTTATGTAGCATCTTTGATAATACAGGACACCCCAAAGTGCTTCACAGCCAATGACGTACTTTTGAAGTATAGTTACTGTTGTAATGTATGAAATGTGGCAGCCAATTTGCGCACAGCAAGCTCCCACAAACAGTAAAGTGATAGTGACCAGATAATTTGGCTTTAGTGATACAAAGACAACATACTGTTGATGGTGGAACTCTGAAATCTAAACAGAAATTGTGGGAAGTGTTCAGAAGGCCAGGCAGCATCTGTGGAGAGAGAGAAACAGAATGAATGTTTTACTCACTACAGATGCTGCCTGACCCATTTTCAGTGATGTTTGAGGGGCAATTATTGGCTAGGACACTGGGGATAACTCAACTCCTCCTCTTCAAAATAGTGGCCTCAGGATCTTTTACATCCACCTGAGAGGACAAATGAGACCTGGGCTTAATGTATCCTCTGAAAGACAGCACCTCTGACAGTGCAGCACTCCCTCAGTCCTGCACTGGGACTGTCAGCCTAGATTGTGTGCTCAAATCTCTGGCAAACTGTTAGAATTGAGAGCACGGGCATCGTGATGTGCCACATGACTTTAGGGTGGTTACTGGTTCCACCATCTGGGCAGCTTTCTCCTTTTCTTCGTGGCCACTCACGGTCAGCCTGGTGACCAGTGTGGCCCAGTTTGGGAAGGCTTGGGTTGTAGTCAGCAGAGGACAGGAAGATGAGATGAAAAAGACTTGGCTTGTGATGGTCCATTTGGCAGCTGCATTGTGCTAGTGATTGTAAAATGTTCAGTTGATATTACTGTAATGCACTGATTGCTATTGGAATAGAGAGTAACATTTCGAAATTTGCCAATGATAGCAGATATTGAGGATGATGCAAATCGACTGCTACCAACATAGATAGGCTAGCAGAATGGGCAGACATGTGACAAATGGAATTTCATACAGAGATGTGTAAGGTGATGTATTTTGGCAGAAGGCATGGGGAAATGTCATTTAGACTTAATGGCACAATTCTAAAGAGTATATGCAGGTGCATGTGCATTGATCTTTGAAGGTGGTAGGACATATTGAGAGAGTGGTTAGCAAATCATTTGGATCTTGAGCTTTGTAAATAGAAGTGTTGTGTATAGGAAAACAAGGAAGTTATGTTGGAACCTTTAAGTATTACATCCAGTTTTGGTCACTACACTTTAGGAAGAATGTGAGGGCCCTTGAGAGAGTGTAGAGGAGATTTACCAGAATGGTTCCAGGGATGAGGGATTTTAGCTATACAGTTAGATTGGAGAAGTTGGGATTGTTCTCCTTGGAGCAAAGGAGATTGAGGGGACATTTGATGGGACGTGTGACAGGTTTGAATAAGTTGGACAAGGAAAAACTGTTCCCGTGAATTAATGGTACAAGGACTAGGGGACACAGATTTAAGGTTTTGGCAAGAAATGCAGGGGGAATGTGAGGAAGGACATTTTTTACATGGCGCGTGGTAATGACTGGAACTCACTGCCTACGAGGAAAGTGGATGGGCACTTGAGCGAAATGAACTTGAAGGGCCATGGGGATAGAACAAGGGAGAGCTGGCATAAACTTGATGGGCTGAATGGCCTTCCTCTGTGCTGTAAATGACTCTATGACTGCTAGAAAGGTCTCAGGTTCCATTCCCTGGTCTGTGCTGAGTCAGCTCATCTCAGCTGAGGCATGGGGGTTGGCATACCCCAAATAACTTCAATAGCTCAAGACTAAGGATTACTACAAGCTGCCATTCCCACTTCCGGAAAGTGCGCAGGCATGTACAAGATTGGGTGTGCTTGTGATGCACTCCATGGTGTAATAGTCTGCCTGTGCTGCCTGACTTGGTTTGTAGGTGAAGAATATTCACTTGGGCAAGGTTATGTGGATGGACTGGAGAGATTGGACTTGTTCTCTTGAGAGCAGAGAAGGTTAAGAGGAGATTTGATAGAGGCGTTCAAAACACTGAATGGCTTTGATAGAGTAAATAAGGTGAAACTGTTTCTGTTGGCACCCAGATCAGTAATCGGAGGGCACAGATTTAAGGTGATTGGCAAAAGAACCAGAGGCAACACAAGACATTTTTTTTTACTTCGCGAGTTGTCATCTGGAATGCACTGCCTGAAAGGGTGCTGGAAGTAGATTCAATAGTAACATTCACAAAATACTTGAAGGGAAAAAAATACAGGGCTATAGGGAATTAGCAGGGAAGCAGCATTAATCGAATAGCTCTAGCAAAGAGCGGCACAGGCATGATGGGCTGAATGGCCTCTTTTGTGCAGTATCATTCTATGATACTGGAGGATGTAGAACCGTTCATGCTAGCAAGATAGCGGGTTGTCAGGAAAGGAGGGGAGCAAAGGAGAGACAGGGATCGAAAGTGAGGACAGGTGTTGAGGACCATTAGGAACAGGAGTAGACTGTTCAGCCCCTCGGGCCTGCTCAGCCGTTCATGGTTGATCTGCACCTCAACTCCATTTTCCTGCCTTTGCTTCATATCCCTTGGTGACCCTTACTCAACAATAAGCTCAGTCCTGAAAGCTCCAATTGATCCATAGGGTTTTGATGGAGAGAGTTCCAGATTTCCACTACTGTGTGGAAAAATTGCCTCCTGATTTTGCTCTTGAATGTTCACCTCCACAATAGAGGAAATAGTTTCTGTGTATTTACCCCCTCAAATCCTTTTAACTTTTGAAACTTTTTGTAATGTTTTACTTAGAGTTGCATTTGAATAAAATTTGTTGGGAAACTCTGGGGAGGAACAGCCCCTGTGTTGAAACATCTCAACATTTGCTCAGTTTTCCAGCAGAGATCACAGCCACGTGGCTCCCTGTCTCCCACTCCGCTTGTTTGAGGGAGGGGCAGGATAGGCAGCTCAATATTCCAGGGTATAGAATCTTCAGGCGTGACAGGGGAGGGTGTAAAAGAGGAAGTGACATTGCACTGTTGATCAAGGAATCAATTACTGCAGTAAGAACAAAGAACAGTACAGCACAGGAACAGGCCATTCGGCCCTCCAAGCCTGTCTAAACTAAAACCTTCTGCACTTCCGGGGACCGTATCCCTCTATTCCCATCCTATTCAGGTATTTGTCAAGATGCCTCTTAAACGTCGCTATCATACCTGCTTCCACCACCTCCCCCGGCAGCAAGTTCCAGGCACTCACCACCCTCTGTGTAAAGAACTTGCCTCGCACATCCCCTCTAAACTTTGCCCCTCTCACCTTAAACCTATGTCCCCTAGAACTGACTCTTCCACTCTGGGGGAAAAAGCTTCTGACTATCCACTCTGTCCATGCCACTCATAACTTTGTAAACCTCTATCATGTCACCCCTCTACCTCCGTCATTCCAGTGAAAACAATCCGAGTTTATCCAACCTCTCCTCACAGCTAATGCCCTCCAGACCAGGCAACATCCTGGTAAACCTCCTCTGTACCCTCTCAAAGCCTCCACGTCCTTCTGGTAGTGTGGCGACCAGAATTGCACGCAATATTCTAAGTGTGGCCTTACTAAAGTTCTGAACAGCTGCAGCATGACTTGCCAATTTTTATACTCTATGCCCCAACCGATGAAGGCAAGCATGCCGTATGCCTTCTTGATTACCTTATCCACCTGCGTTGCTACTTTCAGTGACCTGTGGACCTGTACGCCCAAATCTCTCTGCCTGTCAATACTCCTAAGGGTTCTGCCATTTACTGTATACCTCCCACCTGCATTAGATCTTCCAAAATGCATTACCTCACATTTGGCCGGATTAAACTCCATCTGCCATTTCTCCGCCCAAGTCTCCAACCGATCTATATCCTGCTGTATCCTCTGACAATCCTCATCATTATCCGCAACTCCACCAACCTTTGTGTCGTCCGCAAACTTACTAATCAGACCAGCTACATTTTCCTCCAAATCATTTATATATACTACAAACAGCAAAGGTCCCAGCACTGATCCCTGCGGAACACCACTAGTCACATCCCTCCATTCAGAAAAGCACCCTTCCACTGCTATCCTCTGTCTTCTATGACTGAGGCAGTTCTGTATCCATCTTGCTAGCTCACCTCTGATCCAGTGTGACTTCACCTTTTGTACCAATCTGCCATGCGGGACCTTGTCAAAGGCTTTACTGAAGTCCATATAGATAACATCCACTGCCCTTCCTTCATCAATCATCTTTGTCACTCCCTCAAAAAACTCAATCAAATTAGTGAGACACGACCTCCCCTTCACAAAACCATGCTGCCTCTCGCTAATAAGTTCGTTTGTTTCCAAATGGGAGTAAATCCTGTCCCGAATAATAATTTCCCTACCACTGATGTAAGGCTCACCGGCCTATAATTTCCTGGATTATCCTTGCTACCCTTCTTAAACAAAGGAACAACATTGGCTATTCTCCAGTCCTCTGGGACCTCACCTGTAGCCAATGAGGATGCAAAGATTTCTGTCAAGGCCCCAACAGTTTCTTCCCTTGCCTCCCTCAGTATTCTGGGGTAGATCCCATCAGGCCCTGGGGACTTATCTACTTTAATGCTTTGCAAGACACTCAACACCACCTCCTTTTTGATAATGCGATGACTGAGACTATCTACACTCCCTTCCCTAGGCTCATCATCCACCAAGTCCTTCTCTTTGGTGCATACTGATGCAAAGTACTCATTTAGTACCTCGCCCATTTCCTCTGGCTCCACACATAGATTCCCTTCTCTGTCCCTAGTTACAGTCTTGCTCTTTATATATGTATAAAAAGCCTTGGGATTATCCTTAATCCTGTTTGCCAATGACTTTTCATGACCCCTTTTAGCCCTCCTGACTCCTTGCTTAAGTTCCTTTCTACTGTCTTTATATTCCTCAAGGGATTTGTCTGTTCCTAGCCTTCCAGCCCTTACGAATGCTTCCTTTTTCTTTTTGACTAGGCTCACAATATCCTGCGTTATCCAAGGTTCCCAAAACTTGCCAAGCTTATCCTTCTTCCTCACAGGAACATGCTGGTCCTGGATATCTTAGAAGGTTCCTCAAATGAGGCCATATTGCTCGAACTTAAAAACAAAAAGGGGGCAATCACTTGGCTGGGAGTGTGCTACAGGCCGCCAAATAGTCAGGGAGTGATGGAGGAGCAGATATGTAGGCAAATCTCAGAGAGGTGTAAAAATAATAGGGTATTAATAGTAGGGGATTTCAACTTCCCCAATATCAACTGGGATAGCAGTGCAAAAGGCTTAAAGGGGGCAGAATTCTTAAAATGCATACAGGAGAGCTTTTTGAGCCAGTACATAGAAGGTCCTACAAGAGAAGGAGCAGTACTGGACCTAATCCTAGGGAATGAAGCCGGACAAGTGGTAGAAGTGTCAGTGGGGGAACATTTCAGGGAAAGTGACCATAACTCTAAGATTTATGGTAGTTATGGAAAAGGACAAAGATGGATCGAAAATAAAGGTATTGGGGGAAGGCCAATTTTAAGATGATAAAACAGGATCTAGCCAAAGTGGACTGGGAGCAGCTACTTGTAGGAAAGTCGACATCAGATCAGTGGGAGTCATTCAAAGAGGAAATAGTGAGAGTTCAGAGCCACCCATTAAGGTGAAGGGTAGGACCAACAAGTCCAGGGAACCCTGGATGTCAAGGGATATAGAGGATTGGATAAGGGGAAAAAAAAAGGAGGCTTATGGTAGATTCAGAGTGCTGAAAACAGCGGAGGCACAACAGGAGTATAGAAAGTGTAGGGGGGTACTTAAAAGTAATTAGAAGAGCGAAGAGGGGACATGAAAAAACACTGGCGAGCAAGATAAAGGAAAATTCTAAGGCATTTTATAAGTATATTAAGGGTAAGAGGATAACCAGGGAAAGAGTAGGGCCCATTAGGGACCAAAGTGGCAATGTGTGTGTGGAGCCGGAAGACATATGTGAGGTTTTAAATGATTACTTTTCATCTGTGTTTACGAAGGAGAAGGATGATGTAGGTGTAGAGATCAGGGAGGGGGATTGTGATATACTTGAACATATTAACATTGAAAGGGGGAAAGTATGAGCTGTTCTAGTGGGCTTAAAAGTGGATAAATCCCCAGGCCCAGATGCGATGTATCCCTGGCTGTTATGTGAGGCAAGGGAGGAGATTGCAGGGGTTTTGACACAGATTTTCAAATCCTCTCTGGCCACAGGAGAGGTACCAGAGGACTGGAGGACAGCGAATGTGGTACCATTATTTAAAAAGGGTAGCAGGGATTAAACCAGGTAATTACAGGGCAGTGAGTCTAACATCAGTGGTAGGGAAAATATTGGGAAAAATTCTGAGGGACAGGATTAATCTCCACTTGGAGAGGCAGGGATTAATCAGGGATAGTCAGCATGGCTTTATCAGGGGGAGATCATGTCTGACTAACTTGATTGAATTTTTTGAGACAGTGATGAAATGTGTAGATGAGGGTAAAGCAGTTGATGTAGTCTATATGGACTTCAGTAAGGCTTTTGATAAGGTCCCGCATGGGAGATTGGTTAAGAAGGTAAGAGCCCATGGGATCCAGGGCAATTTGGCAAATTGGATCCAAAATTGGTTTAGTGGCAGGAGACAGAGGGTAATGGTTGAGAGTTATTTTTGCGAGTGGAAGCTTGTGACCAGTGGTGTACCGCAGGGATCGGTGCTGGGACCCTTGCTGTTTGTAGTGTACATTAATGATTTAGATGCGAATATAGGAGGTATGAACAGTATGTTCGCAGATGACACGACAATTGGTGTTGTAAATAGTGAGGAGGAAATCCTTAGATTACAGGAAGATATAGATGGGCTGGTAAGATGGGCGGTGCAGTGGCAAATGGAATTTAATCCTGAGAAGTGTGAGGTGATGCATTTTGGGAGGACTAACAAGGCAAGGGAATATACAATGGATGGTAGGACCCTAGGAAGTACAGAGGGTCAGAGGGACCTTGGTGTACTTGTCCATAGATCACTGAAGGCAGCAGCATAGGTAAGATAGATAAGGTGGTTAGGAAAGCATATGGAATACTTGCCTTTATTAGCTGAGGCATAGAATATAAGAGCAGGGAGGTTATGATGGAGCTATATAAAACGCTAGTTAGGCCACAGCTGGAGTACTGTGTACAGTTCTGGGCACCACACAATCGGAAGGATGTGAGGGTGCACTGGAGAGGGTGCAGAGGAGATTCATCAGGATGTTACCTAGGCTGTAGCATTTCACCTGTGAAGAGAAACTGAAAAGATTGGGTAAAAGCAAAGTACTGCGAATGCTGGAAATCTGAAATAAAAACAAGAAATGCTGGAACCACTCAGCAGGTCTGGCAGCATCTGTGGAAAGAGAAATAGAGTTAACGTTTCGGGTCAGTTCCGAAGAAGGCTTCTCTTTCCGCAGATGCTGAAAAGATTGGGGTTGTTTTCCTTAGAGCAGCGAAGGCTGAGGGGGGACATGATTGAGGTACACAAAATTATGAGGGGTATTGATAGGGTAGATAGGAAGAAACTTTTTCCCATAGTGCATGGGCCAATAACCAGGGGGCATAGATTTAAGGTAAGGGGCAGGAGGTTTAGAGGGGATTTGAGGAAAAATTGTTTCACCCAGAGGGCGGTTGGAATCTGGAACGCACTGCCTGAAGAGGTGGTAGAGGCAGGAACCCTCACAACATTTACGAAGTATTTAGATGAGCTCTTGAAATGCCATAGCAAACAAAGCTACAGGCCAAGTGCTGGAAAATGGGATTAGAATAGTTAGGTGCTTGATGGCTGGCACAGACACGATGGGCCAAAGGGCCTGTTTCTGTGCTATATAACTCCGACTAAAACTGGACTTATTCTTTGGTTACGAGATCCTAGCTGATGGGAACAGTTAGGTTCTGCACAAAAGCTCTTTTGAAAAGGCTTTGATGGGTGCAAAAAAGGAACTCCACTGTGAATGAAAGCAACTGTGGGGTGGGGCGGGGAGGCAGGTGGTGGGTGAGTGGTGTTCCCTTACTTATCATTCACTCGGGCTCGGAGCAGGATTGAGGTACAGTGTGCCTTCCATTCAGCTCATTTGCATGCTGGAGAGAGTTGAGTGGTGTTAATGCAGAACAAAGACGAATCTGTTTGCAAAGGAGTTCTTAAGATCTTGATGTGAACTTGGACTGTTTGTATCTCCAGGACTTGTGTTTGTATGGGGTGTCCTGGTAATTAGCATGTGGAAAATTGCTGTTTGGGATTCAACTTGGGAGCAAATTGATTTGAAAACAGATTTGATGTGGATCTAAAGACTTGTTGGCAAATTGCCCTGATTGTATATGGACCTCCTGCGCACACACTTGCAGGGAATAACCAACCTGGTGCTTGTGTTCAGGGACTGAGGACTACACACAATGTGGGACAGTGGATTCAGTGCAGCCCAGGTTTGGTATTTGTAATGAAACCTATCTTCCTATGTTGTGCTATTTTGGACTGGACACAGTTTATGATTCTTCTTTTGAAGCTAATGGTTCAGTGAGCTTGGAATATACAATCAGAACCTGTAACAAGAACAATCTTAACAAGGTTTGTCCCATGTTCATCCCCTCCCCCCCCCACCATCGCATCGCTGCCTCCAGCTCCTGATGGAGTTTGTAAAGAAAGAACTCACATTTATATGGCATTGTTCATAGCCTCAGGACATCGCAAAGTGCTTCACAACCAATGAAGCACCTTTTGAAACGTACTCACTGTTGTAGGAAACACGGCAGCCAGTTTGTGCACAGCAAGATCCCACCAACAGCCGTGTGAATGACCAGATAATGTTTTTAGTGACGCAGGCTGCTGGGGGCATCTGCCCATCTCCACAGCAAATTCTAGCTGTTATAGATGGTATTGGGATCACTGGCTCACTACCAGTGGATGCCACAAGCAGCGAGTTTTAAGGAATGAATTGTGGTGAAATCCACTTTTTGGGCCTCGCTGTTCAAACAGTGAGCCATTCAAACTCGTCCAGGTCGCACAATCCCTGCAGGTTTGACGCTCGTGTCCTGTCCTAATTAGTATTGAATGAACAGGAGAAAAAACATACTATAAAGTCTTGTAGAAAATAACTTGAGGCAGACTCGATGCTGCAGCACCATCCGCTCCCCCCCGCCACTCCCCATCCCGGGCCCATTTACACACTAATGTGCTTCACGTTTATTCCATAGAGCAGTTGGAATGGGGCACTCGGGAGGCCTTTCTGTATAAACACTACTGAAAGAAACTTCACAGCACAGAGCTGAGCAGCCATTGGGCATACATCAGCCAGGTTCAGTAGCTCTTCAGAAAAAAAGAAAGACTTGCATTTATATAACGCCTTTCACCACCTCAGGACATCCCAGAGCACTTTGCATTAAACGCAATAGTTTTGAAATGTAGTCACTGTTGTAATGTAAGAAACACGGCAACCAATTTGCACAACAATTGATGTTGATTGAGGGATAAATATTGGGAAGGACGTTGGGGATAGCCCCCTTTCTCCCCCCCCCCCCCTTGCTGTTCATGGGATTTTTTCCCATGCACCTGAGAGATACTTTCTGTCTCATTGTGTGTGTCTGTGTATCTCCCTTTGCTTGTGTCTCATTCTGTGTGTCTCTGAGCAATGTTAGCCAGGGCACTGGGAAAACTCACCTATAAATAGTGCCATGCCATGTGTGTGTTTTTAAACGCATCCACTTGAATGAGCAGACGGGCCCTCAGCTTAATGTCTCATCCAAAAGGATGGCAACTCTGACAGTGCAACTGTCTAATGCTTTAATTTAAACAGCTGCAGCCACTGATTTAAACTGGAAAAGTCCACCAACAGATAGGACTGGCCTGCAGGTAATGTAAACATCATCTCTGGCTTTGTAGGAGGGTCTACAGACAGGGTGGGGGTACCTTCCTGTAGTTGCTTGAGTTGGTGGCAAGTGTATTGCCAGCCCTCCAATTTACAGCAGATGCTGTCACAAGCAATACTGGATACATAACAGTCCCTAATTCAGTCTATTGACTTGGCCACTATTCCCAGTTCTTTGTGCTCACACTTTGTGGGAAAAAAAGCCAGTTGATGATGAGACTTGAGTCCAAGATGACGGCCCTGTAAAGTGGTTTACGGCAGTAGTCTTCACTTGTTGGGGGGGTGGGGGTGGGGGCTGCAAATATTGTTGGACTCTGGGATCCCTGCTTAGTCTGACCTGTTTCTTAGAATGACACAGCAAATTGTCTGTTCTGTTTGCCTACATAAGTGATTTGCACTTGAAGGGTTCTGCTCCACATCGGCTGTCAGGCACTTTGGGACATGCTGAAGATGTGATGAATCTATATACATACAACTTCTTTTAGACTGCTGCATTAGAAAGTGGGCTAGATGCAGTGAAGCTCTGTCTAAATTGCTCCCTTAAGTACTCCCAGGTCAGGTACGCCACGGGTTAGACGCAGAGTATAAGTCTCACTGCTCCCAACAATATGCTCAATTCTGATCTCCGAAGAGCAAGCCCTGAATTTTCCATTTCCTGCACTAGGCAGCTTTGTGGCCTGCTTGACTGAGGTTGGCAATGAAGGTGAACAGCTCTGTACTGTGGACTCAAGCCCACTGAAACTGGGATGAAACCGTCTGAAACTCAAATCACCCTAACAGCTGGGAGAGAAAGAATTTCATCCCATTAAACTGGGTAGGATTTAATCTCTGACTGTCTTTATTTCTCTTTTTCTTTGTCTGTCTCTTGTTCTCTGTCTATCTTGGTCTCTTTCACTTTTTCTTTCATTGTTCTCTTTTCCACACTCTCTCGCTGTCTTTCTGAATTATGTAAACTATGAGGAGTGGGACCTTTATTATGTGATGCTGACGTGGAGTGCCTCTCTAGCATTTTGATTTGCTTCGGGCAGTGTTCACGCCTGCCATTCAAACAGAAAAGGCGCTTTATTTGGATGCACAATGTGCTTTTTTAAAAAAATCTGAAATTCCTCTTGACGTTTGTGAGAGGAGCTTTTGGTGCAGTGTTTTGATGAAGCTTAATTGGCCGTTAACTCTGTTTCTCTCTCCACAGATGCTGCTTGACTTGCTGAGTATTTATAGCAGTTTCTGTTCTTATTTCAGATTTCCAGTATCCGCAGTATTTTGCTTTTGGGTCTTGTGCAATGCTGTGTCCTGCTAGACACAATAGGGAAAGAGATCTTCCTTAATGCCATACAAAATACTCCCCACCCACCCATGACTTTGTTTTATTTAGAGAGATTCCCCAGGAAAGGACATTTACTGCACTCCTTGTCTTTTATTGAGATGCCGCTCCCTTTTCCTTGCTGTGTGCCGGTTTTCAATATTATACAGCACCATCTCCCCATCTAAACAGCAAAAAATTTCTCTCGTTTCTCCTTTAACTTTTTTCTCTGCCCCCCCTCCAGAAGTTGCTGCCACTTTCCTGGTTCTACAGGCATCTGCTTCACATTTGCACTTAACCCAAGTAGATGTTGTTCATAAAAGCAAAACACTGCAGATGCTGGAAATCTGAAATAAAAACAGAAGGTGCTGGAAATACCCAGCATCTGTGGAGAGAGCAGTTTTTAGATGTTCATGTTATGAATGTAGACAATGAGTATCGGCAGGCTGTTCAACAACAGACAGCATCACCATTGAGCCGAATCCTCCCTGCGCACACCCACCAGTGGGGTGGGTCACGGAGACCATGTTCAGGAGGCCGGATACTGCCTCTTGCCAGGTGGTTTGCTGTTCCTTGTAGAGTGTGGTTGGGTAGCGGATTTGTGCTACAATCCTAATTGCTTTTTATTATTTTTAGCTATAATAAAACGAGATGATGAAGCTGCAAACATCTTTCATAAATTTAACCAGCAGACGCCTGACTACGTGCTCAGTAGAGTGATTAGCTGAGATATGTCACACGCATGCTCATGCATGCTCGCTCGCGCAAACACATACGTGCACCCCCCAGGGGGGAAAAAGATGCACAGAAACATTGCTGGCTGATTGCTTGCAACCAATTATCACTGCCTTGTCACCTTGTCCCAATTACTGGTACCTTGTTGTTTTGTATCTCTTTGTGAGTTTCTAGTCACTTTGTCCCAATTACTGAGTGCCTGGTTATTTTGTGTCAGTTACTGTTACCTTGTTTTGTAATGATTACTGGTATCTGCTTGTTTTGTACCAGTGAGTGATACCTGATTATTTTGTACTGCTTGTTTTCATCAGGTGCCTAGTAACTTCATATTGTACTGTTGGTTTTGTTGTATTGATTACTGCTACCTGGTTACTTTAATGGTTCCTCACTCTTCTGTAGCATTCCCTATATGAATGAAGCTCAAACTGTTTATAACTGTTGGTCGAGTCCTAAGATTAGATTGTACTCATGTAATCTGTCGCTGGTGTTTTGATTTTTTAAAAAAAATAATGTGCATTGTTTTAGTTTTGTGGGGGAATTATACTCTGTTTTTGCCTGGTTTTGTACAAGGGTGCAGTCACCTGCATTGAGCGTTTATTCTTGAGTAATGATTGTGATGTTATCGCTGCAGGTTCATAAATTATGTATGACGGATTGATGGGAGAATTTTGTCTCCAAATCAGTGCTGCTGCTGAAAATAGAGGGTTAATTCCCAGAGAGGCAGCAGCAACAACAACTTGCATTTATATAGCCTCTTTAATGCAGTAAAACGTCCCAATGCGCTTAGTTAGTACTTTTCCTACTTAATAGCAAAATGATTGGAGACACCGAAAGAAAAGAAGGCTTGGCGTTAGATGGGCTGTCCTGAAAAGACAGAAGGTTTGCTTTTGGGAGTGATCTGTGATACTGAACCACCCAAGACACTATCCAGTGCAGACCAGAATATAGTGATACCTGCCACCGGGCCAATACACGAGTGGGAAGTATAGCCATTCAAACCTTTATACCAGATTAGTTTGCGACAATTGATTGAGATGTCCATTCGCACATTCCAACACCTCATTGGCAGTGAAGAATCTTGGGATGTCCTGAGATTGTGAAAGGTGCTATATAAGTGTAATTTTTTTTTAAAAAAAGGAGTTATTCTCATCTGTAACGTTGAATTGGTTTCATTCATTGAACCCAGCAGATATCCAAACTGAGCAAGTAATATAGGTGAGATGTGGGGGAGGTTCCTAATTTGCGATGGCTGTTTTGTTGGCAGCATGACGAGCCAGTCTTTGATATAGACCTGGGGGTGGGGAAAAGTTATGCTCTGTCTTCTCTCTGGGTGGAGAAAGCAGCCTGGAGGTTGTTTTTTGAACAGTCAATGAGGCAGAGAGGCCTCATCTTCTCTCCACTTTTACAGATTGCTTGCCTATAAAATGAGATTAACTTATTAATATGGTTAGAGTGGCGTACCTTTTTATTTTCCATTTTGCATGGTGACATGAAATAGATTGAATTTTATTGAAAACTGTACTCTGTTCAGTCGTGTATTTCATGTAAAATAAACCAGTTTATTGGTTTACATGTTGCCCCCCCCCCCCCCCGTAGATTGTTCATTGGCCTAGCTAAAACATGAAAGAGAGAAAGACTGTCTTGCATTATGTAGCGACTTTCACAACCTAAGGATGTCCCAAAGCTCTTTACAGCCAATTAAATACTTTTGGAAGTGTAGTTACTGTTGCAATGTAGCAACTATGGAAGCCAGTTTACACACTGCAAGCTCTCATGACCAGATAATCTGTTTTGGTGATACTGATTTCTGGACAAATATTGACCAGGACACCGGTGATCTATTCAGAGAGGAGCAGAGTTCCCCTGCTCCTCTTCAAGATAATGCTGTGGGATCTTTTACTTCCATACAAAAGGGGGCACAAGGGGTCTCAGTTTTGATGTCTCATCCAAAAAGATGGCCACTCTGACAGTCCAGCACTCCTTCAATAATGCTCTGGAGTGTCGGCTTGGATTTTGTGCTCAAGACTCTGCAGTTGAACCCACAACCTTCTGAAATATGCACGCCCAGTGTGTATGCAAAATCACAGAATGCCGCATTCCAAGCCCGGGTCATGCTGTTGTGTAACCAGTAAAAGTATACTCCTGATTGTAAGGGACAGAAGGTTTGCATTTGGGAGTGATCTGTGATGCTGAACCCAAGACACTATCCAATGCAGACCAGAATATAGTGATACCTGCCACCGGGCCAATACACGATTAGGAAGACCGCACCTGTTCCAGTTCACTTCAGTCTTATTTAGTTCACTTGTGTGTAAAGCACTCACCCTTGCTTTCAAATCCCTCCATGGTCTTGCCTCCTTCCTATCTCTCTAATCTCCTCCAACCTTACAACCCTTTGAGATCTCTGCAGTCCTTCAATTCTGACCTGATTGTACATCCCTGATTGTAATCATTCGACCATTGGCACCCGTGGCTTCAGCTATCTAGGCATGAAGCTCTTTAATTTACTCCTTAAACCTCTCTGCCTTTCTACCACTCCTCCTTTACGACGCTGCTTAAAATCTCCCTCTTTGACCAAACATTTGAGTCTCTTGTCCTAATGTCTGGTTATGTGGCTCAGTGTCAACTTCTGCCTGATAATCCTCCTGCAAAGTGCCTTTGGATGTTCTACTATGTTAAAGGTGCCATCTAAATGCAAGTTGTTGTTCTGGTTGAAGGTGAAATGTTGGCCAGGGCACCAAGAGAACCCTGTGTTCCTCTCTGAATAGGTCACCGAAATCTTTGGTATCTTTTTGAACCAGTGGAACAGGCAGACCGTTTTAACCTGTCACCTCGCATTGCTCCAACTGCTGCCAGCCGCCAGCGACAGATCTATAATCACCAGTCTTATGCCGCTCAGTGCACTTTCTCCAGTAGGAAGGACACAATCTGGAGTGGTACAGCTGAGTGTTGTGCACATTTCCAGTGTACACAGTACAAAAAAATCTCTCACGCCCACCATCACACTTTGCTAATATCCTGGTGACAGCACAGATTCCTCAATTGGTCTCTGTGTGAAATAAATCATTCGTGTGTCAAGGAGTTTCGTCATTGCAACAAGTGACTCAGCAATCGACAAACAGGCGAGTGGCTTAACAGGAAGTGTCGGCGTTTAATAATTAGGTATCACTGCTTCTGATTAGGACAAGGGAGCAGTGAATATGTTGTGCAACTTAGGGGCCCTCCATGTATTGCAAAGACGATGGGATTTAGGTGGGATCTTTCCAGGACTGGGTTGGGGGGCATCAATCCAATTCTTATCTATTGTAGTGCCCCTAGATCCTCAGTGTGTTGATATGTTACTGAATACAAGCGGGTAGAAGTCATGCTTCAGCTATACAAAGCCCTGGTTAGACCACACCTGGAGTAATGTGAGCAGTTCTAGGCCCCACACCTTAGAAATTATATATTGGCCTTGGAGAGAGTGCAGTAGATTTACCAGAATGATAGCTTAACCCTCGGAGTCCAGGTATGAGGAGAGCTTAAATAAATTAGGAAAATACTCCCTGGAATTTCGAAGGTTAAGGAGTGATTTGATTGAAGCTTTCAAGATATTAAGGGGAACAGACAGGATAGATAGGGAGAAACTATTTCCTGTAGTTGGGGAGTCTAGGACTAGGGGGCACATTCTAGAAATTAGAGCTAGACCATTCAGGAATGAAATTACGGAACACTTCTGTGCAAAGGGTGTAGCAGTTTGGAGCTCTCCCTCGCAGACAGCAATTGATGCTCTGGATCAATTGGTAATTTTAAAACTGAGATTGATAGATTGTTGTTATCCAAAGGTATTAAGGGATGTGGGGCAAAGGCAGGTATATGGGGTTAGGTCACAGATCAGCCATGATCTTATTGAATGGCGGAACAGGTTCAAGGGGCTAAGTGGCCTCCTCCTGTTCCTATGTACTGAGTTGGGCAGAACCAGCAAGGTACCAGGTCTGATCCCAAGTCTGTGCAGCAAGCCGATTTGTTTTTCAAGCTAGGTTTGTGGGTGAGGGCTGCATGCGGGCTTCAGCAACCCTGGGCTAGAGAGAGGGAAAAGCAGCCATGGATTTCACTCCTCATTGCCGTCCAGTGGCTTCTGTTGAAATGGATATGTGTGTATGTATGTGTGTGCACGCGCGTTTTAGATGGGGGCCAAGCTCAGTTGTGATGCCCACCCCCTGCTCCCAAGCCAGTGACAACACACCAAACCGTAGCTCATCCAGCGCAGACATGATCCATGCAGACCAGGAAAGGACCCAGTTTTGGAAGTCAGGCCTTTGTACAACCAAGTGCTACAGTGGGCCTCACTACTCAGCAGGTAAAGGGAAGGGCTATGCGACATTCTCTTGCGACAACTTTTCCACCGCGGTGCTGGCAGGTTATTTAACCACAGTGCCAACACAGCGGACCCAATCCCCCTCTTAGCCAACATCCATTTCCAGCGGGGGGGGCTGCCGGTGTAGGAACCCCACCTGATACTTTCCCCGCTCTCTGATCGAGCAGTGCTGATGGCTTCTTGAATTAGCTCGCTCAGCACAGAGAGGGGAGTGAGCGTGGGACTGCCCAGTGTTACAGTTCTGCTGCTCACTCCCTTAACTGGACAAGCCACAAGGGGAGCCTGTTCTATGTCCAGAGCAAGAAACAAACTCGGGTTCAACTCCATCTGGAATACCGTG
Source organism: Heterodontus francisci (assembly GCF_036365525.1). Lineage (NCBI taxonomy): Eukaryota > Metazoa > Chordata > Chondrichthyes > Heterodontiformes > Heterodontidae > Heterodontus > Heterodontus francisci. The sequence continues at coordinate 51,495,695 of NC_090400.1, forward strand.
TTCAGTTCTGGGTGCCACACCTGAGGAAGGATATATTGGCCTTGGAGGAAGATTCACCAGAATGATATCTGGGCTAAAAAGCTTTAAGTTAGGAGGACAGGTTGCATAGACTAGGCTTGTATTACCTTGAATATAGAAGATTAAGGGTCTAATTGGGTGTGTAAGATGATTAAACAATTTGGGCAGACAGAAACTATTTCCTCTGGTGGGGGAGTCCAGATCAAGAGGTCTTAACCTGAAAATTTGAGCCAGGCCATTCATGGGTGATGTCAGGAAGCATTTCTTCACACAAAGGGGAGTGGAAATCTGCAACTCTCACCGCCCCCCCCCCCCCCCCCCCCCCCCCCAAAAACGCTGTTGAGACTCGGGGTTCAATTGAAAATGTCAAAATTCAGATTATAACTTTTTGTTCGGCAAGGGCAAGGGTTATGATATCAATATAAGTAGATGGAGCTACGGGACAGATCAGATCAGCCATGATCGAAGACAGCCCCAAGGGGCTGAATGGCCTCCTTTGGTTCCTACCGTCCAAAACTTGCCTGAAATTTCAATGCACTTCCAGGATTTACTAAAATAGAATAAGGTATGAAAAAGACTGATTTCTAGTTGGCTATTGTTATTGATTCAGTCTTATTAAATGTGTGTGTTGTGTGCTTTTCCTGTCATTGCTCAGCTAGTTCGAACCTGTGCAGGGAACTGAATACAAGTTTGTGTTACACACATTCGCATGTGTTTTTGACCCTCTGACATCATGTGCTCTGTATACTTTAGCACCTCTGCTACGTATTCATTTTGTTGCCAATTGTCTTTCCAGTCATTCGGCTCCAGGCTGGTGTGACTAGGACTGGTGAGGCAGTGGGCCCGTGGAGAAGCACTGGTGTTTGGACAGATCCATGTAGATTTGCAGTTTATTTCTTGAAGTTCTAGCCAATGAGTTCACATGGTGGGTTAGATTGCCATTGTGTGCATTTCATGCCGCACCACGGTCATTGGGAAGCATGTTACGTGTGCTTAAGTCCAGTGAACTATGAGACTGTTATGTACTCACTGTGGTCCAGGCAACTCCCGATGTAACGAGCTCCAAAAATTCTCAGTTGAAACCTCTCACCACAGAAAGGATTCCGGTTTTGATAAAGTCTCACGGATTGTCAATTGTTGCACCTCAAAATTGGTTTACTCAGTGGGAGCCATGGGACTGAAACTGGAATCAGTAGCACACTAGGAGCTTGTTTACTCACAGGCGTGTGTTATTCCCATACTCTTCAATGCAGTTACTGGATGCCTTGCTCTCCTTGGGCACTCATGTCCAGGTTGCCCTGGATCACTACTGGCTGAGCTGATTGAACATGGTGTGGTCATGAGGTGGAATGATACAATGCAACTGTGATGGGTTCTGTTGATTAGGATGGAGCTGATTGAGAATGTCACCCTTTCAGACCGCTCGGGGGTTAACTGTTCACTGATAGCATTAAACACTGTGATTTTCCAACAAAAAAAAATTAGGACGACTATTTTTAGGAAATATCTTCTGGCTAATTAGCCGATTTGAGCTGGCAGCAAATCCATGTTACGGCCGTCAGTCATCACTTGTTCCATTTGAGTGGAATCTCTGATGAGCTGATTAGACTATGAAGTTGATAATGGCTGGGATTGCTATCACCTGTTCTCAATGGTCCCTGTGTGGGCACAGGAACTGGATGCCATCGATGCCAGTTACATTGCATTTTAACATTTGGCTTCTTATTCCAGCAGAATGAGAATGCTCTACTGTAAGCAAGGATGTGCTTTAGGGTAGATCCATTACTGTGATTAGTGTGCTGATTCCTTCCGACTCTACAGCCTCACTGTTTTCCTCAGCCACTCTGCAATGTTCATGTGTGTGGATGTTGCTAATGGTCTTTGGGTTGACCCGACAGATGGCCCTTTTATTGCGTAGTGCCATCTTTCCCTTCCAACCCTCCATCCTGCTAACTCTATGATCCAGCTGAGATTAGTCAGCTGGGATGATGTTAAAATGGGTCTTCAGCACTGTGCTTCGTTTGGGCCGGGCTCAGACCTGTGCCAGTGTTTCTAACTCCTGATGTGTGACTTCTTCGCAGCTGGCAATAGCATCAAAACAAAATTGCCAGAGAGGTCAGGAAAGAAAACAGGCCTTTCCTGCCTGTGACCTGCTTGATGTTGGCACTGATTGATGGCACTTCGGGAGTCAGTGGTATGTGCATCAGTCCCAGACCAGCAGAGGAAAAGCTTCGTCCCAGCATGTAGCTTGTGTTACTTAACTGACATTACACTGTGCAGCTCTGCTGTGATAAGGTATAGTTACCAAGAGGCCATGTTCCCTCTGTCCTGTCTCCCAGTTCAACCCGTACCAACCAACTGAGGAATTGCCCAATGAGCTAGTCAGATACCTGAAATCTTGCAGTTTGCTGTGGTACTGAGGCTTACAGACCAGGAAGGCCCTAGCCTGTTGTTAACTGATCTCAGTCCGAAACTATGTAGTATTTATAGCACCAAAACAGGCCATTCAGCCCAATTGGTCAATGCTGTTGCTTCTGCTTCACATGAATCTCCTCCCATCCTCTTTTATTTCAGGCTGTCAACATATCCGTCTATTCCTTTCCCCCTCATGTACTTATCCAGCTTCCCCTTAAATGCATCCATGTCAACAACTCCTTGTGGTAGCAAGTTCCACATTCTGATTACTCGAGTATTCTAGCGCCACTGCCAACTATAATTGGCTTCTACTGTCCTGAGCGAGAGAGAGGAATTGTACGATTGCAATTCCTGCTGAAAACCGTATTGTCTGTGCGCGTGCGTGCACATGTGTGCGACTCTGAGTCGGTGTGTGTATGCCCATTGAGCAAGGACTGGATTGAGTTTATCTGTGATGCCTCCTGTGGTTGAGCAGCCTGCCAACAGCTCACAATCTAGGCTCAGTTTGAAGGATGCCTATTTGGCGGGCAGCCAGTAAAAGTCAGAGAAAATTGGCTGAGGGATTTTTTTGTTGTTGTTGTGGAAAGATTTGAGATCGATTTGCACGTTCATTTTATGAAGCTTGTTTTGGGGAGGGTGGTATATGTTAATGAACCTGACTATGGCGTCATGGGGAGAAGTGGCTAGGAGCAGTTATTAAGTCTGACAGAGTGACTTAACGCAGATAAAGTCACCGGCTCGGTGAAGTGTCCTGGGTTAATGGCTGAATCTTTCCTGGTATTAATTCAACTGCCTCACGCTGTCAGGCTCAGTTGCCCCTCCCAACCCATTCCCTGATGAAGATGTCTTCACTCTTTGCCCATTAAAAGCAAACGAATATTCCGGGGGGGGGGGGGGGGGTGCGGGGAGGAAAGAGGTAGGGGAGGTGTGTGAGGGGTTGTGGGTGTGGCAGAGGAGTGATGGAAATGAACAAAATTAGAGACAGATAGAGGAGGAGCGAAAATAGATGTTATGGTCGGTCGGTCATAAATCTTTTCAATGCCAATGATGCAAGAATAATTCTCATCCTCTGATTCCTAATTCATCCTTCTGTCTCATGGCCAAAAATAGAGCTGAATTTTCCATTTCTTCTAGGCCCGTGCTATAAATAAGGACTTATTCCATGTGTCTGTACTGCGTTTTCTGACACATGACATTGCAATTAAAGGGGAAGTGTATACAAACTGAATAACCTCATCGTATTGGGGGGAGAGAGGGGGATTTTTAATATATATATATATATATATATAAAATAAAGCATTAACGCTTTCAGCTGGACGGCAGATTGGAAGATTGTACTCGATTTGCTTTTGTTCTGATTTTCTTTTAAAATAAGTCATTAAAATTACTAATTGGAAAGTGATGAGTCAGGTTACCCTCTCATTCAGTGTGGCAGCGCATTAAACATAACATTTGCCGTCATGTGTTGTAATCGGAGCAATTCTCACACTTGAGGTGAATCTTGACTGTCCTCTTTCTTGGTGCTGAGATCCAGGCGTCGTAGGCCTCCGGCCTTGCACACTCGACCTTGGTGTTGTGTTACATTTGCCCCAGGCAGCAACTTCATTTGAGTTCCATTTCCACCACCACTTTGAAGGACTGAGCCGGGCCTTCCTGTCTCCAGAGTGTATCCCACTCCTTGTTGATCTCACTGGAGTGGAAATTTATGATGTCAACGTAAGGGGATTTGAACAACATATCTGTTCCCAGGCGTGGCTCTGAACAGTTGGATCTCGAGGAAAATATTCCCAGGAGCAAACGGAGGAGTGAAGGATGTTAGGAGCTGTACAGAAGTCAGCCCTTATAGAGTCATAACAGCACAGAAGGAGGCCATTCAGCCCATTGAGTCCATGCTCGCTCTCTGGCGTGATCCAGTCAGTCCCATTCCCTCACTGTCCCCGCAGCCCTGCAAGTTTATTTCCCTCAAGTGCCCATTCAATTTCCTTTTGAAATCATCGATCGTCTCTGCTTCCACCAACCTCGTAGGCAGCGAATTCCAGGTCATTACCACTCGCTGTGTTTTTTTTAAAAATAAATTCTTCCAAAAGATGCCCTCAACACCGCACCTCTTGCCCAAAACCTTCAATCTGTGTCACCTAGTCCTTGTACCATCAGCAAATGGGAACAACTTTTCTCTGTCTGTCTTCTCTAAATGTGTCATAATCTTGTACAGCTCTAAGCAAATTGCTGTAGTATTTGGGCTGTCGATGGCAGGTTAGATAAATGCAGTTCTTCCTAATGTCTCTCTGCTTAAAAAAAAAATTACATTGTGATTTCAGTATTGCTGCAAACAATTGACCTGAGGGTCTGTGGACTAGCGAGCGGACAGTGTGTGGGTGGTGACCAAAGAGATGCTTAGGTTGGCCTTCTGGAATGAGGGGATTGTCCTATGAGGAGAGAGTGAGTAGACTAGGTCTATATACCCTGGGGTTTGGAAGAATGAGAGGTGATATAATTAAAATAGATAAAATTCTGCAAGGGCTTGACAGCGCAGATACTGAGACGTTGTTCCCCCTGACTGGGAAATCTAGAGCACAGGGTACAGTCTCAGGATAAGGGGTTGATCATTTACGACTGAGATGAGAAATTTCTTCACTCAGAGGGTTGTGAATCTTTGGAATTTTCTACCCCAGAGAGCTGTGCATGCTCAAACATTGAGTATATTCAAAACTGTGATCAATAGATTTTTTTAATACTAAGAGAATTAAGGGATATGGGGATAGTGCGGGAAGCTGGAGTTGAGGTCAAAGGTCAGCCACTATCTTGTTAAATGGCAAAGCAGGCTCGAAGGACCATAAGGCCTACTCCAGCTCACAATATTTTATGTTCTTACATTCTTATGTTCTATTTAGGGTTGCCACGTGATGAATGGCCATTTGAGTTGTGCTCCCAAAGGGAGCTGAGAGTCCCTGGGGTTGTAACCTGACGGATGGCAGCCTCTTCTGGAGAACAAGGCACACAACAAAGTGATGCTCGGAGACCTGTTGCCTTCACAGTGGTTGGTGAAGCTGTGTGCCGTGCCTGCACTGGCCCGGTGGGGTGTTGGTGGGGCAAGGGTTTGCCAAATGTTTTTTTTTCTCCCATTTGCTGATTTACCAGAGTAGGGGGCACCCAGCAAACAACAGTGGAGTCACGGCTGAGCTGACCAGTGACCCTGGGTGCTTGGAGGCGCCTGGTTCCATCTGACTGGGAGAGGTAGAGGTCTGAGAATGGACAGTTACCCACCTCCCTGCCATTGATTGGCATGTGCCATGTGAGGTGCCAGCATGTATCCTTCCTTTCAGTTTGCCCCCCTATTCCTTTCCCAAAGAGGTTGTCTCCTTGGTGCTAAACAGTTGTACAGGCTCCAGGCATCCTCGGCTACTTTGCCCAAAAGTGTCAGCTCAGTGAGTGCTTGCAGGCATCTCAAACATGTGATCCTATCCTCAGCGCTGTCTTCAAAGAGGAATCACTCTCCATCTCTCAGGGTGGGGAAGCTTGATTGATTTTCCCACAGCCCCTCCCCCAAAAATCCAACTCCACACTGGGAGAGACTGTAACTGAGCACAGGCCATGGCAGAGGCCTGGGGCTTGCTTGGTCTGTCAGGCTTGACTACTCCTAGGCTCTGAATCTGATGACCCTTTGGGTGTGGTGGCGGGTGGGGGAGGAAAGATGCCTCAATTGGTTCTCTTTTTAAAGAAAAAACACTCCTTATTTCCCAGTCTTGTGAGGCTGCTGCCTGATGATCCCAGCTACAATACTCTGCTGTGTCATGGAGAATAAAGCTATTCTGGGACCTTGCTGTCTGAGACTGGGGGGAATGTCACTCGGTGTAGCTTTCCTCCAGTCTCTTCCTGCCCCTCTCAAACCTGCTGCACTGACATTCACCTGTGCACCAGGTGTGCCCTGGAAAGGGAAGCAGCAGCTTCGCTTGACCTGGCACAGAATGGCTCTGTGCTAAGTCATTCCAAGGAAACAGAAAGTACTGTACCACGGACTGCATGTGACAGCAACCAGGAACAGCCAGTACAGTACATAGATGGCACAGTGCCGCCCTGCATTACAGAATGTAGGTTCCTGAAGTTCATTGTGTTAGCCCTAGGCCGTGCCAGTCTTGCCATTTTTTCTTGTGCCTTTTGTTTTAAAAAAAAAAATATTTGTGTAACCTGACCCGTCAGCCCGTAGTCTTGTGTAAGCTTTTGGCTTGCGATCTGCATTGGGAGCCCTCGCACTCACAAGGGAACAGTGGTGGGTCTAATCCAGATCAGGATTGGCAGATTGGCAACCCTGTTTTTTTCCCCTCCTCCTCCCTGACTTCCCTCCCCCACCCAATCCAGCTTGCAGTTCCCCTATCCACTGCCAGAGACCAGCTAACCCAATGCAGGCCATGGACCAGACCTGAGACGAGCTTGGACCCAGGCTTGAGGCCTACTGTGCCTATTTTGGTGGTGCACGCGCTTTTTGTTGTTACATGTTCTAAGTTATCCTAAGGAACTAGAAAATGTTGGACACTAGGTAGTGCTAACTCAGCATCTCTTCTCATCTCCAATTGGGGAATATTGTGTATGGTGCACGCAGGCCCCTCTTTTCAAAAAGAAAAATGGAACATGGATGAGGGCTTTTGTGCAAATCCACCGAGATAGAAAACGAGGAAACGTCGACGCCAAGCTTGAGTTTTAAAAGCCTGACTAACAATGGTAAGATGAAGGGGAGAGACTTGAGGGAAGGTTGTGGGAGTGCCACAGTTTTGAGACCTTGGGGAGAGAGTGATTTAGAGTTGGAGGTCGTGTGTTCAAGTGGGAGAAACCACTATAAAGAAGGAGGAGGGGAGAACAATTGAACCGCCCAAAAATAAATGCAGTGATGTGACTATTTTGTGAATATTGAGTGTAGATTTAGTAGCCCAGGAGTGTGGCTCTGCCATCGAAGATACCTGAAACCAGGCCAAGAGAAAACTACAGCAGCTTTCGAAACCATCATGAGCTAGTGCTCCACATTTAAAAATAAAAAATGCTCATGATATTTATTTCAATAAGATTGAACAGGCCTATTCCCTGCCACTATTATATGTTCTTTTGATGTCAGTGAATGATATTGAGAGGAGCTGTGTCTTTTCAGGTGTATCTCTCATTGTGCTGAGCTATTGAATGGAAGGAAGGATGTGATTTATTGGGTGTGTACAACTGTTGTGGTTCAACTTTAGTCATCTATCAGAGAGAGAGAGAGGTGCCGCCAGCTTTGATAATTCTCAAGGTTTTCAAAAACCTGGAATGGCTGTTGTCAGCTTGTCAAGGGAAGTTATTTTTCAGGGATTGTAAGAGCCTCTTGTTTCTCTCACCTGCTGTCTCGTTTTTGATAAAGCACCACAGATTTTTCTTTCCCCCCCCCGCCTGTTGACTTCTCGTCCCTCCTTTCCCGCTTCCGTCCAACGTTCCGGTTAAAACACTAAACCGAAGCTCTGTCTGTCCACTCAGATCAGTGTAAAAGATTTCAAAGCATCATTTGAAGAAGAGGAAGTGAGTTCTCGCCAGTGTCCTGGACCAACCAACAATCCCTCAACCAACATCACTAAAACATAACTGGTCATTCATCACATTACTGTTTGTGGGATCTTGCTGTGCATAACCTGGCTGCTGTGTTTCCAACATTATCACAGTAACTACATTTCGAAAAGTACGATCATTGGCTGTAAAGCACTTTGAGACATCCTGAGGTTATAAAAAGTGCTATTTAAATGCAGTCTTGCTTTATTCTTTCTATCTTCCCTGTCCTAAGGACACTGACTCACACTGAGATCCAGTTCCATGAGTTGTGGCCTTTTGACCCTTTCTTCTATGGACCTAGATGATGAATGTTGGTGGGGACGGCGGACAGTGGGGACAATATCAAACCCTGAAATAAAAGCAAAATACTGCAGATGCTGGAAATCTGAAATAAAAACAAAGTGCTGGAAATACTCAGCAGGTGAGGCAGCATCTGTGGAGAGAGAAGTAAAGTTAACGTTTCAGGCCTGTGACCTTTCATCAGAACTGGTAAAAGTTAGAAAAGAATTAGGTTTTAAGCAAGTGAAGGGGAGGGGGGTGGGGGAGAGAACAAAGGGGAAGGTGTTTGATAGGGCAAAGGGAGATTAAATAACAAAGCTGTCCCGGGACGAAGGCAAAGAGAGTGTTAATGCTTGTGGTGAAAGACAAAACATTAGACCAGCGAGAGTGTTAATAACAGAATAACGAGCCACTCTGGCCACATGATAAGCAGATACATGGTTAAAAAATAAAATATCAAAAAGAAAGGCCAGTCATGCTCTGTAGTATTGAACTCAATGTTCAGTCCATAAGGCTGTAGAGTGCCTAATCGAAAGATCTGGTGCTGCACTTCGAGCTTGCATTGATGTTCACTGGAACACTGCAGCAGGCCAAAGACAGAAATATTGGGATGAGAGCAGTGGTGGTGGGCGGGAGTGTTGAAATGGCAAGCAACTAGAAGCTCGGGGTCATGCTTTCGGAGCGGAGGTGTTCCACAAAGCGGTCACCCAATCTGCGTTTGGTCTCCCCAATGGAGAGGAGACCACATTGTGAGCAGTGAATACAGTATACTACATTGAAAGAAGTACAAGTAAATCGCTGCTTCACCTGAAAGGAGTGTTTGGGGCCTGGGATAATGAGGAGAGAGCAGGTAAAAGGGCAGGTATTGCACCTTCTGTGATTGCACGGGAAGGTGCCATGGGAAGGAGGTGTTGGGGGTAAGGGAGGAGTGAACCAGGGTGTCGTGGAGGGAATGATCGCTTCGGAATGCTGACAGGGGAGGGGAAGATGGCGCAGAGGTGGTTGGTAGATGATCCTTGAATCTGAGACTCAGATTTGAATGTAGCTCAAGTTGATGGGTTGGAAAGTTCCTCAATCAGTTGATGGAAAGAATATGCGATAGGGATTGAATTTGAGAAATGCCAACCCAGTTATGTGTTGTTCAGCTAAACTGAGCGAACCGGGCAAAGTCGAGGAGTTTTACCTGGGTCCTCACTGATATCTCAGCAGCACACTGTGTAGTGTGTATACCCAATAAGCTGTCAGGGGGAACTGAATAATCTCCTTTATGATGATTTTTTTTCCTCTCCCAAAAATTATATAAAAGCAAAATACTACACGTGTAGGAAATCTGAAATAAGAACAGCAAGTGCTGGAAATGCACAGCAGGTCTGGCAGCATGTGCGGAGAGAGAAGCAGAGTTAACTATTCAGGTTGAAGAGAGATCTTACGAAAGGGCACAGCCCTGAAACGTTAACTCTGTTTCTCTCTCCACACATGCTGCCAGGGCTGCTGAATATTTCCAGTATTTTCTGTTCTAATTGGTATAGAGTTGTCCGTCCACTAGAAAATATGATGTAGTCCGATACCTGAAGGTTGGCTGATATTAAACCCATGAAAAGAGCAAGGGTTTAAAGAAGTCATCTTCATGTTGGCACTTCGATGTGGAAGGGAGTGTTTGACCTGTATGTTATTGGCCACGAGTTGGTTAATTCGAGATCACATGGCCGGAAGATATTTGTGTGAGCTGCATTTGCAAACACTTAGCTGTGGAATACTTAACATCCATGAACACATCAGACGAGTTCCTGGTGCGTGTAAGTGGATATTTAACTCTCAGTGTGTGGTCTGTTATTAGTCTGATAAACGTACGAGCGGAGAAATATCTGATGAGAGTGGGATTTCTTTCCCCCTAAACATCTGCAGCTCACTTTTGAGTTTCTTTTTAATATTTATATTCAGCAGTGTTTGAATGCCACTTAGACCTGGGGATGAGGTTGCTTTGTGATGTGTTCGAGTTCGGATGCCAAGCTGTTTGTAGCATAGGCAGTTTTTGGACGATGCACAGCAGCATAAAATGGCAGTGGGCTGTTATGGTAGGTTTAAATCAGGAACCTTGATACAAGGTTTAAAGCTGCATTAAAACCCCTGTCAGAAAAAAATTCTTCTTCCCTCACCCTCTCTCTCGCCTCAAAGACTTGCATTTATATAGTGCCTTTCACCAACTTCCAAAGCACTTTGCAGCCAATTAAGTACTTCTGAAGTGTAATTACTGTTGTAATGTTGGGAAGTGAGGCAGCCAATTTGCGCACAGCAAGCTCCCACAAACAGCAATGGCCAGATAATCTGTTTTAAGAATTAAATGGGGCATTGCGCTCCTTCGACACCCAGACTCCTGACCAATAGTACATACTGGGCAGTAACACTGTGGACATGTTTTTCAGTCAGAGCTGATGGCAGCTGTTGGGGAGGGGAATGGGCAAACCCATCGAAGATGGGCCATCTCTGGTGCTGCTACTGTTGCACAGCAGAACATGGTGATCAAACACCACCTGTACTGCGACTCTTCAAATGTGCCAACTCTTGCGCAATCCTGCTTTTATTGCCTCACTTCCTGTTCTTCTGGATGTGACAGTCATAGGCTGTGGGATTCCACGGGCACAGGTTTCCCTTGGCGGTGCTACCCAGGCCTGCTTGCCTATCCTGCTACGTTCTAATCGGAGGATCACCAGATGTGTGCCAGTGTAACCCCATAGGATGGAGAAAGCTCTACAAACGATGTTGGAACATCCAGTGGTGCTGATGTGGTTAATCCCAAAAGCTGCCTTCCCAGCCTGTGCTGAGCATTTGCTTGTTTTCCCTGGGTGTTGTACCAAAACCATAGCCTGAAAATTAAGTCAGACAAGCAATTTAATAGTAAGTAGGAGGGAGAATGCCCTCAAACAGTCTTTGTAGCAAACCTTGATAATTCTGTTTATTGTTGAGTTGTAATGATGTTCATTATGAAGCCTGAGTTTGCTGTGCCGTCTCCTAATTTAGTGTTTCCCGATTAGGTTTTCAAATGAAATGAATAAATTGAGCCTTCACTTTGTTTACCAGTGGCCCTCATTTAAATGGTCCACAGGTTGGGGCCTAATTAGTGGGTAGAGGGTTGTCTAGAAGAACTCTGAGCAGCAGCCCCCACCCCGGGCTGACTCATTCCTCTGTACTTAGACTGCTGTGCACAGCTTGGATGTAAAGGAAAGGTAAAGCTTTTTGCTTTACTGCCGCTGTTAATTACATTAAAAAAAAACATTTTGTGCAGGGAAGGCTGTGTTTTGGGGAGGGGGGTGGGGGGTGTGTCACCTTCAGCCTCTCTTTCGCCCCTCCCCACCATCCTTCCTCACTCTTCGTGTGTGTGTGTGTCTCATTCTTTGCGTCAGTCACGCTGAATCTCATGTCTATTTTTCACTGTATGTGATTGTCATGTGTGTGTGGGTGCATGTGCGCACATCTCTCCCCTTGTTTCTGTCTCGCCTTTTGCTCTACATTTGTTCCCTTAGCTCTCTGTGTATCTCCCCCTTGCAGTTTGTGTGTCTCTTGCTCTGTCGCATGTGCTTCTCTCTCTCTCTTTGACTTTCTCTGCATCCCTTGATGTTTGAGTCTCCTACTGTCTCTTAGTGTTTCTCATTCTTTCTGTTTGTGTTTGTCATAGAGTCATAGAGAGATACAGCAGTGTGTGTGTGTGTGTATTTTCAGTTTGTGTCTCACTCTGTCCCTTTGTGCAACTGTGTTTTGGGTTGAAGTGTATCTTGTGTAAAGTTAAACACACTGCTGCTTCACCATTTTGTTGCTACCTCAGGACCAATTTCACTCCCTTTCTGTGTCTGTGTCCACGCACGGACACGCCAGCTGATTGGCCTCTTTCTGTGCTATAATTTTTCTATGGTTCTCTTTCTGTATTTGTTTTTCTGTATGTCCCTCTCTCTCCATCTGTGTTCCCATTTTCACGTGCCACTCTTTGTCAGGTCTTCTTTCCGTTTGTCCCTGTTCTGTCACTAGCTGACTCCCTCCTTTACCTTTCATTGTGGCGCCCCTCGGGCCTCTCTCTTTCCTGCCTCTGTCTGTGAGTCTTCCTCCTTGCTTTGTGTCAGTCTGTGTAAGTCTCTCCTTCTCTCACTGTACCACAGTGTGCTTTCGTTTATCTCCCGCATCCCTTTTTCCATATGCATATTTCTTATTGAGTGTGTTTCTCTCTGTATCATGTCCGCTCTGTGTATGTGTATATGTCTCCCTCTCCCTTTCTCTTTTTATCTCTTAGATTTCTAACTGTTCTTAACAGTAGTGCTGATTGAAGTGTGGAAATCCTTTAGGAGACCGGCTGTACCTTGCTGTAGAAATTCCTCACTGCAAGACTGGACATTACTCTGGGCTGTCGTGGACAAGAAGATGTACAATTTTGAAAATGAAATACTCAACTCTTCCTCTGGTCAAATAGTTTGGTATTTGTGTTTAATAAAAAGAGTGGCCCACGGCTGCTGACTCGCTTCTTAAAATACAACACTGGCGGCTGCAGTGCCCCTGAGTTAATATAGCAGCCGTTTCACATCACAGCCTAATATTTAAATGCTATTGTGTTTAACTGTTTCAGAAATGCTGTATGAATATAAATTTATATTTACATCTTTACCTTTGGAAGCCTCGTGCCAGAGCCCGTTACTGGGGATTTTCCCCCCCTTGTCCCCAGAATTGCTCTGTTAGTGAGGCCCCTTCACCATGAGGGCAGAGCTAGTAGGAACAGGAGGAGGCCATTCAGCCCCTCTAGCCTGTTCTGTCATCCAGTTAAGATCCTGGCTGATTTGTATCTTTATTCCCATCCAGCCGCCTTGGTTCCTTAACCCTTGATACATAATACATAAGTGTGTAGACTCATCAAATAGGCTTCAAAGATTGACAGTGTCTGCACAGCAGTGCAAGGAAGGGAGTGAACAGTGCTGGCAGTAGTCATTGGGAAGGGCAAAGAAATAAAGTGATGGCCACTCTTTATATCCTTGTGGGGGTGGGGTGGGGGGGGGGTGGTGGGTCGTGGGTCGTGGAAGATAACAACAACAACAACTGATATTTATATAGTGCCTTTAATGGAATAAAGTGTCCCAAGGTATTTCGTAGCAGCGTTATAAAACAAAATATGACAACCAGCCACATAAGGAGATATTAGGTCAGATGACCAAAAGCTTCTCCAAAGAGGAGTGTCTTAAAGAAGGAAAGCGAGGTAGAAAGGTGGAGAGGTGTAGGGAGGGAATTCCAGAGCTTGGGGCCGAGGCAACTGAAGGCACAGCCACCAATGGTGGAGCGATTAAAATCAGGGATGCACAAGAGGCCAGAATTGGAGGAGTGCAGGTTTCTGAGGGTTGTGGGACTGGAGGAGATTACAGAGATGGGGAGGGGTGAGGCCATGGAGGGATTTGAAAACGGGGATGAGAATTTTAAAATCAAGATGATGCTTGACTGGGATCCAATGTAGGTCAGCGAGCACAGGGGTGATAAGTGAATGGGACTTGGGACACAGGCAGCAGAGGTTTGGATGACCTCAAGTTTACGGAGGGTAGAATGTGGGAGACCAGCCAGGAGTGTGTTAGAATAGTCAAGTTTAGAGGTAACAAAGGCATGAATGAGGGTTTCAGTGGCAGATGAGCTGAGACAGGGGCAACGTCAGGCTACGTTACGGAGGTGGAAATAGGCACTCTTAGTGATGGTGCAGATATGTGGTTAGAAGCTGATCTCGGGGTGAAATATGACACCAAGCTTGCGAACTGACTGGTTTAATCTCAGACTGTTGCCAGGGAGAGGGATCGATTCGGTAGCTAGGGAACACTGTTCGGAGCGGGCAGCTAGATAAGTATATGAGGGAGGGAGTGGGGAGAAGAATCAAAGGATATGCTGATCGGGTGAGATGAAGAGGAGTGGGAGGAGGCTCATGTATCGCATAAACACCAGTATAGACCAGTTGGGCCAAACGACCTGTTTCTGTGCTATCCAGTTTCTGTAGTTCTGTACCTAGTGTTTATTATGGATCACCTCTGAATGGTTACAGTCAGATCCAAGAGTTCACTGGGTTCAAACTACATCACAATTGTACACACCTTCTAGAAATGTTCAATGTGCTGCCCGTTCTTATCTCACTGTATATCTATTACTCGTGTCAGCTGGATTGGAACATATTCCGCCCGGTGACTGTTGCACCCCAAGCTCTGTAACTCCCTCCTAACCCTCTCTGCCTCTCAGCCCCTCTCTCCTCCTTTAAGATGCTCCTTTAAAACCTACCTCTTTGACCAAGTTTTTGGTCACCAGTCCTAATACCTCACTTAACTCGGTGTCAAATTCTGTTTGATAGCCACTCCTGTGCAGCACCTTGGGACATTTTACGGCGTTACAGATGCTATAGAAATGCAAGTAGTTGTTGTGTGTTGTTCCAATCGGATGTAATACTTCTGTATTTGTCTCAGAGCTGCCATAGAATCCTTGTTGTGGGGGGAGGGGGTGGAACAGAGGGGGTGTGTTTTTACTTACCTACACACTGGTAGCTGGGGAGAGGGTCTCAACGCGGGTTTTAACTCCACAGCACACGACGTCCAGCCCTGACAGGTTCCCCGTCCAGACATCAGTCTGAGTGGCAGGCTTAGCTTACAGGTCAGGAACAAGCACTCCTGCTCTGCCTGGCCCCAAGCAGTGCTGCGAAGGCAGCTTGCCTCTCTGAGGCTGTTCTCACCTCACTGCAGCTCCTGAATTTCCTGAGAGCTGGGAAACCGAGCCGGCCTCCTAAGAGTGGGTTGGCTGCCCGCCTCTTATCCCACCTCGCTAATAGCTGACGGTCGGCAGGTTGGAGCAGGTTCCCCCCCCCCCCCATTTAACTCACCCACCCTCACCAGTTCCCATCCGCTCACCCACTTTCAAATTCTCCCCCTTATGTTGCAAACTCTCCTTGCCATTTAACTCCATTGGTAGCCCATTACGTCAAGGGTCAGAGAGCTGTGGCTTCTGGCTTTGCTCCAGGCTTTGGACACAATAACCCAGGCTGACATTTAAGTGTAGTAGAAAGATTTGGAGGAGCTGTCCTTCAGCATGGCATCATTGAAGAAGAGGAGGGAGATCTGCAGGTGCCCTGGCCAACATTACCCCCTCCGTTTGTACTTCACCATCCAAAAAAAGATTTGCCTGTGGACCTATGCTCAGGAAAAATTGTCGACGTAGTGACAGTCACTGCACTCCAAAATTAATTGACTGTATGAAGTACTTTGAGACATTTCAGCATTTTAAAGCGTTATATAACCTAGAACATTATTAGAACACGACAGCAGATTTCACCTCAGGGCTGTGGAATTAGCGCTGTGCAAGACGAGCCAGTCAGGGGACCTTGAGTAGATTCAGTGAGAAGCTTTAAGGATTGAGTTAAATCACTCTTGACTTTTATCGAACTGAATATTTGCAGAGGGCCTCGGCACCGTCTCTGAACTTGAAGAGGCTTGGGCCGTAAGGGTGGTAAATCCCCCTCTCCGTGTCTGTCCTGATCTTACCAGTGCCCCTTTACTTTGACTATAAAGGAAGACTGAGCGGGGTTGCCTGTTGCAGTCGTGTAATGGGTTTCAGGATAATGTGCTGAAAATACAAATAATGCTGCTTGACTTCTTCAGAGCTCTTTAGTCTATAAAGTGGATCCTGTTGCGTCAGTTGTTTCTGACTCTTGATTTCTGCCTCTTACTTCAAACTCGTCAATAAAACCCCTGTTATAAAAAGTAATATAGTCATGTTCACATTTGGAGTACAGTTCTGGTCTCCATACTACAAAAAGAAAATCAAGAGACTGGAGAAGATGGAAAAAGGATTTTACAAGGATGATATTAGATCTGCGAGACTGTAACTATCAGGGAAGACCAAGCTGGCTAAAGCTGTTTTCTCTTAGAGTCATAGAGAGATACAGCACCGAAACTGGCCCTTCGGCCCACTGAGATAATGCCGACCATCAACCACCCATTTACACTAATCCTACATTAATCCCATTTTTCCCACTCACATCCCCACCTTCCCTCAATTCTCCTACCAACTACCTACACTGGAGGCAATTTTTACAATGGCCAATTTACCTATCAACCCGCAAGTCTTTGGCATGTGGGAGGAAACCCACGCGGTCACAGGGAGAACTTGCAAATTCTGCACAGGCAGTACCCAGAACCGAACCTGGGTCGCTGGAGCTGTGAGGCTGCGGTGCTAACCACTGTGCCGCCCTCTTGAAAAGAGGAAGAAGGCTGAGGGGTGAAATTAAGAAGGGGTTCAAAAGGGTAGACTTGAAGAAAATGTTTCCACTTCTGGGGGAATCTAAAACTAGAGGTCATGAATATAAGATGGTCACTCATAAATCCATTCGGGAATTCAGGAGAAACTTCTTCACCCAGAGAGTGGTGAGAATGTGGATCTTGCTACCACAAGGAGTAGTTGAGATGAATAGCATGGTTGTATTTAAGGGAAGCTAGGTAAACATATGTGAGAGAAAATAGCAGCCAAGCTGATAGAGTGGGAGAAGGCTTGTGTGGAGCATTAACACCGGTCTAGTCCAACTGGGCCGAATGGCCTGTTTCTGTGCTGCTGTAAATTTCATGTAATGTTCCCAACTTCCCTTGGCTGATCTATGCCTGTTGTTAAGAAGGCTCCATTGGGACATTAGAGTGTTGGGTTCAGTGCTCCATTGCTTGGTGCCATAGACTGAAAGGAGGTGTGGCATAGTCTTGTGTCATCATGCATGCTGCTCCATGTCCGCCAAGGTTGTGGGTTCAAGTCCCACTTTAGGACTTGAGCACATATCTAGGCTGATAGTCCCAGTGCAGCAGTAAGGTGCTGTCTTTGGAGAGAGATGCCTGTCTGATCAGGGGTACACGAAAAATTCCATGGAGTTCTGGTGCCCTGGCCAACATTCAGCTCTCGGTCAAAAACAGATAAACTGGTCACTCATTCCTATAGATGTGAGCGGTGCTTCATAAATATAACTTCTTTCTCTCGTATGGTGGGAGGAATATGAGGTGAGATACCCACTGCCATCCGGGCAAGGACTGGCACTGGCGGAAATCTGTGTCTGTCGTTACTGTGTATGTGTGTGTGTGTGTGTCGCTAGCTGTGATTTTATATCTTTGGTTGCTGCTCTATGTGTCTGTCTGTATCTCCAGTTGTTTGTATATTTGCTTCAATGGGTGTCTTTGCTATTGGCTCCTGATGTGTGGTTGTTGTGGATACTTTTGGAAGGCCAAAAGTAAACTTGTTGGATTCACTGCTCATGGAAAGATACACTTTTATTCCCCCCGCAACCCTGGTCTTCTCGCCTACCATCCTTGGCAAGACTGGCTCTTTGGAAGCCAGCGACAGCAACTGGCACATCTCCCGGCATAGTGGCAGCTTCCCCCTCTCTGTCTCTGTCTCGAGATTTTTAGATCAACATTGTAATGCCAGCATAAAAATAATTCAGCAGGAAACGGAGCTCTTGCTCTCTTCTAGAATCATAGACCTTGACAAGCACAGAAGGAGGCTATTCAGCCCACTGCACCTGTGCTTGCTCTTTGAAAGTGCTATCCAATTAGTCCCACTTAGTCTCTCTCTTTCTCTGTCCCTTTCACTCGCTGTCCATCTCCCCATCACTGTCCTTCTCTCTGTTTCTGTATGGGATGCTTGTATTTTAATTGCTGTTTAGGATGTAATATTTCTGTAAGTAGGATTCTCGGTCTTAAGTCAGTTCAGGGTCTTGGTCTTTAACACCCACCCCCCCCAACCACTGTCAGAAGAAAATACTTCTTTAAATTTAAAAAGCCTTTCATTTCATCCCCTTTTGAGGATTTCCAAATTTACAATGTTTGATTACTGAGCTCCAAACAATGGCATGCTTGTCCTTTATGACATTTTTCCTGGTTGGGTTATTTACAGGTTATCCAAATTGAAAAAAAAATGAACATTACGTTTTTTTTTTTCTCTTCTCTTTCAGATGGTCACACGAACAAAGAAAATATTTGTAGGCGGATTATCTGCAAACACAGTAGTCGATGATGTAAAGCAGTACTTTGAGCAGTTTGGCAAGGTAAGAGTGGATTACGTTGCTGTGGAACGTGCAGCATTGAAACAAGCATGTTAATCCATGGAGAAGGACAGGGTTCCTTATTTTGGGAGTTGGCAGTGGTTCTGTGCGTCTAGTTACATGGCCTTGGACAACTCTGTACGTGATACCTAGCCACTAGGATGCCATACAATTCGGGCTTCGAACGTAGGAACAGGAGATGGCCAGTCAGCCGCTCAAGCCTGTTCTGCCCTTCAAAGAGATGGCGGCTGATCTGTTGACTCCATTCACCTGCCTTGGCTCTCGATCCTTTTATACCCATGTCTGGCAAAGATCTGTCTCTCCCATTTTCAAATGGTTAAATTGAGCTGGCATCGACTTTTTTTTGTGGCAGGGAGTTGAACTCCATGAGTGCACATTGCATCCACTCTATGATTGACAATGCTTCCAATTGGTCATGTCTCCCTAACCTTTGCTCACAGTCTGTTATTAACACGAGCGTATCGGGAGCCATTGCTGGGCTGGTGTTTCAAAGCAATGTGATTACTGATGCATTGCCAGCTCTTAACCATTCCTCCCATTGTGGCTACTCAGGATTCTGGTTTTGTTTGGATAAACCTTTCTTCCCTGCCTCCCAGCCACCATCCCACTCTGTAACAAACATGGAGCAGGAATGCTTATGCCTGATGCGGATGAGGACGTCCAACCAGAGCTGTCAACAATGGGAAGATGTTAGGAGTGGGATTTATGATCATGGATGGTGAGATATCGGAAACCGATATTAATCAGCTTTTTGTTTGATATGTGACCAGTATTCTTCTGCCTGCTCGTGTCTCTTTCTCTGGTAAAGGTGCTGGTGCTCCTGCACTGGGTGCTCTCAGCTACCTTGCCCATGGAGCCATTATTTTCGAGTGCTCCTCGATCATGAGTACCGATGGGGTATTTAGCCTCGGATGGCATCACACTTGCGCCCACTGCTATCCTCCCTCAAAGTCCATGTGAGAAATTCTAGTTAGGTCCAACTAGATAGCAGTCATGAGAGCAGAATGTCACTGGAGCTAGAAGGGTCAGATTTTCAGGACTGGTTGCCTAGATTAGTCTTGTATTCAATTGAGGATAGAAGATTTAGGGTGATCAAATTGATCTTTAAGTTATCCTTCACAGATGATTAAACGAATTGCAGTTTCTCTCTACGTTGTGTCCTGTAGTGAGATGTCCAAAACCAAGGGGCAGAAGCTTGAAATTTGAGCCAGGCTGTCAGGAGTGTTGTCAGAAAACACTTCTTCACACAAAGGGTAGTGGAGGTCTGGAACTCTCATCCAAAAAGGTGGTGGTGGTCAACTGAACATTTCAAAATTGGGCTTGATAGATTATTGTCAGGCAAGAATATTAATGGCTACCCAAGGCAAGGAAAATTCATTAAGATACAGATCAGCCATGATCTAATTGAATGGTGGAATAGGCTCGGAGGGCTGAATGGCCTCCTCCTGTTCCTGTGTTCCATCAGGAGCAGGAAGCCTGACAGATCTGACCCCAGGTGTCCCCCATCTGCCGCCTCAGTTGAACTCTGCACTGATTGGGGATTGAGCCAGAAACCTTTGGAGTCTGAGCTGCTTGCTGCGTCAACTCACTGAGCCATCGGGGGAGCCACTTCATTGACATTTCCATGAAAGAAATACATCTGTAGGTGTCCTTTATATATAACCAAAATGAAAGAAGCTTGATGGGGCCTTGAGACTACTTTTTTGCGCTGATGTGGAATGATTCCAAGGAAGGAGGAACTACTTTCTTCTTCACTGTCCTGGAATGAGTCAGCAGGATGAGGAGTTCTCGAGAATCTAACTGGAGAGTTTTAATTCTATGTTGATTCTGGAGTGTGTGCGAGACAGTCTTGTTGAAGCGGTTTACTACGTTCAAATATTTCCGCCTGCTGCCCTTGTTGTTTGCACAGTTAGTTTGCGGAACAGTTTTAATATAGGCTATGAAGCCAACTTGCAGTGTTTTCAAATTTGAGAGGAACCTTTCTGTCCAAAATGTTGCTAAAGATGTACGACTTGAAAGTATTGGTTTCAGTGTTGCGGTTCGCAGTTGCAGATTAGACGGTGTCAGGTCAGAGCAGTGTTAATTTATAGTAGGCCTGGTGAAGTCTGCTTCCTTCCTGCAACCCAGTTTGATGTGAACCTTTATTGCCACCTCATAGAAACGTCTAGCCACCTGTCGTCATAGTCACCCTGTTTCTGTACATAGAAAATATCTATATTTTACAAGCTTTACATATGTGCACTCTTTCTGTCCATCACTCTCCAGGTGTCACACACACTAATGCAAATTTCTCTGTCACACCTTAAAGAGGAAAGATGTATCAGGAAACATTTGCAATGTTTGGAGAAACTCCTCGTCAACGTGAAATACCTGAATGACAATGTCTGCCGGCTCCTAATTGTCCTTCCCCGCAAATAAAGCCAGGATTCTGATCTCTAGCCTGGACAGCAGTTAACCTTTTGAGCTCACCCAATGCTTAGTTAACACCAGTTAGACTTTGTAGCCTCAAAGGGACACATCTGTACTGTAAAAGTACTTGCAAAGAAAAAAATTGCAGAGCTGTGGGAAAAGAGCAGCGGAGTAGGACTAATTGGATAGCTCTTTCAAAGAGCAGGCACAGGCTTGATGGGCAGAATGGCCACCTCCTTTGCTCTACAATTCTGTGATATGCTGCAATTCTGGTAGAGCTCTTAATTGTTTTTTTGTTCGTTCGTGGGTTGTGGGCATCACTGGCCAGGGCAGCATTTATTGCCCATCCCTAATTGCCCTTGAACAGTTTTGCAAGATGTCATGTTGCTCTCCTTGTAAAGCTGTACATCTTTTGACTTGCCATGAGCAAAGCCATGGGGGATTTGCTAGTTTATAGACTGAAACATTCTTGTGTATAAGCACATGTCCATTACACCCTAGCCATCACACTTCAAATTGGCGCAATCTGTTACAGATAGAAAAAAGTTCATTTGCAAAAATAAATAGACAGCCAGTCATGTCTTGCTGGTTGCTGCCGACTTAGCCTGAAATTCCGAAGCGCTCTCCAATCTGCAAAGCTGCCCTCATCAAAAAAAAGCAATTAAACTCAGATTGACCTGAGGCTGTGTTTACTTAGCAACGTTTGGAGAGACAGCTGCACCTTGGCAGCAGAATAACACTGCATTACATGGTGTAGCACTCCTGTCTTTGTAAAACTATGTTTCACCCGATGCATGGTGGATCTGCTGCTTCAGACATATTGCTGGAGCGCTGATGTGTTTATTGTTACAAGTGCTTCCTTTTTTGTTAAATTGAAGATTTATGTTTTAAAACTGATAGATTCCATAGATGCTGGAACTTTGTTTTTTTTAAAAAGGCCATCAGAAGGCTTTTGGACTTGGCTTGTAAACAACAGTTACTGGACGGCACCTGTTTTTAGATAAATACCCAGCAGGGGGCTTTTTTGTTTACAGAGAAGTGACAGGTCAAGATTTATAGGGGTCAGGAGGCTTGACTCTTGAGATGTTTTTGGTTTTGCTTTTGACAGGCCATTGGGGTATGGACAGTGTTCTGAAAAGGAGTTAAAGAATCAACCTGTCAAGGAGAAGTCAACTCAGCCTGTTCCAGCTCTTTGGAAAGCCTGCCAGTTTATCGATTTTTTTTTTTTTTTTTTGAGAAGCTCGTAGAAGTGAGTGTAAGAAATAGAGAAAATGTTGCTGCATTTTTCCTGGAAAGCCTGCCCAAACTGATCTTCAATATCGCTGGACAAGAACTGTTTTCAGAATATCCCAGTGACAGCTGTCTGTGTATTTGGGACACCAAACAAAAGCAAAAGATGCCTGACATCTTTCCATATCTTTTTTTTCTCCAAGTATTTGGCCAAAGTATTCTTTTTCTGTTTTTTTTTGGAATAGTGCTCTAAAGAGAAAGTGTGTGTGTCTGTAAGTGCGAGTGAGTGGGGCTAAGGTAAAAAGGGAACTTTCATATTTCAGTCTGTGGGTTAATGCTTTGCTTTGTTACTGGTTAAGACTTGTTTTATAATAAACTGATAATTTTTATTTTTTATTAAAGAAATCTGTTTGGTGGTATTTTATTCTGGGATAAAAATAGAGTCTATGATTGACTGCATTGGTAACTGGGTAAAAATTTAAATGTATGTTGTGACCTATGGAGAAGTGGGACTAGAAATACAGTGCACTCCTCCCGCCTCAGTCGTAACATTATAACTTGTGTTGAAATTTTTCACACAGTGACTCATAAAAGTTTCTTGGAGGATTCCAATTGCCTCGAATTTTGGTCTACTCGTGAAATCGCAGAAAATGTAAAAACAACACTTACCCCTGTGTGCACTGTTGTGTCATTAATCCATTCCTTCAGAGGGTTGATTCCGCACTGTTTGTTGTGGGTCGCCTGAGATACTAACGCCAGACCAGGAGGTCCCAGTTTTGAGTCTTGTTCTGTACTGTGGTAGTTCAAGTGCTACAGTTGGCCTCAAGATTGCTGGGGAGGGGTATTGCTGGCTTTGTATTAAACACTGGTGAGGATAGGTTTGGAATCCCCTCCCCCTGCCCCAACCCCAAGACATACCTGCCTGGCACTCTTTGGGCTTACATGTGCAAATTGACCATGTGAGAGCGATTTCATCAAAAACACCAACAACTTGCATTCATAAAGCACCTTTAACATAGTACAGCATCCCAAAGTGCTTCATAGGCATATGATCAGACAGAAATTTACACTGAGCCAAAGAATTAGGCGAGGTGGCCAAAAGCTTGGTCAAAGACGTCAGTTTTAAGGCAAGTCTTGGAGGAGGAGAGGTAGAGATGTTTAGGAACAGGATTCTGAAACTTGGGGCCAAACTGGCTGAAGACACGGCTGCCAATGGGGGACAGAGGAAGTGGGGGATGCACAAGGAGCCAGAATTAGAGGAACATAGAGATCTCAGAGGGTTGTGGGGCCAGAGGAGGTTACAGAAATGAGGAGGAGCGAGGCTGCAGACAGATTTGGAAACCAGGATAAGAATTTTATAAATGAAGCATTGGTGGACTAGGAGCCAGTGTAGGTCAACCAGTACAGGGCTGATGAGTGAATGAAAATTGGGGCGAGTTAGGGTATAGGCAGCAGGGTTTTGGATGAGTTCAAGCCTATAGAGGTTTGGAGGACAGCCAGGAAAGCATTGGAATAGTCCAGTCTGGATGAGTCGTGAGGACCTGTGGTACTTTATACCCCAGCAAGAATCAGTGGCTTTCAAGTAGGTAGGGAGAAAGAAACTAGAATTGTAGAATGATTACAGGACAGAAGGAGGCCATTTGGTCCTTTGAGTCCATGTCTGCTCTCCACTGAGCGATCCAGTCAGTCCCGCTCCCCTGCTAAACCCCTGTAGCCCTGCAAATCGATTTCCCTCAAGTGGCCACCCAACTTCCTTTTGAAGTCACTGATTGTCTCCGCTTCCGCCACCCTTGTGGGCAGCGAGTTCCAGGTCATTACCAACCGCTGCGCAAACAGGTTTTTCCTCGTATTCCCCCTCCATCTCTTGCCCAAAACCTTCAATCTGGCCCTTAGTCCTTCCACCATTAGTTAATAGGAACAGTTTTACCTTGTCTAATTCCACCTGTCATAATCTTGTACACTTCTAATAAATCTCCCCTCAATCTCCTTTGTTCTAAGGAGAGTAAACCCAGCTTTTCCAACCTAACCTTGCAACTAAAATCCTCCATCCCTGGAACCATTCTGGTAAATCTCCTCTGCATCCTCTCAAGGACACTCACATCCTTCCTGAAGTGTGGGGACCAGAACTGGATGCAATACTCTATTTGGGGCCTAACCAGAGCTTTATAAAGCTTCAGCATAACTTCCCTGCTTTTGTACTTGATGCCTCAGTTGTCATAACTGAAGTCCCTCATTCCTGAAACCAATCTCATAAATCTTTTCTGCATCCTCTCTAAACTCTTCACATCCTTCCGAAAGTGCTGTGGCCATAATTAGACACTATACTCAAGTTGAGGCCAAACCAGTGTCTTATACAGGGTTATCAGAACCTCCTTGCTTTTGCACTCTATGCTTCTATTTATAAAGCCCAGGATCTTGTATGCTTTTTTAACCACTTTCTCAATCTGTCCTGCCACGTTAAAATGATTTGTGTACGCATACCCCCAGGTCCCTCTGCTCCTGCACCCCCTTTAGAATATATTGCCTGCTCTGTTCTTTCTACCATTAAATTTTATCTGCCACTTGTCCGCCCATTCCACCAGCCTGTTGTATGTACTCTTGAAATCTATCATTATCCTCCTCACAGTTGACTATACTTCCATGTTTTGTGTCATCTGCAAATTTTGAAATTGTGTTCTGTATACCCAAGCCTAAGTTATTAATGTGGACCAAGAAAAGCAGTGGTCCCAGTACCAATCTCTGGGAAACACCATTGCATACCTTCCTCCAGTCTGAAAAAACAACCGTTTATCCCGACTCTTTATTTCCTGTCACTCAGCCAACTTTGTAACCATGCTGCCGCTGTCCCTTTTATTCCATGAAAGTAGCCTCTTCCCACACCAAGTATAAAATACAAAAGAAAATGCTCCCAAGTTCAACAAAATTAAAAGATTGAGTGCTAACTGGTTTCCCCATTGTGTGTTACCATACAAACAGTCCTACTAATGAGGACCTTTGCCCTTCAGTGATTCACTCTCTCTATTTTCCACTTCAGCTGATGTTGAATTAATGAGTTTCTCATTCCTGTGGTCAGATACTCAATGGCCATTCGTTTGTGCCCAAGGGTTGCCATGATGCATATCTTCCCACTGAGGATTATGGTGAAGTGAGGTAATTGCAGACTCACAGTTTTTGTGTTATGTCCAATGAAGCCAGAGTGATTTATTGAAGTAAGAAATGGGCCATGATTCAAAAGTTGTATCATTCACTTTCCATTCATAGCAGGGGAAACAAAGGGGTCGATTTTAACCCTGAGCGGGGGCGATTGTTTCTGCTATCTGATGGCCTTGGCCTAATTCAACTTGCTTTGTGGTTGGGGTGAGGCCATGAGTGGGCCAGAAAATTTTAATGGCCATGCAATATCCTCCGGGTCAGCCATTGCTCCGAGGATAGCATTCTTGCCTCTAAGTTGGACATTTCTGGGGTCAAGTCCCACTTCAGAAATTTGAGCACAAAATCTACTCTGACACTCCCAGTACAGTACCGAGGGAGTGCTGCATTGTCGGAGGTGCCATCTTTTGTTTAAGATGTTAAACCAAGGCCCCTTCTGCCCTCTCAGGTGGGCATAAAAGATCCCATAGCCACTATTTCAAAGGTGAGCAGTGAAATTATTCCCAGTGTCCTGGCCAATATTTATCCCTGAATCAACATCACAGGAACAGTTAACCTGGTCATTGTTATGTTGCTGTTTGTGGGAGCTTGCTGCGCGCAAATTGGCTGCCGTGCTTCGTACGTTACAACAGTGACTGCACCTCATAAGTACTTTATTGTCTGTAAAGCGCTTTGGGTTGTGAAAGGTGCTATGTAAATGAAGTCTTTTTCATTTTCCTAACCACAGAAAAAAATGTATTTAAAGCAAAACCCTAAAACTAACCCTTTGGAGGCGGCCTGTAATGCTCCTTTAGGGACCACTGGTTAGGCCGCTAATGAGCAGGCACCAAGGGGTGCCATGTGTGCAGTGGGCAGTCTGTTGATTGGTACCTTTAAATTAACATTGTGTGTGTTTTTCAGGAGACATCATAGGACCCTGATTTAGCATATTACAAATAGGCACTTGCCTGATCAGCCTGGACCGCCCATTTAAGGGCCCCGAACAAAATGGCAGGAGGGGTGTGGGTTTCAGCAGGAACGAGGTGGTCAGTGATTTTTGGGGTGCAGCTGACCGTTAGTGTTACAACGTGTCAACATGTCCTCGTTAATCGAATTGGGGAGAACTATACGCAGAGGAGGAAAAGGAAATTTACTTTATAAGGCCTATATTTTGATAGCATGCCTCTGTGGCAAGGCATTTACTTGGAAAATTAAGGACTAAATGTGAAAGGAGAATTTGTAATCTCTGAGGATGTCTGATTTGTAAAGAATTGGGTGGGGATGGGGTGAATGGCGATTGCTGACGTCTCTTCCTCCCTCTTATCCAAAGAGATAAGATGAAGGAATCACTAAACCTATCACTTACCCCCTCACCTTATCACCTTTACCAGCCTCCTAAATTATTCACTCGTTCCTGCCGCATTTACCCAACCCTGCAGACCATTCTGGGTGTTAGTCACTCTTTGCATGATGAACTGCCTGCTGTCATTGTAATACTGCACCCTTGCACTTGTGGTTTAATCTAAAACCATGCTCCCGATCAGGCTATTATTTATCACTCAGTATTTGGGGCTCAGGTGTACCTATAGAGATTTTAAAAAGAGTTGGGGTAAGGATTTCTCTGGTCCCTGTGTATAGTGACATTGTAAATGAGCTTGCGAAACCCATCCCCATCAGTATTGCAAGGTAAACCTTGAACACTTTCTATGAATGTATTAACAATAAGTAACTGTATGCAGCACAGTCAAAGGAATTCTTACCACCCTGAGATACTTAATCAGATTTCCAAAATGCCTATGTCCCTTGGTAGAGAGTTCAGTAATTAAGGCTCGGTTGTATTGCATTTCAAATTGGCCTCTAACCTTAGACGATCGCAAAGGTTAGTAATCTCCCTTTGTGAGTCTGTAGTGAATAGTATGGTAAACTCTGGTCTTTTGTACCTCTCGGTGAAGGTTACAGTGAGTGCTCTGAATTATCCTTGTACCAGCCATTGCTCAAGGACGGTCATAGTT
Source organism: Heterodontus francisci (assembly GCF_036365525.1). NCBI lineage: Eukaryota > Metazoa > Chordata > Chondrichthyes > Heterodontiformes > Heterodontidae > Heterodontus > Heterodontus francisci. The sequence goes on from NC_090400.1 coordinate 51,522,839, forward strand.
AACTAGAGCAGATTGGGGGGGGGGGGGTGGGGGAGGAAGGTGTCTGAGCTTCTGTCTACATTGAGATCAAGCATGATAGGTCTAACTCACCTTGATACCTGGAGATGGATCAATCCTCACCTGCAAAATCCACCTGCTGTGTGTGAAGAGGGCGTCCCTCCGTCACCGCATGAGGTGTTGACTCTGAAGACGTTCCTGATTAATTTTCAATTAAAATGCTGTTTGACATCCCATTATGGAGAGACATCCAAGAAAGACCTGAGTAGTGGTGTCATTAGTGGGAGAGCTGTTGGCTCCAATGCTACCGACTGAACAACTTTAATTGGCATTTTTATAAATAGAGGAGGCAACGAGAACAACATGACCAGCTATATACAAGATTATTTTCTAAGGATATTCTCAGTCACGCTGACAGCATCTCTCCTGGGCATTGTGCATCTTTTTTCCCCCCATTCTTGAGATGTGGGTGTTGCTGGCAAATCCAGCATTTATTTTCCGTTCCTATTTGTTGTTGAGAAGGTGATGGGTTTCTTGAACCGCTGCAGTCGGTATGGTGTAGGTACTCCCACAGCACTGTTAGGGAGGGTGTTTAGGATTTTGAGCCAGCAACTATGAAGGAACAGTGATATATATCCAAGTCAGAATAGTATGTGACTTAGAGGGAATGGTGTTCTAGTGCACCTGCTACCTTTTGTCCTTCTGGGTAGTGGAGTTTATGAGTTTGAGGGGGTTATAGTAACTGGGCTGGGACTTTTTGTAATATTGGTTCCCGTTCCAATGTTAGAGAATAAGTACAAGTCCGTTGATACTTTCTGAGAACATCCAAAAGTGTTGTACGGGGAATGATTCTTGAAATGCAGTCACTATTGTTATGCAGGTAAAAGTGGCAACCATTTGATACACAGCAAGATCCCACACACAGCAATGAGGTGAATGATTGGTTGATTTGGTTATGGGAAGAATGTTGACCAGGACACCAGGATAACTCCCCACTCTTCAGACAGTCTCACGGGATCTTTGAACTCCACCTGAACCAGTGGATCAAGCAGACGAGGGACTCGTTTAACATCCCACCTGAAGGGTGCACCTCTGGCAACGTAGCACTCCCTCAATATCGCACTGAAGTGTCAGCCTGGATTAAGAGCTCAAGTTCTGCAGTGGGAGGGGTGGTGGGTGGGAATTGCTTAAATTCCCAAATTGTCTGACTTCTCAGGTGACATTGTACCAGCTGAGATTTGTTTGAGATCTCGAGGAAGACCAATAGGCATCTTTTGGTCTTCTGTTTACATTCTGGGTTTCCATTGAACGTCACTGTACAATGCACAGTTTGATTCTGTTGGGGAGGAGCCTAGTTGATTTATTAGCTTGTATATACTAGCAAGTCATTTCTCATTGCAACAGTCGGACATTCTAGAACTAGGGGTCATCGTCTCGGGATAAGGGGATCAGCCATTTAGAACTGAGATGAGGAGAAATTTCTTCACTCAGTGTTGTGCATCTTTGGAATTCTCTACCCAGAGGGCTGCTCAGTCATTGAGTAAATTCACAACAGAGATCGATACATTTTTTTTTGGACAGGAAGGAAATCAGGCATATTGGAATAGGACGGGAAAGTGGAGTTGAAGTAGAAGATCGGACATGGTCTTGTTGAACGGCGGAGCAGACTCGAGGGCCATATGACCTATTGCTACTCCTGTGTCTTGTGTTCTTATATAATAGTTCTGCAATGTGCACTGATTCAGCAGCGCTCCAATTTTGATGCTTTATGCCCTGGGGCGACCCGGTGCTTTGCAGGAATAGTGAAGATGAATGGGGAGTTCGCAGGGTATTGTGGACAACATCATTCCTTCAATCAACACCACTTTGTTGGACATTACTAAAGGTGGAATGACTTCCCTAACACCAGGCAACAACAAATTGCATGTTCTGCTGAGGAGCTTTGTGATGTTTTGACAGTGCATCATGGCGCTATATAAATTGTAGCTGTTGGATTTCTACTAACAGATCAACACAAGTTGGTGACTCTTATTAAAAAAAAAAAGCATGCGGCAAAATTTGCGAACAGTCGACCGTGAGACTTGAAGTAGAACCTACATGAGGGAGCTGGGGCCGTAACTAGAAAATCTTTGAAGGGCTTTTCAGCAGAGTTGACTAAAACAGAAAGCATATCCATCTTTGAAATCCAGTGATGGAGACCAAGCCACACACTCACAGCTCCCTCATCCACAGTTGAAGTAGCGAGCGGAATAATTAGTTTTGAAGGCCTCTCCTTAGTCAGCGGTTTAGCCTAATCGGCTTTGTCTGCCCTCAATAAAGTGAGCTTATTCTGCTAAGCTGCAATAACTCCTGTCTCGTTGTTCTGTTTTTTTCAAATTCATTTTCTCTTTTATATTTTCTGCCAGAGTTTTCCTTTCTATGACTGTACAAGTCATTTCCAATCCAGTGGGTCACTACAATCGTTCCTTTATAAGGCAGCTGCCCTAGTTCCCATGCCTCTTGTCTCCTCTGTTTCTTCATCTCTTTCTCTCTCGACGCCCTCCCCCCACAACAGCCCTACCTCCAAGCCTGTTGCTCACAGGTTTATTTTAAAACAGCCGGGCCTGGTCCCCTCCAAGGCCTGTGGGGGATGGGGAGGGGGTGCTCTGAAGTCATTACGCAGTACTTAGCATGAGAAAAGATGCTTTTCTCCTCATATGATCATATTCCACTGAGGTTTAATAGGCTGGTGCCAGTGTGTACAAGGAGGAGGCTTCTTAGTACAGATGAAAGCCCAACTCATTTAAGCTTGTGTAAATCCTTGGAGCTCCTCATGTCTATTTTATTTATTGATGCGCTATATTTACTTGCCTTGTGTATGACTTATGGTTAACATAACTGTCTGGGAATTCACACCTCACTGGTCTGTGTTTGTTGGTAAGCCGCATTTCACAAGCAAAAGGAAGGACAGACTTGGAATGGTTTTAGAAACTACTCAAATTTGAATGAGATAGAAGGCTTTTCAAACAGTCACCTCCTGTTTCAGCCTCCAGAACATCTGGTTAATTTAAGCAGCTTTAATTAAAGGAGCGATAGGTCCCTCCTCAGCCCTACTCAGGACTTTTGTTCGAAGTCAAATTGAAAGCCAGCAGCACTGATTCACTCCCACGTACTTCATCCCAGCCTCTCGAGGAGCTCTGTGCAGCCTGTATTACTGATTCAGTTTGAACACTCTAATGTGATTGCTGCAGCCAGTTTATGCAGCAGTCCTTTCCATTGACTAGATGTAGTCATTATCCCATGACCTTTACAGCTTAATGTGGGATTGCCACCTGGTAGCTGTACACCTAACAGGCAAGCCTAGGTAGGTAAAGCAGACAGCTGGGATGAAGGCTGTTTGCATGGATAGGTGGCTTTGGGCGGTGGGCTTGGCAATAATCCTGCCATTTTATCTTGATTTATTAATGCTCAAGTTTTTTTTTAAATTTATTTTTCAACCTATTTACTCAGCTGTGTTGCTGCTTGACTCCTTCGTCTTCACTCAAAATGGACGGCAGGTGTGTTTTCAAGATGGCGGAGGTCGCACTTTGGGGAATAAGGCAAGCCCACTGTTCCCAGGTCTGGTAGAGCTCAATTAGGGTTGGGCCTTAGTAATGCTCTCCTTATTCTGCATTCAGCGATGCACTCAGCCTGGCAGAGGAGTACGCCGTAAATGTTTCCATTCCCTGTGCCAGCCAACCATCTGGCCTCTCCTGAGTCACTTCTGTTTCGTGATCTTGACTTACTTCCACTGGAAATTGCATCGAGATTTTCCTGACATCCTTTTTGCCCGAGCCTTGGGACGGCATTGAACCCATGTCTCGGAAGGAGAAAGTAGCTTCTATCCAATTGACTGCTCACCCTATAGAGGGAATTCCGTATACTGACTAACATTCCTCAGTCTTTTCCTGTTTTACGCTTGAAAACATCAAAATTGTGAGGGGTTTTGAGAGAGCAAGTAGGAAGAAAATATTTCCTCTGACAAGTGGGTCAGTAACAAGAGGACATAGGGTTAAAATAATTGTCAGAAGAATTGGAGGGGAAGTGAGGAGGCTTCTTTTCATACAGAGGGTTGTAGAATCCAATTCCATCAGAACTTTGAAAAGGCAGTTGTACATGTATTTGAAGAGGACTAATATGAAGGCTTATGGGGGAAAAAGTCAGGGTGTAACCAAACTGGACTGCTTTTTCAAAGACGTATGATGGGCTGAATAGCCTACTTCTGTGCTCTAAGACACCATAATTCTTATATCTGGTTGGAGTAGTCAGCCTGGGAAACAAGTGGGTGTTTTTTTTCCCCTCTGGTGTTGTAAAGTTGAGCTACTGATAATATGAATGGGGAAATCTATCCATTCATGATGTTGGTCGTGGATAAATTCCGTACAAGATGGCTGCCTCTAACTGGTGCTCGTGAAGTATAAAGCATCTGGTCCTTTAATTCACTGGATGAAGCCCCTGGGACCAGATAGAAAGTTGAACTCCCAGATCCCATTAATTTGGTGACATCTCAAGTTACAAATGCCAATGGATCTTGGTGTTCCGATCTCAGCTTTATCCACTTTCCCCAATCCTCCAGGGCCATAATGTTGATAAACTATCGACCCAGCGATTAATCCAATGAAGAAATAAAAAGTTTCTTTACTCCAGAGAATGGATGGAATGTGGAACTTGCTTCTGTTTTTATTCCAGCTACCCAGTGAAGGATAGAACTGGAGCCTAATGTTTACACAATTATAAGTTTTTATTTACAGAGACATGCATGACAAACATGTATCTCCAAACCCAACAACCACAGTTTCAGTCTGTTCCTATATGTAGGAACACGAGTAAATCCCCAATTAATGCCCATCACCTGACTAAACACCCAATTGCTATAAAACTAACAGCTTCCTCAGGAGGTGGTTGAGGCAAATACCTTAGATGCTTTCAAAAGGAAACTAGACGAGTTCATGAGAGAAAAGGGGATAGAGAGATATGCTGAAAAACTATGATGAGGGAGATGGAGTGGGAGGAGACTCTTGTGGAGTATAAACACCAGTACAGACTAGTTGGGCCGAATGGCCCATTTCTGTGCTGTATATTCTATCTATGAAGGGGCCTGAGCTGTCTGGGCTTTGTGGGTCAGACTACCAGTGTTTGTGGGTCACATGTCTGCCCTGTTCCACTCTGATGACCTCTTACAGCCTAACCAAAGGATTCTTCTTGTTTGAAAAGGAAATCCAACATTTCAATGGCCCAGACTTGACTTAACCCAGTTGGCTCTAATATTAGCAATGCTATAAGGTGAGCCTATAGCTTTGAACCATAGAAAAATTACGGCACAAAAGGAGGCCATTCAGCTCATTGTGTCTGCGCCGGCTGAAAAAACTAGCCACCCAATCTAATCCCACCTTCCAGCAACTGGTCCATTGCCTTGCAGGTTACATCACTGCAGGTGCAGGCCCAGGTACCTTTTAAATGAGTTGAGGGTTTCTGCCTCCACCACCGATCTGGGCAATGAATTCCAGACACCTACTACCCTCTGGGTGAAAAAGTTTTTCCTCATGTTCCTTCTAATCTTTCCACCAGTCACCTTAAATCTGTGTCCCCTGGTAATTGACCTCTCTGCTAGGGGAAACAGGTCCTTCCTGTCTATCAAGGCCCCTCATAATTTTGTACACCTCAATTAAGTCACCCCTCAGCCTCCTCTGTTTGAAGGAAAAACAACCCTAGCCGATCCAATCTTTCCTCATAGCTGCAACTTTCAAGCCCTGGCAACATTCTTGTAAATCTCCTCTGTACTCTCTCAAGAGCAATTATGTCCTTCCTGTAATGTGGTGACCAGAACTGTACACAATACTCCAGCTGTGGCCGAACCAGCGTTTTATACAGTTCCAGCAGTACTTCCAGTACTGCTTTTGTATTTTATACCTCAGCCAGTAAAGGAAAGCATTCCATATGCCTTCTTCACCACTTTATCTACCTGTCCTGCCACCTTCAGGGACCTGTGGACATGCACTCCAAGGTCTCTCACTTCTTCTGCCTCTCTCAATATCCTCCCGTTTATTGTGTATTCCCTCGATTTGTTTGCCCTCCCTAAATGCATTAACTGACACTTCTCTGGATTGAATTCCATTTGCCACTTTTCTGCCCACTCAACCAAACCATTGATATAATGCTGGAGTCTACAGCTACCCTCTTCACTATCAACTACACGGCCAATTTTTGTGTCATCTGCAAATTTCCCAATCATGCCTCCCACATTTAAGTCCAAATCATTAATATATACCACAAACAGCAAGAGACCCAGCACCGAGCCTTGTGGAATGCCACTGGAAAACTCTTTCCATTCGCAAAAACATCCGTCAACCACTACCCTTTGTTTCCTGTCACTGAGCCAATTTTGGATCCAACCTGCCACATTCCCCTGTATCCCATGTGCTTTCATTTTTCTGACCAGTCTGCCATTTGGAAGCAAATCCACCTGCCTGGCTGGATAGTTGAAATATTGAATTACTTAGGTGAATTTTCACTCTGTCCTGAATTGGCCCTTTCCAAGCAACTGTTCAGTCATATACTTTGAATTAGTTCCTTTATTTTGAGCGTACTTTGAGTGGGCACACATCAAAATATCCTATCAGGCAGTTGATCGTGAGTTTCCATTTTAGCTCCCTCAGTACTGCTAAAGATCTGGAACCCATTAGCTGAAAGGGCAGTGGAATCCAATTCCATAGGAACTTTCAAAAGGGAATTGGACATGGACTGAAAGGAGGAGTAATTTGCAGGATTATGGGGAAAAGACTGAGGTGTGGGAGTAAATTAGGTAAATTAAAGCGCCTAGCACAGGCACAATGGGCAGAGTGGCCTCCTCCTGCATTGTAAGATTCTATGATTGTGTGAGATTCCTGTATGTTAAGTAAGGAACGTAACTTGTAATAACCGAGTAGCGGGGGAAGCATCAGGTGGGAGGTTCAGTTATTCCTACATTTCAATTAAGTTGGTCTTGCGGTGCCATTTATGACAAACAGAAGCTCATCCATTTTATTATCCGGTGAGTTTTGCTTATATTTTTCTGCCCTACACCCAGCATCTAGATGACATCCTTGGGTCTCGAAGGCCTCATACAGGCCTGTCATTAGTCCAGCTTTTGACAGGTTGGGAAGTGTGATTATAGATGGAGGCCTACTGATGTCATGGATGACATCTCTGCATCACTGATAGCAATGTTGTAGCCAAATTGCCTGTCAAGCTTCTGCTGCCCGTAAATTGGGGGAACAGATTCACGCAAGTCATGAGCGGCTTTTTTTATTATCTCCCTTCTCAATTCAAGCCTGGCTTTATCCATTTTTTTTTTTTTGGTTTGCTGTCTGTATCTCTGAATTCATCTAATAGCTTCCATCCTGTCAAATTTTGTTACGTTCCTGAGGCGAGACGCTCTCGCCTCACAGGAACACTCTGGGGACGGCCTGTAATAAAAGATTGGATTTGTGAGCCTGACTGTTTGCGAGGCAAAATAAAAAAAATTACCCATTTTGTTGTGATTTTAGTTTTCAAAGGAACCCGTCAGTGGCCGGCTAGCAAATCTGTGTCCTGAGAACCTCCCCTAAGCTGATTGCTTTCTAAGGGACATTGGGGTAGATTTTAACTGTGCAAAATCGGGGGTAATGGCCTAGAGATGGATTTGGTGGATTTATTGCCCAGTTAACCCTGGCAGTGGAACTACAGTGACCTTCACAGGGACCATCTGATGGGTGACTGAAGCACCTGCCTGTTGCAGGCAGTGAGTCCCTATTAACAACAACTTGCATTGACACAGCACCCTTAATCTAGTGCAACATCCCAAGATGCTTCACTGGAGTGATTATCAAATAAAATTTGATACTGAGCCACATAAGGAGCTGTTAGGACACATGGCCAAAAGCTTGGTCTTTAACGAGTGCCTGTTGCGTTGTTTGATTTCAGCCAGGGTGCTGCGAGGGGGCATTACGATTGACGCCAGCAAAGCTGGGCTCAGGAGCGGAGAAGGTGGCCTGCTCCCCTCGCCACTCCTGCTCGCTCTGAGGTGATCTGTGCTGGAAATTGCGTGTGTCCGTCTCACCTCCGTGATTAATAGTGGTCCCCATAGCAAGTTGTTGGAGGGCTCCTTACACTTGCACAATCAAATCTCCGCAATTGACCGTGCCTTCAAGGGAAGAAGGGGCATGCTGGCGGTGATTAAAAATAAAGGACAAATTTGGCTGCTGTAGGTTTTACATGAAGTACAAGTTGGTCATTCTGTTGAAGATAGACGAAGGGTCAATCGTAACTGCCTTGCAGTATAGCAATGTTCCGTTTCCTGTGTCTAACCAACAATACAAACCATTTTCTAAGGACATAATAGGGGTCAGTGTCAACCAACTGTTGAAGCTGCATAACCCACCTTGTCTGGGCCCGCTCTAAGGCCCCGGGCCTGGGCCCATCTACTGGGCCCACTCTAAGGCCCCGGGCCTGGGCTTGTCTACTGGGGCCCACTGTAAGGCCTCAGGCCTGGGCCTGCTGTGAGGTCTCGGTTTAAAATCTATAACCAGAGGACTATTTGCAATGCTTTCTGGGTATATTTATGATCTCAGTTAATCGGATCATTTTTTTCTCCGTGTGTGACTGAAATATCCTGTAGCAGCTTGTCAGTTACTTCTCAGACCTGCTTGTAAATCATCCTGGTATACTGAGTAGAGATTGGCTGCTCTTAAGTTGAAGACCTTTTCCCTAAGATAGACAAATAGGGAGTTGGAATGGAAGATGGCAGTGGTAATAAAAATCATGATGAGTTTTCAAAACTAGACTTGTGTCATCGAAAAAATAGTTTTTTTTGTGTGGTGTTTTTCCACACATCGATAAGGCCTGGGCTTATATTATTTATTGAGGGTTGATGTGTTTAACTGGGAGTCTGCAGGACCTGAAACTGAATTGTGCTGTTAGTCCGGTCGCTGGCCTGTTTTTTTTTTTCTTTTCCCGCCTCTTTTTTCCCCTTCTCTCCTCTGAGAGTCCTTATTCTTGCTGGTCTCCTCTTAAATAGGAATGGCAGGAGGCCATTCAGCCCCTCGAGCCTGTTCTGCCATTCAATTAGATCATGGCTGATCTGTATCTTAACTACATCTATCTACTTTGGTTCTATATCCCTTACCTAACAAAAATCTATTCATCTTAGTTTTGCAATTTTAACTTGACTTCCCCCGCCCCCCCTCCCCCAGCCTCAGCAGCTTTTTTTGGGGGAGAAAGTTCCAGATTTCCAGTAACCTTTGTGTGAAGAAGTGCTTCCTGCATCACCCTTGAATGGCCTAGCTCTAATTTTAAGGATCTGCCCCCTTTTTCTGGCCTGTTACCTCACAAGTAGCCATTCTCGTATGCTGGCCTTGTTGAGTATGGTTGGGCTATAAATTGTGAGAGGAACCACAGCTGAGCCCCGATCCTGTCCTCACCCAATGTCCATGCACACACACATCTTTTAGCAAGAGTCACTTAGAGAGGGACCAGGCTTTGGGAACGTTGCCCAGTTTGTTGGTGCCTGACTGTCGCCCCTCCACAGCCAAATTCACCTATCTCTCTACACTGTGTGGTTCAATACCACAGCACAAGGTACTGCCACTTACCGAGCCGGTGGTGGAGCCCTACTACTTGACGTAATCGATAAGCTACCTACCTATAGGTGGAGTTGACTTAGATCAGCCAGGATCTTATTTGAATGGTGGAGCAGGCTCGAGTGGCCAAATGGCCTACTCCTGCCTGTGTTTCTTTCGTTATCATTCTATGAAGGCAACTGGGTAAAACAATTAGCTAATTTCCAGGAGAGGTCTGTAAATGGTCACCCAGAACTCCAGGTAATCCATTCCTCATCCTGACCCAGGGTTTCTACGGTCAAATTTCATTCCCCCCCGTCCCCGCCATGACTGCATAGCTGAGATCAGCTTGCTGTACTTGTCCTTGAATGGAAGCTGGGATCTTCGTGCCAGCGTGGCTCAGGATTGCACTAGGTTACTAGGGATGGGACAAATCAGTCAAGTCTGTCTTCCTCCTGGTGTTATTCAGTGACTTTGCCTGGAGGTTTCACAGGGGGGGAACACTAAAGAAGGATCATGCTCTGGAGTGATGCTGCCTACAGTTGTACAGCCTGTTTAAAACTCTTGGCTTGCACCTGAAGAAGGGCCACATGGTCCAGGTACCAGAGGGGTAGTTGAGATAATTGGTTTTGGAGAGGAGAGGGAAAATGTTATGGGGAGGTTGGGAGGCTGTGGAACGTTGGGAGAGAACCGGGAATAAATTCACTTGTTTGATGGAATCAAAAATGTAAATTTTCAGGTCACTAGCTTCAGTTTAAAAGTACAAAAACAGAATGAAAGATCTGTCCAGGATGACGTAGAATCTTTTAATTTATGGCCTTTTAAATAAACAATACAGTACAATTTTGTTTCAAGCCTCTGATGCTTTGAAGCTGTCATCAGTCTGCCAGGCTCTGCAGTTCAGGCTTCAAAGCTTTGCCGACTGACGGGACAAGCGACGGCACAGAGTTCCGTTTGCAATCCAAACCGTTACACCTGGATCCAGCAGAAAAAGGAACTCGGGGCTGAAAGCATAAAAAAACTGGATGCGTTGGGGAGTAGAAAGATCTGCTGAGACAGATAGAATGGGAGGAGTCTCTTGTTGAGTATCAACACCAGCACGGACTAGTTGGGTGGAATGGCCTGTTTCTGTGCTGTATATTCTATGTATCGTCAGCAGCTTGTGACCTGAATGATACCTGGGACTAAAGGATTAAATTATGAGGACAAGTTACATAGACTAGGCTTGTATCCCCTTGAGTATATATCCCTGAAGATTATGGGATGATCTAATTGAGGTGTTCAAGATAGTCAGAGGATTTGATAGGGTAGATCGAGAGGGGGAGTCCAGAACAAGGGGGCATAACCTTACAATTGGAGCCAGACCATTCAGGCTGATGCCAGGAAACACTTCTTCGCACAAAAGGTAGTAGAAATTTGAAATGGTGCGGTGGGAGGGGGTGAAGAGTTGTCACCACGCCCCACCCCCCCCACCCCCTGTCCACCCTTCCTTACTGCTTATTGGCAACCATGGGATGAGAAGGACTTGGAAATAAGTTGTCTTCCTGCTCTCAAGTAGCTGGAGTGCCACGAGTGAGCTGGCATGGTGTCTAGCAGGAATCATTGGTGTTAGTGTGACTATATAAGTAGGAGCAGGAGTAGGCCATTCGGCCCCTCGAACCTGCCCCAACCTTTAGTAAGATCATGGCTGGCTGACCTCAACTCCACTTTCCCACCCTCTCCCCATATACCTTGATTTCCTTAGTGTCCAAAAATCTTCTGACTTTTGACTTGAATATACTCAATAACTGAGCATCCACAGCCCTCTGGAGTAGAGAATTGCAAAGATTCACAACCCTCTGAGTGAAGAAATTTCTTCTCTCAGTGCTAGTGGTATAGAGGGAAAATCTGGTACCACTGTGTACTAGTGAACCATATACACTTGGAAGGACACAGATCTGATCCCGTAAGTTAGCTGGTGTCACTTGGAGCTCTACAGTTGGCCTCAGTACCTTTTTGGTCAGGGAACTCCCGCTGAAAGATGCGTATATGAGAGTTGTGCGTGATCTGGTCAAACCTCAGCTAAAGTGCATTGTTCAGTTCTGGGTACCACATTTCAGGAAGGATGTCAAGGCCTTTGGCGAGGGTGCAGAGGAGGTTGGTTGCCATGGTTCTAGGGATTAGTGACTTCAGTTATGTGATGAGACTAGAGAAGTTGGGATAGTTCTTAGAGCAGGGAAGGTGAGATTTTTTAAAAAAGATGTTCAGAGTTAGGAGGGGTTTTGATCGAGTGGATCAGGAGAAACTGTTTTTTGCTGCTAAATGGGTCACCAATGAATGGACGCAGATTTAAGATAATTGGGGAAAAAATCGGGGGGGGGGGGGGGTGGGTGCGGGTGGAATGCAGAATTTCTTTTTTAACACAGCGAATTGCTGTGATTTGGAATTCACTGCCCAAAAGGGATGTGGAAGCAGATTCAATAATAACTTTTGAAAGTGAATTTGGGTATGTGCTTTAAAAAGGGAGAAATCTGCAGGGCAATGGGGATAGAGCAAGGAGGGGGACTAATTGGATCAGTCTTTCGAAGAGCTGGCACAAACACAATGGGCAGAATGGCCGCCTTCTGTGTTGCATAATTGTATGAATGGATCATGTTTGTATTGTGATGGCTCCCCAAATTGGAATTAACCAACTGATGCCCCTGGTCTAGGCTCGTGTAGAAAGAAAGTTCCACTCGCAACCAGGTGCCAACTCCAGGGCGAGTTGGCGTATTCAGCAGAGGAGGAGGAGAGAAACTGGGACATTTGTAATGAGAAACGCAAAGGGGGAGAGAGAGAAAGGAAGATTTGACTTGCTCCGGAGTAATCGGCTCCCTTGCTGCTTTAGGCAGCTGAGTGATGGTGACAGGAGGGCGAGTGTCTGGTAAAAGCACACACGGGGTTGTATTTATTTGTGAAAACAGCAGAACAATGGTATATTTGGAGAGGGAATTAAGTGCAGCATCTGTCTGCCTAAACAGCAGATAATGAAGCTGCTCCGAATGTCAGAGCATCGTTCCCAAATGCTTAATTAGTTTTTATTTCCAGGTTAATGATGCTGACAGAGTACTAAGACTCCGGGGGTATGGATGGATTTGGGGGGGGGGGGGGTGTGGAGGGGAGCACCAACTCTTCGTGTGCTTAGTAAATTTTCTCAAATTAATCACCCCAGCCCTTGCTCTTCACCTCCCACTCCTCGCAGTACGAAGTCTGGTTAGGTAGGATCTTCTGCGTTGCGATTGCCCCCTGATCCCAAAACGAAACATCTTCCAATGCCAGAATCTATAGTTAGTTGAATTTATAATGGGAATGTTGACAGCACTAACAACGTTCAGGAGTCGCAAACTCAGTGATCGAAACCTGCTTTACAAATGCACCCCCCATCTTGTTTTCACCCCCTTCCTCTCCTGGAAGTGCTGAACCCCACTTGCTTGGGACATGGTATCGCTCAGCCTTGTGGGCCCAGACTCTGCAACACAAATTAGTTTTGCCTATAATTGGGTCCAGTCTAACGTTTCTGGGTTGGGCCAGGGGCATGGAGAGGAGTGTTTCATCTCACTGGTGCTGAGGCATGCAGACCAGGAAGGAAGTTTTATATTTACCCTCTGGCTCCACCACCCTGTGCGATCTCTGTCCTCCTCCAATTCTGGTCTCTTGCACATCCCCGATTTCTATTGCTCTGCCATTGGTGGCCATGCTTTCAGCTGCTGATGCCCGAGCCTGTGCAGTTCCCTCCCTGAACCTCTCCACTCCTTAAAACCTACTTCTTTGACCAATCAGTTGGTCACCTGTCCTAATGTCCCTCAGTGCCATGTTTGATTTGAATACTCTCCCATGAAACGATGTGGGACATTTTACTCCTTTAGCTTGCATTGATGAAGCACCTTTCTTGTTGTATTTAGGTCTTCCATAACATCCCCAAGTGCTTCACAGCCAACAAAGTACTTTTTATATGGTCAGTATTGTAATGTTGGAACACATGGCAGCCGATTTACACACAGCAAGCTTTTTTTGTTCTTTCACGGGATGTGGGGGTCACTGGCTAGGCCAGCATTAGTTGCTCATCCCTAATTTCTCTTGAACTGAGTGGCTTGCTAGGCCATTTCAGAGGGCAGTTAAGAGTCAACCACATGGCCACATGTAACTCCAGACCAGGTAAGGACAGCCGATTTCCTTCCCTAGAGGACATTTGTGAACCAGACGAGTTTTTTTTTTACAACAATCGATGATAATTTCAGAGCACCATTACTGAGTTTACCTTTCAATTCCCGATTTTTATTAATTAATTGAATTTAAATTCCACCAGTTGCCGTGGTGGGATTTGAACCCATGATTTCAGGGGAGGACAAGTCCAGTGACATTACCACTACGCCTTCCTCTCCCACAAACAGCAATGAGATAATGACCAGATAATCTGTGTTTTAATTGATAGCTGAAGGGCCCAAGTTAGGGCACTGCCTTGCACTGAATGGGCTGAACTGAGTTGGGTTGTAATTGTGAGCCCAACAATTGGCTTCAGCATCCCTGGATTCAGGATGGGGAAAGATTTGCCAGTGTACCTGTTCCTGATCAGTAGCCAGTGATGCAGGTTGTATGGAAACAAAATTGAGTTCGGTGTTGCACGTTTTCCCTGACTCTGGTCAAATAGCCTCCGACACGAAGGCTGGCCAAGTGGGCGAGGTATGGGGGCCTTGCCCCACCCATTCCAAGGAACTGTATTTCAGCACAAACTTGTAGGAGTAAAAGGAGAGGGGCAAAACACTTTCAATTTAACAGTAATATTTAGAGATGTCATGGGGGTGCATTCGTGCAAACTGGACGACAGCAAATCAGTCACTCTGTTTTATACTCTGCCCCCATTTCTTTTCCATTGGCTTCAATGGGGCAGGGTGTAAAATTGGGAAACTGTGATTCGCTGTTGAACGTTTTGTGCTACGTCTCTGAAGACTAATTTCAGCCCCATATATATTCCGAAGTGGTGGAGAGACACTCACAAGGGTTAAGAGTTAGTGACCTTCCATTTATCAGAGACCGCTTTCCCTTTTTTTATCGTTAATAAAGAAGAAAGTTCTCCAGTTTATTTTTATACAGGAGGGAAACGCGATGCCAGCTGTCAAAGTGTTAAATGCACACACAGTAAACAGCGAGGAGGAGGTGCTGGGTGGATCTTGTTGCTGTTGGCGATGCCTCTGGTCTTCATTAGCTGGATTGGCACTTGCTGGCGGCAGTGCTGGAAGGCTGACAGGCTACAGATTGTCCCCACCCGTTGTCCGAACCCCCACAAGACATCCTGCAGCCACCAACTCCAAGCAGAATGCAACCACCTGGGGAGGGAGGACAAATTTTAAATGAGGGCTGACAGCTGTTAAGAGCTTTTAACATGTACATATATCTTGCGTCTTGTGTTTTTTTTTCTCTAATCCCCACTGCTTCAGCGTTGATTAAGAACCATTCTTCCAAGTTTTGGTTAAATCCAGTCCTTGCTGAATATATTTACTGTATTTATCTAAGGTTATAAACTTCAGGAAAGGTTCTTTTCTCTAGAAAAGAGGAGGCTGAGAGGTGACCTGTGAGAAACCTTGAAAATTATGAAGGGGTTCAGTAGAGTAGATGTAGCGAAGATGTTTTCACTTGTTGGGAGACCAAAATGAGAGGCCATAAGTATAAGTTAGTCACTAATAAATCCAATTGGGAATTCAGGAGAAGCCTCTTTACCCAGTGAGTGGCTATAAAGTGGAACTCACTATCACAAGATATAGTTAATGTGAATGGTGTTGATGCATTTGAGAAGAAGCTAGATAACCATATGAAGGAGGAAAGAGTAGGATATGTCTATGGGGTTAGTTGAAGGTGGGTGGGAGGAGGCTTGTGTGGAGCATAAACGCCAGCATCGATCTTTTGGGCCGAATGGCCTGTTTCTGTGCTGTAGACTAGATGTAATTGAATGGCTATGGGCTTTGCTTGATGAGGATCTGACCTCTTGCTTTCTGTCCCTCCGTTGTTTTCCCCTATACCCCACTATTTACTTTTTGTGCCTTGCAGGAGATGACGTGGTTGCTGGGAGGGGAGGGGAGGAGAGCAGGATGGATGGGAAGTGTCCAGCCACGATGCTGCAGTCACCATGAGGTGTGGGACAGGCTGGATGGACCATCACATCTGCCATTTCTCGGATGGTCGTACACAACTCGCTCACCATTACCTGACTCAGAAACTCTCCTCACAGTTGCTTCCCATTGGTTGTGCCATCAGGACTATTTATCGAAGTAAAAATGTACATCACCGACAGGGGGCCAGCTATAGAGCTGTTAGAGTTGGCTTTGACCCTCTTGGGTTAGAAAGGGTGTTCAGCACTGGTTAGGAGCTGTGCTTGTGTGAGCCAATGCACAGGGCTGTGCAGTTGAATAGTACGCCAAACTTCACTAATGATGGTGATGTACTGGAGGTACTAGAACCATGGAGAATTCCTCAGGGTGGGAAAAAAATAATGCAAAGAAAATAATTCTCTGCAAAATAACTACAAGGTGAATGGTAGAAAAATCATTGAGGTTATACCTAAGGCTGATTTTTAGTTTTAAGAAATCTCCACCCAAAATGGCCAGAGTTCTTCAGTAGGAACAGAAGGAAACATAGAAAATAGGAGCAGGAGTAGGCCGTTCGGCCCTTTGCGCCTGCTCCGCCATTCATTATGATCATGGCTGATCATCCAACTCTGTAGCTTATTCCCGCTTTTGCCCCATACCCTTTGATCCCTTTAGACCCAAGAGCTATATCTAACTCCTTGAAAACATACAATGTTTTGGTCTCAACTGCTTTCTGTGGTAGCGAATTCCACAGGCTCACCACTCTCTGGGTGAAGAACTTTCTCCTCATCTCAGTCCTGAAAGGTTTACCCCATATCCTTAAACTATGACCCCTGGTTCTGGACTCCCCCACCGTCGGGAACATCCTTCCTGCATCTACCCTGTCAAGTCCTGTTAGAATTTTATAGGTTTCTATGAGATCCCCTCTCACTCTTCTGAACTCCAGTGAATATAATCCTAACCGACTCAATCTCTCCTCATACGTCAGTCCCGACATTCCAGCAGTCAGTCTGGTAAACCTTCGCTGCACTCCCTCTATAGCAAGAATATCCTTCCTCAGATAAGGAGACCAAAACTGCACACAATATTCCAGGTGTGGCCTCACCAAGGCCCTGTATAATTGCAGCAAGACATCCCTGCTCCTGTACTCAAATCCTCTCGCTATGAAGGCCAACATACCATTTGCCTTTTTTACTGCCTGTTGCACCTGCATGCTTACCTTCAGCGACTGCTGTACAAGAACACCCAGCTCTCGCTGCATATTCCCCCCTCTCAGTTTATAGCCATTCAGATAATCTGCCTTCCTGTTTTTGCTATCAAAGTGGATAACCTCACATTTATCCACATTGTACTGCATCTGCCATGCATTAGCCCACTCACTCAACTTGTCCAAATCACCCTGAAGCCTCTCTGCATCCTCCTCACAACTCACCCTCCCACCCAGTTTTGTGTCATCTGCAAATGTGGAGATATTACATTTAGTTCCCTCATCTAAATCATTAATATATATTGTGACTAGCTGGGGTCCTAGCACCCTGCGGTACCCCACTAGTCACTGCCTGCCATTCAGAAAAAGAGCCATTTATCCCTAATCTTTGTTTCCTATCCACCAGCCAATTTTCTATCCATCGCAATACACTACCCCCAATCCCATGCGCTTTAATTTTACATGCTAATCTCTTATGTGGGACTTTGTCGAAAGCTTTCTGAAAGTCCAAATAAACCACATCCATTGGCTCCCCCTCATCAACTCTACTAGTTACGTCCTCGAAGAATTCTAGTAGATTTGTCAAGCATGATTTCCCTTTCGTAAATCCATGCTGACTCTGCCCGATTCTACCACTGTTCTCTTAAGTGCTCTGCTATAAAATCTTTGATAATGGACTCTAGAATTTTCCCCACTACTGACGTCAGACTGACTGATCTATAATTCACTGCTTTCTCTCTACCTCCCTTTTTAAATAGTGGAGTTACATTAGCTACCCTCCAATCTGTAGGAACTGTTCCAGAGTCTATAGAATCTTGGAATATTCTCCACTATTTCTAGGGCCACTTCCTTAAGTACTCTGGGATGCAAACCATCAGGTCCTGGGGATTTATCGGCCTTCAATCCCAACAATTTCCCCGACACCATTTCTCTACTAATACTGATTTCTTTCCGTTCCTCTCTCTCACTAAGCCCTGTGTTCCCCAACATTTCTGGCATGATATTTGTGTCCTCCTTTGTGTGCTGACAGAACCAAAGTATGCTTTTAGTTGGTCAGCCATTTCTTTATTCCCCATAATAAATTCCCCTGTTTCTGACTGTAAGGGACCTACATTTGTCTTCACCAATCTTTTTCTCTTCACATACCTATAGGCGGCACAGTGGCGCAGTGGTTAGCACCACAGCCTCACAGCTCCAGCGACCCGGGTTCAATTCCGGGTACTGCCTGTGTGGAGTTTGCAAGTTCTCCCTGTGTCTGCGTCGGTTTCTTCCGAGTGCTCCGGTTTCCTCCCACATGCCAAAGACTTGCAGGTTGATGGGTAAATTGGCCATTATATATTGCCCCTAGTATAGGTAGGTGGTAGGGAAATGGAATTAGTGTAGGATCAATATAAATGGTTGGTTAATGGTCAGCACAGACTCGGTGGGCCGAAGGGCCTGTTTCAGTGCTGTATCTCTAAACTAAAACTATAGAAACTTTTACACTCAGTTTTTATGTTCCCTGCAAGCTTGCTCTCGTACTCTATTTTCCCCTTCTTAATCAATCCCTTGGTCCTCCTTTGCTGAACTCTAAACTGCTCCCAATCCTCCTGTCTGTTGTTTTTCCTGGCAAATTTATATGCGTCTTCCTTGGATCTAAAGCTATCTGTAATTTCCCTTGTAAGCCATGGTTTGGCTACCTTTCCCGTTTTAACTTATGCGCCAGAAAGGGATAATCAATTGTTGCAGTTCATCCATGCGCTGTTTAAATGTTCGCCATTGCCTATCCACTGTCATCCCTTTAAGTAACGTTTCCCAATCTGTCATGGCCAACTCGTGCCTCATACTTTCGTAGTTTTCTTTACTAAGATTCAGGACCCTTGTCTCAGAATCAACTGCGCCACTGTCCATCTTGATGAAGAATTCTATCATGTTATGGTCGCTCGTCCCCAAGGGGTCTCGCACCACTAGATTGTCAATTATTCCTCTCTCATTACACAATACCCAGTCTAGGATGGTCTGTTCTCTAGTTGGTTCCTCAACGTATTGGTCCAGAAAACCATCCTGTATACACTCCAAGAATTCCTCCTCTATGGTATTGTGACTAATTTGATTTGCCCAATCTATATGCAGATTAAAAGCACCCATAATTACAGATGTTCCTTTATCACATGGATCTCTAATTTCTTGTTTAATGCTGTTCCCAACATCACCACTACAGTTTGGGGGTCTATATACAACCCTCATTCACGTTTTTTGCCCCTAAGTGTTTCTCAGCTCTCCCCATACAGATTCCACATCGTCAGAGCCATTCAGTCCCTTGAGCCTGTTAGCTCATGGGTGATCTGTTGAATCTTTCACTGGAATCTAGTCTGGAAGCTTTACCACCCATTCCTGACACAGTTGAGATTTTGGTGTGTACCACAAGGTTTGTGGTGAAGGGTCAAAAGTTTTAGGGGTGAAGGGAGAAGGGAATTTCGCACTGTCTCCATACAGCCCTCACCCCCTTGTTTTGAAGCATCTGTGGCCACTGCTGAATGTAGATCAAATCAAGGCCACATACTGAACTAATCTAAACCTGTAGGAATTATTCCAGAAAGCAGCTGAGCCAGAGGAATTCAAGCAATGATCTGTGTCTACACGGGGGCACTGACTGACATGAAAGAAGAAAAGATTGCCTTGAGGGGGGCCAGCTGCTGTTCCAAACTCTTCAACCCCTTCCCCAGTAATGGCAGGCATACATGGCACTCATACGCACGTGCATACACACATACGCACAACATGTACGCGCGCACATGCAACACACACACGCGCACAAGCATATGTGCACAGATAAGCACGCATAAAGATCTGCAAACAACACACGGCACACACAGTGCATATAGGTGCACACACCACACACATGTGCATTAAATCCCTGCTGCTTGTCTGCAGTTATTTGTAAATATCTGAAATGGTTAATAACCAGATGGCATACAGTTCAAACAGGGTGAGAATCACCTCTGCTAAAGACAACGAGCTGAATGGTACCCTCTGCGGACAGGAGCCGTCCACCGACTGAAAGGTCGGTGGTGAACCCGCCTCTGCCTGGCCTGGGGATCCACCCTGCATTTTACAGTCCCCAGGCCTTTAATTAGTCTGAAACGGGACTTCCACCTCATTGAGGTAGGAAGTCCCTCCTAATGGAGCTGTCGGCCAATCAGCGAGCTGGCAGCTCTTAGTTCCAGTCGTGCCACCGAGAGCAGTAGTCACTGCTGGGACTGCAACCCAGCCTTCGGAAGGAAGATGAAGAATGGCCCCAGGAAAAGGTACGTTTTTGGGGCCTCGCCGGGGGTGATCAGTCGGGCCCCGGCGAGGCAAGGGTGTTCGATTGGGGAGATGGGAGGCATGTTGGGGGTGATTGGGGCATCGGGGGGCAGCCCTCTGTCGGGCATAGGGTGCCTGAACATGAGGGCCCCCACACCTGGGTTGTCAGAAAGCTGCCTGCTTTTGTCAGGCAGCTTTTCTCGGGTCCTGGGCCGCCCAACCGGCCAAGGGTAAAATCCCCGTGGTGGCAGGCGGAGGCCCTTAAGTGGCCGTTAATTGGACCCTTAAGGGCTTTGATTGGCCTGGGGTGAATGGGTCGTTTTTTGCCGCCGCCGCCTCCCTGCGTAAAGTGGGCGGCAGAGGCGGGAGCGGGTTGGGAGGGGCCCCTAGAGCCTCCTGCTCTGTTTTACAAAACCCCCCCCCACACGCCACCTTCCTGCGCTTTGTAGGGGGAGTGGGGGGTAAAATTCAGCCCAACATGTGTGATTTTCCCTCTTGGGTAGAAGGTCCGATTGGATGGGTTTTTTTTTTTGGGTAGTATTGGTTGAACAAGAGAAGTTTGTGAGAGTTTCAGGAAAACTCTGTCCTTTTTCAACAGTGCCATCCTAACCAGCAAACGGGGCCTCGGTTTACTATCTCATCTGGAAAACAGTGTAGCCTTCCCTCAGTACTGTACTGAGATGCCAGTCGAGACTGTGTTCAGTTCCTGCAGTGTGGCTTGTATTCATGGTCTTTTGATTTGAAGGCGTGGGCCAAACTGACACACAATAGATGATTTCTTCGCGAAAATGTATTTTCTATTTACAAGATTTGATAGCATACACATTGGATTTTTTTATTTCTCTAGGCATTGTCAGATTCAGGTTGCCAACCATACTTATTGGCTGAACTTCTGTATTTTGATGTGTGAAAATGACGTTAAAGGTTGACCTTGGTCACATGTTGCTCTTCAGTTTCTGGGCTATTGACTGCCTGTAAAGTTGGCCTTTAAAAACCCATTATTCAGCCAATGAAAATCCACTTCTTCTCCACTTGCCACCTACGAAGCAGACAATGGAAGCCATGAGAGAGAGCCCTTCATGTAAATAGATGGTTGGAAACTTTAGCCTTGAAATGTCGTTTGGAATCTGAACCTCTTTATGGGTGCATCTGTATTTCTTCTGTCTGCTTTTTCAACAGAAGGTAAATGCAAGAGTTACACGTCTTTGACATCCCCGGGAAAGGAATTTCAGACAAACTTACCAAGTGTTTCGATGGTAGTTTCCCTAGTGCAACATTGGGGCCTTCATTTGTTTGGAGGATGGGGGTGGTTAGATGAGAGGTCGAGAAAAGTAAAATGTGATGATATTAAACCTCCAGAATATCCGGCATTTTACATGCATGATTTCTAGAGATAAGAAAAATCTGTTGTTTTCTGATGCATTCAAGTCAGTGAAAAATATAATTTAACACTTAGAGTCATAGAGTTATACAGCACAGAAACAGGCCCTTCGGCCGGCCACACTGCACCCAACTAGTCTAATCCCATTTTCCTGCACTTGGCCCGTAGCCCTGTACGCTATGGCGTTTCAGGTGCTCATCTAAATACTTCTTAAATGTTGTGAGGGTTCCTGCCTCCACCAACTCTTCAGGCAGTGTATTCCAGATTCCAACCAACCTGTGGGTGAAAAAATGTTTCCTCAAATCTCCTCTTAAACTCCTGCCCCTTACCCTAAATCTATGCCCCCAGGCTCTTGACTCCTCCGCTAAGGGAAAAAGTTTCTTCCTATCTAACCTATCAATGCTCCTCATAATCTTGTACACCTCAATCATGTCCCCCCTCAGCCTTCTCTGGTCCAAGGAAAACAACCCTAGCCTTTTCAGAAATAAAAAACAAAAAATGCTAGAACCACTCAGCAGGTCTGGCAGCATCTGTGGAAAGAGAAGCAGAGTTAACGTTTCGGGTCAGTGACCCTTCTTCGGAACCCAGCCTTTTCAGTTTCTCTTCATATCTGAAATGCTCCAGCCCAGGCAACATCCTGGTGAATCTCCTCTGCACCCTCTCCAGTGCAATCACATCCTTCCTATAGTGTGGTGACCAGAACTGTACACAGTACTCCAGCTGTGGCCTAACTAGTATTTTATATAGCTCCATCATAACCTCCCTGCTCTTATATTCTATGCCTCGGCTAATAAAGGCAAATATCCCATATGCCTTCCTAACCACCTTATCTACCTGTGCTGCTGCCTTCAGTGATCTTTGGACAAGTGCACCAAGGTCCTTCTGACTTTCTGTACTTCTTAGGGTCCTACCTCCATTGTATATTCCCTTGCCTTGTTGGTCCTCCCAAAATGCATTACCTCACACTTTTCAGGATTAAATTCCATTTGCCACTGCTCTGCCCATCTTACCAGCCCATCTATATCTCCCTGTAATCTAAGGATTTCCTCTTCACTATTTACAGCCCACCACTTTTCGTGTCGTCTGCAAACTTACTGATCATACCTCCTATATTCACATCTAAATCATTAATGTACTCCTGGGCTGGAAGCTCCCTAGGAAGCTCCCTTGCTGTTCAACTCTATCCATGGCCATCTGCTCCCATCCCTAACGTTTTCTCCCCCAATCTGCCCTCTTAAACTGTTTAAATTCCCCTGGCTCTTTAAATCAGTTCATTTTAGCCCTATCTAAAAGTTAACAGTTAGTTTAGTGTATGTTACCTGGGCCCACTGCCCTCCCCCAGCCACACCTGCTCTTTGTTTTCTCAATGAAATTGATCCGGATGAAACTGACGAGCACAGCTGCCGATACTTCAATCTCCGATCCTGCTGTCTTCACAGTCCAGAGTGTCTGCAGCCACGGCATGCGGTAAGTCCATTGAGGTGAAGAAGGAGCTGCGGGACCCGAGAGAAGTCCTGTGAAAAGGTGCCCCGAACACCCAAAACATCCACGAACGGCCCCCCCGGCCGCAACTTCAAAGCGCCCGCGGGAGATGGCTCGGAGAGCATCTGCAGCGCACTGTCGGCAATGCTGCATGCCTTTATTTAAACCACTGCAAAAAAAAAACCCTTAGCAAATGTAATCACCTCTAAGTCTGCCAAATGATGCTTCACCTCCCGAAGGACGTGGATGAGCTTTCCGGACGTGGATGAGCTTTCCGGACGTCGATGGTGGGCACTGAGGAAATGGCTTATTACCTGCACCAGATTCCACCCCCCCTCCCCCCCCCCTTTACCCCCCTTCCACCCCCCCCACCCCCGTCCCCTTCCCTGATCCACCCTCTCAGCTCACCCCCTCACAACCCCGTCCCAGCCCGCCCCCCCCTCGCACCATCTTCACCCCGCACCCCCTTCCCCTGCACCCCCCCCCACCCCCTCCCTCTACCCCTCCCCCTTGCATCCCCTCCTCCCACCGGCACCATCCTACACCTGTGTAGGGGCCCCAACAACCCCACTGCCTTGTGGGCGTCTCGGGAGAGACCAAGGCTAAGGGAGTAAACCCTAACAGAAAATCCGGAGCGGAACCCCGTAGGCGGTCATGTGTCACCTTTGGCATGTTTCCGGCAGTTCCTGCAGCCATACTGGTGCCAAACGTCGTGTCCTGCACTCCTTTGGACCCCACCAGAAAGGCCGAGAGGGGGGTTTTGACGACTGGGCAACTCTCAACCTCCATAAATTTGCCCAGGCATGCGCCATGGAGAGGTCACTCCATAGTTGCCTCACAGCGACTAAAACAACACGGAAGGCAGCAGTTACGGGTTATAAGTCCAGATAAATTGGCGTAGAAACTGGGCGCCACGGGTTGCCTTTGTCGGTGGGAGAGGTCATTGCACCTCACTGGACAGCTACCGCCCGCCTCAAACCGGGCAGCCCCCGGTCAATAAGGTTCTGTCCCGCCACAGTCTGCCTGCTTCAATGGGTGCTTGGAGCTCAGGGTCATTGCCCGAAAGGTGGACTGATACACCGCACCAAACAACATGAAAAAAGGAAAGAAGGTACCAGCCCTTCGCTTTGCAAGCTGGAACGTCAGAACTATGTGTCCTGGCCTGTCGGAAGACCTTACACAAATCAACGATTCTCGGAAGACCGCCATCATTAACAACGAGCTCAGTAGACTCAATGTAGACATTGCAGCACTTCAGGAGACTCGCCTCCCCACGAGTGGCTCTCTAGCAGAGCAAGACTACACCTTCTTCTGGCAGGGCAGGGATCCTGAAGAACCAAGACAGCATGGAGTGGGCTTCGCCATCAGAAACTCCTTGCTCAGCATGATAGAGCCTCCCTCAAATGGCTCGGAACGCATACTGTCCATCCGACTGCTCACCACCTCTGGTCCAGTACACCTACTCAGCATCTATGCTCCAACACTCTGCTCCGCACCTGAAGCTAAAGACCAGTTCTATGAACAACTCCATAACATCATTAGCAGCATCCCCAACACCGAACACCTATTCCTGCTGGGGGACTTTAATGCCAGGGTTGGGGCCGACCATGACTCATGGCCCTCCTGCCTTGGGCGCTATGGCGTTGGAAGGATGAATGAGAACGGGCAGAGACTGCTTGAGTTGTGTACCTATCATAACCTCTGCATCACCAACTCGTTCTTTCACACTAAACCCTGTCACCAGGTTTCATGGAGGCACCCAATATCACGTCGTTGGCACCAGCTAGACCTCATTGTCACAAGGCGAGCCGCCTTAAACAGTGTTCAAATCACACGCAGCTTCCACAGTGCGGACTGCGACACCGACCACTCCCTGGTGTGCAGCAAGGTTAGACTCAGACCAAAGAAGTTGCATCATTCCAAGCAGAAGGGCCACCCGTGCATCAACACGAGCAGAATTTCTCACCCACAGCTGTTACAAAAATTTCTAAATTCACTTGTAACAGCCCTTCAAAACACTCCCACAGGGGATGCTGAGACCAAGTGGGCCCACATCAGAGACGCCATCTATGAGTCAGCTTTGACCACCTACGGCAAAAGTGCGAAGAGAAATGCAGACTGGTTTCAATCTCATAATGAAGAGCTGGAACCTGTCATAGCCGCTAAGCGCATTGCACTTTTGAACTACAAGAAAGCCCCCAGCGATTTAACATCCGCAGCACTTAAAGCAGCCAGAAGTACCGCACAAAGAACAGCTAGGCGTTGCGCAAACGACTACTGGCAACACCTAAGCAGTCATATTCAGCTGGCCTCAGACACCGGAAACATCAGAGGAATGTATGATGGCATGAAGAGAGCTCTTGGGCCAACCATCAAGAAGATCGCCCCCCTCAAATCTAAATCGGGGGACATAATCACTGACCAACGCAAACAGATGGACCGCTGGGTTGAGCACTACCTAGAACTGTACTCCAGGGAGAATGCTGTCACTGAGACTGCCCTCAATGCAGCCCAGCCTCTACCAGTCATGGATGAGCTGGACATACAGCCAACCAAATCGGAACTCAGTGATGCCATTGATTCCCTAGCCAGCGGAAAAGCCCCTGGGAAGGACAGCATTACCCCTGAAATAATCAAGAGTGCCAAGCCTGCTATACTCTCAGCACTACATGAACTGCTATGCCTGTGCTGGGACGAGGGAGCAGTACCCCAGGACATGCGCGATGCCAACATCATCACCCTCTATAAAAACAAAGGTGACCGCGGTGACTGCAACAACTACCGTGGAATCTCCCTGCTCAGCATAGTGGGGAAAGTCTTTGCTCGAGTCGCTCTGAACAGGCTCCAGAAGCTGGCCGAGCGCGTCTACCCTGAGGCACAGTGTGGCTTTCGTGCAGAGAGATCGACTATTGACATGCTGTTCTCCCTTCGTCAGATACAGGAGAAATGCCGTGAACAACAGATGCCCCTCTACATTGCTTTCATTGATCTCACCAAAGCCTTTGACCTCGTCAGCAGACGTGGTCTCTTCAGACTACTAGAAAAGATCGGATGTCCACCAAAGCTACTAAGTATCATCACCTCATTCCATGACAATATGAAAGGCACAATTCAACATGGTGGCTCCTCATCAGAGCCCTTTCCTATCCTGAGTGGTGTGAAACAGGGCTGTGTTCTCGCACCCACACT
Organism: Heterodontus francisci; assembly: GCF_036365525.1. Lineage (NCBI taxonomy): Eukaryota > Metazoa > Chordata > Chondrichthyes > Heterodontiformes > Heterodontidae > Heterodontus > Heterodontus francisci. Next base: position 51,549,071 of record NC_090400.1, read on the forward strand.
TTTTGGGATTTTCTTCTCCCTGCTGCTTTCACATGCGTTCAAATCCTCTGAAGAAGGAATTTTCCTCCACACAAGATCAGGGGGCAGGTTGTTCAACCTTGCCCGTCTAAGAGCGAAGTCCAAAGTACGGAAAGTCCTCATCAGAGAACTCCTCTTTGCTGACGATGCTGCTTTAACATCTCACACTGAAGAATGCCTGCAGAGTCTCATCGACAGGTTTGCGTCTGCCTGCAATGAATTTGGCCTAACCATCAGCCTCAAGAAAACGAACATCATGGGGCAGGGTGTCAGAAATGCTCCATCCATCAATATTGGCGACCACGCTCTGGAAGTGGTTCAAGGGTTCACCTACCTAGGCTCAACTATCACCAGTAACCTGTCTCTAGATGCAGAAATCAACAAGCGCATGGGAAAGGCTTCCACTGCTATGTCCAGACTGGCCAAGAGAGTGTGGGAAAATGGCGCACTGACACGGAACACAAAAGTCCGAGTGTATCAGGCCTGTGTCCTCAGTACCTTGCTCTACGGCAGCGAGGCCTGGACAACGTATGCCAGCCAAGAGCGACGTCTCAATTCATTCCATCTTCGCTGCCTTCGGAGAATACTTGGCATCAGGTGGCAGGACTATATCTCCAACACAGAAGTCCTTGAAGCGGCCAACACCCCCAGCTTATACACACTACTGAGTCAGCGGCGCTTGAGATGGCTTGGCCATGTGAGCCGCATGGAAGATGGCAGGATCCCCAAAGACACATTGTACAGCGAGCTCGCCACTGGTATCAGACCCATCGGCCGTCCATGTCTCCGTTATAAAGACGTCTGCAAACGCGACATGAAATCGTGTGACATTGATCACAAGTGGTAGGAGTCAGTTGCCAGCATTCGCCAGAGCTGGCGGGCAGCCATAAAGACAGGGCTAAATTGTGGCGAGTCGAAGAGACTTAGTAGTTGGCAGGAAAAAAGACAGAGGCGCAAGGGGAGAGCCAACTGTGCAACAGCCCCAACAAACAAATTTCTCTGCAGCACCTGTGGAAGAGCCTGTCACTCCAGAATTGGCCTTTATAGCCACTCCAGGCGCTGCTTCACAAACCACTGACCACCTCCAGGCGCGTATCCATTGTCTCTCGAGATAAGGAGGCCCAAAAGAAAAAAAGAAAAGAAAGAAAGAAAGAAAGAACACTACAAACAGCAAGGGTCCCAGCACCGATCCATGTGGTACACCACTGGTCACAGGCTTCCAATCGCTAAAACAGCCCTCGACCATTACTCTGCCTACTGCCACTAAGCCAATTTTGGATCCAATTGGCCAAATTGCCCTGGATCCCATGGGCTCTTACCTTCTTAACCAATCTCCCATGCGGGACCTTACTGAAATCCATGTATACTACATCTACTGCTTTACCCTCATCGACACATCTAGTCACCTCCTCGGAAAATTCAATCAAGTTAATTAGACATGATCTCCCCCTGACAAAGCTATGCTGACTATCCCTGATTAATCCCTGCATCTCCAAGTGAAGATTAATCCTGTCCCTCAGAATATTTTCCAATATTATCCCTACCACTGATGTTAGACTCACCAGCCTGTAATTATCTGGTTTATCCCTACTACCCTTCTTGAATAATGGTACCACATTCGCTATCTTCCAGTCCTCTGGTACCTCTCCTGTGGCCAGAGAGGATTTGAAAATTTGTGTCAAAACCCCTGCAATCTCCTCCCTTGTCTCACATAACAGCCTGGGATACATCTCATCTGGGCTTGAGGATTTATCCACTTTTAAGCCCGCTAAAACAGCTAATATTTCCTCCCTTTCAATGCTAATATGTTCAAGTATATCACAATCCCCCTCCCTGATCTCTGCACCTACATCGTCCTTCTCCATAGTGAACACAGATGAAAAGTAATCCTTTAAAACCTCACCTATGTCCTCCGGCTCCACACACACATTGCCACCTAATTGGCCCTACTCTCTCCCTGGTTATCCTCTTACCCTTAATATATTTATAAAACGCCTTGGGATTTTCCTTTATCTTGCCCGTCACTGTTTTTTCCTGCCCCCTCTTCGCTCTCCTAATTACTTTTTTAAGTGCCACCCCACACTTTCTATACCCCTGTAGTGCCTCCGCTGTTTTCAGCACTTGGGATCTGCCGCAAGCCTCCTTTTTTTTTTCCTGATCTTATCCTCTATATCCCTTGACATCCAGGGTTCCCTGGGCCTGTTAGTCCTACCCTTCACCTTAATGGGTGGCTCTGAACTCTCACTATTTCCTCTTTGACTCCCACTGGTCTGATGTCGACTTGCCTACAAGCAGCTGCTCCCAGTCCACTTTGGCCAGATCCTGTTTTATCAGATTGAAATCGGCCTTCCTCCAATTCAGTACCTTTATTTCTGGTCCATCTTTGTCCTTTTCCATAACTATCTTAAATCTTAGAGTTATGGTCCCTATCCCCGAAATGCTCCCCCACTGACACTTCTACCAGTTGACCAGCTTCATTCCCTAGGATTAGGTCCAGTACTGCTCCTTCTCTTGTAGGGCTTTCTACGTACTGGCTCAAAAAGCTCTCCTGTATGCATTTTAAGAATTCTGCCCCTTTTAAGCCTTTTGCACTAAGGCTATCCCAATTAATACTGGGGAAGTTGAAATCCCCTACTATTATTACCCTATTATTTTTACACCTCTCTGAGATTTGCCTACATATCTGCTCCGCTATCTCTCCCTGAGTGTTTGAAGGCCTGTAGTAGACACACAGCCAAGCGATTGCCCCCTTTTTGTTTTCAAGTTCTACCCAAATGGCCTCATTTGAGGAATCAACTAAGATATCATCCCCTTTACTGCAGTAATTGACTCCTTGATCAACAGTATAATGCCACCTCCTCTTTTATCCCCTCCCCTGTCGCGCCTGAAGGTTCTATACCCTGGAATATTGAGCTGCCAGTCCTGTCCCTTCTTCAACCATGTCTCTGTGATAGCAATAATATCATAATCCCATGTGCTAATCAACGGCCTCAATTCATCTGCCTTACTAGTAAGACTCCTTGCATTGAAATAGATGCAATCCAACCTTGCATTTTTCCCTTGTGCCTTACCAGGTCTATATTTGCTCTGCCTTCCAGGCAGATTCACTTTCTGTTGTATATTACACCCTACTGTATCTCCACTCTGTATCCCATCCCCCTGCCAAATTAGTTTAAACCACCGCACCCCCCCCACCCCCAACAGAACTAGCCAATCTCCCAGCAAGGATACTTGTATACTTGTCCTATTCCGGTTCAGGTGCAACCCGTCCAACTTGTACAGGTCCCACCTTTGCCAGAAACAGACCCAGTGATCCAGGAAACTTAAGCCCTCCCTCCTGCACCATCTCCTCAGCCACGCATTCATCTGCTCTATCCTCCTATTTCTAAACTCACTAGCATGTGGCACTGGGGGTAATCCAGAGATTACAACCTTAGAGGTCCTGCTTTTTAATCTACCTTGCTCCCTAAATTCTTCTTGCAGGACCTCATCCTTTTTCTACTTATGTCATTTGTACCACTGTGTACCACGACCTCTGGCTGCTCACCCTCCCCCTTCAGAATGTCCTGCTTAATTCACTGTAGCTGAGTATATCTCCTACAAACTTCTTTCCAAATCACAACTCTTTGATAGATCTAATCTCTCTGTCTCTTCACATATAACATGCACTGAACTTTCACTGTATCCTGCAACTCACTGTAAGCATTGCGTATAATCTAAAATAGTAAAGTGAATGTGGGTGAGGAGTTGTGATTGGCTTTTAATGGAAGTGATCACTTAAGTGCTGTAACAACAAATTGCATTTATATAGCAGCTGAGATGTCCCAAGGCCCTTCACAGGAGTGTTATTGAACAAAATTTGACACTGAGCCACAGAAGGAGATATTAGGACAGGTGGCCAAAAGCTTAGTCAAAGAGGTGGGTTTTAAGGAGCGTCTTAAAAGAGCAGAGAGTGGCAGAGAGGTTCAGGGAGGGAATTCTAGAGCTTAGGGCCCAGACCACCAATGGTGGAATAATGGAAATCCGGGATGCATATGAGGCCAGAATTTGAGCGGTGCAGAGATCTCAGGGTTCTAGGGCTATAGGAGGTTACAGAGATGGAGAGGGGGGCGAGGCCATGGAGGGATTTGAAAACCTGGATGAGAATTTTAAAATTAAGGTATTGCTGGACCTGGAATCAATGTAGGTCAGTGAACCTAGGGGTGAGGGGTGAACTGTCGCTGTTGCTTCTGTGATGTACAGTTCTATACAGTGGTAAAGGTAATCCTGGCATTGGATGTCTCCCATAGCTCAATGGGTAGCAACTTTCTCTGAGTCTGGGGTCCCACTCCAGAGACTTGACAAAATCGAGGCTGACAGTCCACTGCAGTACTGAGGAAGTGCTGCGGTATCAGAGGTGCCGTCTTTCAGGTGAGACCTTAAACTGAGCTGCCTGTATGCCCTTTCAGGTGGATGTAAAAGATGCCATGGCATTATTTTGAAGGAGAGCTGGGGAGTTCTTTCTGGTGTCCTGGCCAATGTTTATCCCTCAATCAACATTTCGAAAAAGGGATGATCTAGTCATTATCACATTGCTGTTTGTGGGTTCTTGCTGTGCAGAGATTGGCTGCCCTATTTCCTACATTATAGCAGTGACTACACTCGATATGTACTCATTGGCCGTAAAGTGCTTTGGGATATCCCAAAAGGCACTATATATATATATATATATATATATATATACACACAAGGCATTCTTACTTTCTTTGTGGTTTTATTAGTGTTTGTTTCACAGTCATGGTGCGTAAGCTGCATATGGTTGTGCTCTCCAGTCCAGGACGATGGTCATTTGTCCAGATGTCGAGTGGAAGACTCTGAGTGTAGGCGAAGGAGGCACTTGGACTAAAATATCTGCTCCTGAGCTGCCTATTAAGATGTTTTTATTTGTGGGGAGAGAGACTGATCTCATTGTTTCACTGGTCTTTTAGTTTGCTGTCTGATGTTTATCTGTGCAGACTCATCGGAGAATGCCAAGACCTGATTTGTCAAATCAGAGTGGCTGGCTTTGCATGGCTAGTTTCCTTTTGAAACAAGTGGCCTTAATTTGACAGCAGATTTGTCTTTTCTCCTGTGGACAGCTGGTGTCCTCTAGTATAAACGCACCTCAAACTGCAGGCCCAAGCCATAACATCCTTGTAACAAAGGATGACTGGAGCATGCGCGGAATCATATCTTACATTTTCTGTAACATAATCAACTTAACATTACATTTAGTTATTAATCAGCAGTGCTGTATTAATATCTCCAGCTAACAACTGGAAAAAGTATTGCAATGTCTCCTCTTGTTGAGAGAGCTCTAAAGGTATGCATCACCCAACAGCTTTACAGATACCCTTGACCTATAGCCAACCAGTATCTTTTAATCTGCTGTCAGTTGGGTACAGAATTTATGTGCCAGTTTATGACTGTACAAACCTATAGAGGAACCTCAGTCGCTTTGTTGAAAAGAAAGCTTGGAGTTCGTAACCAAAGGGTTTGCTGAAGTTGTCACTGTGGGCTTTGGGTCAATGGATCTAGTGTTGTTATGCTAGGGTACAGGTATGTCCAGGATAGCAGTCACATCAATAGGTTGCAAGTTGTGAAAACTAAAGCAATTTATAAAAGTCGGAATTGAGATATGACCTTGAAAGCGCTTCATTGTGTACAATCTCCATCACTCATATCAATCTCATCCCCTCCCCTGTGTCAGTCTCACCCCCCCCTCCCTCCCCCCAGCCCCATTAATCTCCACGCCACATCGCCCGGACCCACCCCCAACAGTACTTTTCAGGGTTATTGTGCTCCATGTTGCTGCATGGTGGCATTTAGACTGAACAAGTGACAACCATGTCATAAGTATGACAGGTTTATTGAATGATGACTGTCAGTAGCTGATAACCATGTAAGGATTCAGCAGTCTATGTAAACAATACATACTGTTACGACCAAGGCAGAAGGAGCACTCTGTTTTTCTTCCACTTCTCCACAGGTCGCAACATATATTTACATTTTTTCCCTGTTACTGATACAGTCAATCATAGACTCTATTTTTATCCCAGAATAAAACACACCAAACAGGTTTCTTTAATAAACAACAAAATTATCAATTTATTATAAAACAGGTCTTAACTAGCAATAATATAAAGCATTAACACACAGATTGAAATATATAAGTTCCCTTTTTCCCTCACACACGCACACACACACACTGGTTAATGGAAAAAAATAGAGATTTGCTCTTTAGAGCACTATTACAAAAAAAAAGAATACTTTGGCCAAATACTTGCTAACTCTTGAAGAAGAAAGAGAGGATATGGAAAGATGTCAGTTACCTTTTGGTTTGGTCTGACGTCCCAAATTTGCATAGACAGCTGTGACTGGGATATTCCTAGAACAGATCTTGTCAGGCGATGTTGAAGATCAGTTTGGGCAGGCTTTTCAGGAAAAATGCAGCAGCAGGGGTTTCAGGCAGTTTCTTGCACTTGCTTCTCAACGCTTCTTAAAGAGATGGAATAAGCTGAGGTGGGGTTTGCTCCCTTGTCAAGTTTTCTCCAACTGTCTTTTCAAACCATTGCCCATATCCCAACTGCCTGTCCAAAGGGAAACCAAAAACATCTCAGGAGTCAAGCCTCCTGACTCCTATAAATCTTGACCTGTCACTTCTTTGTAAACATCTTTTCCCAAGTCAAAAAAAAAACCGTGCTGGAGTAATTATCTGAAGACAGGTGCCTTCCAGTAAGGGCTTGTTTCTAGCACTCCTTGATACTTCCAGTACCTGTTTGCTTTCAAGCTCAGTCCAAAAGACCTTCTGATCTCTTTTTAAAAAAACACCACAAATTTCCAGCATCTACGCAATCCTTTTTCAGTTTTAACGCATACGTCGTCATAATTTAACAAAAAACGGAAGCATTCGTAACAGTATTACATAATAAATATTACATTTCTTTTCTTAACACACTTCCTTGATTGGCTCATAGTAATTCAGTGGCCTTCATAGCATTTTACTGCCTGGTATAACACCGCCTATTGCTATAAAATAGTATCCTTCACCTTCAATGAGCAGCACCATGGGAGGTCTCCTAGTATTTTCAAATGATCCTTTCTCTCCCCAATTTTCCCTGCAATTTTCTCCTCACTCTCCTGTCCTGAAGCTGGTGATTTGTACTTGGATACAAACTGCTACCATTGTCTTCACCATTGTCATTCTGGTTGGGTGTATTCCTGGAGGTTTTGTCAAATGAATCCACCCCCACATTCTGGCCATTGGTTATCCTCTGGGGCCACTGCTTTCCCACAGTAAATTTGGAAGGAGACAATCTTTTTGATACCTGATTGGATTAATCTGGACCATCGGTCAAACAACCTTTTCACCCCCATCTCCAAAAATGGAATAATTAATAAATGAAAGTGTTCAAAGGAAATAGAAAAATAAACTTTTTGAACACTGCTGTGATTTTTCTTCGGGTGTTTTGCTCCCAGCAGTTGTCCTGGAGATTAATCTTCAATTTCTGGAGACTCCAGCGCAACCCAGGAGGGTTGGCAACCATACCTTCCAGGCATCTTCCATGGAAATGGCCATTGGCTAGCAGACCAGACTAGTGTCGAGCTTCTTGAGTGTTGTTGGAGAACCACTCATCCAGGCAAGTGGAGAATATTCCATCACCCTCCTGACTTGTGCCTTGTAGATGGAGGACAGGCTTTGGGGAGTCAGGAGGTGAGTTACTCGCCACAGAATTTCCAGCCTCTGACCTGCACTTGTAGCCACAGCATTTATATGGCTGGTCCAGTTCATTTTCTGGTCAGTGGTAACTCCCAGGATGTAGATGGTGGGGAATCAGCGATGGTAATGTTGTTGATTGCCAAGGGGCGATGATTAGATTCTGTCTTGCTGGAGATGTTCATTGCCTGGGTTCTGTAAGTGTAAATTCTGCTGCATATTCCTATATCTTCTATACCTCTTTGCATGGTAATATATTTGCTTTGCCTTGATACATATTGATTATTAAAAATAGGTTGTACTGATGCGTAAATCATAACCACTGATTAAATGCACCTGTCCTATCCACCGACGGCAAAGTCAGTAAACTGGTGTGGAATGTTGGACTTTCATCCTCATGAGGGCCACAAGTGCCTGCGGCCCCAAGCATGATCTAACAGGCTGCAGACGGTTCGGAAGCTGCTTTGTGTCGGACCCACACAGGGACTCCTGGACTCGCATGCCTAGTTAGTTTGATTAAAAGGCCACTGAGAATCTACATGCTGCTTGCTCTTTGCTGGGAAAGGCAAACTTAGAGGGATTTCCTTAATAAATTACCCTTGTATCGTCCCGCTTTCTGAATGGGCCTTGCTGTCTATGATTAGAGTCTTGACATTGCAACATTGGTGCCTTTTCAGTATTTAATTCCTGTGGATGAAAGTGTAATAATGAGAGGGTGAGAGAGAAAAAAAAAATCTCTTTCAAAGCACTTAAATGCCACCCGGTCACAATATCAGCAGAGGATCACAGATTGAAATGATAATGGAAACTCCTCCACTTTCATTATAGCAGTTCTCAGGAGTCAATTACTTCACACATTGAAAGCGTGTGTTGAACTCAATGTCCAATAACTGCAAGAAATGTAAGCTATGAAAAAGCCGGGAGTCAAGGTCCAGTAACCTCAGAACTGAAGAGCAAGGGAGTGTAGTAACCAAGAGCTTGACAATGAGATTTGCAGCTAAGCTTCCGACAAAGGGTCGATTCAGGTTCTCCTGTGGTCCAACTTTACAGAGTCACGTGTTGGATTCAAAGTAGCCAGGTGAAAATGAGAATGTAGTGGTAAGCCGTTGATGCATTTTGTGGATACATTTGTGCGATTCTGGAGTTTTCGAATGCACCAATCCATTGGGGATGTGGGGTAGGGTTGGTGTGGGGGGCACGCGCCAATAATGCACAATCTTTTATTCCTGTTATGGTGACAAACTTCCAGTTTGTGCACCTCTCAGATCATTTTTGCATTGTCCTGTCGGAATACTTGGTGTACAGCTCTATAGGATTACATAGGATATACAGCACAGAAACAGGCCATTCAGCCTAGCCAGTCCATGCTCCACTTGAGCCTCCCCCCATCTTTCCTCATCTAAATCTATCATCGTAACCTTGATTCCCTTCTCCCTCATATGCTTATCTAGCTTCCCCTTAAATGCATCGAGACTATTCACTTCAATCGCTCACTTTGTAGCGAGTTCCACATTCTCAACACTCAAGATGTTTCTTCTGAATTTCCCATTGGATTTCTTGATGATGCAAGATGTTAGATCCAACACAGAAATGTGTTTCTGTACCAAACCAAGCTAGTGTGATGTTGCGGTATTATCATATGATAATGTTTGAGGTATAGTGTGCCAGTGGTGAAATTCTCAGAGTAGCCGACTAAATACACATTATGGGGATTTGGTGACTTACCTTACCTGCAGTAAATTAATTTTACTCTACTGGGGGTCAAGGTGAAAATCTACTAACCAAATTACACAACTCAAATCCATTTGTCCAATTGGTTATTCTACACCCAAACTTGCTGTACTGTTACCAGGGTAAGTTGTCTTTATTTTGGGAGGTCTCATTATTGAGTGGCGTGAGCAACCGAGGGAGTTTAGAGGTCTTCAGAAAACCTCAAGGACGGTTGACTATTAAAGCTCAGCGAGAATGAGTGTCATTTCCTGTCCTGTTTGGCTCCGCTAGTAATGTCTTTCACTTCTATGACTCTACTTGAGTCAGAAAAATGAAGATACACCCCCCATGTCAGGGCCAGAGCTGGTAAGCTACGCTGACACTTCAGTGCAAAACTGAGGCATTGTTTGAGGTGCTGTGTTTTAGTTGAGGTGTGGAACTAGGGCCACGTGTGCCTGCTCCAGTGGTTTAGGCGAACAGGATGGCATTATTGGATGAGGAATGAAGAGTGCTCGAGATGTCTTGGCCATCATTTCTTGCTTAATCAGCAAAAAAGAAGAGATTAATGGTTATTCTCTCACCTTGCTCTTTGTGGGACTTGCTGCCATGTTGTCGTGTGTAACTATGGCGCTGGCACTTCAGAAGTTAGTTCCAAAGTACTTTGTGAGATTCTGATTATTTGACAAGGTGCTGTGCTAACATAAGTTTCTTTTTAATCTCAACACTAGATTGAAAGAGGTGCTTTTTTGCTTACTCCAGGCCTCGTTTCAGTGATTCTGACACCTTTTAAGCACCTGTGGATCTTATCATTAACATTTCTGGGTTGCTTTGATATCTGCTGTGATTAAAATTGTTTTGTGTGCACGGCAAGTCCCCGACATTTGTGATGTTATGTAATGGAATGACCTGATGCCCCGACTGAAATGGCTTTGTAGGGAGACTGTATTGGTCTGAGCTGAATTACCATTTGTGTGATTCATTGACGTCAGGTGGAGGGCTACAAGCGAGCAGTCATTTCCTGTCTGTAGCTGCTGAATATCAGATGGCATTGTAACTGAAGACAGCACCAATTGATAAGGGGAGTAATTCAGTCAATTTGGCTTAATGCTTGAATGAGTAAGCGTTCTATTTTAGTAGGGGGTGTGGGTGTGAGTGTATTTCCAACCTGGAGGTCATGTAACCTCACGAGCCTGGGCAGTGGCAGTGAATGCATGATACAATGTAGAAAGTGGAGATGATCTTATTCAAAGATAAATTGATCCTTTAGGATAGGTAGTAGGGTATAAAACAACTCAAACCTTTAGATTGAACTCATATTGCCATCTAACCATATTGTTCAATTTGCCCTTCTCTCTCCAGAGATATGCCCAGTTGCTTTTTGAACCCGCTTGTACAATTAAATCATCACGAGTAACATATTAGAAACTGGGCAGATGTAAGATTTGTAATGGAAACTGTCAATGCCAACATGTCACAGTGTAATTACACCCTCCTGCCAGTAAAGGCACTGTAGCGCCAATGGCAGGAGGTATAATTACAGTGTCACCATAGGCAATTGCCATTATAAATTGAAGGGAGGAATTTATGATGAAAATATTAAAGGAGATAACAACAGCAACTTGCAATTTTGTGGCACCTTTTAATGTAGTAAAAATGTCCCAATGCGCTTCACGGGAACATTATCAGGCAAAATTGCATAAGGCGATAATTAGGACAGGTGAAAGAGGTCCGTCTTAAGGCGTGATTTAAAGGAGGAGAGAGGTAGGTGGAGGGGTTTAGGGAGGAAATCCCAGAGCTTAGGATCCAGGCAGCTGAAAGCACGATGCAAATCGAGGATGCTTTAGTTGCCAGAATTGGAGGAGGGTTGTAGGGCTCGAGGAGTTTACCAAGATAGGGGTATTCCCCCTAATTTTTCTGTTTGCTGTGCACGGTCTGCTTGCTGCAGTGCACAGTCTCTTTTAAGGTTGCCATGTATGGGTGCCTAGGCAGCTTGTTTGTTCCCATGTGAGGCACATTCCCAATTGCTGCACGGCTGTGCACCCGTGCAGCTTGGAGCATTGGTAGGGAGGGATGAGGCCATGCAGGGATTTGTAAACAAGGATGAAAATTGTTCATTACTTATCTATATATTATAATTGAATCTGTACACATTTCCTGTCCACTACATTACACTTCCTGTGATGTACTTCTCTGTCGCTCAGGCCTAGCCGTTTGGAATCACAAGACAGACTTCCGTCACCAGAAACTACCTCATTAGCATAGGAATCAGATTATCTGCAATTTCTGATTTACGAACTAATCTTGGCAATCAGTTAAGGAAAAGGGTTCTCACTTGCAGACTAAAGAGCAATTAAACTCCATCTGACCTCACCCTGAACAGTTCCCTCACAATTAAACTCTGATTGACCCGAGTCTCTGTTTACTGAACAGCAGACTTAAAGGAATACCTTAGCAGTGGAAGAATGTAACGTTCATTACATATTCCAACAAAACCTTGTTCTTGTCAAATAGCACGTTATCGATTTACTGTGATCAGCATCACAGAAGCCGTGAGCTGATCGATTGACGGAGCAGGCTCAAGGGGCTGAATGGCCTCCTCTTGTTCCAAGGAGATCTGATAGTAAAGCAGAAATAAGATTTAGGAAGCTTTGATAATGCTCAATCATTCCACAAATTTGTGTGTGCTTATGTGTATCAGCTCTCATTAAATTATCAGTGGGTTCTTTAGCTGCTCAGCTTTCTCCCAACACCTGGCTTGGAGGCTGTGGTTGGTGTTCGATTTCCATTTGTACACCACCTTCCCTCTGGTAACTTGCCAAAGTATCTATTCATCATGTGACTGCCAGCATCCTGTTTGACCATGGGTAGGCAATTGTAGCTTAGCCCAATCGCACCATTGCCCGACATCCGTATGTACACACTTTGCAGTGAGAGTCATTGGCAGACACCAGACGAAATCCTGCTTTGTCCTTCTCCTCTTCTCCAACTGTTCCTCCTCAGTTGTCATCCAGCTAATCTAATGTTTAAACTGATTTCAAACTGAGACCGCATCTGGAGTATTGTGCGCAGTTTTGGTCTCCTTACCTAAGGAAAGATATACTTGCCATAGGAGTGCAACGAAGGTTCACCAAACCAATTCCTGGGATGGAGGGATTGTCCTTTGAGGGAAGATTAAATAGACTGGGCCTTTATTCTCTGAAGTTTGGAAGAATGAGAGATGATCTCATTCAAACATACAAAGTTCTTACAGGGCTCGACAGGGTAGATGCAGGAAGGATGTTTCCCATGGCTGGGGAGTCCTGAACCAGGGTACACAGTTTCAGAATAAGGGACAGGCCATTTAGGACTGAGATGAGGAGGAATTTCTTCACTCAGAGGGTGGTGAATCTTTGGAATTCTCTGCCCCAGAGGGCCGTGGAGGCTCAGTCATTGAGTATATTCAAGACAGAGATTGATAGATTTCTACATATTATAAATATCAAGGGTTACGGGGATAGTGCAGGAAAATGGTGTTGAAGTGGGAGATCATCCATGATCTCATTGAATGGCAGGCTAGAAGGGCTGAATGGCCTAGTCCTGCTCCTATTTCTTATGTTCTTCTAGACTGTTCACTTTGGACTGGGTGAGCTGATGAGATTTGGTGGGCTGTTGTTGACCTTCTAACAGTTCACGGAGCTCGGCTGGTGAGTTAGATGCTCGCCGATTGTCCCTCTCTTCTGCTCTTCAGACAGTTTGGGGTCTCAGTTGTAGGGGTTGCACCATCTCACCTCGCCCTTCACTAGCCACTTGATTAACCCTGCCCACAGGTGTCTGCTGTAGCTCACTGGGTAGCACTCTTTCCCACCCCCCGCCCCCCCAACCCGAGTCAGAGGGTTGCAGGTTCCAGTCCCAATCCAGAGACTTGTAATCCAGGTTGACGCACTCCGTGCCCAAACTGAGGGAGTGTTACACTGGTAGGAGGTGTCGTGTTAAACATCCCATGGCATTATTTCAAAGAAGAGCAGGGGAGGTTTCCTGGCCAATGTTAATCCCTGAATCAACATCCACCAAAACAGATTATCTGGTTGTTATCACATTGGTTTTATATATTTTTTAATATATTTTTATGACATGGGAATTTAAAAGGTTAAGGGGTGATTTGATCGAAATTTTCAAGATCTTAAGGGGAATAGATAGAGAGAAACTATTTCTGCTAAAATAAGAACAAAATACTATGGATGCTGGAACTCTGAAATGAGAACAGAAAGTGTTGGAAATACTCAGCAGGTCAGGCAGCATCTGTGTAGAAAGAAACAGAGTTAACGTTTCACGTCTGTGACCATTCATCAGAACTGACGTAAGTTCCATTTACTGTTAAAGTTAATGTTACATTTCTAACCTTTGCCAGTTCTGACGAAGGGTCGCAGACCTGAAACGTTAACTCCGTTTCTCTCTACACAGATGCTGTCAGACCTGCTGAGTATTTTTGGCATTTTCTGTTCTCATTTCAATTATTTCTGCTAGTTGGGGAGTCTAGGACTAGGGGCGCATAGTCTAAAAATTAGAGCCAGACTTTTCAGGAGTGAAATTAGAAAACACTTCTTCGCGCAAAGGGTGGTAGAAATTTGGAACAAGCAACAATTGATGCTAGATCTATTGTTAACTTTAAAACTGAGATTGATTGATAGGTTGTTGTTATTCAACAGTATTAAGGGATATGGGGCAAAGGCAGGTATATGGAGTTAGGTCTCAGATCAGCTATGGGGGAGCAGGCTCAGGGGCGAACCTCTGCCGATGCTCATTCTGGGATCTTGCTGTGTGCAAATTGGCTACATTACAACAGCGATTGCACTTCAGAAGTACTTGATGGGCTGTAAAATGCTTTGGGATGCCCTGAGGTCGTGAAAGGCGCTATAAAAATGTAAGTCATTCATTTCTTTCCTTCTTTTCCTTTTCCTTGTCCTAACACATAGGCACGCAGATTCCCCTAGTCCTCCCTGCAAATCCCCCCTGAAACAATTCGATCTCCGCTGCTGGAAAAGGCTGTAGTTCTGGCTGTGTGACGTTCATCTGGATGGTTGACGCGAGGAAGTTGAATCTTGTTGGGTGCTGGGACCAGAGCTGTGCAGGCGCGGGCTTATGGGCTACTGGCAGTGGTTGTTATAACTCATCTCTTTGTTCCGAGTCCCTAGGGGAGGATGACATTCTCAAATACTGATGAATAACAAAGTAGGGTATTAACAACAGCAAGAACCTTAGTACTAAGCACTGAATCTAATTAGTGCAAAGGTTGGCAAGGTTATTACTATAATAATGATGATGCTATCTCAGTGCAATTAGTTTTAGCTAGGGGTCATTTTACTTTTCTTCTCATTTTTCAGGAAAAGGGGAAGAGCATTTTTTTATTTTCATTTGTCACCTCCAACAAGGAGCACTCATTAAACTAAATAGATTTATTTTCACAGTCAGTGCTTTAATGTCGAGTGTTCCAGGGATGGGGTGTGGTGGTGTCTGGACCTTCTCACCCTGAAGTTCTAGACGTGCTGTTGTAAAGAGACAGTTTCACAGTGTATCCCATGTAAACCCCACACTCGCTGTGTAGCTTGGCAATGATATCACTCTCCCCAAGACGCAGCACCATCTCTGACTGTCTCCTCATTTCACCAGGTGTGGGAGGTGATTAATAAAGTACTGGTGGCCCTTTTCAGGGAGTGACCAAGCTCTCCGGACTTCCCAGCTGACTGGAAACAGATAATCTTTACCTGGCCACAGCAGGCCCATTAATTTGCCTGACCTCAGTAACCAAAAATGAATTACTAGCAGCAAACAAGGAAGACTACCCACGTGAAAGTAGCCGAGTAAATGACAATTGGCTCATTGGGGCGGCACAGTGGTTAGCACCGCAGCCTCTCAGCTCCAGCGACCCGGGTTCAGTTCTGGGTACCGTCTGTGCGGAGTTTGCAAGTTCTCCCTGTGACCGTGTGGGTTTCCTCCGGGTGCTCCAGTTTCCTCCCACAGCCAAAGACTTGCAGGTTGATAGGTAAATTGGCCATTGTAAATTGCCCCTAGGTGTAGGTAGGTGGTAGGAGAGTGGTCGGGATGTGGTAGGGAATATGGGATTAATGTAGGATTAGTGTAAATGGGTGGTTGGTGGTCAGCACAGACTCGGTGGGCCGATGGGCCTGTTTCAGTGCTGTATCACTCTATGATTCTAATCATGATGGCCTTGGAAGGGGTCCATCTTCCTTGACCAGCCTCAAAGACTGTTTTGAGGAGGTAATGTCCCATATTGAGAGGGGCAGCCATGTTACTTGGAGTTCCAAAAGACCTTTTCATAAGGTTACTCAAGAGGAACTGCTTTACAAACCTCAGTGAGTGGGTCTTGAGGGTAAAACATTGAAGGAGATTGTGCCTGGCACTTTAGAGTATTAATGATCGCTTCACCGCAAATGGGATGGTGGGAGCCCTCCTGTTTATGGTGTGAATAAGCTGATGTGGCAGACTGGTATATGCCCTGGCAGCAGACTATCAAGTCTCCACCATCTTGCACGCTTTAAACTCCATCCACACACCCTCCCCACCCCCCACCCCCCACCCGATTGTCAACTCTATCCCACCCAATGCTCCATTCGTATCTCCATTCTACGACACCTCAACCGGGGGTAGGGGATGGTCCAGAGGGTGGGGGATCGTGAACTGAGAAACAAGGCCTTTATAAAAGAAATTAATTGGCTTTGTACCTTAGGCTGGCCTGTGGAAAGTGAAGTTCAACACGGGCAAATTTAAGGTGTTATAGAATGGAGCATTGGGGTGGGATAGAGTTGACAGTCGGGGGGGTGGGTGGGTGTGGGTGGACTTTAAAGCGTACAAAATGGTGGCAAGCAGATAGTCTACTGCCAGGGTATGTAGCAGACAGCCACATACAGCCACTAGGACATTCCAGGGAATTCCCTCCCACCCCTTCCCTCCAACATTTCCAAACGAGTCTTTTCGACATAAGAACATAAGAAATAGGAGCAGGAGTAGGCCATTCGGCCCCTCAAGCCTGCCCTGCCAGTCAATAAGATCATGGCTGATCTGCCCTGGACCTCAACTCCTCTTTCGTGCCAGCTCCTCATAGCCCTCAACTCCCCGATATTTCAAAAATCTATCTACCTCCTCTTTCAATACTTTCAGTGATCTAGCCTCCACAACTCTCTGGGGTAGAGAATTCCAGACATTCACCCCCTCTGAGAGAAGAAATTCCTTCGCATCTCAGTTTTAAATGAGTGTCCCCTTATTCTGTAACTATGTCCCCTAATTCGAGATACCCCCACTAGTGGAAACATCTTCTCAACATCTACCCTGTCAATCCCCCTCAGAATCTTGTACGTTTCAATAAGATCACCCCTCATTCTTCTAAACTCTAATGAATAAAGGCCCCTTCATCAAGAATCCTGGAATTATTTGCCAGCTTGTCATCTTAGACTAAGTAGAAGTTTATCTTCAGAACTTGAAGTTAAGTGGGAAATATCCGCTTTTAATTGCCCAGGAGCTTTGAGAGAGTTCAGCTTGTTGTGTTTACATTGGGCAGTGTGGGATTGGGAAGTTTTCTATTGTGCTTTTACAATGATGATGATTGGTTCTAATAGGCTGGTGTGACGCAGAGCTTCTGTGGCATGAGATGAGTGGAAGGTGATCGAGCAAGAACTAATCAGCTGGTTAACAGTTAATTTGCCGTTGACTTGGATTTATTAGCGGGATCTTTTATCGTGCCTGCTTTAGGATTTGGTGAGAATGTTTTTAAAAAAAAAAATGAGGCTTGAAAATCATCATAAACTTGACATGGGTTTGTGTGCTGTACTTGGAGGGTGGGGCATAGGGAGATTTGGGGGGTGTGGAAACAGGGTGGGGTTGAAGGTGGAGGCGAAGGGGGAAGTGTCATTGGGAGGGCGGGTGTGGTATGGGATCGGGTGGAATGGAGGTTTTGAGGACAGAGGGAGTGGGGGGAGGAGGTGAGAGCAGATGGTGGTGGAGTGGGGGGGGGGGGGAAGCAGAGGGGATGTGGGGGGTGGGGGGAGAGGGGACAAACACATTCAGGTTAATTCAGCCTATTTCCCACTGCCTTACAGTCTGGTGTAGGCTTCTCTGCAGATTACAATCCATCTGCCCATGGTGTGTGCAGCAGTCCACAAGCTGATTAACATTTGTGTCTCTGCTCTGCAATATTTAAGTTGTTAAACTGCACACGCAGACTGTCTTGTCGCACACTCGACACTCTCTCTCACACACACACACACACACACACACACCAAAATTTGCACTTATATAGTTCCTTTAACACAGTAGAACATCCCAAGGCATTCCACAGGAGTCTTGCCAAACAAAAATTCGACACATTCATACGCTCACGCACAGTCAGGCTGACACACGCACACCACTCTCTCACGCTTACACACTCTCGGGGCTTAATTGTAACTTCGTCTTTCTGCTCGTGTTACTTTCCACCCATCAAATGGTTAATCATTTTGACAGGATGATTGTAACGATGAGTGCCGACGAATGACTTGTGGGGTGGTGATGGTGATTGTGTCGGGGATGACACTTGAGGTCAAGTCAAGATGCCAAAAGGGGCCTCATTGGAGAGCAGATAAACCCCTCCCTCTCCGCCATCCTGACTAACCACCACATCCAGTGAAGACAGCAGTGGGAGTCATAGGAATATTCTTGCTCGCTCCCTTCCACGGCACTTTAAAACAGAGTGAGAGGTTAAAAATAGCAGATGGTGTCTTTTGTATAAATAGCTCCATGCAAATGAGGCTGCTCTTGCTCTCAAGTGACTCATTGTGGAACCTTCCTCCTATTGGGTGAGGTGAGTTTTACAACGCTCCACCCCCTGAATAAATTAAACTGCCCCCTGCCAATTATTTTAAGCTCCCTTGAAGGGCATGTTTTTATTTAGACTGCCGCCTGAGGCCTCCATGTCACCATGGCTGCCTGCTCAGAAACGTGTTGTTCATGTGCACCTGCTTTGCATCTGTCTTTAGTACACAGCTTTGATCTTGCCTTAAACAAGACGAGAAGCCAGTCTACTCTGTTAGCCAGCACGATACAGTAAGCTCCCTTTTATTTTCTTCTGCATTCAAACAAGGAAGGAAAAAGAGAGTTCATTTTAAAACTATGCCCTCCAAACCGTACAAGCTTTTCACATACAGAAGTTGACCTGTTGTAATCAAGTGAGACCAAAAGGCCTTTTTTTGGAGAGAGGGTTATAGGCTTCAGGCCTAGCCCCAGCAATGTATGGAGCAGTGCTTCACCCCCTTGTAAGGCAGGGTTGGCTATGCTTCAGTTGCTAACACTCGTCTGCGTTGGGCACTATGGATTCAAAGGCCCACTTCAGAGAACTAAGCACACAATCAGGCCTGACACAACCCGTCAGTGCAGTGCTGAGGGAGTGCTGCACGTTCAGACTTTCCATTCTTGGGATTAAATCTTAAAACTCACCTGCAACTGCATGTATCCTTCAGCCAAAAGGCAATTAACCACCCAGACAGCTCATTTACTGTCTTGTGTTCTTGATTTTAGAGCAGTGGTTTCCAAACTTTTCTATTTGGGAGACTTTCTGCAATGACTCATTCCCGGGGATTCCTCCCCCCATTGTAAATACTGAGCCATTCCCGGGGATTCCTCCCCCCATTGTAAATACTGAGCCATTCCTGGGGATTCCTCCCCCCATTGTAAATACTGAGCCATTCCCGGGGATTCCTCCCCCCATTGTAAATACTGAGCCATTCCCGGGGATTCCTCCCCCCATTGTAAATACTGACCCATTCCCGGGGATTCCTCCCCCCATTGTAAATACTGAGCCATTCCCGGGGATTCCTCCCCCCATTGTAAATACTGAGCCATTCCCGGGGATTCCTCCCCCCATTGTAAATACTGACCCATACCCGGGGATTCCTCCCCCCATTGTAAATACTGACCCATTCCCGGGGATTCCTCCCCCCATTGTAAATACTGAGCCATTCCCGGGGATTCCTCCCCCCATTGTAAATACTGACCCATTCCCGGGGATTCCTCCCCCCATTGTAAATACTGAGCCATTCCCGGGGATTCCTCCCCCCATTGTAAATACTGAGCCATTCCCGGGGATTCCTCCCCCCATTGTAAATACTGACCCATACCCGGGGATTCCTCCCCCCATTGTAAATACTGACCCATTCCCGCGGATTCCTCCCCCCATTGTAAATACTGACCCATTCCCGGGGTTTCCTCCCCCCATTGTAAATACTGACCCATTCCCGGGGATTCCTCCCCCCATTGTAAATACTGACCCATTCCTGGGGATTCCTCCCCCCATTGTAAATACTGACCCATTCCCGGGGATTCCTCCCCCCATTGTAAATTCTGACCCATTCCCGGGAATTCCTCCCCCCATGGTAAATTCTGACCCATTCCCGGGGATTCCTCCCCCCATTGTAAATACTGAGCCATTCGCGGGAATTCCTTCCCCCCATTGTAAATACTGACCCATTCCCGGGGATTCCTCCCCCCATTGTAAATACTGAGCCATTCGCGGGAATTCCTTCCCCCATGGTAAATTCTGACCCATTCCCGGGGATTTCTCCCCATTGTAAATACTGATCCAGTTCCAGGGATGTCCCCCTCATTGTAAACATTCTTGGGACTCTCTCATTTGTCAACATTGATACGATCTTGGAACTACTCCCTGTTTTTGAAACACTGATGCACTCCCAGGGACCCCCTGCAGTTAGAAACATAAAAAGATTTGTGGCACAGAAAGAGACCATTTGACTCATCATGTCCCTGCCAACCAAAAAAGACCCATCCAGCCTAATCCCACCTTTCAGCTCTTGGTCCGAAGCCCTGTAGGTTACAGCACCTCAAGTGTAAATCCAAGTTTTTAAAAAATGTGATCGGAGTTTCTGTCTCTACCACTCTTTCAGGCAGTGAGTTCCACATCCCCACCACCCTGTGGGTAAAAATAATTTCCTCAACTCCCCTTTCATCCTTCCACCAATTACTTTAAATCTATACGCCCTGGTTATTGACCTGTCTGCTCAGGGAAATAGATCTACCCTCTCTAGGGTCCTCATAATTTTATACATCTCAATTAAAGTTCGCGTCAGCCTCTTCTGTGTGGCTCAGTTGGTAGCACCGCCTCTGAGTCACAAAGTTCTGGTTTCGCACCCCACTCCAGGACTTGAGCGCACAAAAAAAAAATCAAGACTGACACTCCAATGTAGTACTGAGGGAGTGCTGCACTGTCAGAGGTGCCATCTTTTGGATGAGATGTTAAACTGAAGCCCATCTGCTTGCTCAGGTGGATGTAAAAGATCCCATCGTGCTATTTCGAAAAAGAGCAGGGGAGTTAACTCAGGTGTCCAGGCCAATATTTATCCCTCAACCACCATCACCGAAACAGATTATCTGGTCATTATCACATTGCTGTTTGTGGGAGCCTGCTGTGCACAAATTGGCTGCTGCATTTTCTACATTACAACAGTGACTACACTTCAAAAGTATTTCATTGCCTGTAAAACACTTTGAGACATCCGGTGATCATGAAAGGTGCTATACAAATGCAAGTCTTTTCTTCCTTTCAAAAAACAAACTCAGTTTATCCAATATTTCCTCATAACTAAAATTCCCAGTCCTGGCAACATCCTTGTGAATCTCCTCTGTACGCTGTGTAGCATGACCACATCCTTCCTGTAATGCAGTGACCAGAACTGTCCGCAGTACTGTAGCTGCAGTCTAACTAGTGTTTTATACAGTTAAAGCTTAACCTCCCTCCTCTTGTACTCTATGCCTCAACCAATAAAGGAAAGTATCCCACATGCCTTCTTGACCATCTTACCTACAGTTATTGACTAACTTTCAGGACCGCCCCCCCTACATCCCCCCCAAACAAAGACTGATACATTCCGGGGACCCCTTTTAAATATTGGCACAACCCCGCACCAACTCCTGAAAGACAGGGTCAGCTACTGATGGGTAAACAGTCTGTCATTTTTGCCATCGTACAGCAGTATAACTAAAATGCTAATGTCAACAAATGCAGAAAAATACAGAAATCTGATTTGTCAGATTTGTCAGGGGCCGCTGGGATTCTCTGACAGGCCTGTTCAGTATAGGGGTACCCCATTTTGGAAACCTATGCATTAATCTGAATCAGCAGCAGTGCTAATGTAAAGGTGAGATTCAACTACTGAGCACTTGAATCCTGGGCGCAGTTTCGCTTAATCAAGAGGCTAAAAGATGAGTAGTGAGGCCTACTAAATTAGGATGGATCCTGCATTTAATGATTGTGCTGATCAGTTTATTTATTATTGCTGCTGTTCATTTTATTTTACTGCCTTTTTATTTTAGACTTTATTTCAGTTTTTCTTCATTTTTAAATCATTAAAAAAAAAGATAATCAGAGGGTTAGATAGGGTGGATAGTGAGAGTCTTTTTCCTCGGATGAGGATGGCAAACACGAGGGGACATAGCTTTAAGTTGAGGGGTGAAAGATATAGGACAGATGTCAGAGGTAGTTTCTTTACGCAGAGAGTAGTAGGGGCGTGGAACGCCCTGCCTGCAACAGTAGTAGACTCGCCAACTTTAAGGGCATTTAAGTGGTCATTGGATAGACATATGGATGTAAATGGAATAGTGTAGGTCAGATGATCGGCGCAACATCGAGGGCCGAAGGGCCTGTACTGCGCTGTAATATTCTAATTCTAATTCTAATTCTAACCTGTCATGTCGTCATCCTCTGGATTTTTTTCAATTTATGTCTCTCATCATCTCCAAGACGATTCTCCATTTTGGGAAAGACATTTCTCCTCTCACCCATATCTCAACATCAAGCTGCCAACAAAATGCCCCTTAACTTGTTTTTTATTTGTTTGTGGGATGTGAGCATTGCTGGCTAAGCCTGCATTTATTGCCCATCCCTAAATGCCCTTGAACTGAGTGGCTTTGCGAGGCCATTTCAGAGTCAGTCACATTGCTGTGGGTCTGGAGTCACATAATGTCTAAACCAGACTAGGTAAGGACAGCGGATTAGTGAATCAGATGGGTTTTTACAACAATCGACAATGGTTTCATGGTCACCATTAAACTAGCTTTTTAAAAAAAAATTCCCAGTTAATTGAATTCCAGTTTCAGCATCTGCCATGGTGGGATTCGAACTCGTGTCCCCAGAGCAGTAGCCTGGGCTCTGGATTACCACTATGCCACCACCTCCCCACTATGCCACTGCCTCCTCTCCTTCACCTTTCAGAACCTCTTCTCCCCGCCATGTACCCGACTTGTGAGAATTCAATCCCCCGCAACATATGTCCATCATCACTCTTCTCCAATCAAAACTATCCATCTGGTGCTAAATCATAGACAGTTTATGCTTTTGGTCTTGTGTCCGTTGGGAGTTCAGATGAGATGGGCCAGATTTGTTTCACTTAAAGCCACTAATGACCCAAGTAGAGAGGAGACTCTCATCCCATCTGTCTGGGAAGAACTTGAACCCAGAGGTGAGAGGATTGATCCAAGACGCTGGGCCACAGCTCCACTTGCACATACGTTCCAACCCTTACATCCGCCATTGGCACTAGAGAATTCCTTGTTCTGAGAGCAGAGCAAGGTCTACCCGAGGCTTCAACCATAACTGACCAAGTTGCCTAAGGTGTGTGTGTCACCACTTGTCCCGTACGCTGGGAATGGGGGAACATTCAGTTGATTAAAGGATTGGGCTGTACAATTCTTATGCTTTAATCATTTCGCCATTTTCGCCAGCACTATTTAAGGAGGAGGATTAGAACTAAACTTCAAAGCTGGTATTTGTTTGATGTGCTGTTAAATGAAGCATCTATTGAATTCTGGATGTTCGGATATGGAGATGCACGACGATGGCTACTTGCCCAAATGTCACCAAACCTCCAGCTTGCTACATTTTTGATTATTTGATTTTTGAGGAGGTATCAGTGTGCTCTCAGGATTTTATTACATTTTTGTTGATTATTGTCCATCAGTAGTCACTCTGTGTAGGTGGTGATCTGTCTTCAGTTTGATCTGCCACAGCTCTTGTGATTGTAACCCCACAATAGTGTTAGATCAGGAATTCCAGGATATTGAACCAATGACTAAGGACCATTGATGGCTGTAAATCAAGTGACTGGGTGGGGGACTTTAGTGATGGTGTTCCCACAACCTTGCTACTCTTCACCTTCTTGGTGATCAGAAGGAGGGGGCTGGGAGGTGCGTTCAAAGTAACCTTGTTGAGTTGCTGCAATCAATTGAACATATGAAATAGGAGCAGGAGTAGGCCACTCGACCCCTCGAGCCTGCTCCACCATTCAATACGTTCATGGCTGAACAGATTTCTCCACATTACCACCTACCCCTCGCTAACTTTTCACCCCCTTGCTTATCAAGAATCTATCTACCTCTGCCTTAAAAATATTCAAAGACTCTGCTTCCACTGCCTTTTGAGGAAGAGAGTTCCAAAGACTCACAACCCTCAGAGAAAAAATTTCTCCTCATCTCTGTTTCAATGGGCGACCCCTTATTTTTAAACAGTGACCTCTAGTTCTAGATTCTCCCACAAGGGGAAACATCCTTTCCACATCCACCCTATCAAGACCCCTCAGAATCTTATAAGTTTCAATCAAGTCACCTCTTACTCTTCTAAATAAAAATCTAGCCTGTCCAATCTTTCCTCAAAAGACAGCCCGCCCATTCCAGGTATTAGTCTAGTAAACCTTCTTTGAACTGCTTCCAACGCATTTACATCCTTCGTTAAATAAAGAGAATGGTACTGTACACAGTACTCCAGATGTGGTCTCACCAATGTCCTGTATAACTGAAGCATAACCTCCCTATTTTTGTATTCAATTCCCCTCGCAATAAACGATAACATTCTATTAGCTTTCCTAATTACGTGCTGTACCTGCATGCTAACCTTTTGCGACTCATGTACTGGGACACCCAGATCACTCTGCATCTCAGAGCTCTGCAATCTCTCACCATTTAGGTAATATGCTTCTTTGTTATCCTTCCTGCCAAAATGGACAATTTCACATTTTCCCACATTATACTCCATCTGTCAGATCTTTGCCCATTCACTTAGCCTATCTATATCCCTTTGTCGCCTCCTTATGTCCTCTTCACAACTTATTTTCCTACCTATCTTTGCATCATCAGCAAATTTAGCAACCGTACATTTGGTTCCTTCATCTAAATCCTGTCGATTTGTGCAGCCGCGGAGTGCTGGTGGTGCAGGGGGTGTATACTGAATTTGGAGCCAGGGATCCTCATCAAGCTGTACTGAGTGGTGCTGAGCATGTTGAGTGTTTTTGAGGCTGCATCATCCAGGCAAGTGCCTCATTACAGTCCTGACTTAAGCCTTGTGGATGGTGGAAAGGACTTGAGGGCTCAGGAGATGAGGGGCTCAGCCTCCGTCCTGTTGTTGTAGTCACAATGCTGATGTGTTGAGCTTCTGGGCAGTGGTGCCCCTCAGCGATGGAGGTGACACTGAAGGTTAAGGAGAGGGACATGTGCATCGTCTTGTCTGAAATGATCATTACATGGTGCGAATGTTGCTGCCACTTGTCAGCCCAAGCTTGGATGTTGCCCAAGTCTCTGCTGTAGACTCATAAGAGCTGCTTCATTATCAAATGCTTAGAAGCCAAGTTGCTCCATGTTTATTCCTACCAAGGTTGCCAAAGTCCTCGTCAGGAGGAAATTAACTTTACACGGAGCATTAGCTGATAACAAGCAGAACCAATATTTATTGTTGTTGGTTTGTGCAAAAGAGGGCTTTAAAATTATGAGCGTGTTTGATAAGGTAGACATAGAAAAGATGTTTCCACTTGTAGGGGAGTCCAAAACCACTGGCCATAAATCCTGTAGCGAATTCAGGAGAAACATCTTTACCCACTTGACTTGTGGAAACATTGAAGGGGGAATCTGGATAAAGATAATCGAGAGGAATCCGAGGGTGAGGTGGTGGGGGAGGAGGCTTGAGTGGAGCACAAACACCAGCATGAACCAGCTGGGCTGAATGCCATATTTCTTGTACTGTATATTCCATGTAACTCAATGTAAATTGTATTTAAGGCAGAGACAAACGAGTGAAAGCCCCTGAGGGTGTTGCAGTTTTTCCAAGAATGAACTGCTCGCAGGAGAAGCAATGCTGCCTCCTGGGGGTTAAAGACTGCAAAGCGGCCGGCTGGATTCCTCCAGGGTGAGGCAGTACCTGGCCGAGGACACAATGTGGGCGGGTGTTCATCTGTAAGGAGGGATATCTGAAATATCACAACGGGGAGGGCCCTCCTCCCTGTAAGTGGTGAATGGTTTGGAAGATGTGGAGGGGGAGGGAAGGGGAGGGCAATACAGAAGGGTCCCTCGCTCCTTTTATTATGATGAGTGGTGACGACATCACCCTTGGTTTGTGTCGCACACAGAGTTTTCCAATGCAAATTTTCCAGGCCCATGCTTGAGGTGAGATACTTGGCATGCTATAAGTTGCCTTTGGAATATCGTGGGCAAAGACTGGGATTTTTCAGTGGGCACTCATGCCATGAAGTGTCCCTCACTGTGTTTGCGGACTCGGAGAGTCTACCCTGTGATATGTTTGCTGTGTTGACAACCAACAACAACAACAATTTCCATTTATATAGCACCTTTATCATAGTAAAACATCACAAGGTGCTTCACAGGAGCAATTATCAGACATATCTTAAGATGGGCGGCGCAGTGGTTAGCACAGCAGCCTCACAGCTCCAGCAACCCGGGTTCAATTCTGGTTACTGCCTGTGTGGAGTTTGCAAGTTCTCCCTGTGTCTGCGTGGGTTTCCTCCGGGTGCTCCGGTTTCCTCCCACAGCCAAAAGACTTGCAGGTTGATAGGTAAATTGGCCATTATAAATTTCCCCTAGTATAGGTAGGTGGTAGGGGAATATAAGAACAGGTGAGGATGTGATAGGAATATGGGATTAGTGTAGGATTAGTATAATGGTCGGCACAGACTCGGTGGGCCGAAGGGCCTGTTTCAGTGCTGTATCTCCAAATTGGGCCACATAAGGAGATATTAGGTCAGATGGCCAAAAGCTTGGTCAGAGAGGTGTTTAGGGAGGGAATTCCAGAGCTTAGGGCCTCGGCAGCTGAAGATACAGCTGCCAATGGTGGAGCGATTAAAATCGGACATGCGCTCATGGCCAGAATTGGGCAGTCCCGAAGGGTTGCAGGGCTGGAGGAGGTTACAGAGATAGGGAGTAGTGAGGGTATGGAGAGTTGACCATTACGAAGAGAATTTTAAAATCAAGGTGCAATTGGAGAAACATGTCTGGTAATCTCAGAGGGCGATGACAGGACATGCTTTTAAAACCTCGGCCGTGCTTAAAGCTGATCTCAATCAGTTGTGTGAGTCACAGTTGGCCTCAGTGCCCCTGAGCTTGGGTGGGTGGGGGCAGCCATTCAATCACACAAGGTCAACAATGAGCCCTACTGGAAATGGGCTCTGCTTGGGCATCAGGTAAGGATTGGATCATGAAATGGGCGGCACAGTGGCGCAGTGGTTAGCACTGCAGCCTCACAGCTCCAGGGACCCGGGTTCGATTCTGGGCACTGCCTGTGTGGAGTTTGCAAGTTCTCCCTGTGTCTGCGTGGGTTTTCTCCGGGTGCTCCGGTTTCCTCCCACAAGCCAAAAGACTTGCAGGTTGGTAGGTAAATTGGCCATTATAAATTGTCACTAGTATAGGTAGGTGGTAGGGAAATATAGGGACAGATGGGGATGTTTGGTTGGAATATGGGATTAGTGTAGGATTAGTATAAATGGGTGGTTGATGGTCGGCACAGACTCGGTGGGCCGAAGGGCCTGTTTCAGTGCTGTATCTCTAATCTAATCTAATCTAATCTAAACTGTGATGCTCGTCACAGTTGAATTGCCTTGTGAAAGCATCAGGGCTCGCACATGAAGGATTGGCACTGGGGGGGGGGGAGCACTGCACGCTGTCAGGAATCCATGCCCCAGAGGGGAAGTGAAAACATGGAGTGGGAGGGGGGCAGAAATAAAGGATAAATTTGCTGAGGAGGAGTTTGCTTATATACCCAAAGTTGCTGCACTTCAAAAGTAATTGGCTGTGTGAAATACTTTGAGACATTTTAATGCTAGATCCTACATGACAATAGTGTTCCCTTAAATCAGTGACTGCATTTCACAAGTACTTTGAAGCACTTTGGGATGTCCTGAGGTTGTGCAAGATGCTATATAAATGCAGCTTCTTTCTTCTGTAGAAGTATGATTGGTACTTAAATCGTTTGGACTGAACCGGATTGTACTTGTCATAATTGTTCGTTTTACAAGAGTGCATCAGAAATCCACAATGGCCAGTATTGGCTCGAGTCCCAGAAAACCAGGCTGCTACGATTAACTGGCTTAGATTGTGAGGGCCACGGAAATAAAATGTGATGTTGGGGGGTGGGGGGGTGGGGGGGGGGGGGGGGGAGCGTGTGGGGAATGTCAGTGTGCGGGGTTGGGGAGAAAATAGTTTTTCAAGATCAATGAGGAAACTGTCCATTTTAATGTCTTGAGAAATAGCGACTGATCAGTTCATTATGAACATACCAATTAGGAGCAGGAGTAGGCCACTCGGCCCCTCGAGCCTGCTCCGCCATTCAATAATTTCATGGCTGAACTGATTACTCCACATTTCCACCTACACCCGATCAACTTCCACCCCCTTGCTTATCAAGACTCTATGTACCTCTACCTTAAAAATATTCAAAGACTCTGCTTTCACTGCCTTTTGAGGAAGAGAATTCCAAAGACTCACGGCCCTCTGAGAGAAAAAAATTCTTCTAATCTCTGTCTTAAATGGGCGACCCCTTATTTTTAAACAGTGACCCCAACTTCTAGATTCTCCCACAAGGGGGAACATCCTTTCCACAGCCACTCTGGGGGAGGGGACGTCTCAGTTATTTGAGTCTTCGATCATGATGAAATAGGCAACAGAGCTCCTTCGTCCCACTTTGTTCCCTGTGTGCAAGATGGAAGGGAACTGGGTTGTTGAACATTCTGACACCTCCAGATCATTAGGAGAGTAAATGTCGGCTTTGAGGGGGTTAAGTTTGAGGTGGAAGGTAACCACTGGGTGCTGTTCAGTTCGCCTTGAAAGGGGACAAATTGTATTGTACTTTCCAGGAAAACTCTGGAAGGAAGGGACATCACATGCTCTGAAATAAAGCATCCAAAACTGCACAGTCTAGCCCTTCAGTTACAGGAGAGTTCCCAGCAAATCTGCTCCTTGTTCTGGAAGATCGATTTGCACTCTGATCATTACAATCTAGGTGAGAAAGGGACAAAGCCACAGGCTTGGTTCAGGGGGGGTGTTCCTTTAATCTTGGGCAGTGAAGCAGTGTGCAGTGTTTTACCTCAGAGACTACAGTGGCGAAAGAGGCTTGCATTTATATAGCGCCTTTCACAACGTCAGGATGCCACAAAGCGCCTTGCAGCCAATGAAATGCTTTTGAAGTGTAGTCACTATTGTAGGAGACGCAGCAGCCAATTTGTGCACAGCAAGCTCCCACAAACAGCGATGCGATAATGACCAGATAATCTGTTTTTACTGATGTTTATTAAAATATTGAGCAGAGCACTTGGGATAATTCCCCTGCTTTTCCCTAAAATAGTGCCAAAGCATTTTTACGTCCTGCTAAGAGGACAGGCGGAGCCTTGGTTCAACATCTCATTCAAAAATTGCTCCTCCAACAGTGCAGCATTCCCTCAGTACTGCACTGGAGTGACAGCTGGATTTTCATGCTCAAGTCTCTGGAGGACTTGATCCCACAACCTTCTGACTCAGAGGCGAGGGAGTTGCAGCTGAGCCACAGCTGGCAATAGAGGCCGAGACCACAGGGAGCTTTGGTTTACTCCAGCGCAGGTGAAATAGGCTGAATTGCCTCCTGTGCAAGTCTCAATGGATCTGTGTGTCCTTTGTTAATGTCCAAAAGCCTGGAGTTTCAGGAGGACTGCCTGATAGGGCTTTGTGTCGGCAATTTGATTAGGAAGGGCATCACCCTGATCTTGTCCTCACCTGATTTGCACATGTATGAACTTTCCAACAGGGGTCATTGGATAGCTGTTGGGGTCATCAGGAAACCCCATCTGATTTTCCCCACATCAACACCCTCCCCTAACCCCCTAACCTGGGGGTGTAACAGTCCTACCAACAATCTGTCTGAGATTTGATTTTCACTGTTGAGGAAGTTACTGCTGCTGCCTGGTGCTGCTTCCTAGTGCCTTGAACTTCAGTTATCAACATACAAAGATAACTGCATCTTTCACCCAGTAAAACAGCTAATATACTCAGAATGGCATAGCTCTCGGGGGAGGTCCCCAGAGCCCCATAAAACATCATTATGCAAAACCAGTTACTGTATTAAGTGCGTTTGTAAACGCTATTTAAATCTTTCTTAACATTAAATAATTTATACAAAAGTCTAATTGACTGAATACTACTCTTGCTATGTGGGAAAGGTCTATCGCCCTGTGGCGACAGAGAGAAAGCAAGTCATTTTTTTCAGGCTGATATTTTTTTCTTCCACTTTGTTAACACACGAGTTTTACTCGGAAGCTGGCATGTGAGGAGAGGGCGTGGGGATTATATGCCAGGGTTTTGCCTTGAAGGGTGAGGAGGGGGAATGGGAGGGAGGACCATCAACGGTACGTGGCAATGGATGGTGCCACAGGGTGTGTCTCTGCAATTGCCCCTTCATGCATGGTTACCATCTGACCTCAGCCATGCCATCTGCTGGCAATGGGTTGATGCCAAGGATTGGTTCGATAGCAGGTAGTCTTGGGCTGCTCTCTTGGATGTCTTCCTGTGTGTGCACTCTCTCCTTTTTCTTGCATGCCTCCAATTATCTCTCCTTCTCTATCTCCTCCTCTGTATGTCTTTGTTCATAGCATTCTCTATCCTTGCTCTGCCCCCCTCGCTCTGCCCCCCTCTCTCTTTGTTCTTCTATCTGTGATTAAAAACAAGGGTAAGTTGGTGTGAGGTTGAAGTACTGCGAGAATTAGGAAGCACGCAAGGTAGAAAGATAAGATGGCCACTCACTCATGCTCACCCAGTCTGTTGGGTGGTACAGCCTCCTCCACCAGCTTGGCCATGGGGCAGGGTCTCTGGCAGGGGTGGGGGGGCATTAGGTGGAGGGGGTTCTCACACCATGTGGCTGGAACCCAATGCAGTGTGAGGTGGGTGCATTTGGTGATCCATTGGACAGTAGTTATTGGCAGCTTATAAAGAGCCACAATGCTGTGGTCATTGCTGTAGGACCTGGAAGCATTTGTCAGCCTGTGGGAAATCTCTGCCTTGTCTCTTGGTTCTCTCTGTCGCCCCGTTTACCCCCCACTCCCCGCCTGTTTTCTCTGTGCTGTTGTCTCCCATGAAGTTGTCGACTCCACAAAGAAAGATGGGCCTGTTCACCCGCCTATCAAATATTGCTTCAGCATCATTCTCTCTCTCTTCACCTGAGGCATTTTAGCACTAGTTTCGAAATGATAGGGCAGAATTCCTGAAAAGCTCAACGTGGTGAGGTGATGGGAAGCTGTATTGTACTCAAGCCAGGCATCAAGTTCCAACGGTGGAATTTTTCTACGAACTGCTGTATTTTTTTTTAAAAACCAATCCTTCAAATATTTACCTGAAGCTCATAGTGTGTGTACAGTCCGCAGTTCATCAGTCACAGAGCACATGCCTCATGCTTCCTGTTGTTTATAAACAGGTGTTTAAAGTTGACAGCATCATGGGACAAAATCTCATTAATTCTAATTCCTAATTTATACCATAAAACCTTCACTGTGTCATGTTCTTTGTGCATAATTTTCTTTCTCTTGTGTATATATTCGATGTGTTTCTATCTTTCTCTGTTTCCACAGATGGATTTCTGTATACCTTTGTGTACGTATCTGTCATCCTCGTCCCTTCCACCCTATGTCTCTATGGTTTTCTAGATACTTTTTGTGTGTCGGTTTTCTCTATCTCCCTCTCCTGCTCTGGCTCTGTCCCTCTCACTCTCTCTGTCTCTGTCTCCCTCCACTCTGTTTTACAATGTGAAAGCCTCTATTTAAATGCCTCATTCAGAGGGTTGTGAATCTTTGGAATTCTCTACCCCAGAGAGCTGTGGAGGCCCAGTTATTGAGTATATTCAAGACAGAGATTGATAGGAATATGGGGATAGAGCGGGAGAATGGTGTTCAGGTAGAAGATCAGCCATGATCTAGTAGAATGGTGGAGCAGGTTCGAGGGGCCGAATGGCCTACTGCCGCTCCTATTTCCTACGTCCCTAAGTTGTTGTAAAATTTCAGCCTATTTATGCAGCAGTGTCTTCCTGCACACCTTTCTCTGTTTCTGTGTGTGTGCTGCCTCTATCAGCCTGTCTTCCTGCTGTCGGTGGGTGGGAGATGGAGTGCTGACAAGAGTGAATGGATTGCTTCCTGCGCTTTAAATCTCTCTTACACTCCTGCTCTAGGGGTAGTGTTCAGGAGATGTTAGTGAGCTGCTTTCTCTTGCCTTGTTTTGTTCAATAATAAATGTCTTCAGTTGCAGTTTGCAAATTCTGGGCGAGAGAGGAATGGTTTGAAAACTGTAATTAATGTGAGGCTAGGCCACACTCGAGCAAAGCTCCAGCATTTTTCGATTGGTAACTGCCTCTTCCTTGGAATCCTATTCCCTCTATTACTGGTCAAACACTCTACACACAGCTATAAATTCTACTTAAAGCATTTGCTGTTAAATGAAACCTGTGGAACACAGGGCAGCTCAGGGCCCTTTTGAACATCAGAGCTAAGTGCTTTAGAACTGGTGAACAGTGTGCAGGACAGCTGGTGCTGGTGCTGCCTTTAAATGACCGGAAAGCCAGCGACGTGCTTGCCCAATCTGCCCAGCTGATCGGTCAAAGCTGCCAGTGCCTCTTTAAGTGCTGTAGATGTTGGCGCCTGTGCTGTCATGTAAGTGAGGGGGCATTACCGCTCCTGGTCAAGCTGTTTCACCTGGAGGTGACTACTCTGGTGGACGATGTGATGGGCGGTATCTGTCGCCGTTTGCTTTCCACCCCTTGCCCATTGCGACGTGGCAGGTGTCTCGGTCAAGATGGGTAGAAGTCTTTGCGATGCCTATGCAGGAATGTCAACAGCTGCCTATTCGTTCCATGCAAAGTTGACCTGGCAACTAACAAATACAAATGGAAACAGACTGGGCTTCTGACACTCTGAATAGATTGATGGCCCTCTAGGGTTGCCCCAGTCCATGAGCAACAAACCCGAGCCCGGATTATGTGAGTGTGCAGCTAGTTGTATTTGTGTTCCTGCCAGTGCTGTGGAATTAGCATGGCTTCCCTCATATACTGAACTGTACACATATTGCCAAAGTCAGCTGGTGACCTGGGGTGAATAAGAACTTGCATTTATCCAGCGCCTTTCACGACCCTTAGGAAATCCCAAAGCGCTTTAATCAATAGAGTACTTTTTGAAGTTTTGTAATGTAGGAAATGTGACAATTTATGCACAGCAAGCTCCCACAGACAAAAATGTGCTGATGACTGGAATAATTTATACTGAAGGTGTTGGTTGAGGGATGGATATTGTCCAGGACACCGGGGGAGAGCTCGGCTGCTGCAGTTCAGGCCCTGTGCATCTCTGATTTTATTGGCAGCTGTGCCTTCGGATGCCTGGGCCCTAAGATGTGGAATACCCACGTTAAACCTCTCCACCTTTCTCTCCTCCTTAAAGCCGACCTCACCTGCTCTAATACCCCCCCCCCCCCCCCCGTGTGGCTGGATGCCAAGTTTTGTTTGATAACATTCCTGTGAAGCAGCTTGGGATGTTTTAAAGGCGCTATATAAATATAGGTTATTTTTTATCTTTACGCACTTCAAAGACTGTGGGTCAGTCCTGCATGCGGCAGTACATTTACCAACTGAGACACAATGGGAGTCTCTATGTGCTTTTATTGGTTGAGTGGCTCTTCCCATTTGCAATTTTAACTGGTTCGTCTTGGCTAATTCACGCCATCCAGTTGTCACAGTTTGAACCTTTTTATTCAATGTCAGACTCTCTCGTCCCTGTATGGGAACATGCCAAGGTTACCACTTTGGGTTTAAGCCAACATTCCCACAGCAATCTTGGTTGTTCAAGACGCATTTGTAAATGTAACCAGCAGGGCGACTTTGTTCAGAGCAACCTCACACAAGGTCTTCTCCGAGATGCCGAACAGCAACTTAGGTTTATGTAGTGCCCTGAATGTGGAAGAAAAGTTGCTTCAAAGAGATAGATGGAAAAAAAAGAATGAATGCCAAACTACAGAGAGAAATATTAGGAGGGGTTTTAAGGAGCTCCATAAAGGAAAAGAGGGAGGTGGAGTGGCAGTGGGATTTAGGGGGGCATGTTCAGAGTGTTGGGCCTTGGTGAGTGAAGACTCTCTCAGCAGTGGTGGGGAAAGGGAATGCAGGAGAGGCTACAGTCAGAAGAACAGAGAGTTTGGGAATGGAGGGCTGGAGGAGGCTACAGAGATGGGAATAGGCGAGGCCATGTTTAACTTTGAACACCAGGATGAGAATTTAACATTTGTGGTATTAGGAGGACTGGCCATCAATCCAAGACAACAGGGACAGGCGTTGAGGGCACTTACAACTTGATGCAGGATAGACAGACAGCAGAGTTTGGAGGAGCTGATGTTTGCAGAGGGTGGCGGATAGAAAGCCAGCCAGAAGAGCTTGAAATATTTGAGTTTGGAGGGGACAAAAGGAATGGAAAAGGTTTTCAGCAGCAGATGAGCTAAGGCATAGGCAAAGACGAGGGAAGTAGCAGGACAATGCGTATTGAGTTGTGGAGTCAGCTCAGGGTTGAGTAGGAGGTCGATGTTGCAAACAGCAGCGTTCAACTTGTGGGCCTGTACCCCAGTGAGAGTCAGCACTGGTGGGCCTGGACCCCAGTGAGAGTCAGCACTGGTGGGCCTGGACCCCAGCGAGAGTCAGCACTGGTGGGCCTGGACCCCAGCGAGAGTCAGCACTGGTGGGCCTGGACCCCAGCGAGAGTCAGCACTGGTGGGCCTGGACCCCAGCGAGAGTCAGCACTGGTGGGCCTGGACCCCAGCGAGAGTCAGCACTGGTGGGCCTGGACCCCAGCGAGAGTCAGCACTGGTGGGCCTGGACCCCAGCGAGAGTCAGCACTGGTGGGCCTGGACCCCAGCGAGAGTCAGCACTGGTGGGCCTGGACCCCAGCGAGAGTCAGCACTGGTGGGCCTGGACCCCAGCGAGAGTCAGCACTGGTGGGCCTGGACCCCAGCGAGAGTCAATGCCTTCAGGAGAGAAAGGGAACCAGCTGGGAATGCTCCTAATGCTGTGGTTGGGCACCGTTGATTCGACAGATCCCTTTTTACCTCTAAATTTAGGTGGAGTTGGTGACTCTGTCATAGGTGTATGTAACCTCCTTGATGTCTGCAGCTGATAGACTGACGCAACTTCATTTCTACTGCTTGTGACGTTTTATTCAGTTATGGGATGTAAGCATTACTGGCGAGACTAAAATTTATTGCCCATCCCTAATTGCCCTTGAGAAGGTGGTGGTGAGCTGCCTTCTTGAACCACTGCAGTCCATGTGAGGTAGGTACAACCACAGTGCTGTTAGGAAGGGAGTTCCAGGATTTTGACACAGCGACAGTGAAGGAACGGCGATATAGTTCCGTCAGGATGGTGTGTGACTTGGAAGGGAACTTATAGGTGGTGGCGTTGCCATATTTGTGATGTTCAGACTCTAGGTTATTGTAATTTAGTGCAAAGTAATTTGGTTTAAAAAAAAAGTGTTTCATAAACATTTACAGAAGAGCCCAGACTCGTTGGGTAAGCATTGAGGAAATGGGAAGAATGAAGTGAAATTCTTGCTTCCAAATTGCCTCAATGTACAGATACACAGGCTGAAGCTCAGCTTAAAGGAGTCCAGATAATTATTTGGGAAAAAATTCCATGGAAGCCCCTCTTTTTGCTCTCCCGTTGTCGGCTCCTCCCTGGGTTTGACTTCACGGGTGCTGGCACCAGACCCCTCCCCCCATCTGACGCCTGCAACCCCAGTACCCCATCTGTGAGAGGGAAAAATCACAGCTCATCCCAGTCCTTTGCTAAATAACAGTAGTGACACTGAGGTGGATTTTATCGTCCCTGTGCTAGGCAAAGGGAAAATCGGTCAGAATCCCTCCTCCTGATTGTGGAATGTTAACTGTATGTGTGTGTTTGTGTAAAACGCGTTCTGTTTGTTTGCAGTTTGTATGCGGCGTGTTTGTGTGTGATGTTTTCAGTGTCACCTTTTGTGTGTGGCGTGTGTGTGTGGCCCAACAGTAGGTGCCTGGCCCTGTGCAGCAGCTGCAGTGACACAGCCTGAAGTCTGACAGCAGGGATTGTGCTTGTCTGAGCCAGGCAGAGCCCATCAGAACAGGCTCCTGACCCCAGCTAGCCAGCATTTACAAATGATCCTTATATTGGTCGAATTTTAAAAGATGGCATCTCTATCTTTATTGGGAGGGAAATGTGTAACCCAGAGGGATGTATACACGCAGATGCATGCTACAGTCAGATATGTATATACACACACACACACACACACCCTGGATTTGTTTCAGTATTTGTGTGTATGTCTCTGTATTTTGCAGTTTTCGTGTCTATCAGTTTCTTTTCACTGTGTGGATCTATCTAACCTCATTTTCTGTGTGTTCCTATATGTAAATGAATGTGTCTCAGTATTTTCCATTGTAACTCTATCTGTTGATAGATGTGTGTGTGAATGTGCGTTGGTGTGTGTTTGTTTGTTAGTGTATGAGTGTTGATAAATGTATTCGTGTGTTAATGGCTGTGCCCATGTATGAGCAGATGAATTTCTTTTTAATTCGTTCATAGGGTGTTGGCATCACTGGCAAGGCCAGCATTTATTGCCCATCCCGAATTGCCCTTCAGAAGGTGGTGGTGAGCCATACTCTTGAGCTGCTGCAATCCATGTGGTCTGTGAGGTCCAAGAATACATGCGTGTCAATGTGTGAGTGGATGAATGTATGTGTCACTGTCAGTATTTGTGTGAGTGTGTGTTTGGATGAGTGCATGTATATGTTGATATTTGCATGCGTCTGTGTGTTGGTTAGACTGACTCCATTTTATAGAAAGACTCCAATGGATGTGCATTGAGGGTGTACTTGGGGAAGCAAGAGGGCTAAAGAGGATTAAGAGCACAAACTGCATCCTAGCACTCTGACACAGTGGATTGGACCTGTACTATACCCCTGCGCCAACTTCAGAAAAGAGTGGGAGAGACAGAGGAGAGACATATACTCAGACTGCTGCCTGAGTCAGAATTATGAACAAAAAACAGTCACAGAGTAGTATCACTAATGGGCTTGTTTGTCCATCGTTTCTTGATGAATAATTTTCCAGTAGATCATTTCCCAGACTAATTGGCAAACATTGCCTGTTGAACCAACGTTTTAGCAGTGCCTGGTCGATAGAACGTTATCCCAGTTGACCTCCCCTGTGATCCCTGTCTCCAGCTTCATCCTCCTGGGACCGCCAGTCCCAGTTACAGGCTAGAGTTCACAGTGTCACCCTCATTCTAGCAGATCCGTCTGGCAGTTAATGCCTGCTGCAGCTTGCCACGCAACCTTTCAGTGCGGGTGTTACATTCGTCGGCCTAGCAAATATCCGCTGCCAATTTTAATGACTTGACTTGGTTAGCGAGTATTGATTATCATTTTAAGCAGCTGCACAAAATGGCAGTCAATCTGATTTGCAGGAGTGAAGGGGCATAGAAAGGGTTAATGGATCAGGCGTGAATGTTTGTGCGTGTGAACGGGGCTTAATCTACCAGCCGGGTGAACTTTTGCGACCTGGTTGCAATGTACAGGAGGCAGCAAGTGTTGGTGCTGACACCCAAGTGGAACTGGGAGATTCTCTTGTGTTTTTTAAACAAAAAAAATCCCTCTCTTCACAGGCACCGAATGCCTGCACTCACCCAGTTAGTAAATGTGGTTTGACATTTGGCAGTTTGCAAACTAACATTAGAACTGTGTGCACATTAAGGGTGTACGTAAAGGAGAGAAAGGGATTGGATGCCTATGGAGGAGCCGGAAAGGCCCTGCAAAAGACAGGCACCTCCAGGGGCAGCTGCGGCTGCATTGTGCGTAGAGTGGACCCCACTGCCCGACCTTTCCATTCTTAGAGGTCAGTGTGTTCCTTCTGATGGCACCGAGTCTCATTCAGTGCTTGCAATGCTGGGAGATGGAGACTGCTGCAGAATGGGAGGGAACGTTAAAAGATAATGTTGATTGTCTTGGCCTCCGGCCCACAAAAATAGAACTTTCTTATTTTTTTTCCCCCCGTGTCGCGCAAAAAAAAAAAGTGACTACTTGAGGGGCGGATAATCTCGCATTGTTCAAGCACCTAATTAAAAATTTCTAGATGCATATTTGAATTTTTAATCCTGCCCTGATGGCTGGAAGCCCCATCTTCTGTGCATTTGTAAACATTTGGCCCTGTTTAGACATTACAATGATAAAATCATGATTCAGCACAGGACGAGGCCATTCAGACCTTTGTGTCTGTGCTGGTCCTTTGGTGCAGCTATCCGACCAGTCCTGTTCTCCTGCTCTTTCCCCATAGCCCTGTCATTTTGTTCCCCCCTCTTTAAGTATTTATCCAATCTACTTTTGAAAGTTTACACAGCCATGGCTCAGTGATAGCAATCTCACCTCTGATACAAAGAGCTCACATTGTCTTCTTCAAAATAGCGTCATGCGACCTTTTACGCCCACCTAAGATTGCAGACCGGGCCTCGGTTTAATGTGTCACCGAAAAGACGTCACCTCCGATAGTGTCGCACTCCCTCAGTGCTGCACTGGACCGACAGCCTAGATTTTTGTGCTCAAGTCTCTGGAGTGGGATTTGAACCCACAGCCTTCAGACTCGAGCCGAGTGTGCTGCCCAATGAGTCGGGGTTTTTTTTTTGGCTTAAGTGAGAGGGGACACCCGCCTTATCAATTCTTCCGCCAGTTCCTCACTGCTATTGCGATCTTCAGTTAGTCTTTGAAAAGCGCCAGTGCATTCGAACACGAGAGAGAGAGAGAGTGCGCCATGGCTTGTGTGTCTAAGGGAAGGGAGTCTGCCAATGGGAGCAATCCCATTGGCACCTCCACTTTATAGCAGGTTCTGTCAGGAAGGAAGATCTGTTAACTACTTTTTCTTAAATTCCATGAAACCTTTGTTTAAAGATGAAACGCGCACTTTCCTTCACAGCTGCACTTCTAAGTGAGTTCCGCATTGACTCCGCCAGACTTTGCCTCACGAGTCGGGCCAGATTAATCTTTTATCTGTGCATCTGCTTAGCCGTCACTGATTGCTGTCATGTGCAGAGGTGTTTTGGCTACAGTAACCGTGGCAACATTAATTAGGACGAATAATTACCTAGTGGTTGTGGAGATGCTGTTTGCTTTTTTTTAAACGGTGAAAGGGGCATTCAGGATATTTTCTGAGAGTTTATTGGACAGCTTTTTTAATATAAAAAATTGCTTTTTAGTCTTATGAACTGTATTTTTTTTCAGTCCTCGAAGTGATGGCTGCAAATTAAGTCTGCTCCCTCCCACCATCCCGCTCCCCCCCAACTCGCACAAAGTGTCCCAACTTTTCCAAATTTCAGCATTGGAATAGGTTAATACAAAGTTTTAGTATCCTCCAGTATTTCACCCAAATGTCAATCTTCATAACGGAGCATAAACCGTGGCTATTCAACTGCATGGAGCATTACAATTGAGCCTAATCGGATTATTGCCCAAATCCACATGCAAGCAGTTTGCATCTGGGTTGATATATTTGATATAGTTGGCCTAGTGATCGGGAGCCGATGTCTTCACTGATTATTTTGTTCCCTCCTCCATGGCTCAGTGGGTGGCGCCACATATCCTCGGAGTCGCACGGTTCTGAGTTCAAGTCCTACTCCAGGGCTTGAGCACAAAAATCCAGAATGACACTCCCAGTTTCCTAGCACTATTTTGAAGAAGAGCCAGGGGAGTTTTCCCCAGTGTCCTGGACAATATTTGCCCCTCAATCAACGTCACAAAAACAGATTATCTGGTCTTTATCGCATTGCTATTTGTGGGAGCTTGCTGTGCACAAATTGGCTGCTGCGTTTCCTACATGACAGCAGTGGCTACACTTCAAAAGGGCTTCATTGGCTGTGAAGCGCTTTTGGGTGCCCTGGGGTTGTGTAAGGCGCTATATCAATGCGACTTTTTTTTGTCCCCTCTTCCTCTTTAGCTTCCTGTGGCCATTTAGAGTTTGACTACCTCAGCACTGAGCTAGCCCTGCCCTGACAGGCACCAAGTATTACGCTAGGCAACGGCTTGTTAGCAGGCCAGTGTTGTTTGGTAACACCGTTTTCCCACTTCCTGGAGGCGATGCTCGTGCTCACGAATGTAGCATGCTCTTGCTCTGTAACCTCATGGTGCCCATTTTGCACGCACAAGGTATACTGATCCAGCAGTGTCAGCAGACATGTAAGTGGCTGTATTTTTTGGAATCCTCATCATACCCCCCCCCCACAACCTGTTCTCTCACCACTTCCTGTACTTGTTCGTTAAGTACCCTGGTGCTCCATGTAGCTCTGAACTATCGGATTTCAATCTCACTTGAGATATATTGCAATATTGGACATTTGTGGTCATGGGCCTGGCTCCCACTGACTCGCTCACACAGCTGCTCCCGCGATTTTCTGGTGTTGTTTTACAACTTTTTCTTGCTCTTTTCGCTCCTCAAACCACTTCCTTTGGCTGTAACCCAGCACTACTGAGGGCTGTTTCCTGCTGGTGCAGGATAGGAGTTTGTTGTGCGTTACCCTCCCGACATGCCACTCCGAGGTTAGGGGCAGGGAGAGGCCACCTTCAACTCTGAGGGGAAACGTATATGCGCGCCCCTTCAGAGAGGCGGGTGTTGGGCACTGGAAAATCAGTGGGGGAGCGGAATAACAGGGCATGTGTCGCCCACTGTGCCCTCAAATGTTCTCGTGATGAGCACAATGCCCAATTTGGAGCAGCTGAACGATACAGACTGAAAAAGAAAGACTTCAATTTATACAGCACTTTTCACAACCTTGGGACATCTCAAAGCACTTCACAGCCAATTAGCTACTTTTCAAAGTGCGGTGACTGTTGCTGCTCAGAAAATGTGGCGGCGCAGTGGTTAGCACCGCAGCCTCACAGCTCCAGGGACCCGGGTTCGATTCTGGGTACTGCCTGTGCGGAGTTTGCAAGTTCTCCCTGTGACCGCGTGGGTTTCCTCCGGGTGCTCCGGTTTCCTCCCACAAGACTACAGGGGAGCTCTTGTGGGGTCTCTTCCATCCACCTGAGGGGGCAGACGGGGTCTTAGTTTAATGACTCAGCTGAAAGACGCCACCTCTGACAGTGCAGCACTCCTTCACTACTGCACTGGAGTGTCAACTTAGATTTTGTACCCAAGTTTCTGGAATGAGACTTGAACCCACAGCCCTGCGGCTCAGAGGCGAGAGCTGCCCACTGAGCCACAGCTGACACTGCCTTATCACTCACACATCGTCCTTGGTCTATGTGAAGTTAGCTGATCTCAGCTGGCATGGCGATAGAGCATCACACATGTGCCTTTATGGTGAGGGGCTAAAACAATTCAGTATTCATACTCCTTATTATCCAATGAAGGCATAAATGTGATGCACACCACAGCTGAATAACCTCTCGGTAGTGTGAAAACTGGCCACTTGTTCTTGGAATATGGGCAGCGCTGCCATTTATTGCCCATCCCTTGTTGCCCTGAGCTGGTGGTTATGGTGGCATTAAAAGTCTGACACATATTGTTGGAAAGGACTCACCTGTAGACATGTAGATTTCAAATTCTCAAAATCCTGGAACTCCCTTCCTAACAGCGCTGTGGTTGTACCTACCTCACATGGACTGCAGCGGTTCAAGACGGCAGCTCATCACCACCTTCTCAAGGGCAATTGGGGATGGGCAATAAATGCTGGCCAGGCCAGTGATGCCCACATCCCATGAATGAATTAAAATAAAAATGCCATGATGGGGTTTGAACTCCTGTTCTCTGGATCATTAGTCCCAAGTCTTTGGATTGCCAGTCTAGTAGCTGCTACACTTAACACTAGCAGGGATCGAACCAGTGCAGGGAAAACCACTTGCGATTTCAAAGCCAGTGACTTAACCTCTGTGTGATCACAGCAGCAGAGTAGCACGGATAAGTCTATCAGTTGGTGCATGATGGCGCATTGTATATGGCCGAGAGTGACTGTGAGGGTTACAGTGTCCCTCATTGACGGGGGCATAGGGACAGGAGGAGGCCTTTCAGCCCCTCGAACCTGTTCCACCATTCACTGAGAAGTTTTTTTAAATTTGTTCTTGGGATGTGGGCGTCGCTGGCTCAACCAGCATTTATTGCCCATCGCTAATTGCCCTTGAACTGAGTGTCTTGCTAGGCCATTTCAGAGGGCATTTAAGTGTCAACCACATTGCTGTGGGTCTGGAGACACATGTAGGCCAGACCAGGTAAGGACACCAGATTTCCTTCCCAGACCTTAGTGAACCAGATGGGATTTTACAACAATCGACAATGGTTTTATGGTCATCGTTCGATTTTTTTTTTTTTTAAATTCCAGATTTATTAATTGAATTCAAATTTCGCCATCTGCCATGGTGAGATTCAAACTCCTGTCCCCAGCGTACTAGCCTGGGCCTCTGAATTACTAATCTAGTGACGTTACCACTACTCCACCGCCTCCCCGATCTCTTGGCTGGTCTTAATGCGCTTCCTCCAGGAGTCTGATCCCTCTCTCCAGATATGATTTATACTGTGTGATGATGTCATTGGCAGCCAGTCACAAGCCCAGTGTGTCCACCTCCCACCTGACAATAGCCCCATTGTGTCAGTAATGCTGTTGGTCATTGCCAGCAGTTTGTATCACTAGATTATTTGTTTAATTAATGTTCAGTTTGTAACTTGATATATCACAGCTGAATAAAATGATTTTTGAGATTGCAGGACATTGTTGTTTTCTTTATAAAAGTATACATACAGGATAGATTTTGCATGGAATACTATACCACCAGTGGCCAGTGAGGCAGAGATTATAAACATGGAACTCGACAGCACAGAAAGAGGCCATTTGGCCCCTCTTGTCTGTACTGGCTCTCGAAACGAGCTCACTATTCCTGTTCTTGCCTCATAGCCATTAAAATGCTTCTTTGTCAAATATTTATCCCCCTCCCTTTGAAAAGCAGTTTGAGACTCTACTTCTTCCATTGTTTCTGCTTGCAGTTTGCATGTTGTAACAACTCCCTGCTTAAAATTAAAATTCTTCCAACCTTTTCCTTTGTCTTTCTGGTAAATTAAATTAAAACATTGTTTGAAAGGGGGATGTAGACGACTTTTTGAAAAGGGGGTGTCTGAGAATGGTAAGGACAGGGAAACGGGATTAGAACGGGCAGCTTCGCTCTCTGCTACTTCATCCTAATGGCCACTGTTCTCGCTGGTGAACATGGCCAGGCTGCCCGACTGTGGAGGGCTTCACCAAAGGGCCTGTCCTCAGCCAATGTCTAAGGATGCACACTTCTGGCGGGTGGTGGGGGGGGCGGGGGGGCGGTGAGGGCGGTTGCTGGATAGTGACCATGAGGGGGGCAGGAGGGTGGGTCTCTGCCTGAATTTTTTCTTTTCAAGTCTGGTTCCAAAGCCCAATTTTAGGACCTTTATCAATCCCAGAGGCTAGAGGGCTGCAAAGCTGATCCTCCTCAATGTTAAAGTGGCATTGGTTCCCTTAGGCCCCACAACAACAACTTGCTTTGATATAGTGCCTTTAACGCAGTAAAATGCCTCGAGGCGCAAAACGGGAGTGTTGTCGAGCAAACTTTTACAGTGAGCCAAGGATGGAGATATTAGGACGGCTGAGTGGCAGGCTTTAAGGATGGTCTTAAAGGAGGAGAGATTTAGGATGGGAATTCCAGAGCTTGGGTCCTAGGCGGCTGAATATAGCAGGGATGATGCCGAGTTGCCTGCGTTTATGCTGCAGGGTTGGACCCAAAGCAGTGTCCACGACCCCAGCGCCAGGTTCACATCATTTGGTCATAGCTGCCGACTTTCCTTGATGTTGGAGGTGAGGGCGCTTTCCTTTTTGATTAACGGGGAACCTCCCCACTCTCTTTTTTCCTCCCCCCGCCCTTAAAAGTCACTGGGGCTGTGAGAATGTCTGCCAGTCTTCAACCGTAAGAAAATGGTGGCCACGTTGACCTTGGTGGGCGGTTTTAAGATGGGGCTCGCTGCCTATTGCCATACCACCCGCGGTGGTGGAGGCTGGGCACCGAGACAAAAACCTGCGCCTTGCTCCGTGCCTCATTTTTTTTTTTAAAAACCCACCTGTGGTGGGAAGTGGTGCTGGGCTATAAAAGGAGCCTCGGAAAAGGGCCTGCGTTTTAATCCCACTGTAAACATAGAGCCCCACTGTGTGTGTTTACATCACTGAGAATTGAATCAAATATTGCTGAGTGACCCTGCCCTGCTGCATTATGCGTTATTACTTTGTAAACGGCCAGATTAACAGATGAATTACGCTGTGTAATTAGCCTGTGAACTTTGTTTCAAAACAAGCCATGGCTCTCTATTTATTGCTGATATTAGGCGCGTCTGAGAAATTTTTTTTAATGCTGCAATTGATGTATTTTTAAAATCAAACTGAAAGGTTTTGTCAGTGTCTAATATGTGTGTAAATATATATACATAACATGTAAGCATTTATGTGTGTATTTAAAGACATAATACATAATGTATTAATACATAATCTATATGCATTATATATATATATATATATATATATCTATATATATATATATATATATATATATATATATCCTTGTGTGTCTGTATTTATCTATTTCTGTATCTATCTATATATTTATATCTTTGTTCTGAAGTAATGTTGGGAAGGTTAACAGCCTGATTCCCTGTTACAGTCTAATAATGACATAAATAAACTGCTGACTGGTTTCGAAGTATTGGCAAAAATCGCTGATGGAGGAGAATTTGGCCTAATTTACACGCAGGCTCTGCCCGGTATTTGTCACAGCAAAGCTGAGGGAAAGAGTGTTTATACCAATTATCCACACACAGTGGTTAAGCCGGGGAAAAGAGGGCTGCATTAGGATGAAGGCCAGGAGAGGCAAAATGCATCATCCATCACAATTAATGCCACGCAGCAGC
This sequence comes from Heterodontus francisci, assembly GCF_036365525.1. Taxonomy (NCBI): domain Eukaryota; kingdom Metazoa; phylum Chordata; class Chondrichthyes; order Heterodontiformes; family Heterodontidae; genus Heterodontus; species Heterodontus francisci. The sequence goes on from NC_090400.1 coordinate 51,593,806, forward strand.
AAGATAATGGGAAGAGATGGTGAGTGTGTGCGAGGGAGGGGGATGGGTTGTTGGTCAGTTCCTATTAAGTAAGCATTATCCAGGCCTCTGCCACTGTCTTATAGTGCTGTGAGCAGTTCATATTAAAATAGATCATGCCTTGCCAATTGGAACTTGAGGGCTACTTGAATGGAAAACTATGTGGGTTTCTGTCTCCTTAAAGTTAGAGTTTCTCCACCTTTGCTATCTGAAGGTGGTGACTGCCATCTTACTTATATACGCATTCTTCATCTGTGTTGAGATTGAGGCTCCGTCTGCCCTCTCAGGTGGGCATAAAAGATCCCAGAGCGCTCTCTTGCAGAAAAGCAGGGCAGTTCTCCCCAGTATCCTGGGCCAATATTTGCCCGTCAACCAACGGCACTAAAATGATCGTTTATGTGATCATTATCTCATTGCTGTTTGTGGGAGCTTGCTGTGCGCAAATTGGCTGCCGGGTTTCCTACACCAGTGACTATACTTCCTGAGCCGTTCATTGGCTGTAAAGTGCTTTGGGACAACGTGAAAGACACTATATAAATGCAAGTCTTTCTTTCATTCATTCAAGCAACCCCACAGTGCTCAGTGGCTGAGGTGGAATGTGTTACCATAGCGCTGAGACCCTGAGGCCTCACTGTGGAATTGCTTCTCCAAGTCTGTCTTGTTAATATTTGAGACTGACTTGGCAGTTTTCCTTTACACCTGGGTATAGCTGCGATCAGACACATCTCACAAAAAGACCTGGAGGAATCTACGCAATTAAGGCGGTGATATTTTCTGATTGCCTGCTATCTCAGCAGGGCGAGCTCACGCAAATTGCTCTGCGTCCCTCAGATCTCATCTTTGCCTCTTAGCCCACCGACAGCTTGCATTTTTATTGTGCCTTTAATGTCGAAAACTGCCCCAAAACTGCTTCGCGTGATGTGGAAAATGGATGTCCCTTATCCCCCAGGAATTATCTAGCGTTTGCAGCACAGCAACAGGCTTCTCGGTGCAACTGGTCTGCGCTACAGGAGCCTCCACTAATCCTTCATCTAATCCTATCTGCATAAACCCTCTTAAGTAGTGGTGAGGTGAATGAGGTGAGGGAATATAGTGAGAAAAGGACAAAGTGGAAATAGATGTGATGACTGGAACACGCTTGTGTGGATGGGAAGTGACCGTCGTGCCATCGAGCTTTTCAAAGTCACCGGCCGTTGGTTGGGACCTGGTAGAGAAAGGTTTGGACAGATGGCCACAGATGTTGGCTTTCAGGAAGATCTTGAAGGAAGACAGAGAGATAGAGAGAGTCAGAGGGTTTGAGGAAGATAATTGCAGGGGGTGGGACTTAAGCGGCTGAATGCCCGGTTGCTGAGGGTGACTTGAACACAGAGTGGGGGGGTGGGGGGAATGCACGAGAGGCCAGAGGCTGAGGAATCGGCGAGTGATTGTAGGGCTGGGAAAGGGGGAGGGGTTAGAGAGATGAGGATTGGATAAGACAATTCCACCTCCATTACTGTGTTCAAAAAAGGACTTGGTCTGGTGGCGGGAAGGGGGGGTTGTATTTAACCAGCTCTCAGGTTGGCAGCAAATCCTGCCCTTCCCCTCAGATTCCAGTTTCTTGGTTGAGATTGTAAAGGCAAATCCCTCATGGTCAAAGAGGGTGGTTTTAAGGAGCATCTTAAAGGAGGAAATTGAGGTTGAGAGGCAGAGAGGTTTGGGGAGGGAATTCCAGAGCATAGGGCCCAGGCAGCTAAAGGCACGACCGCCAATGGTGGAGTGAAGCAGGGGCCAGAATTGGAGGAAGTAGACTATTCGACCATAGGTTGCATCGCAGTGGACCATGCTCACCCAACATTTACACACACGCACACTCAAGCAGAGGCCACAAGTTTGTAATCATCATTGAAAAGCTTGGCTGACTTTTTTTGAAACCCAGACATGCTGAGGTGAGTTGCAGCTTTGTAACTGCTGGTTTATGGAAATCAGTTCACACGGACTTTCTGACACTGACTCTGCTCCATAGCACAGCTTTCCATTTAATAATTAAATTATGTTAATTTTATTTCCCCTATCCACTACCTGCCCCGCCACCAACAAGTCACTTATTTACCGACATCGATTATATAACCCAGACCTACGATGATCAAAATAAAAGCAAAATACTGCGGATGCTGGAAATCTGAAACAAAAACAAGAAATGCTGGATTCACTCAGCAGGTCTGGCAGCATCTGTGGAAAGAGAAGTAGAGTTAACGTTTCGGGTCATTGACCCGAAACGTTAACTCTACTTCTCTTTCCACAGATGCTGCCAGACCTGCTGAGTGAATCCAGCATTTCTTGTTTTTGCTACGATGATCAAAGCCTTTCACTGGCTCACAGTGCTTCCCCCAGTTTTGTCCCAGCCTCTGCCCCTCTCCTTCTGACTTGGGCCTATCGTGCAGATCACCGCCTGCCGTGCAGATCACAGCCCCTCTCTTCACCCTCCTCCCCACCCGCCAGAATCATTACGGCACAGAAGGAGGCCACTGGACCCATCGAGTCTGCTCTCCGTAGAGCATTCCAATCAGTCCCATTCCCCTGCTCTAACTCCATTTCCCTTAAATGCCCATCCATATTCCACTATCAGTGACAGGGCCCCATTCTCTGAAACTCTTTACTCTGCCACCAACCCCCTCATGGTGGCACTTTCCAAAGTCTTAACAAACCTACTCCCAAACTCCTGCTCAGTACGTCTGCCTCCCTCCCCCGCTATATTAAAGGCCCTTTTATAAGTGCAAGCCTTTGTTAATGATCACACTGTAAAGGGGATGTTGAAAATCCCTGATGGGTTGGGTATGGGTTGGAAGAGTTTGGCTGGTGGGAAATGGTATTTCTTCCACTGAAGAGGTTAATTGCTGTCCTATTGCTGTCGTTGGGAAAGAAAACGACATCCGATCCCTGGGAGCAGGTCCCTGGGAATGTTTGTGCGAAGCCAAGTTGAGAGTTTTGAATTGAAATCATTTTGGTAAGTTCTAAAAACAAACAGCGGCAATTATTGGTGCAGTTACTGCCTGTGACGCATCTACTGCCCTGCAGCACTGTCCAGGCTCCCTTGTGTTTGGGAATCAACAAAGACGGCAGAATGGGAAGGAGAGGAAGGAAGCGACTGAGTTGTGTGGCAGGAGAAGCTGCAGCGTTGGCGCCCCTTAGTCCCCCATGGTGACGTGATGCCATGAATTGGCACACATTAGGTTTGCAACCACCATTCAGACGTCTTGTTTGTGAAGACACCCCACAGCGATGGAGGGAAAGTTGATCTCCTGGCCAACCACCCCTCCATCACACCTTCCCTCACAGTTCTGTGCTCGAGTGCCTCTTAGTGGCCAATCCCAGCACAACGCCAAGTTGGGCCCAGCACCAGAGGGATGTAATGGCCTGCTGACCAAAGAACAATCCGTTTCTTGACCTTCCCCTTATCGTGTGATGCAGCATTCCATTCAGAAGAATCCTCACTTTTTTGCTTCTAGGAACATGGAGAATCTCTCCATCCCCCACCTCCTCACTTAATAGGTACCGTTTCATGAGTTACTGGACCACCCTCAAAGCACCTCAACCCAGCCACCAACATGAGAGTGGTTGGTTTGCTTAGCCTCGGAATGGGGGAAGGGCAGCAGAGCAGAGTCTGATCCTGTCATTCCCCAAACTCCACAGGAGCAAGGAAGAAAGAGCTTGCATTTACATTGAGCCTTTCACGACCTTCGGACACCCCAAAGCGCTTTGCAGCCAGTGCAGTACTTTTGAAGTGAAGTCACTGTTATAATGTAGGAAACGCAACAACCAATTTGCACACAGCAAGCTCCCACAAATAGCAATGCGATGATGACCAGATAATCTGTTTTAAGTGATGTTGATTGAGGGATAAATACTGTCCAGAAAATCGGGGAGAATGCCCCTGCTCTTCTTCCATATAGCGTCTGCCATGGGATCTTTTACATCCACCTGAGAGAACAGTTTAAAGTCTCATCTGAAAGAGGGCACCTTCGACAGTGCAGCACTCCCTCAGTAATGCACTGGAGTGTCAGCCTAGATTTTGTGCTCAAGCCTCTGGAGTGAGGCCCCAATCTGCTTGTTCAGCTGAGTGGCTTGCTAGGCTGTTTCAGATGGCAGTTAAGAGTCAACCATATTTGCTACTGTTTGTTGCTCTGTGGGGCAATTCCAGCTTCAGACCCTTGTCATCAGTAGAAATTTATTGTCAGAGAGAATGAAACAAGTAAGCATTTCCTAACACATGTCAACTCCCTCCATGGGCCACTGGCAGTTGTTTCCTTTTGCAATGACTGTGCTATTAAGATTCTGTACAAGTGGACAGGCCAGTGACGGAGGAGTGGGTGTTGGGGGAGCAGGGTCAGTGGGAGGTGGGGAGGCAGCTCGAGGTGGGGACATAGACGGGTGTTTGACAGAGACCATGAGAAAATGGGCAGGGATGGATAGAGAGAATGATGCTGAGAGTTCCTGAGCCTTGAGTGTGGTTTGGGCGTGGATGCAAGGCACTGGCTGAGATTTCCTCCTGGTGTAACATAGTGGTAGGACTGTACAGAATGGGGTGTATCACATGATGTCTCAAGTAACCCCACTGCCTGGATTTTATTGAAGGATTTATGACACATTAACTTTTTAAACCTGTATTTAAGTTATTCTCCTCCATTCTTCCCAACACCCATCCACACAAATATACACCTTGTCTAAGTGGTCATTCTTCACTTGTGAGCCTGGCAAGTGAGTGTTAGCCGACTGTGACCACAAGGACCATCACAGCCAAGCCCACCCCTGTTCAGCCAAGGTACATGTGTGAGCGCTCACACTTTCGCACTCATACACACACTCACACTTATATACTCATGGTTATACACTCACGCTTATATACTTACAAGCTCACACTTTCACGCTCATACACTCACACTTATGCACTCAATCAGATGCACTCATCATATGCTCACACTTATTCACAGCCACACTTGCAAACTCACATTTTCACATTCATACTGTTACAAACAAGGCGGGAGGAGTGCAGTGTTTATTCTAATCCCCCTTCTCCACAGGTCACAACATATATTTAAATTTTCCCACTTACTGATACGGTCAATCGTATGCTGTATTTTTCCCAGAATAAAACATACCAACCAGGTTTCTTTAATAAACAACAAAATTATCGGTTTATTATAAAATAAGTCTTGACCTGTAATAAAACACACAGATTGAAATATTAAAGTTTCCTTTTTACCTTCAGCCCTCACACACAAACACACACACATACACCGGTAAACCGGAAAAATAAAGGGATTCACATTTTAGAGCTCTGTTACAGACAGAAAAAGGAGGAGTGCGGCAGTGCCACATGTCTCCACTGCAGCAGCAATCAACAAGGCCACCATAGACGGTAGCGGAGAGTGTGGCCGCACCTGTTCTGGACAGTGGTTTGAAAGGAGCCCCAGGCGCCTCGGCCTGCGAGTGCTTTGAACTCGCAGTCTATAAATAAGCGAACTTCAATGGGAATAAAGCTCAAACACGACACAGTAATCATTTTCAGGCAAGGTTTGGGGTTCTGCAGATCTCAAGAACACTCTCTTTGCTTTGTTGCAGTGTTTGACGACCCGTTCTCTGATATATAAAACATTTGTTAATTATTACCTTTGAAACTTAGAGCTTTGGTTCTCCTCCCTGCCCTGCCTTCCCCACCTCATCCCAGTTGCAAACATTGCCTTTATTTTTTTTTTTGATGAAAAACCATGCCTGACTCCCATTATCTGAGCAGTGACAGCCCTGTGCTGGGATCTGGTAATCTGTGTCCCAGGCACTCCAATCCTGACGGGCCTTAACCCTTACTCTGCTGGATAAATGTAAAGCTCCATGAAATCTGGGCACAGGCACAGACACAGTGACTGACTTTATATACTAGGAGGAGTTGCGTCTTTGGGCAGTGCCTTGACCTTGTATTCACCTCCTGGGGGCTTATTTTATTTTATAGGTTCATTGTTTTAACTCCTCCCCCTCCACTTCTCCATCTATCCCCTCACTCCTAGTCAGTCCTCTGTCCGAGCCGTGCTGTTCAGTAGCCGATCTGAGGTCTGTATCTCCGCTGTCGCCACTGTCTGAAGCGTCTTGGAACTTTAAAAAAAACTTTCAAAGGATGCTATATTGTTGTTGTTGAAAATATTGCACCAACAATATGGAAATAGAGCAAATGGTTTATAATAATGCTTTGTGGCAGTTTGACATTAATAGTTGGCAGTCTTGCATGTTGCTGATAACCCAGGGTGGTCGTGTGCCCGGCAACCAAACCTGTAACCGGAATGGCCTGTAGCGAGTGGTGGCAATCACTGCGAGCTGTTTAAAAACCCCCCTCACTACTTTACAAGCAGCGTCTGATTCCGTTTAGTGCGTTGTGACTGTTGTTTCTCCCTAGCTTATTGTGCAGGTGTTTGAAGGTTTGCTTGGGAAGTGGTGGTGGGGGGGGAGCAGATTCTGGTGAGAGCAGTTAGTGCCTTTCTCTCTCATCCTTCACCCTACCCTTCCTCCCACCCACCATCTTTCCTTTGGCCACGTTCCAGCCCGACTCTTAATGCACCCGAACTTTGTCAACTTAATGTTTTTCCAGGCCGATAAGCAGACCTGTTGGACTATTCTGTGCAGTGCCCTGGTTAGACAGAGAGAATTTGACAGCTTCTCTTTTGGAAGGGGCTGTGATACTGGTTCAGTGGATCCTTTGAGGCTTTAACAGGTCATCGTTACTGCCTGACTTCCTGTATCTTCCCAGGCTCCCATTGCACTTCAAACATCTACAATCAGAGCTAACAAAAAAAAAAATCGGTCAATCTCAGTTTTGAAATTTTGCAATTAACCCACAGCCTTAACAGCTTTTTGGGGGAAGAGAGTTCCAGATTTTCACTACCCTTTGGGTGAAGAAGTGCTTCCTGGCATCACCCTCGAATGGCCTGGCTCAAATTTTAAGGCTTTGCCCCACTTGTTCTGAACCCCCCCACCAGAGGAAATAGTTTCTCTCTATCTGTCCTATCAGCTCCTTTTAATCATCTGAAACACCTTATATTCATCCTAACTCGGCACATTATGTTGGGTTGCTTCCCAGTTCTGCATGAGCCTGTGTATTTAGGAATTGAGTCAATGGGCTGGGGGTTGTGGTTAGGAGGGAGGGGGCTGTCTGTCTAGTGAAATCATTTAGGGTAAATGTTTATTTATGGCTCCAACAGATGATGATCCACTCCATCACCTTCTTATCGTACTCGATTGCACTGATGCATTTAAATTCAGAAATAGTAATGTGCCTGAAAATTGGATTGTGATTGCCCACGAGCAGTGCAGAAGTCACTGTCAGAATGTTTTCATCTCTTTTGAGGATACTTTTAGCGTCGCCATGGTAACACTTTGGATTCTAGGTCAGTCTAGAGTGGCAATCTTTGCCCAGTGTGCACGGCAGATCAAGTGTCGTGTGTGCGTGCACGCTACAACTTATGGCCCCATGTGGACATGTCCTCGAGGAAGATCGAAAATGAAGTAAAACCCAATGTAGCACAAAACAAAGAGGGTCAGCAATGGCTGCCCTCCCTGCAGCCCCTTCGCAACGAGGGGCAAAAGTTATGCCGGGAGCAAGAAGAAAGGATGTGCATTTATATAGCGTCTTTAATGTCCTCAGGATGACTCAAAGTGCTTCGGTGCCAATGAACTAGATAAGCACATGAGGGAGAAAGGAATGGAAGGATTTGTTGATTGGAGTTAAGTGGGAGGAGGCTCATGTGGAGCATAAACACCTTTATGGACATATTGAGCTGAATGGTCTGTTCCTGTGCTTGTAAATACTTGAAGTACTTCTTGAAATGTTGTAGTGTAGGGGAACAGGGCAGTCAATTTGCACACAGCAATGAGGTAATGACCAGATAATCTGTTTTATTAGTGATGTCGGTCCACAATTATGATTCGTGACTGCACAATAGTATTGCAAGTTGCACGCAGGTTATCGGGAGACTGCAGGAGCCGAGGAGTAACCCCTCACATTCCACGGAATTGCTCCTGGTTTAGTGTCTGGGAGATCAGACCAGGCAGCAGGAGGGGGTTTTGGTTTGGGGTTTGTTGTTGATTTGCGGAACTAACGAAGCTTGTGATTATTGATGAGGAGGTGCGTTGCCATGACAACTGTCACGGTTTGTTAACCTCGCCGAAACTCTCCTCACTCAGTGAAAACCCAAGCCCCTTCGCAAGGCAATTTGAACGAGTCAGTTTTATTTTAAATGTGATCATTTAGCCTTTACCGATCCAGACCCTCAGAAGAATATCAAAGCAAGCCGACAGCCTCTGGGTTGTTGCACTGATTATTTGCCACTCTGTGAAAGAAAGTATTCCCTTGTTTCACTGACATCCAATCGTGATCTTGCTGAGGAGTTGGAAATATTCTGTTCCTACAGATGCTGATTCTTTTAGTTCTGCGGGCCTGTTCTGTATAACAAAGCAAAATACATAAAATAATAGAAATGCAGAGCAGGTCAGTCAGCTTCTGAAAGGAGAGATTAAGATAATGTTAACATTACAGGTAGAGCACATTTGTCAGAACCTTCACTAGATAGCATTTGATATTTTCAACATTCTTTGCTTTTCTTCCATTCTTCAACCAGGAAATTTTTGTTCAGTCTCTTTATTTTTTCTCCAAAGGCTTGTTTGGGGCCTGGAGTTTAGAAACTCATTGAGGGGCCCCCAGCTTGTGCAGGCCCAGTTTAACTGTTAGCCTACAGGCAACCTTAACACCGCGCATCGGGTTTTGGGTTTGTGTGGTTTGAGGATCCCCTCCTTGAAATGGATTGACTGTTCTGACCTGGATTGGAATGGATTATGGGCTTCAGATGAGATGCTTTGTGATTGTCTGAATGCAGTGCTTGATTAGAGGCTGCACTGTGTAAACTGACCATGGGTTCCATGCTTCTGCATATGTGCATCATAATGTGTCTGTGTGGATGTTTGCACACACTCTGTCTGTGTCTGTGTGTATGTGGCCTTGCCACGGAGATCGCCCCTTGACATTGTGGCTGTTCCACCAGTACTGAAATGAGAGGTTGGGATGTTGAAGGGAGCTGTGTCAAAGGCAGTCAGTGTTCAGGCATTGATCCCTCACGCACATTGTCCTGGTCACACTGGGGACCCCTCCTCTGCCTGCAGCTCCTGGCAACTCTGATCCTCGTCTGAATTCTTCACGACAAACAGATGGGGCAGTCATTCAACTTGAAGGGCACAAAAGTTGCAGGGTGAACACATGACTTGCTATCCGTTGTGGTCATTGAGGTAAGGAATGTTAGAGTATTTGAGAGTTGGACACTTTTCTATTCCAGGCATGCAGTGCTGGTATTAAGCACTAGCAGGAGATGTGGAACGCGATTGTCTCATTATCTTGTTACAACACTTGAGCTTAAAAAAAGAAGCATCGTTTTTATGTTCATCAAGGTTAATGCTGTGAAATGGAACCCTTTCAATTTCAGGCACTGAGTGTCAGCATCAAGCACTCCAAAGTCATATTTGACAGAGTAAAAACTGCCTCTTCTCTGTCCTGAAAATGTGTCTCAGCCAAATACCAGTTCAGAGTTGTGTTCCGTTCCTCACATCAGCCATTGTAAGACCTCTCTGAGTGAGATTGTCAATTAAAGTAGGATTAGGGCTAGCCTTATGCCGCAGACCCAGGCTTGAAGGAGCTGGATTGAGACTGTTCAAACTCATCTCACACAATCCTGACAGCCCACACACACAGGAAGCTTTAATCCCATCAGTCTGGTCCTTCACCTTGGGACCGGTGTCGAACCCCCAGCTTTTAACCTTGAGGTTTAGCCCCCGACGTGGAACAGCACCCGTCTTGCCTGTGGGAATTCGGGCCATGTATCAGCAGCACTTCACCCACTAGTGAATTCAAACTCACCTCACTTAGGACCGTTCCCACCAGTAGAAAAAGGAGACTTTTGATCCATCTTTCCAGTCTAGATTGGAGTCCCAAGTCTCAACAGTAAAAATTTTGTGCCCAACACATTGTATCAGCAGTGTGCAACATCTACAAGATGCACTGCAGCAACTCGCCAAGGCTCCTTCAACAGCACCTTCCAAACCTGCAACCTCTACCACCTAGAAGGACAAGGGCAACAGGTGCATGGGAACACCACCACCTGCAAGTTCCCCTCCAAGCCACACACCATCCTGACTTGGAACTATATCGCCGTTCCTTCTCTGTCACTGTGTCAACATCATGGAACCCCCTCCCTAACAGCACTGTGGGTGTACCTACCTCACATGGACTGCAGTGGTTCAAGAAGGCGGCTCACCACCACCTTCTCAAGGGCAATTAGTGATGGGTAATAAATGCTGGCCTTGCCAGCAAAGCTCCTGTGAATTTTAAATTTGATGTCCCTGAAGACATCTTCTTTCAGTTGTGTTTATTTCATTCGTGTTGAGCAAGGAGACACAAACAGTTGGCCCTGCTAGATAGAGACTTAACTTCATAATTACTCACATGTATTCCTTTGTGTTTTTACATGCATATTCATGTCACAGCTTTTTTTTTGTTCCATTATGGGATGTGGGCGTCGCTGGCCAGGCCAGCATTTATTGCCCATCCCGAATTGCCCTTGAACTGAGTGGCTTGCTAGGCCATTTCAGAGGGAATTTTAAGAGTCAACCACATTGCTGTGGGTCTGGAGTCACATGTGGGCCAGACCAGGTAAGGACAGCAGATTTCCTTCCCTAAAGGACATTAGTGAAACAGATGTTTTTTTTTACAACAATCGACAATGGTTTCGTGGTCACCGTTAGACTAGCTTTTAATTCCAGATTTATTAACTGAATTCAAATTTCACCATCTGCTGTGGTGGGATTCGAACCCATGTCCCCGGAGCATTAGCCCGGGCCTCTGGATTACTAGTCCAGTGACATTACCACTATGCCAGCACCTTCTGTTGTGAGTGTGTATATCCAGTCTGGGTCCTTGTGTTAGCTCTGTGTGTGTGTATATGTATTGGCCTTGGAATTTTTGTTCTGCGCTGTCCTTTCTTTGTGTTCCGCATATTTGCCCTTCCCCCATTGGTCAGCCCTGCCCCTGTGTGTGTGTCCTGTGTACCAGCCCTGCCCCTGTGTGTGTGTCCTGTGTATCAGCCCTGCCCCTGTGTGTCTGTTCTGTGTATCGGTCCTGCCCCTGTGTGTGTGTCCTGTGTATCAGCCCTGCCCCTGTGTGTGTGTCCTGTGTATTAGCCCTGTGTCTGTGTTGGCCTGGAGAGTGTCCTTGCCCAGTGTTTTGAGATTTGCTGGCATTCCTACAATTGTACTTAGAAGAATTCCTCTAATTGGAGCCCGGAGAGTTAAGTCGCTGTTTTTGAATCTCTGATGCTCACAACAGATGCGTTTTTGATCCTTTTATTCTCCTGTGGACCCTTGAGTACGTGTCTGGTAAAGGCAATTTTTTGTGCCAAAAAGAAAGCTACTTAAAGTAAGAGCAGGGCACTAAAGAGAGATGAATAAGTAACTCCCTGAAAGCTGTGTTTAAAAATGGAGTCTAGTCTACGGGTTAACATTTAACAGGGATGTGTGGAATTGCAGTTTTGGTGATCTGCCTTTCGGTTACGATTGGTTTCACCCACTGAACATGCGGAGAGGCGCAGGCTACAAATTGGAGGAATCTATCCACCTCCTCCGATACGTCTCCAGTTCATACCTCAGGGAGTGTTACACAGGTGGAGGTGCCACCTTCTAGATGAGACGTTAAACTAAAGCCCTGTCTACTCTCCTGTAAAAGATCCCATGGCACTATTCGAAGAAGGACGGGGGAGTTCTTCCTGATGTCCTGGCCAATATTTATCCCTTGATCAATGTCACTAAAATAGATTATCCAAAAAGCGTCACATTGCAGTTTGTGGGAGTTTGCTGTGCTCAAATTGCAGCAATGTTTCTTACATTTCAACCATCACTACCCATCGAAAGTAGTTCATTAGCTCCATTTAACATCTCGTCCAAAAGACAGCATCTCTGCCACTGCATCATTTCCTAAGAACTGCACTGGAGTGTCTGCCAGCATCTTGTGACCAAGTCTATCAGAAAGAAAAGAAAGAATTGCATTTATATAGCATCTTTCACAGCCTCAGTGGCCCAAGGTGCTTTACAGCCAATGAAGTACTTTTGAAGTATAGCCACTGTTATAATATAGAAGATGCAGCAGCCAATTTGCACACAGCAAGCTCCCACATACAACGATAAGATGACGACCACAGTGGTGCAGTGGTTAGGACCACAGCCTCACAGCTCCAGGGACCCGGGTTCAATTCTGGGTACTGACTGTGCGGAGTTTGCAAGTTCTCCCTGTGACTGCGTGGGTTTCCCCCGGGTGCTCCGGTTTCCTCCCACATCCAAAGACTTGCAGGTGATAGGTAAATTGGCCATTGTAAATTGCCCCTAGTGTAGGTAGGTGGTGGGGAATATGGGATTACTGTAGGGTTAGTATGAATGGGTGGTTGTTGGTCGGCACAGACTCGGTGGGCCGAAGGGCCTGTTTCAGTGCTGTATCTCTAAATAATAAATAAATAATGTGTTTTTGCGATTTGATTGAGGGATAAGTAATGGCCAGAAAATCGGGGTTAACTTCCCTGCTCCTCTTCGAAATAGTGCCATGGGATCTGTTACGTCCACCTGATGGAGCAGACAAGGCCTCTGTTTAATGTCTCAATTGAAAGACAGCACCTCTGACAGTGCAGCACCACCTCAGTACTGCACTGGGAGTGTCAGCCTAGATTTTTGTGCTCGGGTCTCTGCAGTGGGACTTGAACCCACAACCGTCTGGCTAAGAGGCAAGAGTGCTACCCACTGAGGCACAGTTAAAACTGAAGCAGTGGAAGAGATGGGTCACCCAATGTGATTTGGTAGGGACTTTGTAATTGTTCACAGTATCGCTGGACTCGGTGAGTGTCCTCAGTCCTAATTGCTATCCAGTGACCCCCGCCGCCCTCCCAACTGAAATGTGTTTGTTGAATACTCAGTGTAAATCCTGGCAACCCAACCTGAACCCGATTAGACCCGACTACATGTGTCAGGCTCCGGTTGGGTTGGTTCCAGATTTCGAGTCCAGCATTCAGACTGTGGTCAGACTGGACACTGCTACCTCCGGGAAGTCACGGGATCAGGCTTACCCATGTTTCCCACAACTCCATCTGCAGGAATAGCCTGCTACCGGAACGGATGAAGGAGATTCGTGTCGTGTCGGGTCAGGTCGGCCGGGCTGTGGTCAGGTCGGGTTCGGGTTGGGTTTTAATTTTATACCCAAGCCAGGCTTTAACTCAGTGTGCCAGCCTAGGTTATTGTGCTCAAGTCTCTGGAGTAGGAATAACAATCACATGAACAAAGTTGCAAAGAGGGGCAGCTTGAATAAGGGTTTACTTCAAAATAAATGTTTCAGTTCATTCAGTGGCTCAGCACCTCATCCCCATAACTCCTGATTTAAATGAGAGTCTAGTTCTTTTGTAAATATATTATCAGTATGACATTTCCTTTAACTGAACAGAGCTGCAATGGGAAGAGCTATTTGAAGAGTCTTAGTGTAAAATGTCATACGTGCCATTTGTAGATGGTGCCTTTTTTTGTTGTTAAGGAGACTGTGGCAATGCAGCAGACTATTTGCATGTGACCCAGTATTTTGTTAAAACCTGGATTATTGCGATAACTAAAGTTCTGTCTGAAGAATGTTTGGTTACAGCTGAAGGGGCTTTTGTGTTCCCACAATAGCCACAGTTAATATACTCAGCTGAGGCTTGTGTAGTAATTTTGTGAAGCTGAACAAAAAGGGACTTTGTCTGGAGCTTGAATATAAAGGAGGAATTGTAACGTGTAATCCTTTTTGAAATCAGATCATTCTCGTGCTGTGTGGAGACTCGGTACAGGTTAAGCTGTTGTTACTGAGAGGTGAACTCCTATTAAAATATGAAACAGCTGGTAAGCAGGCAGTCCCTGAGATCTCGGGTGTTGTACAGTCGAATTTTGATTCAGAGGCCCTGTGTTTGAGAAGTGGGAAACCTGACCTGGATGCACATCTTGACTTCATGCTTTCATTTTCCATTATAACTGTACTCACTGACCTACATTGGCTCATGGTGTGGCAATGCTTTGTTGTTAGAATTCTCATCCTTTTCCAATCCCCCATGTCTTCACCCCCTCCCTATTTTCTGCGACCACCTACACCCCTGGGAGACCACTGCACTCCTCCAATTCTGGCCCCTTGTGCATCCCTGATACGAATTGCTCCACCGTTGAGTGGAGGGGGTCGAGCCTGCGATCCTCCTGAACCGTACAGCTCGGTTCCAAACAGCATCCCCTGAGCCACAAACTACCGAGTCTTATGGAAGACAGTGCGGCCTACAATAATGGATAAAAAGAGCTGAACCAGAATTCAGCCGGGCTGAAGGGACCTAACCAGCCAACCACAGACCGGTAGCCAACATGTTGCCATTGATTGACTGATCAGTCCGACCTACAGATGAGGCTCGACCGTCGTGGTGCTCATTCCTGAAACCAGAGACCAACATCTCCACATTTTAATGGGATGTGAAAGGAATCAGCGAGAGTGTGAAGAGTGTGGATTGCACTATCTAGATGTTTAAATTTCACTGCAATTAATTTCTGAAACTCACTGCGCGTTTGTAATTGGTGGGAGATTCACTGTCATCAAAAGGAGAGAAGGAAACGCTGTTGGTACAACTAGCCTGTGGATTTCTGGCAGTGAGAAGCTTTTTTTTTTGTTCGTTTAAAGAAAAAGAAGCCCAACTTTTGTCCGTTAAAACAGGCAGGATTGTAAACCTGAAAGCACTCAAATCAGCACAAGGCTAGTTTCTCCATCACCCTGGCCTGATTCTAATACCAAGGGGATTGTAGAGATTTAGCTAAGGTGCATCCAACATGGAAATTTTGTGTTGATTGAAATGAGAGAATCTGCATTCACGCTACATTTGAATAGAAGAGATATCCTGGGTCAGTATTCTGAGAGTTGCCGTAAAATAGATGTGTGGTTTTGCTCTTCCATCTTGCCTTTCACTTTTCTGCACTGGTTGTGGCCATTGCATTTGATCATGGCTATCCAGTATAGAGGCAAAGAATACCACAGGACAAGAGCAGCAGGAGCTTGGAGACCCCATCGCCTCCAGGTCCCCCTCCAAGTCACACAGCTTCCTGAGTTGGACACCTGTCCGCGTCACTTCATCGTTGGGTCAGAATCCTGGAACTTCCTGCTTGGCCTGTGGGAGTGCCTTCACCACACAGACTTCATGGTTCAGGAAGAAAACCCTCCACCACCTTCTCAAGAGCAGTTTGGGGGTGGGCAACAAGTACTGGCCTGGCCAGTGATGCCCACATCTTGAGAATTTATTCTTTTTTTAAAAAAAGGGTGGCTATTTGGTGACCACACCTGTGCTGGTTCTCTGAAAGACAGATCAACTTAATCCCATTCCCCTGCTCGATCCCCTTTACTCTTCCAACTTTTTCTTTTTCACTTCTCTTTTAAAAGTTATTCTGGATTCTGCTTTTTTTGTTGGTGAGGTATTCCCATGTTCTTAAAAAAAAAAAATTCTCCTAGCCTCTTTTTTAATCTGATAACTAACGTTAAATGTATGCCCCTAGTTTCTGACTCATCAACCATTGGAAATAGTGTTTCCTAATTTACTTCTCGCAAAATTCTTCCCAATCCTGAGCTCCTCTTAACCTTCTTTGTCCCAGTGAAAAGAGCCCCAGTTTCTCTCTCCTCATAACTAAAGCCCCTCTTAAGTGCCTTTTAGCACAACAGGATTCATTTATAGCTCGTTGTAACTTGATGACAGACTAGTCACTGGCTGGCACAGCACAGCTGATAGCCAATACATCCCATCTCACAGAGAGGGAGTGTTGGGATTCCGGGATCTGAGCACTTGACATACTGTCTAACTGGGAGTTGGGGGGTTGGGGGTGGTGACAGGAAGGACATCAGCACAAGTAGATCTGAAGCTAGGAACAGTGGAGATCCAAAGAGATTTAGGGATTCATGAGCCCAGATCATTAAATTATAGAGATCAGGTACAAAAATAGACAAAGAGGCTGATTCGAATGTCAGCCTTTATAACTAGAGGTCTAGAATATAAAGGGGAGGATGTTTTGCTACAATTATACAAATCCCAGGTTCAAGCACATCTGAAGTACTGCGTACAGTGTAGGGCCTTAGAAAGAGGTCCTTGGAATGAGTGCAGCACCAATTCATCAGAATGTTACCAGGTCCTTGCAAGGGTTAGGTCATGAGGAAAGATTGCATAAACTAGGCTTGTATTCCCTGGAATGTCGAAGGTTAAAGGGTGATTTGACCTAGGTTTTTAGGATTTTGAAAGGAATTATTAAGGTAGTGTTACGACCGAGGTGGGAGGAGTGCACTGTCTTTCTCTAGTTCCACTTCTCCACAGTTCACAACATATATGTAAATGTTTACCCAGTTACTGATGCGGCCAATTATATACTCTCTTTTTATTTCAGAATAAAATCCATCAACCAGGTTTATTTAATAAACAACAAAATTATAAATTTATTATTAAACAAGACATATTCAGTAAAGATGCAAAGCATTAGCACACACAATGAAATATGAAAGTTCTGTTCTAAATTAGCCACACACACACACACACACACACACACACACACACACACACACACACACACACACACACACACACACACACACACACACGTTAAAGAAAAATTAAAGAAGTTTTCTCTGTAGAGATCTCTTTACAAAAAGACCAAAAGAAAACTTTGGCCAAATACTTGTTAATTCTTGAAGGAAAAGGAGAAGATATGGAATGATATCAGTTGTGCCTTTATTCTGGCATCCCAAATACGCCTGGACGGCTGTCACTGAGATCTTTCTGGAGCAGTTCCCTTCAGGCAATGCTGAGAATTAGTCTGACAGGCTTTCCAGGAGAAATGTGGCATCAGGGGTTTCAGCTATCACTGGATTCTCAGGGTTTCTCAAAGAGGTGGAGAAAGGATGAACTGGTGTCTTCTCTCTTAGCCGGCTGACCCCCAGCTGACTCAAAACAATATCCAAACTGAAACCAACTCTTGACCACCATAAATCTTGACATGTCACTTCTCTGTAAACCTTAGTCCCCAAGGCTCCTGCTGTTCATTTAGCTTAAGACATGTGACATCCAGTAAAGGTTGTTTTTAAAAAAAAACCCAAGTCCAGCAGCTCCTCAGATATTTCCACAGACTTTTACCTACAAATCATCAAAAATATTAAAACATGGAAACACGTTCATAATAGTAGATAGACAGAAATTTTCCGCTGGTGGGGGGGATATCTAGGACACAAGGACATAACTTTAAAATCAGGATAAAGTTGGGAAATGCTTCTTCATGCAAAGAGTGGTTGAAGTGTGGAGCTCTCCATCAAAAAGCAGTAGATGCTAGCTCAATTAATAATTTTAAATGTAAGATTGCTAGAAGTTTTACTAGACCAGGGTATAAAAGCATATAGAGCCAAGGCAGGTGGATAGGGGTAAGATACAGATCAGCCATAATCACATTGAACAGCAGAACAGGCTTGAGGGGCTGAATGGCCTTTTGTTCCTATGTTCCTTGTATGTCTACCTTTGAACAGGGCTGGTGGATGGTGATCAGGAGGCAGAACATTAGCAGATATTTTTCCTTCTCTAGCCCAAGAGCACTGAGGTCCATGGCCACTGAGATTCGCTGGGTTAATAATTGGGGAATATTGGTTAAAATTTGGCACAGAACCAGTATGGGAAGGCCCATGGCAGCCTGTCTGTGGGAGAAAGGGAGTGTGGGGAGGGGGGGAGGAAGAATACCCTCACAACATCCAAATAGAAATAAAGATGGGGAAAGGAGATGTCAGGAGCAGAAAAGAAATTCTGTAATCAAGGCAGAAGTAAGATTTCTGTAAAGCTTCAAATATTAGGGGCCTGGCCCTGTAAAATAACAAAAGCCTTTTCCCCCCACTCCACGCCACGCCAGTTTTACATACCCATGATCACCACAGAGTGCAAATCGGGTGAATAACAGTAAGGGGCATCTAGTTGTCAGGACATGGGAACCGCCTCGTTTACACATGCTTGTTGGGAGTGTGCCAGGCTCGCGTGTCTGTGAGAACCCCAGGCTGAGATGTCCTTCATGTAATCTTCGGTTCCCATGATTTCACAAGATCAGATGGTTCAAACCAGTTTTCTTCAAGCTTCCCTGGCTGGAATTTGGTCCAAACACAACTCTTTGTTGAACTCTTGTTGAGGTCTGGCAGAGATCTGCTGTTATTTTAACGGATAAACGACGGACCACTCGACTTGACTCTGCAGTTAGCTGTTGGGTTACTGACCTTTATGAGTCGATGTGAAGTCGCTGAGTGTGTGAGCTTTCAACCCAGGGGAAGCAGTGAGTGAACTGTAGTGTTAAGTGGCTGTGATGTTAAAGACTACCCATTATGAAGCACCTCTGATTCAAGTTCAGGAATTAGCTCTATTGGTTACTCGGAGGGAGGAGATACCCCAAGGTCAGTTTCAACTACTTGCAGCACAACAGAATTCCAAAGTGACAGAAAGAGGCTAATGTGGAACTCGATGAAGAGGAACGTAGAGCTATTAAAGGAGAAGCCGCTTGGCTTCTCACATCTCTATGGTTAATCTGGCAGGACTTCCATGTGCTTTGGGGATGAATCACTCAGCCCATACCGATCCTGTGGCCTAGGGGATCATCTGAATAATTTTGGTGGAAACTGCGGGGGGCGGGATGCGATGGGTGTTATTAATAACAGTGGTGGAATAGGTTAAAAAGAACAGTGGCAGATGGAATTCAATGTGAGTTGGTACATTTGGCTAAAAGATAACAATGATGATTAGTCTTTGAATGGGAGAAAGCTGGATGATGGGGCCAAGGCATTAAAAGCAGCACCTCAAGTAGATGAGGCCATAAGGAAAGCTGATAGCAGTAGATTGCAAAAATCAAGATGTAACGGTGGATCTAAATAAAAACTCCATTGGAGTAGTGTGTGCAGATTGGGCTGCATGCTATTGGAAGGACATTGAGATAATAAGGGAGGATGCAGGCAGTCTCACTAGGATGCTACCCTGTATGTAGAAATAAAGATCCTTCCAATCTTGCTCAAGGCTTTTACTTATTTTGCTTGTAGTCCCAAGTTAATTAAATTGCCTACTTAAACCACATCTATATCTTTGTTTTAAAGACCTGCAACACTTACAAAGTCAAATGGTCACAATAAGCTTTGATTAGCCTCTTAATTACATCTTAATGTTGCCTGCACTTTGTAAGTCATTGCATGTCAAGGACTTTGAGATGTTTCTGAGTGATGATGTAAGATTTTTTTTTATGAATACAGGGGCGTTTTAAATCTCTCATTTTTCTCTGTTTTTCATTGTTTTTAAAATGGAATGATGAATATTTTAGAAAGATTAGATTAGAGATACAGCACTGAAACAGGCCCTTCGGCCCACCGAATCTGTGCCGAACATCAACCACCCATTTATACTAATCCTGCACTAATCCCATATTCCTACCAAATATCCCCACCTGTCCCTATGTTTCCCTACCACCTACCTATATTAGTGACAATTTATAACAGCCAATTTACCTATCAACCTGCAAGTCTTTTGGCTTGTGGGAGGAAACCGGAGCACCCGGAGAAAACCCACGCAGACACAGGGAGAACTTGCAAACTCCACACAGGCAGTACCCGGAATCGAACCCGGGTCCCTGGAGCTGTGAGGCTGCGGTGCGGAGGTTACCCAGACCTGGAGGGGTGAACTGTTGCAATTGTTATGTAGCCAGGTTAATGCCTGAATCCATTTGTTAGGTAGCCAGGTTAATGCCTGAATCCATATTGCTTTTGTTACCTTTGCAGTCAGACACTTTTTCCTAAAAGATGAGAGCACTACTTATTGTTGAAACAAAATATTTCCTCTTTTTCTTTCCTTTTCCGATTCTTTGCAATGTGTTGTACCTGTTTAATTGCGGATTCCTGAGACTGCGATTCATTCTTGAATTGTCAAACTGTTGGATTAAAAAAAAAGAAAGGCTTGCATTTCTAAAGTGCCTTTCACAACTTCAGGACATCCTAAAGCACTTTACAGCCACTGAAGTACCATTGAAGTGTTGTAATGTAGGAAGCAGGGCAGGCAATTTGTGCACAGCAAGATCCTGCAAACAGCAATGTGAGAATGACCAGATAATCTATTTTTTTTAATGGCATTGATTTAGGAATAAATATTGGCCAAGACAATCTCAAATTGGAATTTTGAAATTAATGCCAGCAGTGCGTTTTAACCAACAACGTACATTTGCACAAAATCTTGCTCTTTCTCTTAAAAAAAAAATAAAGTTGCCTATTTACCACTTGTGATGGAATTTAGTTATGGGTGTGGGGTTGTAGCATTTAATAGTATCTGTAACATAGAGGAAATTGTGAGAAAAACCACTCCAGCTCCTGGAATGAATCAAGGAGTCTTGCCACATGCATGATACTAAATAAATAGCTGATGTACACAGTGGGAAAAGGTTTTCTCTGTGCACTATTTGAAGTAAAATCATCACCACAATTTTTATAAACCGGATTAAGACTTTGTTACATGCATGGTGTGCAGAAAATCTTCCCCTGCCCCCAGTGCAAGTAATGGGAATGCCATCATTTCCAAAAGGTGATTTGGTTATGGTTCCTCTCTGTCCGATTGAAATTATTTAATGCCAGCCATTAACGAGTTTATTTTGGGACAATACATTGGAGGTCTGTTGCAGTGGCTGGAGATCTGTAGGTACCTGGAATCTGACCTAACATGAGTCGTAAGGACTTGAGAGAAAGGTTGAAGAAGGAAGTAAATGCATCCGAACAGCACCTTGCTGGCTGTTATCCTGGAACAGTTGAGTATTGGATAGTGGCAGACAGGCCCTTGCACTGACTGTGATACTGGGGCCATGCACATTTTGTCAGGCTACAAACAGTGACACGGACATATTGATGGACGATTTTCTCCGCAGCGTGATCTACATATTCTCCCTTAGTGGCAAACCTCAGCGGGAAATGACTCTGCATGAATTCCAACCCTCCTCGGGTGTTTGCTCTTTCAGAGGAAGCAGTGGGGCCTGGTGGCAGGCTGAATAAAACAAAACCCCTGCCAGTTAAAGGCTACAAGTGGGTTTTAAAAATAATCTGGTTTTCTCAGGTTCTGTTGAACAGTTTAAGAAGCGGTGTTGAGTCTGATGACTGCAGGAGGTCGAGGAGCTGGACAACTAGAACAGGTGTATTTTGGGTGTCAATTGGAACTAAGTGATATAGGTTTCAGTAATGTTGTGGTTATGGTATTGGACTTGTAATCCAGAAATTACAAATTGTAAAATTGAATTCAATTTATATCATAATTTGTGGTTTGGCACCAGGGAAAAATAAATGACCATAGTACAGGTTAGATACAGAGTAAAGCTCCGTCTACACTGTCCCATCAAACAAAGCATATGGGATCTTGGGCTTCATAAATAGAAATATTGAGCACAAAAGCCAGAAAGTTATGCTGAACTTTTATGAAACTCTGGTTAGACCACAACTGGAATGTTGCATCCAGTTCTGGTCACCACACTTTAGGATGGATGTGAGGGTCTTTGAGAGGGAGCAGAGGAGATTTTCCAGAATGGTTCCAGGGATGGGGGATTTTAGTTACAAGGTTAGGTTGGAGAAGCTGGGGTTGTTTTCCTGGGAGCAAAAGGGATTGAGGGGAGATTTGATAGCGGTGTTCAAGATTATGACGGGCTTATTGCCCCACTAACTTATGGTACAAAGACTATGAGACGGAGATTTAAGGTTTTGGGCAAGAGATGCGAGGGACGTGAGGAAGAACTTTTTTACGCAGTGAGTGGTAATGACCTGGAACTTGCTGCCCACGAGGGTGATGGAAGTGGAGACGATGAATGATTTCAAAAGGAAATTGGATGGACACTTGAGGGAGGGAAATAAACTTACAGGGCTAGGGGGATCGAGCAGGGGAGTGGGACTGACTGGATTGCTCTCCAGAGAGCCAGCAATTAATCCAGTAAGGAATTCAGGAGAAACTTCTTTACTCAGAGAGGTGTGAGAATGTGGAACTCGCCATCACGTGGGAGTAGTTGAGGGAAATAGCAGAGATGGATTGTAGGGGGAAGCTAGATATGTACTTGAGGGGGAAAGGAATGGAAGGATATGCCGATGGGGTTAGATGTAGTAGAGTGGGAGGAGCATAAGCACGGACATGGACCAGTTGGGCCGAATGGCCTGTTTCTGTGCTGTAAAGTTGATGTATGAAAGGTGGTTTTCCTCTGCTCGCTGTTGGTGACATTGCTGGTATGTGTGGCACAAGCTGCATTGGCACAATGGGCACTGTCTCTGAGCATTTCACATCAAGGCCTTTCTTCTTAAAGTAAAAAGAGAATTTTCTTTTCCATCTGGCTCTTTAAGGTGTTTTCTTTCTAATTTACGCCCTGAGATGTGGCTAATTTAACTCCCTCGCTCCTCTCCGATTATGTTCTGTCGCACAGTGTCGATGTCATGTCTGAAGTTTAACACACACGTTTTGTTTCTGGGGGCAGGGAGGGGTCTGCTGGAATATTAATTAAAGACTGTCCTATTAATAGGACAGGACTGTCCTATTTGAAGTTGGAGGGAAGGGATAACAGTAAATAACGCTGCTGGGTAGGCCTGAATCCGGCTCCCTTTTAGTGCAGAAAATTTCATTCTAATTGAGTGCAGGCACCCAGTTCCTTTGCCCTTACATGGAACCCCAGCTACCCCACCTGATCCCATACTGGTTGTCCCACCTCCTTTCAAACCTGCCATCATCACCGCTCACTTCAAAAAGCTCTCCCTTACCCTCTCTGTCCTTCCTGACCACCGTACTGACTCTAAACTCCGGTTCCTCGCTCAAGGTGCCTGAAATGCATAGTCATCTCCCAGTTCCATGCTCTTCTGTCCCAAAACTCCCCAGTTGCAATCCCCCTTCAGCCCGACTTTCTCGCCCTGTTTGCAGCACCGAAACGGCCTAGGCCAAAGCCCAAATGACCTCTGTTGACTGCCTTACCAGTGCGCCCCCACCCCCCTCCACAACCGCTTGTTCTCCTTGACCTCTCTGCTGTTTGACATGATCGACCATACTGTCCTCCTCCATTGCTTCTCCTGTCCTGTCCAGCTCCGTGGGATGGTCCTTGCTTAGCTCTTCTGCTTCTCTCTGCAGTCAGTGCATCTTCAGGCATTATGACCCCCTCTTGAAAGCTCATTTGTTAAATAATTACGAATTGTGGTTGGGATCTGCGGCCTACTTTGTGGCTCAGGTTCTGTCTGATTTCAATGCTGCTGCTAATAGTTCTGTTGTAGGACTCCTAGATATCATCATTAGCTCTGTGCAATGAGATATGCAAATATAAGCTGAAAGCGAGGAGGAGATGGTGCTGAGCTGAACTCAGGGCAGTGATGTCCTGGAGGCGTCTCCTGTGTTGTTTGATGGCTTTGTGCTGTGCCTGTGCCGCCAGTTCCCAACACACGGGTCAATCGATCACCAGCAGCTCTGAAGGAAATCTGTCGGATTTACCAAGGATTGTCAGTTGGGAGACCATTGTATACAAGAAGCAAGCGGAGAATGTGTCTTCCAGTCATTGTGGTCTCCTGGAACTGGATTGGGGGGACTTCAGAGAAGAATTTCCCAGAGTTGCTTTTTCAAGTTAGCCTCAGATTTTTTGTCATTTCCTGGGAGCATGGGTGGGAATGGGGGATGAGGGATCTTGGTGATGTAGAAGTCACTCCACGACAGTATAGAGGAGAGTCTCAATGGGCTAGATGGACTCTTCCTGTTCTTTGGTTTCCTATGTTTGTCTACTCTTTCCCCAGCTCTCTCCCCGCCACCTGCCGCCATCCTCACTCCTACCAGCCTCCACTTCTAATGGCCTTGATTCCTGCTCTGGTATTACATAGAAAGTACAGCACAGAAACAGGCCATTGGGCTCAAGCAGTCCATTCCTGCATTTACGCTCCACTCAGATCTCCTCCCATCCTTCCTCATCTAACTCTGTCAGCATAACCCTCTATTTCCTTCCCCCTCCTGTGTTTATCCAGCCTCCACTTAAGTGTATCTATGCTATTCACCTCAACCACTCCCTGTGGTAGCGAGTTCCACATTCTCACCACTCTCTGGGGAAAGAAGTTTCTCCTGAATTCCCTATTTGATGTCTTGTTCACTATCTTATATTGATGGGCTGTAGTTTTTGCTCTTCCCCACCAGTGGAAATGCACTCTCTGTGTCTGCTGTAGGTATGGATCCGCAGGACTCCTCGTTGTGTCGCCCGAGTCTCAAAAGGCCAACCAATGAGGGAGGGCATCACAGCTGAGACCGGTGATGACTTCATCCAACGATCCATGGCATGTTCTTTCCAGTATAGGTCACTGGATAATTATTGGGAGCAGGAGCCCTGACTGATTCCTTTTCCCCTGCCCTTAATTATAACAGCCTTCTACTTCCTGCCTGCTAACTCAGTGCAGAACAGCTATTGATCCTGGCCACTTCTGCTGCGTATTTCTATTAATCAAACAATGGAATTTATTGAGAATAATTTACTTGCCTTTTAAAAGTTGCAGGCACATGTGAATTAGATCCTGTATGTGCGTATAAACTAGAACTTGACATCAGTGTTTAGGAGATTGGGAATGGGGGAGTGGGGTTTTGTATAGACAGGGTGGATGATACCATTGCTTTTTCTGGTGGTGGCAGGAAAGGTGCATTAACTTAGTCCTCCTCTGTCTTCTCACTGCTCTCTACCTTGATTTTCATTCTGCTTCTCAGTCCCCCTCCCTCAGGGTCCTGGTATCCAGGTCTCCCATCTCACACTCTACTCTTTTCCATCTTATTGCTGCCACTTTGCTGCTCCTCTCTGTGGCTCCCATTTTCAGTTTGCTTCTCTCTTGTTTCCATTCTCTCAGTCTCATGTCTCGACTCCACTGTCCCACACTCCTCCCTCTCTCTCTCTCTGTCTGTCTGTCTCTCTCTCTGTCTCTCTCTCTGTCTGTCTCTTCTCTCCCTCGTTCCCACTCTCCCGGTCTCTCCTCTTCGCCCTCGTTCCCACTCTCCTGGTCTCTCTTCTCCCTCGTTCCCACTCTCCCTCGTTCCCACTCTCCCGGTCTCTTCTCCTCCCTCGTTTCTACTCTCTTTCAGTCTGTCTCTCATTCTCACTCTCCCGGTCTCTGCTCTCGCCCTCATTTCCACTCTCCCGGTCTCTGCTCTCGCCCTCATTTCCACTCTCCCGGTCTCTGCTCTCTCCCTCGTTCCCACTCCCGGTCTTTCCTCCTCCCCCCCACTCTCCCGGTCTCTCTTCTCTCCCTTTTTCCTACTCTCTCTCCTCCTCTCCCTCGTTCCCACTCTGCCGGTCTCTCCTCCTCCTCCCTCGTTCCCACTCTGCCGGTCTCTCCTCCTCTCCCTCGTTCCCACTCTGCCGGTCTCTCCTCCTCTCCCTCGTTCCCACTCTCCCGTTCTCTCCTCCTCTCCCTCGTTCCCACTCTCCCGTTCTCTTCTCTCCCTCGTTCCCACTCTCCTGGTCTCTCCTCCTCTCCCCACTCTCCCGGTCTCTCTTCTCTCCCTTGGTCTCACTCTCTCAGTCTGTCCTTCGTTCCTACTCTCCCAGTCTCTCCCCCTCCCTCGTTCTCACTCTCCCAGTCTCTGTACAACGTGGTGTCAACCTCTACACAAGTGCATGCAGCAATGGAAACTGCAGAGTTACTGGAAGAAAAATCTGTTGTGTTTTTTTTTAGATTCTTTATTACCTGTTTTGGGATACCATGTTTGATTAGTTTTTTATGATTCCTGCCTCTGTGTTTCTGCTGTGGATAGAATAAATCTTCCTCAAAGCTTCTCGGAATCATTTCCTACAGAATCAAATAGTAGGAGCTGCTGTGTTGATCCCATCAATCCGTACATCAGGGAAAGATAATACACGTGGTAAGCCCTTCACTGGACCTCTTGGCCCATGGTGTATCTGTTCAGTGAATATTGTCATCTTAAGGGCTGATATTTGAACAGGTCTCAGGAGATTGTGCGAGAGGGTTTGATTCAATTCTTCTCAACTGGCCTCTCTGTTGGTTCAGTTGTCAGCTTTGCATCCCTGTGTCGGAATTGAGCTAGCCAGACCAAGCAAGGGTCCAGGTTCCACCCTCGGACTGTGCTGATTTACCCGGTGGTCTCCTCCAGCCCTACAACACCCTGAGATCTCTGTGCTCCTTCACTTCTGGCCTCTTGCTCATCCCCAAACCTAATCGCTCCAGCATTGTCTATCGTGCCTTCAGCTGCACCTACTGAAGGCATCGCCAGTGGAAGGATGAATAAAGTCTGGGATGCACAAGAAGGCAGGAACAGGAGGAGGCCACTCAGTTGCTTGAGCCAGTGAGATCATGGCTGATCTACGACCTAACTCCATATCCTCGTAATTTCCCCGTATCCCTTTAATACCTTTGGTTAATGTAAATCTGTCAATCTCAAATTTAAAATTAACAATAGATCTAGCATCTATTCCTGTTTGTGGAAGAGAATTCTAAACTTTTACCACCCTTTGTGTGAAGAAGTGTTTCTTAATTTCATTCCTGAAAGATCTGGCTCTAATTTTTAGACTGTGCCCCCTAGTCCTAGACTCCCCAACTAGCAGAATTCGTTTCTCTCTATCCACCCTATCAATTCCCCTTAATAGCTTGAAAACTTGGGTTAAATCACCCCTTAACCTGATACATTCCAGGAAATACAGCCCTAGTTTGTGCAATCTCTCCTCGTAATTTAACCCTTGGAGTCCAGGTATCATTCTGGTAAATCTACACTCCCTCCAAGGTCAGGAGATCCTACCTAAGGTGTGACGTCCAGAACTACACTCGGTAACTCCAGGTGTGCTCTAACCGGGCTTTGTATAGCTAAAGCATGACTTCTACCCTCTTGTGTTCCATTCCTCTAGATATAAAGGGCAGCATTCCATTGGCCTCTCTGATTATTTTCTGTATCTGTTCATGACAATTTAATGATCTTTGGACCTTTGCTGTTCCTAGCTCTTCTAGAAAGTACCCTCTCTACCCTTGTTAGGTCCAAAATGGTTGACCTACATTAAAATCCATTTGCCACAGTTTTTCCCATTCACTTAATCTAACAATATCTCTGCGATTTCATGCTTCCAACTAACTGCTTTAAATGCCACCGACCTTTGTGTCATTGGCAAATTTGGATATGTGGCTCTCTGTCCAATCATCTAAGTCATTACTGAATATGTTGAATAGATGAGGGCCCAACACAGATCCTTGTGGTTGTGCTTCCTACAACTCAGCCAGTTTCCCAACCAATTTGCCCTCAATGTCATGAACTTCAACTTTAGCTGACAGCCTCTTATGAGGTACTTTATCAGATGCCTTCTGGAAGTCCATATAAATAACATCCATAGACACTCCCCTGTCCACTACTTTAATCACCTCTTCAAAAAATTCACTGAGAATAGTCAGGCATGACTTGACTTTTACAAATCCATACTGGCTCTCTTTAATCAGCTGAAAAGTTTTAAGGTGTTCAGCTGCTCTATGCTTAATATAGACTGTAGCAATTTCCTGACAACAGATATTAGGCTAACTGGTCTACAATTCACTGGTTTCTCTCTCTCAACTTTCTTAAATAACAGAATGTTTGGAGGATTGTGGAATTCTCAAAGGGTTGTTGGGCTGGATTTGGTTACAGAGATAGAATGGCCATGGAGAATATTCAGATCAAGGCATTGCTGCACTTGGAGATATCATCAGGGGTGATGGATGAACGAGATTTGGTATGGGTTTGGATGTGGGCGACAGAGGTTTGGGTGAGCATACGTTTACGAAGGGTGGAAGGTGGGAGGCTGGCCGGGAGAGCATGGGAACAGCTGGCTATAAAAGGACTGGATGAGAGTTTCAGCAGTTGATGAGTTGAGGAGGAGCAGGGATGGGTGTTACTACAGACATGGAAGTCAGCAGTCTTGGTGATGGAAGAGGATATGGTGCCAGAAACTCAGCACAGGGTTTGGTTCCTGGTTCAGCCAGTGATCAGGGAGCGTTGGAATCGGTGGCGAGGGAACCAAGTCAATGGATTAAGCACACAGATTGGCCTCTGAGTTGAAGCAGAGGAGATCAGCTGGAGCTAGAGCCCAGCATCTATAGGGAAAGAAGAGAGGTGCTGGAGGGGAAGAGGGAAATGAGGAATTTCTCCTGATTGTATCGTTACAAAAAAATGGAGATGTCCAATTAATTAGGAGCAGCAGTGTGTCTCTGCTAAAGACAGATAGAGCCAAGGGAGCAATCTGAGAGCTGAGTGAGCTGTGCCTTGCCAGCTATGATGTGTACGCTCGATACAGATGCGTTCTCTCAGCTCTGTTTCGAAGGGCACCTTTTCAACCATGTCATAGGATTAGGCTTACATTTATCCAAGAGGGAATTGTCGGTTACTGAGTAACGTACTAAAATCTCCTGTTTTATTCACAGGCAGCGCACTCAGTAGATTGCTAGGAGGGATTTAGGCACCTGGCACTGGGCAAATATTGAGAGTGTCCAGTCAAACTCGGCTCCCGCTGTTGGCTAAATATTTGGGTTGCCTTGACCAACAACAGGAATCCTTTTGATGGGGTAGCAGATGTCTGTGACAGATTGTAAAGCATTGTCTGCAACGTTTCACGGTGCTTAATGCTCGCAGTGATGTGTTGGTGGTTGAGATACAAGTTGCCATTCCTGAATATTCTATACCTCACTTGGTTCGGTTTCTGCTACAAAGTGTTTGCAGCAAAGAAACAGGCCATTTGGCCCAACAGCTATGCTCCACACGAGCCTGCTTCTGCCCTCTTCACCCCATCCCATCAACATAATCTTCTATTCCTTTGTCCCTCATGTGCTTATCTACCTTTCCCTTAAATGCATCTATTCTATTCACCTCAACTGCTCTCTGTGGTGGTGAGTTCCACATTCTCACCACTCTCTGGATGAAGAGGTTTCTCCCGAATTCCTTCTTAGATTTATTTAATGACTATCTTATGCTTATGGCTCCTAGTTCTGGTCTCACCCACAAGTGGAAACATCTTCTCTACGTCTACCCTATCGAACCCTTTCATAATCTTAAAGGCCTCTATCAGGTCATCCCTAGAGAAAAGAGCCCCAGCCTGTTCGGTCTTTCTTGCTGGTTATAACCTCTCAGTTCTGGTATCATCCTTGTAAATCTTCTTGCAACTTCTCCAGTGCCTCTATGTCTCTTCTATGATATGCACACCAGAACTGTTCACAATGTTGCTTTTTCTTTATGTCACCTCCCCGCCCTTACGCCCCCTTGTCTTTGATCTCTTCTAGGAAGTAACTAACCTTGGGGAATGGTTATACATGTGCACACAGTCCTCCTAAATATTAACCAAGATCCATTCCTTATGTCTGCACCTGGCCATGGAGAGCTCGTTTCTCCTCCCTGATCCCACTTGAAATTGGGTGAGTTAGAGGTGGAGACTGATGGAAAATTTAGGCCTAGCTTCACTTCATCCTGCCCCAAATTCAAACCTTTCCATTCTCACCTTCCATATGCAAATGATGGTGGTGGGGTGGGGGGGGGGGGGGTTTCCTGGGCACCTAGCAGATTTCTGTCCCGTCTGCCCATGTTCCTACCACCTCCTGAGCACTGTGGGGAAGATGGCGGTATGCCCCAGGAAATGGCAGGGACCACCTATTGGAGGGTGAGCTTCCTCCCCCCGTAGCCTGGCCGACTTGTCTAGGCCTACCCCTCTGCTGCTCCACCAGTCTTCAGGATGCTGCAGCACAACAGGCTGTGCCTCTGGTGAGCTCTTGGTGGTGGGAATCCTGTGAGAAATTGGTCAAGCACAGGAACTGTCTCTCTCTCCGCCCACTCCCCACTTCCCCGCCCCAAGCATGGGAAACGATTTGGGCCAGAGTTGAAAGCAGACAGAAGTCCCACCCGTCTGCTACTCCACCCTTTAAAGGAAAAGCGAAGAGGCCGTTTGATTTTGGATCAGCCGTTGCTCAGTGGATAGCACAAGTCTCTGAATCTGAAGCTTGTGGGTACAAGCCCCACTACAGAGATTTGAGCATAGGATTTAGACTGACATTCCACAGTGCAGTACTGAGGGGGTGCTGCACTGTCAGAAGTACTGCCTTTCAGATCAGACCCCTGTCTGCCCTCTTGGATGGATGTAAAAAATCCCATGGCACTATTTCAAAGAAGAGCAGGTGATCTCGCCAATATTTATCCCTCGACCAACTGCACTATAACAGATTATCTGGTTATGGGAGCTTGCTGTGTATAAATTGGCTGCTACATTTTTCTACAACAGTGACCACACTTCAAAAGCACTTCATTGGCCTTAAAGTGCTTTGGGTCTTGAGGTTGTGAAAGGCGCTATATAATGCAAGTCAGACTTCGCGCGAGAGCTGAGTGGTGTCCTATCCTGGCATCCGTGCATTTTCTGATGGCGGTCCACAGCTTGCCATCGGCATTTGGAGGCCGGAATGAGACCAGGAGTGTTTTCCCAGGTCTGTTCTTGCCCATGAGTTCCCCAGAGAGAAAGACGTTAGGCTGAGGTTGGGAGGGAGGAGTCGGTTGAGCCTCAGTATGCGACTGTAACTTCGCACTGAGGTGTGAGTGATGACTAGAAGCACCAAGACAGCACAAAGCGGCCGACAAATGGGCAACTCTGAGGCACCACAGCGCAGACTGCGCCTCTGTCTGGCGTCTTTTGGCCCCCGCCGGAACTTCAGAGGACGTGTGGTTCCTCAATGGTGCAGGTCAGCTCCCTACTCACAGGCTTGACTGGGTCCAATTGATGGGAGTTTTATTGAGGTCAGGCAATTATTGCTGGGAAACGTACCGTCATTAAAACATTTAGTCACATCTTTCATCAGCGGAGACGTGAATGCTTTGTGAGGCGGTGGGCTGGAAACAATGGCATTTATGTGAGGATGGGGGATCTTGTGAGAACTGTTAACCCTTTGCTGCACCTTGTCTGCTCAATGAACAGATAAGAGCTGGTTAAAGAGGCCAGTTCCCTTGAAAACTGACATAGAAAGAGACATTGAGGTGTTGAGCAGTGCAGTAGATTGACACCAGGCTACAAATCCAACCCAGACTGACAGGATGATAGTCTTCTGTCTTGTGTTGGCTACATGAGTCTAGTAATGAATGAACTTGGGCAGTCTCAATCCAGTTTCAAAGGGTCCACATTACAAAAACACCCCCAACTCTGCACTTATTGCATGGAATTTACAGCGCAAGCACAGGCCATTCGACCCAACAAGTCTGTGCTGGTGCTTCTGCCCTACAGACGCCTCCTCCTACCATACCTCATCAACATATCCTTTTATTCCTTCATTTACTTACCTCACTTCTTAAACACATCTATGCTATTCACCTCAGCGACTCCCTGTGGTAGCGAATTTCACATTCTAACCACTCTGAGTTACGAAGTTTCTCCTGGGTTCCTTTATTTTTGGATATATTTTTCCCTGTTCCCTAGTTTTGACATCCCCACAAGTGGAAACATACCTATATCTACTGTATGAAACCCCTTCTTAATCTTTGAGACCTCCATCAGGTCACAACTCAGTCTTCCCTTTTCTGGAGAAGAGTGTCCCAGCCGGTTTAGTCTTTTCTGATAGTTGTACTTCTTCAGTTCTAGTATCATCCTTGTAGATCTTTTTTGTATCTTCTCCAGTGCCTCGATGTCCTTTTTGCAATTTGGAGAGCAGATCTGTTCGCTGTACGCCAAGTGAGGTTTAACCATGGTTCAGTCTCACTCAGAAGAACTGATCGAATAGCTGGTGTGGGAGTTGGACAGTGTCACATTGGTGCAGTAAAGTGGGGTTGAAACACATTGTTTGGGCAGATGGAGCTTTACTCTGCGTCTAACAAGCCTGAACCTGACCTGGGCCTACTTGTTGCTGTCAGTGTCTCAAAAGCTTACATAAGTTTACTTTGACAAGCTCAACATTCACCAAGTTGTTTTTAAATTAACTAAAACATTAATAAAGCCCATTATTGAATGCTGAACAATGGAGTGGTGACAGCTTTGAGGACAATCTTTGAGAAAGCAAGTTGGACTAGCTGTGCCTCATTCTTTGAAGGGCTGGTTTTTGTGTCCAGGCTCCCCACCTCCCACTCCCAGTTTAAATTTACAGTGTTGTTCAGTGTTGGTGGAGCATCTAAAAGGAAACGCGAATGATCGTTTATGGCAGCAGAATAGCTTTCAAACTTTCGTTGCTAGTTTTTCGCCTACCCCACCCCTTCGACTTCACCAAGCTAGATGAGGAGAAGCTGTTGAAAACTTTACCCCCTTCTCTTCCAGCGCTTGATCCCCTCGGAGGCCCGGCAAGGTAGTTTCTGGAATCCTCAGTGCTCCCGAGAAGGCTTATCCTCCAAAGGACTTTATCGTAACTTTAGTTGGGGCACAGGAGGTAAACCTATCCATGGCAATCCAGTGTCTTACATTGCCTCCTTTGAACATGCATACATCCATATGAATGAGAAACAGGAGCAGGCCATTCAGCCCCTCGAGCCTGCTCTGCAATTTGCTAAGATCATGGCTGATTTGATGATGGCCTCAACTCCAAATATTTGTGCTCATTGCGGTAGTGGGTGTAAAGTTGTAGAATGGAATTAATTTCTATTAGTGTTTGCATTGTGTGCTCCCAGGTTCAGGCATAGGGCAGAGCATGTGTAGAGTAAAGCCCACTCAATACTGCCAGAGAGAAGAGGCATTTGTGTCAGCTATGGCTCAGTGGGCAGCACACTCACCTCTGAGTCAGAAGGTTGTGGGTTCACGTCCCATTCCAGAGACTTGAGCACAAAATCAAGGCTGATGGAAGTGCTGTCTTTCAGATAAGATGTTAAACGAAGGCCTCGTCTGCCCTCTCCTTTGCCCTGGACAATATTTACTCCTCAATCAACAACACTGAAAACAGACTATCTACTCATCATTAGGTTGCTGTGTGCAATTTGGCTACCGTGTTTTCTACATTACAACAGTGACTATACTTTAAAAACTAAATAATTGGCTGGAAAGTGCTTTCAGAAAGCCTGAGGTTGTGAAAAGTGCTATAAAAATGCAAGTCTTTTTTTTCTTTTACCACAACCTCAGAAGAGCAGCCCCTACTGCATTCCTGTGATATTTCTTTCTCCCCTCCAAGTCCTCTTCAGCAGTCTGATGCCAGATTTCCGCCTTCAGTTATAAAATGGTTCAAACTCAGTTTTCTTGACTCACCGTATCCCAAAATGTAATAATCGCACTAGAATTTCCAGTCCAGCCTGATTTGCATAATTATTCACATCTCCAGATGCATGCTGAGGTGGTTCAAGAGAATGGCAGCACTGTTATAAGAACAAAAGAACAGAGGAACTAGGAGCAGGAGTAGGCAATTCAGCCCCTCGAGCCTGCTCCGCCATTCAATACAATTATGGCTGATCTCATCTCGGCCTCAACTCCACTTTCCCGCCCGTTCTCCATAACCCTTCAACCCATTTCTAATTAAAAATCTGTCCATCTCCTCCTTAAATTTACTCAATGTCCCTGTATCCACCACACTCTGGGGTAGTGAATTCCACAGACTCACGACCCTTTGAGAGAAGTAATTTCTCCTCATCTCTGTTTTAAATCTGCTACCCCTCATCCTAAAATTATGACCTCTCGTTCTAGATTGCCCCACAAGAGGAAACATCCTCTCTGCGTCTGCTTTGTCAATCCCCTTAATCATCTTATATACCTCAATTAGATCTCCTCTCATTCTTCTAAACTCTAGAGAGTAAAGGCCTAAACTGCTCAATCTAGTGTACCTCCTCTGAACTGCCTCCAATGCAACTACATCCTTTCTCAAGTATTCCTTTAGCAATAAATGCCAAAATTCCATTTGCCTTCCTTATCACCTGCTGTACCTGCAAACTAGTTTTCTGTGATTCATGCACTAGGAAACCCAGATCCCTCTGCACCGAAACACTCCGAAGTTTCTCTCCATTTAGTTAATTTGCCTTTCTAGTCTTCCGACCAAAATGGATAACCTCACACTTATCCACGTTAAAATTCATCTGCCAAATTTTGGCCCATTTATCTAATTATCCATATCCATTTGTAGATTTCTTTATTGCAACTTACTGTCCCACCGATTTTAGTGTCATCTGCAGATCTGGCTATGGTACCTTCTATCCCTGCATCCAAGTCATTAATATAGATCGTAAATAGTTGGGGCCCGAGGATTGAACCCTGTGGCACCCCACTAGTTACATCTTGCCAACCAGAAAAAGGCCCATTTATCCCGACTCTCTGTTTTCTGTTGGTTAGCCAATCCTCTATCCAAGCCAATAAATTTCCCCTAACCCCCTGTGAACTTATCTTGTGTATTAATCTTTTGTGCAGCACTTTATCAAATGCCTTCTGGAAGTCCAGATATACTACATCTACAGGATCCCCATTATCCACTTTACTTGTTACATCTTCGAAGAACTCTAGCAAATTAGTCAAACACAATTTACCCTTCATAAAACCATGCTGACTCTGATGGACTGCGTTTTGACATTCTAAATGTCCTGTTATTACTTCCTTAATAATGGATTCTAACAATTTCCCAACGACAGATGTCAAACTAACGGGTCTATAGTTTCCTACTTTCTGCCTCCCTCCCTTTTTGAATAAGTGCGTTACATTAGCTTTTTTCCAATCCACTGGAACCTTTGCCATATCCAGAGAATTTTGGAATATTGTAACCAATGGATTCACCATCTCCACTGCCACTTCCTTTAAGACCCTAGGATGTAGGCCATCAGGCCCTGGGGACCTGTCTGCCTTCAATCCCGATAGTTTGCTCAGTACTTTTTCCCTAGTGATGATGATTGTTCTAAGTTCCTCCCTTTTTATAACCTCTGCATTACCTGGTACTATTGAGATGGTACTAATGTCCTCCACCATGAAAACTGAAGCAAAATACTGATTTAGTGTCCCTGCCATTTCTGTGTTCCCTTCTATTAACTCCCCAGTCTCATGCTCCAAGGGACCAATATTCACTTTAGCTACTCTCTTCCCTTTTATATACTTATAGAAGCTTTTGCTATCCGTTTTTATATTTTGCGCTAATTTTCTTTCATAATTTACCTTTGCTCTTTTTATTACTTTTTTAGTAACCCTTTGTTGATCTTTAAAAGTTTCGCAATCTTCCAGCCTGCCACTGGCCTTTGTAGTATGGTATGCCTTAGTTTTTGTCTTTATGTTATCCTTAACTTCCTTGCTCAGCCATGGATGTTTTTTCCTCCTTCTAGAATCTTTCTTCCTCTCTGGAATATATTTTACTTGGGATAACTTGAATATCTCCTTAAACATCTGCCACTGCTCATCAACTGTCCTACCTTGTAGTCTTCCTGCCCAGTCCACAAGGGCCAAATCTGTCCTCATGCCTTTGTTTAACTCCAGAACGCTCATGTGGGACTCCAGCTTCTCGCCCTCAAACTGAATTTGAAATATTAGCATGCCGTGATCACTTTTCCCTAGAGGATCCTTAACAATGAGATTATTTATTAATCCCACCTCATTACACAACACCAAATCTAGAATAGCCTGCTCCCTGGTTGGTTCCACAACATATTGCTCAAAAAACAATCTCTGATACATTCAATGAACTCTCCCTTGAGGCTACCCTTGCCAATTTGACTAATCCAGTCTATATGCATATTACAGTCACCCATGATTATTGCCGTACCTTACTTACAAGCCCCCAGTATTTCCTGGTTTATACTGTGCCCCACTGTGGAACTACTGTTTGGGCGACCTATAGATTACTCCCACCAGTGACTTCTTTCCCTTGCTATTTCTTATTTCTACCCAGACTGATTCTACACCTTGATCTCCGGTGCCTATATCGTTTCTCACCTCAGCACTGATCCCTTCCTTTACTAACAAAGCTACACCACCTCCTTTTCCTTCCTGTCTATCCTTCTGAAATAATTAGGACCCTTGGATATTCAATTCCCAAACATGGTGTCCCTTCAACCACGTCTCAGTAATCGCCACTAAATCATGCCCATTCGTCTCTATTTGCGCTGTTAACTCATTTATTTTATTCCGAATGCTTTGTGCATTCAGATACAAAGCCTTTAGTTTTGTTCTATTATTACATTTCTCTACTGTTGTATGATTCCTTGGTGCAATATGATGTTCACCTATGAGGCAAATTGTCTGCAAGTCAAATGTAAAGGGATGGGGGCAATTAAAGGGGTGTGTCTTGGAATGGGGGGTGGGTGGTAGGGGCTCAAAAATTGAGAGAGCTTCTGGAAAGCATTAACAGGCATTTTTGCCCAGGCTAAAGGAGTGTGGGGTTAAGAATTAGCAGACCAGGATTAAAGGTGGATTAGCAGGCAAATGCAGTTCTCCTTGATGTCGAGGTGGTGATGTATGAGATGTTTGTGGGGAGTGGGTCAGCACTGTCCCAGGGTGGTGGGGGGGCTGGTGGTGGTCAGCACCGTCCCAGGGGGTTGGTAGAGAGGGTGGTGTTGGAACCATCCTGGGGGTGGGTGCGGGTCGAGGGTCAGCGCTACAGCACCCCATCAAGACCGAGAAAGAAAAGCGTCAGCCTCTGAAACAGATTGCTGATTTGTGCCATATCACTTCTCGGTTGAGTGCGCTAGAGGTTCATCATTTCAGAATTGGGAGAAGACTGCGCGAGCTCACTTCTCATCAGCCGTCTGGAGCTGGTAGTGAAAGGAGACGTTTACTTTGAAACCAGTGACAGCCAGTTTAATGAAAGATTTCTTTATCAGTCTTGCTTGTTTCTGACTGCAATTCCTGAGATACAGGCTTTCATTCTTTCTCTGCCTGTTTGTATCTCTCTCTCACACACTGCTCGCCGCTTGTCATTCTGTATGTCCGTTTCTCACTTGATCCTGTCTGCCTGATGCCCGTGTACCTCTCCTATCCCTCTGTCTGATTTCTTCTTGCTGACCCTGTGTGCAGCCATATTATTAGTGTTTACTGTTAGTTGAATGAGTGACTTCTGACCAGCAAACTTTAATCCCCATCCCTTCATCCCACTCGGCCTCTGCCTCCCATTCCTTGGATTCAAGAGCAGGTGCTTGACTCTGTGATTTTTGGATGGGTGTTTTCTTTCCATTGAAGATTTTCCAAAGCAGCTGCATATTTCTGAGTGGGTGCTCTGCAAAGACTGTTGTCTATTCAGTCCCACACAGTTCAGTTCAGATCAAATTGCTGGACCCACCCAGCCAAATAGAACTGATTGGCGAAGGGGTCAGGGGACTAGATTGCACTGATTGTTAGACGGAGCCTCGCAGTGTCGAGGAAAGGAAAGTGAGCGTCCGTGGGTGGAATTGTGCTGTAACTCGATATCCAGCCTCTAGGATGAGATCTTGGGATTTTTTTGGAGTGGAGTTTTGAAAACCAGACTTGTACTTTTTTGTAAGCTACTTTGGGAGGGGAGGCTATCTATTCCCCCATTTGCTGATGTCAGAGAAAGGCTCAGTAACAGTAGGCTGGAAAATAGTCCTCTTAATCCACCCTGGTCTTTTGACAGTATGGTACCTCAAACAAGCTTCAGAAGATGCAGGAGCCATTTGGATGCGAATATGATGCAGACAGAGACAGACACGGTTGGGCTGCAGGTGTGCGTCTGGGATTAAGCACTTGACAATCCATTATTTGCCACGGTCAGTCAACAGTGAGATACAGCATTTTGAGATAAAATAGGATCTAGGTTGCAAACCATTGAAGTGAATAGAAATTGAGTTGTTATTTCACAGTGAGGCTCACAGAAAGAATTGGATTTTCTTTGTATTAAAAAGCATCCTGCGTTAGTTTAAATAAGAGACCTGTAACCCAGCATTAGGTGGAATTTGTCATGTAATATGTGCGTCCTTCCACCCCACTTTGTCAAGAGCGCTGATTCTGGCTGTGGTCCAGTTTCATGGGTGCCCTCTGCCCTCTGGTGTCTCACCCAGTGTGACCATTCCTCATGTGCAAGTGTAGACCGTGAATGTGGGAATGCCATGCGACAATTTTAAAC
Organism: Heterodontus francisci; assembly: GCF_036365525.1. Lineage (NCBI taxonomy): Eukaryota > Metazoa > Chordata > Chondrichthyes > Heterodontiformes > Heterodontidae > Heterodontus > Heterodontus francisci. Next base: position 51,631,925 of record NC_090400.1, read on the forward strand.
CTTAACATCCACTTTCCAGTAGGGAACACTGGATAGCGATCAGAATGATTGACCTCAACCCCCACCCTCAGTCCAGAGGGACTGAGGCCAGTTGTAGCTCCTCTACCAACACCGCCACCCCCTTCCCCCCCCCTCCCCCCCCCCCCACTAACCCTCAACCACCAAGTTGCAGTCCATTAACTCAACCCAGATCGGGGAATGAGCTCAGCAGCCTCGTAGCCTTACTCATTAGCACACTTGACGTTGTACTTAGAAACTGAGCCGTCAGGGTAAATTCCATCCAGCTTTCATTGGTTCGATTGGGGAGGCGACAAGACATTAGCTGGCCAATTGGAGGTTGAATTCAAGCCATGTGATAACTACAGAGAACATGCAGAGATTTCCCAGCAGCCTTTTCACCAGTCGCATCAGTTTTCCCATTCACAATGGTTGCTTTGGTCTCCATTCCAGCCAGCCGGGCTCCACTTGACTAGATACACAGAGCAAAAACTAGAGGCTAACAATACAAGATAGTCACTCAGAAATCAAATTGGGAATTCAGAAGAAACTTTTTTTTTTTTTACACAGAGAGTGATGAGAATGTCAAACTTGCTACCACAGGGAGTGGTTGAGGGGAATAGCATAGATGCATTTAAGAGGAAACTAGAAGGAGAAAGGAATACGAGGCTATGTTGATGGAGTTAGATGAGGAAGGATGGGAGGAGGCATGGACTAGTTGGGCAGAATGGCCTATTTCCGTGCTGTATATTCTGTGTAATTCTATATAACTACACATAGGTATTTGCTTTGCCTGTGAAGAGACAATTAAAGACACTTGATATCAGTTACTCTTACAGAGCTTTTTTTCCCTTCCTCCCCCAACATGGTTTGACTGCCTCCCTTTGAAAGTAGTGTTTTGCCAGTGGCATTTTCTGGCCAGTCTGTGCAAGTTCTAAAAGGAGGCTAAAACTGTGCATAACACGTTACAGACAGATGAACAGTCACTTGGGAAATAGTTGTCACCTAGCTGATTAAGAGTGCAGGGACCCAACGCTTATAGAGAACATTACATGTAGGCCAATCCACTTTTAATGGCACTGAGTTATACCCGCTGACATTACCGGACAAGCAGGAGCTAATAGCAGGAAGTATAGTGGCACAGTGGTTAGCACCACAGCCTCACAGATCCAGTGACCTGGGTTCAATTCTGGGTACTGCCTGTGTGGAGTTTGCAAGTTCTCCCTGTGTCTGCGTGGGTTTTCTCCGGGTGCTCCGGTTTCCTCCCACAAGCCAAAAGACTTGCAGGTTGGAAGGTAAATTGGCCATTATAAATTGCCCCTAGTATAGGTAGGTGGTAGGGAAATATAGGGACAGGTGGGGATGTGGTAGGAATATGGGATTAGTGTAGAATTAGTATAAATGGGTGGTTGATGGTCGGCACAGACTCGGTGGGCCGAAGGGCCTGTTTCAGTGCTGTATCTCTAAACTAAACCCATACTACTGAGGAAGAATGCAACTGCTTCACAATACATTGAGCGATTTACCAAGCAGTTTCAATCACTGAGAGGTATGGGTAAAACCCGCCTCTGTTGGCATGAAATTGGCCATGTGCCATACCAGTGGGAGATCGATGGGTAAGAAACATAATCATAATAGAGGTGCCAAGCAGAGGCTGCCCTGTGAAGACCATGCTCCATCCCATCCCCTTATTTAGAGGCTCCAATGTTCATCTTAATGGTCTTTTGTCTGTACAGATAAACACCTTTGACTGCAAGTCAATCAGGGAGTGGTCTGTACGTAATGTGTTTGAGGCCCTGTGGGAAAAAATGTTGGTGGATCCTGTCGGATGGTACCCCGAGCAGACTGCCAAACTCATTTGGCGGAATGCCTCATCGCCAGAACTTTCAAACAAACACCAAGACGTAGCTTGGCTGGTGGTGAGAAGGGCCCTCCCCATCAGATCCTTCCTGCACACCCGGACTCTCACCACCTCCGCACGCTGCCCTCGAGGTGGCTATGGTGGGGAAGAGACTGTTGTCCACCTCCTTCTGGAATGTGCCTTCGTCAAGCAGGTCTGGAAAGAGATGCAGTGGTTTTTGTCGAGGTTCATCCCGAGCAGCTCTGTAACACAGGAGTCTGTGCTCAACGGGCTGTTCCCAGGGACGCACACCGAGATAAACATCAACTGCTGCTGGAGGAACATCAGCTCGGTGAAAGACGCTCTTTGGTCTGCCCGAAACCTGCTGGTCTTCCAGTACAAAGAGTTGTCCACAACCGAGTGTTGCAGACTGACACATTCCAAGGTTCAGGACTACGTGCTGAGGGACGCACTAAAGCTTGGGGCAGCCGCAGCAAAGGCTCAATGGGGAAAGACCACTGTCTCAGGCACCTCCCGCCGTAGTACACCGAGGGGCTGGAAACTGTGAAAACCACCTTGGTCAGTTTGCACCAGAGAATGTTTGTTACGAAATGTAAATGTACATTGTAAATACAACCTGTAATGCTAAGTGTAGAGAGACACCTCATGTGTTGTACTGAAAGAAACTGATCCGTATTGCACCTTATGTAATATCAAATTTGAACTGTTAGGTAATGTACTTGTACAAATTTTTAGGACTAAAGTGTATTTTTGGGGAAAAATGGATTTTTGTCTTGGTCGAAAAGTCCATCTTAATTTAACTCTTTGAGGATTGAGCAACCAGTTTGGCTACCAAATTTTAAAACATTAAAAAAAAACTTATTTTAATTGCTGAATTGTGTTGCGTGACAGCTGTGTTATGGGATGGCAGGCTTATTCTGTCCTTTGCCAGTTCTTGGAACGGTAGAAACAGCAGACATTTCTGGGACCATAAATACAAGATAGTTACTAATAAATCCAGTAGAAAAATGAGAAATTTCTTTACTCAGAGTGGAATTCGCAACCTCAGGAAGTGGTTGAGGCAAACAGCTTAGATACTTTCAAAAGGAAACTAGATGAGTACATGTTAGAAAGATATGTTGAAATACTGAAATGAGATAGATGGAATGGGAGGAGATTCGTCTGGAGTATAAACACTGACTAGTTGGGCCGAATGACTTGTTTTTGTGCTGTATATTCAGTGCAATTTCTGTCTGCTGTGTCCCAGGTTTCTCTGGTTGAAATATAGATGCTGACACAGAGCTAGCCAGGTCAAATTCTGGGTACTGCCTGTGTTGAGTTTACAAGTTCTCCCTGTGTCTGCGTGGGTTTCCTCCGGGTGCTCCGGTTTCCTCCCACATGCCAAAGACTTGCAGGTTGATAGGTAAATTGGCCATTATAAATTGCCCCTAGTATAGGTAGGGTGGTAGGGAAATATAGGGACAGATGGGGATGTGGTAGGAATATGGAATTAGTGTAGGATTAGTATAAATGGGTGGTTGATGGTCGGCACAGACTCGGTGGGCCGAAGGGCCTGTTTCAGTGCTGTATCTCTAAATAAAAAAAAAAATAAATAAAAAAATAAAGCAGTATCACCGCTTTGTTACCGAACTGGTCTCTAAGACGATCTCCTCCAGCCAAACTGGTTTACATGGCTGCCCATGAGCCGGGCACTTTATTGCTTTGAGTACAGCACCACCGAGCTCTCTGATTATTGGATATTAAAATATGTGTATCTAACCTGAGTTGCTTTTTATCTTGCAGGTAGAAGATGCCATGCTAATGTTTGATAAGACAACTAACAGGCATAGAGGTAAGTCAGAGCTTCCAGCACAAACCCCAATCTTTGGTAATGTGAATCCAGTGCCACTTTTGCATTACAGCAGGGTTGGGGAACCATGTACTCCAGCCTTACTCATGTATACAGGGAGAATGCCAATGCAGCGACCTCAGTGTGCACCAGTTTAATGTCGAGGATCATGGTGCAATGGCCCCATTTGCTTTACGTCAGTATTCCGTAGGCCTGAAACTCATTATATGGCTCCAACTTTGCTGAAGAGGTTTTAAGGCATTAGGATGGATGAGTCAGCAGGGTTAGAGAAGTGTGTGGGCGACCGTGTCCTGAATTAGCTTCAGTAGGTTTGATGCCAGCCGGACAGGCTAAGTAAACGCAGAATGGTACATGTTCCAGTCCAGAGTCCACCTTGTACAAAGGCAATCTGGACTGTTGAGGGAAAATTAATTCACACGTTATTGGAAAATATTATTCAAAATATTCTGACACCTTAATACTATCATAATTCCTTTGTTCCTATAAGAAGACTGCTGAAGAACACTATTGATGTTGCGATTTTGAAACTGGTACCTGCCTCTGAGCCAGAATCGTGCACGAGCTCAGGTGTCTGTATGTTGTAATATCCAGGGACTTGTGGAGAAAGGATTCTGCCGTCTGACTGTGCTGTCTGTCTTATTTAGTTAAACATACCACAATTGCACAGTTCTGGTCTCTGTGTTACAAAAAAGGATCTAGAGGTGCTAGGGGAGGTGCATAATAGTTCTGGTATCATCCGTGTAAATCTATCAGGAAAGACTGAACAGAAGGTGGAGATGTGACCTGATAGAGGACTTTCTATTACAATGAAGGGGTTCGATAAGGTCGTCATATAGAAAATGGTGGAGTTTTAAACAAATGGTCATAAATATAAGATAGTCACTAATAAATCTAATGAAAAATGTAGGAGAAACTTCTGTATCCAGAGAGTGGTGAGAATGTGGATCTTGCTGCCACATGGAGTAGTTGAAGTGAATAGCATGGATGCATTTAAGGGGAAGCCAGATAAAAACATGTGGCAGAAAGGAATAGAAGGATGCGTTGATAAGTTTGTATGAAGTACGGTGGGAGGAAGCTCGTGTGGAGCATAAACACCAGCATTGGGCCAAAAGATCTGTTCTGTGTTGTATCACTCTATGATATAATTGGTCAAGCTGTTCAGAAAGCATCAGTCTGTAAGCAGTGTAGGCCTCCTGCACATGCTCAGATGAAGCAGCCAGGCTGCATTGTACAGTGTCAATATGTTCAAAATACCACAAATGCCTTTCTGAGGAGAGAAGGGGTTGGGGGATATGGTGAGTAGGTGTGGGGCTGGGGTCATCCAGAAAGAGTTGGTCTTGTTGGATCCTTGCTTTTTAAACATTCTGTGTCCTTGCACCCGTTCACTTGTTTAACGTTTATTTTGAAATTGGATTTGAAGTGATTGTGAGGCATTGTCCTCCTGGATGGTGCTTTTGTCAATCAAAAATGTGAGTGGGCTGGGCCAGGACGTGACTGGGAAAGGCACGAGAGTTTGATTGGCTCGGAAACCCCCACAGGTAAGGTCAGGAAATCTCATTTACTTGGGGCAAGATCTTAAGAATGTAGACAGTCATCAAATATCAGGTCATTAGTTAGGTAAAGGGGTATCAATGGATATGGAGCAAAGGTAGGAAAATGGAGTTGAGGTGAAGATTGGCCATGATCTAATTGAATGGTGGAACAAGGCTGAATGGCTTCTTCCTGTTCCTAATGTTACTACTTAGGCCATGGCAGTTCGGACTTGTGACTCGAGGCATAGAAACATAGAAAATAGGAGCAGGAGTAGGCCATTCGGCCCTTCGAGCCTGCTCCGCCATTCATTGTGATCATGGCTGATCATCCAACTCAGTAGCCTGTTCCCGCTTTCGCCCCATACCCTTTGATCCCTTTAGACCCAAGAGCTATATCTAACTCCTTCTTGAAAACACACTGTTTTGGCCTCAACTGCTTTCTGTGGTAGCAAATTCCACAGGCTCACCACTCTCTGGGTGAAGAAATTTCTCCTCATCTCAGTCCTGAAAGGTTTACCCCGTATCCTTAAACTATGACCCCTGGTTCTGGACTCCCCCACCATCGGGAATATCCTTCCTGCATCTAGCCTTTCAAGTGCTGTTAGAATTTTATAGGTTTCTATGAGATCCCCCCTCACTCTTCTGAACTCCAGCGAATATAATCCTAACTGACTCAATCTCTCCTCATACGTCAGTCCCGCCATCCCAGGAATCAGTTTGGTAAACCTTCGCTGCACTCCCTCTATAGCAAGAACATCCTTCCTCAGATAAGGAGACCAAAACTGCACACAATATTCCAGGTGTGGCCTCACCAAGGCCCTGTATAATTGCAGCAAGACATCCCTGCTCCTATACTCGAATCCTCTCGCTATGAAGGCCAACGTACCATTTGCCTTTTTTACCGCCTGTTGGACCTGCATGCTGACCTTCAGAGAGTGGTGTATGAGAACACCCAGGTCTCGCTGCATATTCCCCTCTCTCAGTTTATAGCCATTCAGATAATAATCTGCCTTCCTGTTTTTGCTACCAAAGTGGATAACCTCACATTTATCCACATTATATTGCATCTGCCATGCATTTGCCCACTCACTCAACTTGTCCAAATCACCCTGAAGCCTCTCTGCATCCTCCTCACAACTCACCCTCCCACCCAGTTTTGTGTCATCTGCAAATTTGGAGATATTACATTTGGTTCCCTCATCTAAATCATTAATGTATATTGTGACTAGCTGGGGTCCTAGCATCGATCCCTGCGGTACCCCACTAGTCACTGCCTGCCATTCGGAAAAAGACCCATTTATCCCTAATCTTTGTTTCCTCTCCACCAACCAATTTTCTATCCATCACAATACACTACCCACTAATCTCATGCGCTTTAATTTTACATGCTAATCCCTTATGTGGGACTTTGTCGAAAGCCTTCTGAAAGTCCAAATAAACCACATCCACTGGCTCCCCCTAATCAACTCTACTAGTTACATCCTCGAAGAATTCTAATAAATTTGTCAAGCATGATTTCCCTTTTGTAAATCCATGCTGACTCTGCCCGATTCTCTACCATTGTTCTCTTAAGTGCTCTGCTATAAAATCTTTGATAATGGACTCCAGAATTTTTCCCACTACCGACATCAGGCGGTCCGGTCTATAATTCCCTGCTTTCTCTCTACCTCCCTTTTTAAATAGTGGGGTTACATTAGCTACCCTCCAATCTGTAGGAACAGTTCCAGAGTCTATAGAATCTTGGAAGATAACCACCAAAGCATCCACTATTTTTTATTTAGAGATACAGCACTGAAACAGGCCCTTCGGCCCACTGAGTCTGTGCCGACCAACAACCACCCATTTATACTAACCCTACAGTAATCCCATATTCCCTATCACCTCCCTACACTAGGGGCAATTTACAATGGCCAACTTACCTATCACTTGCAAGTCTTTGGCGGTGGGAGGAAACCGGAGCACCCGGCGAAAACCCACACGGTCACAGGGAGAACTTGCAAACTCCGCACAGACAGTACCCAGAATCAAACCCGGGTCCCTGGAGCTGTGAGGCTGCGGTGCTAACCACTGCCGCCCATTTCTTTGTGATGACCAAGTGATGGCATTGGTATTGAGAAGACTTCACTACAGCGGAGGCACTGAAACTTCCCCTCCCCCGTGCTCTCAGAACTCCTCCACACTCTCGAATGGCTTGACGAGACTCAGCCCCCCCCCTTCTCACAGTTGGAGGATCAGGGGATGCCTCTCACATGAGCTCTCGCTGCAGATAACCATGGTGATAGGCTAGTGCTTCATATTGGCACCGTGAGTCAATGCCATTCATACTTCGCTGGTAGAGTTTATAATATATTCTGTCTTTTTTTTTGGGTTGCTGTTTAATGAAACAAAAAGTATTGCAATATCATCCTCACAGAGGATGAGATACTTCAAATGTAGGAATCAAGTGGCAGTAATTTGGTGCTAATAGCTGTTTAGTTGGAAGGGCTAACTGAAGTGGTGCAACTGAGAATAATGTGGGCCAATTTGACACTTCAAAAAAAATCCGCAAAGCTTGATAATGATGCCAGGTAGGGGTTTATGTGGGCATTGCATGATGCATTTCTCTTAAGTCTACATTAATTAGGTTAAAAGGGAATAAGCTATTGCCCAGGTTAAAAAAAAAAGTCACAGCCAATATTCCTAATGTTCAAAAATGAAAAACAGGCTGTGGTGTAGGATTGTAATCTGCCCACCTGCATAAATTGCTTCAAATACAAATGGCCTGGTTACCGCAGGCGATGAGAGGAGATAAAATGAGTCCTGGAATAATGAAGAAAGATTGGCATTTGTTTCACACCTTTCACAATCTCAGGATGTCTGCAAGTGCTTTACAGCCCATGAAGTGTGTTTTTTTTTTTAAATAGCGTAGTCACTGTTGTAATATAGGAAACACTGCAGCCAATTTACACACAGCAAGCTCCCACAAAATGTGATAATGATCAGATAATCTGTTTTCAGTGGTGGTGATTGAGAGATGAGTATTGGACAGGACAATGGGGAGAACTCGTCCTGCTCCCGCCCCACTCCGCTTTTCTTTGCAGTGGTGCCAAGGGACCTTTTATGTCCACTTGAGAGGCCAGACATATTTAACGTCTCATTCGAAAGACGGCTCAAAGTTGGGGAAGTTTTTCAGTGCCCATGCAGGTTGATTTATAAGCATATCTGCTTATTCAAGAGTTTCAGCTCAGATTAATAGCAGGTTTAATCAGTGAGTTTACTGCATTTAAACACAAGGGGGAATTATTGGGACTTGAAGCCACGACTTTCTGACAAAGGGGTGATATTCCAACCACTGGGAGCCAAAAAGGCTGGCACCTTAAAAAAAAAACTCCATGCCATAAGCGTTTAGCTCCTGCACATGTACCATTAGCTTCTGTATAGGTTGTGTTTTAATACACTGGGACTGCTTTGTCAGGGTCGCCCATACCCGACAGTTAATAGAGATTAAAAAGAGAAAATGTTGCAAATGTTCAGCATCTGTGGAGAGGGAAGCGGAGTTAACATTTCACGTTAATCAACGACTCCATTGCCAGCAGATCTCCAGTGCCATTGCTTGTAGCGAGCCCGGGAATATGCTAAAATGTGACATCTGAATTGTGACAGGAGCTAAATGTGACATTATATGCCAGATTTTAAAAATATTTTTAATTTGCTGCATTTGCTTCTAAAATTGATGTCTGTTCCGTCACTAACAGAAGCAGCATGCTCTGAACCAGGACTGACATTTCAGATGATTGAAATGCAGATTAGCGATCATTTTGCATTTAAACAATATCGTTTATTTTTAGACTATGTTTGATACCGCAGTAGTGGAACAGGCTGAAGTAATTCTGTTATTCATTTTTACAAAGGAAAACCTCACTTTAAGCACAGGAGGAGCAGGCTATAATCAGCATGCTATTATTAAATATAGTCGTCTTGCAAGTTTGCGCTCCCAGTGCAAAGGCTTTGTGCGTTTGGGAGCACATATTGGCAGTATGACATGGAGGTTAGTGCATCCGCTGTGAATTTGTGTCTATTATATTTTCCTTGAAGCGGCCAACACCCCCAGCTTATACACACTACTGAGTCAGCGGCGCTTGAGATGGCTTGGCCATGTGAGCCGCATGGAAGATGGCAGGATCCCCAAAGACACATTGTACAGCGAGCTCGCCACTGGTATCAGACCCACCGGCCATCCATGTCTCCGTTATAAAGACGTCTGCAAACGCGACATGAAATCGTGTGACATTGATCACAAGTCGTGGGAGTCAGTTGCCAGCATTCGCCAGAGCTGGCGGGCAGCCATAAAGACAGGGCTAAATTGTGGCGAGTCGAAGAGACTTAGTAGTTGGCAGGAAAAAAGACAGAGGCGCAAGGGGAGAGCCAACTGTGCAACAGCCCCAACAAACAAATTTCTCTGCAGCACCTGTGGAAGAGCCTGTCACTCCAGAATTGGCCTTTATAGCCACTCCAGGCGCTGCTTCACAAACCACTGACCACCTCCAGGCGCGTATCCATTGTCTCTCGAGATAAGGAGGCCCAAAAGAAAGAGAGAAAGAAAGGCGCTGCTTCACAAACCACTGACCACCTCCAGGCGCGTATCCATTGTCTCTCGAGATAAGGAGGCCCAAAAGAAAGAAAGAAAAAGAAAAAAAAGAAAGAAAAAAATATTACTAGACTAAATTCAGTGTTGCCCACTGTCTAGAAGCCCCGGTGTACGGAGACTGACGAGGAGTAAACGGGAGTGAGATGTTTTTAAAAAATTACCAATACTAACCCCCCCCCAAACAAACAATTCCAACATCAGAATCAGCACCAGATTTTAAGGGGCATTTTAAAGGAGGAGGGAGAGGCTTTAGGGCCTGGCGCCTAGGCAACTGAACGCCAATTATGGCCAACTCAACTGGTCCTTTGGGTGATGGGATCCACTGTGCTTTCCATGTAAGGCTACATCACCTCAGAACTCTGCGGACGAACCAGGCATCTACCTCCAGCACACCTTGCTTCATACACTCCCACATCACCACTTCAATCCTACCTCACGGTATATGGGTTCCTTTCTCTGGTACTGTTGTTTCTCACGATGCTGTAAAGTCAGGAAGCTGTGCAGTCTGACACTTGGTTAGATCACACTTGGATTATTGTGCACAGTTCTAGTCTCCACATAATACAAAAGGTAGAGAGGCACTGGAGATAGTACAAAGATTTACAATGCGATACCAGAATGTAGAGGGGTTATAATTATCAGGAAAGGCTGAAAAGGCTGGGACTCTTCTCTTAAAAAAGAGAAGACTGAAGGGTGATGGAATAAATAAAATTATGAAAGGGTTTGATTGAGTAGAGGTAGAGGAATTGTGTTCACTTGTGGGGAAGTCAAAAACTAGAGGCTATAAATGTAAGATAGTCACTAATAAGTATAATCAGGAATTCAGGAGAAACTTCTTTATCAAAAGAATGTTAAGAATGGAACTCGCTACCACAGGGAGTAGTTGAGATGAATAACATAGATGCAGTCAAAGGGAAGCTAGATAAACCCATGAGCGAGGAAAGGAATCGGAGGTTATGCTAACCAGGTGAGACGAGTGCACTTTAGGAAAGTTGTGAGGGCATTGGAGAGAGTGCAGAAAACTTTCACGAGAGTGGTTTCAGGGATGAGGAGCTTCAATTATGAAGATAGATTGGAGAAGTTAGGACCGTTTTCCTTGGAGAAGAAAAGGCCGGGAGGTGATTTGATAGAGGTATTCAAAATCATGAGGGATCTGGACAGAGTGGATTGGGAAAAACTGCTCCCACTCGTGAAAGGATCAAGAATGAGAGGGCACAGATTTAAGGTAATGGGTAAAAGCGACATGAAAAACTTATTCGCGCAGCGAGTGGTTAGGATCTGGAATATACCGCCTGAGAGTGTGGTGGAGTCAGATTCCATTGAAGCGTTCAAAAGGGAATTAGACTGTTATATGAAAAGGAAGATTGTGCAGGGTTGTGGGGAGAAGCGGGGGAATGGCGCGAGGTGAATTGTTCATCCAGAGAGCCGGTGCAGACATGATGGGCTGAATGGCCTTCTTCTGTGCTGTAATAATTGTGTGAGGTAGAGTGGGAGGAGTCTCATGTGGAGCATAAACACCAGCATGCACCATTTGGGCTGAATGGCCTGTTTCAGTTCTGTACATTCTGTGTAATTTGATGTAGTTCATGTTTGCAGTTGGCTATAATGCTGAACATGTGGCGATAGATTGATCCGTGTGGGGCCAGTGACAGAAAACAGGACATTTACAAACCAGGACTGACACTACAGATGATCTAAATGTAGATGAGCAATTGTTTTGCATTTAAATGATAAAAGTTTATTTTTAGATAGGGCAGCAGCTCGGGAGAAAAGAATTGGCAGAAATCACTTTAATATATCTGGCAAAAACACTCGCTTTCAACACACTGGCAAGATTATAATCGTTGCTTATTTTAAAATGAAAATGTACTTTATTGCTATTGAATATAAAGTTACAAATTAAATAGAATAGTGGGCCCAGAAGACCCAAAGCTGTTTCTGTCAAATAATGTGTTTGCTGAAATGTTCATCTGCTATTATTCACAGCTTCTGAACAGATTCCTTGGTGCTAAATTTAGAAATGCTTCCTTTTTGTCAGTTTAAAGGAAGGCTGTTATTTGCAATGTAAGTGAGTCCTCTTATTAGAACCATATATTTCAATGTGTGAGGATTTTTTAAACTCGTGTTACCAGTTTGTTTTTTTTTAAAAGTGCTTTTTTCCCGGTGACGGCGTCAAATCCCTCTTGAGGGTCCTGTTCAACGGGCTGAAGCATAGATGTCCCAATTTCCTGACCAAACTTAGGTTCCCCCATTGCATCCTCTGCATTCCCTGTCTCTCCATCCATGTGGCCTGTACACCAAAAGGGCAAGCCTCTATTTTGAGTCTAGAATGGTATCCTGAGCAGCCAAGTCAGGGGCTGCTTCTGAGGTGGTGCTTTGTGGGTAGCGGGGTCTGGCACAAAGCAAAGAGCTTTCATTTATTTAGCACCTTTCCCAACCTCCAGGAAGTCCCAAAGCACTTTACAGCTAATGAAGTACTTTTTGAAGTGTAGTCACTGTTGGACCGTAGGGAAACACAGCTGCCAAATTTGCACAAATAGCAGTGTGATGATTTTTTTTTTAGTGATATTGATTGAGGGATACAGTTTGGCCAGGGGGCAGGGAGAACTCTCCTGCTCTTCTTCAAAATAGTGCCGTGGGATCTTTTATATCCACCTGAGACTGCAGTCGGGGGCCTCAGTGTGACATCCCCTCCTAGACGTTACCTCCGACAGTGCAGCACTCCCTCAGTACTGTACTGGAGGGTCAGCCTAGATTTTGTGCTCAAGTCTCTGGATTGGGACTTGAACCCACAACCTTCTGACTCAGGCAAGAGTGCCACCCACTGAGGCACAGCTGACACTGGATGCAGTGTGATATTGGAGTTAATGGACACAGCACTACTGTGGAGTACAGCAAAATATTTAACAAATAGGACATTGATGGTCGAGATGCACAGGAACATGGCTTTTGTAAGAGATAATTCCACCATTTTATTCAAAATGTTTCTTCTAAAGTGAGAAGCTGAATGTACCCATGAGGAAACAGGCTGCAAAGTTATCCAAATATGCAATGTTTTCAATCCCTATAAAAATGCATGAAATTTCCTGTTGACCCTTGCATGTTGTGACTGGTGGATTCAAGGATATAACTCCCAAACCTTCACTGCTCTGGGTCGCTGTAGAATCCCAGAGCAAATCTAAAGCAAAGGAAAACACAACTTTATTGACAAGAGGGGAATTATTCCTCCAACCTTTTCAAGTGGCCAAAAGCGATGTTTATACAGCACCAGTAAATCGAGCTTGTGGCTTGTCAGTCCTGTTAAAGATAACGTACAGTAGCTGTTAGACTCTCTAAGCTTAAAGGCAGCACTGCACCATTAAGTATCATGGATCTGTTTTGTTTAACTTTGATGCCCTGCCACCTTCAGGGGATGACACTTGCATTAGTGACTGGGCCTGTGCTGTGAGCGCATCAAGTTAAGGTCAAAGGCAACGTTTCCTTCCCCAGATGATCTCAGCATTTTTTTTTTAAGCAGTCTGCGTATCGCCTCAAGGACGCATGACTGAGCTCAGTCGTTCCTCCAGCATCGATCGATCCCTCACAATGTCAGCACTAAAATATAACCACCAGCCTGAGAGAAATTATTTAAGAGGGTACAGAATCCAGCTCCTAAGAGGGAAGGTGAACACTTGAGTAAGGGTGTACAATGGTTCTGGCACTGGACTAGCAGGCCAGACGTCCTGACCCGACTGCTTGACTGATGTCCTTTAGGCAAGGCCTGCCATCCAAACCTTGGTCTGGCCGACATGTGACTCCAGTCCCAGCACCTTGTGGTTGACTTGTAATGCCCTCTGAGGGGCTTAGCGAACCACCCAGTTGTGAAACCATTGGTAGCGAAGGATGGGCAGTAACTGCAGCCTTGCCAGTGTCTGCTGGTATATGGAGCAGAATGCTCAGGGAAGCAGCAGGAGGCAGACTCTATCAACAAGTTCAGGAAAGGACAAGACTGACCTTGGACAGATAAAGTTATTGAGGAGCATGAGGAAGAGAGTATTGAGGGGGAATTTTTCAGACTTTTGAACTGACTGGATAGATCACAATAGTCTCCTCCAGGCTCGTACATTCCTATGATTGGGAATCTATTTGAAAAGAGAATACTGATACAAGTCTCAACCTTTGACATAACTGGCTGCTGCTAATGCGCGTGTCATTGTAGCACTTCAGTCCCACCAACACCTTAACTTTACATCTCCTACTTTGCGATCTCTTCGCTTCTGCTCCCACTTTCTGTCACTCTGATTCCATAATCCAGATGTTTGACCCTGAGCTGGAACACCAGCAGCCCCCTGAAACCAGCCGCCCCCTGAGCTGGAACACCAGCCGCCCCCTGAGCTGGAACACCAGCCGCCCCCTGAGCTGGAACACCAGCAGCCCCCTGAGCTGGAACACCAGCCGCCCCCTGAAACCAGCCGCCCCCTGAGCTGGAACACCAGCAGCCCCCTGAGCTGGAACACCAGCAGCCCCCTGAGCTGGAACACCAGCAGCCGAGGCCTGGGAGCTGTGCCAGCAGTGCTCCAGCTGTCTTTTAGCGTTTACCTTCATGATCTCATTGACATCCTTGTGTTTCCGTATATGGAGCTTGTAAGCATTCCCTCCAGCCACGCACTGGCTGTTTAATCCAACTCAAATATTCATAAGTAAGAAGTTAATAGGAACAGAAGTAGGCCATTCAGCCCCTTGAGCCTATTCCACCATTCAATGAGATCATGGCTGATCCATGATCTAACTCCATATAACCCACCTTTGACCATGTCCCTTTGATTAACAGAAACCTCAAAAAAAAAATCTGAGATTTAAAACTTACAATTGTCCCAGCATCATCTGCCGTTTGTGGAAGAGAGTTCCAAACTTCTCCAGTCCTTTGCGTGTACAATTGTTTCGAATGAATATCTGATGCTGAGACTCCCATTAGTGCTCCTAACGACCCAGCACAGAATGCCGCTCCTTCGAGTGGCTGTTAAGACTTGCATTGAAATTGCTCCAGTTTGTCTCCTCACACAATGTTTCCCATTCACTGGCTTTCTGGCCATGTTGTGCCACCTCGCTGTTTTTTTTAAACCTCACTCTATAGTTGCCACAACACTTTGCTTTTTTTCATTATGATTATGATCTACAATAGGCCTGACATAAATGTTGTGACATCGCCAATGCCCATGTGCTCTGTGGGACTGAACCGTGGATTTAATGGCCTGGGTTTTTGGAGCTATAGAACACACCGAATTGGGATAGCACAGAGGGAGGCCATTCATCCCACTCTGCCAGTGCTGGCTCTTTGAACAAGTTATCCAATTAGTTCTGCTCCCCATAGCCCTGTAATTTTTTTTTTCCTTCTTCAATTCCCTTTTGAAAGTGACTAATGAATCTGCTTCCACCACCCTTTCAGGCAGCGCATCCCGATCACAACAAATCACTGTATTAAAAATATGTTTCCTCATGTCGCCTCTGGTTTTTTTGCCAATCACTTTAATTCTAGTCCTCTGGTTACTGATCCTTCAGTCACTGGAAACAGTTTCTCCTTATTTACTCTGTCAAAACCCTTCATGATTTTGAATACCTCTATTTGGTCTCCCCTTAACCTTCCTTGTTGTAAGGAGAACCGTTTCACTGTATAACTGAAGTCCCTTGCCCTTGGTTCTTTCCGCTAAGTGGCTTCCCGGGGCCCGTAGCTCCTGCTGTTCTCGGCTGAGCTGAGTCTGACCTGCTCCCGCCATCCCTTCACTGAGTGGATCAGGGTGGAGGTTGGAATGTAACTCGCTAGAAGCAAAATGGTTGGTTTTGCCCTCCTCGCTGGGATGTGCTGAGTGTTGCTGAGATACTGAGCATCTTGCCCTACTGGCCTCTCTTTATGTATGAGCTTCAACAGTGTGTTATTCGGCTGTGGGGGTGGGGGGTGGGAGGTGGGATTCATAGTTGTCTTCCAATCTTTTCCTCACCCAATATTTCAGCACGTGAGTTACCCAGTAACAGGTGGGGGATGGAGCGGGTTAGGGGAGAGTTGTCACTGAACAGCTGCCAGGGCTGGGAGTACTTGCTGTGTTGTGCCCTTCCTCACCCAGTGGGTGCGATGATCAGTTGTAGCAGCTGAGATCAGCCAGCTCAGCACAAAGGGCCAGACCTGGAATCTTGTGCGGTGTGGTACTGGGTACCACACTGGGCAGTGCCTTTCGCACTGAGCCATCAGGGAAGCTAACAATGAATGTTCTGTCAAGGAGGCTGTTGTATTAGTGCTCTGGCAAGTGCTGGGGTATCTAGCTCGTACTTGCTGTGGCAAGAATATATTGATTTTTGTTTTAAAAAATCTTGTACTCTCAGTCAGTGTTTAAAAAGAAATTGGAAAACAGGAGATTGCCTTATCTTTTTTTCTCTTGGCGAAGAACTATTTAAAACTAGAGCTTGAGGGCACTGATTGGTCTTTGAAGGGCAGGGGGCCAATTTATCCGCCCGTCACTGCTGGCTTTGACTGTATTCACCCTGGGGGAATCTCACTCATCTGTCTCTTTCCCCATGCAGTTCCTAGGTCTAACCTGGGTTCTCCAATGTCACTATATTCTGTCCTGCCCCCTTTCCAAAGCGTGCCTCTCCTGCAGGAGCTTCCTTAACACACTCTCCCCAAGGCTGCGAATGAAGACTTATCTCTCAAATGCTTCGATGTGATTGGGTAGATAGAGAGGAACTATTTCCTCTGCTGGGGGCAGTCCATAACAAAGGGGCATAACCTTAAAGTTAGAGCTAGGCCGTTCAGGGGGAATGTCGGGAAGTACTTCTTCACACAATGGGTAGGAGAAATCTGGAACTCCCCCCACCCCACAAAAAGCTAAAGCTGGTGGGGGTGGGTGGAGAATCAACTGAAAATATCAAAACTGAGATTGATACATTTTTGTCAGGCGGATTACGGACCCAAGACGAGTAGATGGAGTTAAGATGCATGTCGGCCATGACTTAACTGAATGGCGGATCAGGCTAGAGGGGCTGAATGGCCTCCTTCTGTTCCTGTGTTCCCACTAGCTCATATTGACACTGTGATATCTGTTTAACTTTAATGAAAGGAAATTCTGCAGCATTCCGGGGTGAAATCAAAGGTGTTTGTTTGAAGAGCGACGGGAAAACATTTTGAAATCATAACTAGCTTGAAATATTTGATTATCTCTCACTGTCGTGCACAGCACCCACTGATGATTGCTCAAGCGACAGAGATTACAGGTACAAAGTACCTGCCATGTCCATGACTTTATTTGAGGGGAATTGGCGGGAAGCAAGCTGATCAATCGCGGCCTGTCACTAATCCGACTGCCGCGTCGGGAAATGATCAGCTTGGTGTTCGAGATGCTGCCCTTGCCCATTCATGGCTGTTCTCGCCTCCCTTCTGCAGAATGTTTGGTACGGTGCATGCTGCATTTTGTGATGCCTCTGATCCTGGCATTCATTTTATGCATGTACACTGGCTGAGATCCAGCAGTGACTTGGCTCCCTGGCAAGGCCAACCAGAGTTTCTGTCCAGTTTCAAGATCTCGATCTCTGTTATCACCTACAGTTCCATTTGAATGAATCCGGCAACTTCTTGTTCTAAAAATTGGATTGTCAACGAAATTCTCCAGGTACAGCCACTGTAGATCAGCTTGGCAAGTTAACCGGTACAGTGACATCCAGAATTTTTAATAGTTGCACTCCGTAGCAAGGCAGGGAGCATGAAAAATGAACTTTACTTCCAATCCTTTGGAGAGCAGGCAACCCAGTGTTGAAAATGTTCTTTGCTCTTGTTCTGACCTTCCCCCTGAAGGCAGTTCTTTATATACTGCTGCAAACTCCATGTGGTACCACCCTCAACCCATTGATGCTTCCACTGGTTTCCTCCCTGACCCTTTTCAGCAGTTATCAGTGGTAAGTCCGTTTAGGATTACACTACTATCTCAGTAACTGGCTCTCTTTCATGCAATCACAAGATGAATGCCATGAGGAAGACCATTTTAGCTCAAGCATGTCGAAACGTTTACAGTCTCCCCCCCCCCCCCCCCCCCCTCCCCCCCACTGCCCACCCCCAACCCCTGCTAATGTTACGTCCAACTGTCCTTCGGATGACTCCGCCTTTTTGCCTCCACTGTCCTACTCCAAGAGTTCTTTTCCAAGTGTTAATCGCACTTTGCACGATTAAGGAATTGCCGACAACAACTCACAAGGACGTTATCAAAATTTGAACCAAGCCGTATAAGGAGATATGAGGGCGGTGACCAAAGAGATTGGTTTTAAGGAGCTCCTTAAAGGAGGAGGGAGAGGTTTAGGGCTGAGGTGGATGAAGACCCTGCCGCCAATGGTGGTGCACCTAAAATTGAGGATGTGCCAGAGGCCAGAATTGGAGGAGCGCAGAGATCGGGGGGGGGTGGGGGTTATAGGGCTGAGGGAGGTTCCTGCAAGTGTCCTATGATTGCCTACCGGCAGCTCGAACCTGTGGGCCCCTTGTCCTACTTTCCCGGCTTACCTTAAAGCAAAGCGCTCCCGATCTGCCCTTTCTCCGTTATTCCCTGCCTTTCTCTACTAGGTGTCCCCAATCTTTGGTCATGCAGCCATCTCTGGCATGACTTACCACCCAGTTGCGGGCTGGCAGCAGATGGCAGGTTGTGGGTAGCTAAAGGAAGCAGACTAAATAAAAGAAAAATAACGATGCAGTTAAAGGAAAACTTGTGTATGTTTTTGGAAGGAAGATTAACTTAATTGGTGTCTGCCAGACATGGTGTAATATTGCTTCAGACCTCCTTCTCCTCTGTAATAGATGCAGCTGGTTAATCATTACGTTGAATTAATTAACTGAGTAGATAAATTGCCCACCGAGTCTTCAAAGGAATGCCCGGTTAAATCACAAATATCCATCCTTTCCTGTCGGTCAGAACTGTGCATTCCCATCCACTTGGTGCACAGCCAATGGCATTGCACCCTGCGGAGCACACTTGGGGAAGAATACAATGGAGACACAGGTCAGTGGAAGGTTGTCCTCCGACTCTGTTAAATATTCAATATAATAAATAAAAGCCAGCTTCAAAGTTTTGCCAGACATTTGCAAGGTGGGGGAGTCTCAAAGTTGGATCTTGCTGAAAACTTTTGTCTGACGTATATTATGGTGGCTCATTCCAGAGGCTTGACTGGGTTCAGGAAGTCGCCACCTTGGGCACCAGGGTACGCAGACCGATGCCTTAGGGCACGGCCCACCACACCTCCCATGCACGTACGAACATACAAAATGGATGGGTGGAAAAAGCCCATCTGGCCATTCAAGCCTGCCCCACACACCATGGTGAGCAGACCACCATGGCTAACACTTTACCCCTGACCCTGCACCCCCATTCACGCAACCATGTGATCCATCGGAAGACGTGAAAAACGCAGAGATAAAACTCAGGGCGAATAAGGGAATAATACGCTCTCCGAGACACTTAACTTCTACATGATGCCATCTCTGCCCCAGTTCTGGGTGGTCCAGATCCTTCTTGAAGATATACAGGGAGTCAGCAGCCATCACAGAAGCTGGTAGTGTATCCCAGAGGCTCACTACTTGTTGCAGTTGGTACTTGATATTTTCCGTAGGGCATTAAGGAATCTTGAACTTCCCTGTCAGCATTTTTAGAGATGGTCGCTGGACCACCCAATGGTCAAGGTGCACTGTGTGATGTGGCATGGAGGCGGAGAGACCAACCGATCCCCAGGGTCAACCCCTGACCTTGCTGCCAACTGGAGTGCCCCTCCTCCCCCAACGCTGGCGCATCAGTAGGGGGTTGGTGGGGAGGGAGAACCACAATTGGACTCGGTGCCCCTGGGATGTGGGAGATTGCAGATTAATCAGCCAGTGTTCCTGTTCTTGGAAAGTGTACTTGTGTAGACATTAGCTTCAGTGCACCCTGTAGTTGGATAGCTTGCTCTCGCATGATGTGGAGGCTGGCACGTGAAGACTAGCCAATGAGCTGAGGCGTTAAAGGGCTGCTGCTGCTGTCCGAGGAAGTGTCCCCCGATGAGGATTGGTCCATTCGGGAAGTGGTGAAGGAGAGGAATACAAGAATTTAATTGGGTGGCTCTTTTGAAGAGCCACCTCCAAGTATGATGGGCTCAATGGCCTTGTTCTGTGGTATATGGTTCCACGGAGAAGCAATTGCCTGTAAGAAACTGTCCAGCTGAGGCATGGGTTAACGGTATCCGGAAATGGTGGCCTTTTCTTTTGTAGTATATTGTTTCAGAGGGGGACACATTTCGAAAAGCACTGGTGCGACGCAGACAGTTTTGGATGAAAGAAAATATATATCTAAATGGAGATTGAAAAAATTCATGGGATGGATCTCATTACCCCTGCACTTAGTGGCGAAATCAAAGGTCTGTTTGTTTTTGTTCTCTCGCTGTGTGAGAGTGGAACCTCTGGCTCAGTCAGGTGTATAAATGGACGTGGGCTGCAAAGGACCGTGGGATAGGCGAGCGGAGGCCCGATTGGCTGGCTGAGTGAGCAGCAGCTGTGCCAGGTAGATGAGGCCAGCTGTCGGAGGCGACTTTTCTCTGCATGTGTATGTGTGTGTGGAAATAGGTTTGATAAATAATGAATTAGTGATAATAACCAGCTGCTCACGGGCTGTCACATGGCAAAGGAGCAAGACTCCCAGGGGATGCAAGCTCGAGAGAGGGATGGGTAGCGAGTGTTGATCAGCAGGACCTGTTGAGGCGTGGGAGTGAAATGACCTTTCAATTTCTTACTCCCCTCTCTTGTTTCTTTTTTATCAGTGGGGAAAACACAGTTAAAGGTTTAATGTCTGATGAGGAGGCAAGAGATTTCATTGGTGACCATGCATTGCGATTTGGATCACTGCCGCGCAGCTGGGAGAAATCTACTGTAAACAGCGCTTACAGGAATTTTAAAAACTGAGAACCACAATGTGTACAGTTTACAGAGGGGGAATGTATAGCAGAGCGACTTAATACAAGGCAGAAATTCAAGGTGTGGCATCTGATACCATAAACATTGAGGGTGTAGATGGAGTGCAACCTGGACCCTGAGATTATTGATTTGAATATCACCACTAATTACGTACCTCAGAAAAACTTGCATTTATGTAGCCTCCTTATCACATCCTCAGGACACACTTCATATTCAATGTAAAAACTTTCTGAAATTCAGTGACTCTTGTTATGTAGGTAAATACCATCAAAAACAGCAATGAGATGGGTGACCTGTTCAATTGCTTTTTTGGCGGTATTTTGAGAGAGGATTATTGTCCAGGATGTTGAGAGAACTCCCTCTTCCTGCCCTGGGATCCTTCAGCGGTAAATTGGGCTTGGTTTTAATGTCTTATCCAGAAGGTAGCATCGCCAGTATTGTAAGTCCAGAACTGCACAAAGTCTCACCCACTCTCGCTGTGTCTGTCTCTCATGCTGTCTGTCTGTCTGTCTCTCTCTCTCCCTTTCTCTCGCTGTCTGTCTGTCTGTCTGTCTCTCTCTCGTTCAGTCTCTCTCACTCAGTCCCTCATTCTCGCTTGGTTTCTCTCTCTGTTGAGTTTAGGATTTATAGCAATTAAACCCTGAGGCCTTAAAGAGGAGATAGGGGGTTGGAGGAGGGGGCATTAACCTTAAACACCCTTCATGCTCAGCAGCAGAATAATGCATTGAGCACTCCCTTTCCCCATTTGTCCCATCACACCTGGAACATCCACTCAGTCTCTCTACCCTTGTACAAAAAAAAAGTGTTTTGCTTTTGGCTGTGTGGTCCCTGTTTACCACAGCTCACTTCACATGAAACAAACCTCCGCCTCCTGACAGCATGTTAAGCAGTCATTGACAGCTGCCACGGACAGATCCATCAATGCCATCACCTCTTGAGTGTCTGCGGTGATTGCCAGCTTTGCCACTCGGCGCGAGACAGCCTGTGTCAGGAGGGACAACCCCAGTGATTCCAAGGCACGGGGTAATGGCACGTGGCAGGGGACAAGTTGTCTCGTCACTTGTCGCATTCTCTCCCGTTTGGACATTCAATCAAAATGCAAATAATGTAGGGAGCGAGCAAGTGATATAGTAATAAGAAGTTAGCAGATAAGAGGAGCAACACGGTGCAGAGTTGCTGCAATGAACCTCATCTCACTTTAATTACCCTGACAACACTTGCTCTCAGAAGCAGGCAATTTAATGATGGTTTCTGCATTAACGCTTACACTGTTTTGTTCTCTCTTCTAAGAAGGGGAGAAAAAATTACCAGTGCCAAGATTTCTATATAAATATATTAATAAAAATAGGTAATAAACTTGTTATAATATAAATGGTCTATTCTCATAATCTTTTCTAAAATGGTTATTAACTTGTCTTGATATGATTTTTTTTTTTAAGAGGATTGAGTTCGTCAGTTCATGCATGGAATGATTAGTTTTTTTTATTTATTCCTTCTTGTAGTTTTTCTTTTGAAGTCGGTTTCTCATTGGTTCTCCTCAGCTGCCCCCCCCCCCCCCTCGCTCGCCATCACATGACTGCGTGTGTGGACGAGCATTGGGTAAGGACAGGACCGGGCTGGTCTATGATGTTGCCCCTTTCCCTCTTTACGCCCCCTTCCCTCCACCATCCCCCGCCTGCCCGCCCACCTGCCTCATAGTCAGATACCTGATCGAACTGTGCCAATTTCAATCTCCCCACCATTGGCGGCCGTGCCTTCAGCTGCCTGGGCCCTAGGCTCTGGAATTGCTTCCCCAAACCTGTCCTGCTCAGAACGCAGGCCTTATAAACCATCAGCTTGGTGTTATCGCTACGTTAAAGGCACTTTATAGAGTCATTTACGGCACAGGAGGCAGCCATTTGGCCCATTGAGTCTGTGCTAGCTCGACACTGAGCTATTCAGTCAGTCTTGATCCCCGTGGCCCTATAAGTCTATTTTCTTCAAGTGGCCATCCAGTTTCCTTTTGAAGTCATTGATTACGAGTTCCAGGTCATTACCACTCATTGTGTAAAAACATTCTTCCTCAAATTCCCCCTGCATCTCTTGCCCAAAACTTTCACAAGAACACAATAAACAGGAGCAGACTTAGATCATATGGCCCATCGAGCCTGCTCCGCTATTCAATATGATCAGGGCTGATCTTGGGCTTCAATTCCATTTTCCTGCCCGCTCCCCAAATCCATTGATTCCCTGCGAGACCAAAAATCTATCCCAGCCTTAAATATATTCAACGATGGAGCATCCACAACCCTCTGGGGTAGAGAATTCCAAAGATTCACAACCCTTCGAGTGAAATAATTTCTCCTCATCTCAGTCCTGAATGATTGGCCTCTTATCCTGAGACTGTGTCCCCATGTTCTAGATTCCATGAGCAGCGGGAACAATCTCTCAGCTTCTACCCTATCAAGCTCTTTCAGAATCTTGTATGTCTCAATTAGATTGCCTCTGATTCTTCTAAACTCCAGAGAATATAGGCCTAACTTACTCAGCCTCTCATCATAGAACAACTCCCTCATCCCAGGGACTAATTTGGGTGGGAGGCTTAGGCCCCCCTCCCCGCCCCCCCCCCCGCCCCTGAAAATGGTCATTGTTGCCATGGTTTTTCATTCACAAAAATGAGCACGATGATGATGATTTTACAGCCCAGCCTGTCTTGGGTTAAGGGTGGAAGGGGAAGACCATTTCCAAATGTTACATGGGCCAATCCCGCAAGCAGTATGGCGACGCAGAGCCCCGGCCCCGTGGGAGCGTGTGGCGGAGACTTTGCACGAGCGTGGGCCGTGGGGTGCAGAGTAGTAGGTGTCATGTCTACTGCTTTATGACATCTTGATGAGTAGCAAACGCTGGGCTATCTCCCTGTCTAATATACAAACGACACACCAGCCCCACTGTAATCACATCGCTAGTTGTCTTTACTCCTCAAACCCCAATTCAAACCTGACTTCTTTATGTCAGTAAATATCACTTCCACTTCCCGACATGAGAGGTTTTCCTTTTTTTCTCATTTGAACCATGAGCCGTACCTCAAAGGGGCAGCCCGCTCCGTGCGTTTCTGATTATTCTTGTCTGAATTTCCCTCGGAACACCCGGAGCTGGAGAATGGTAATTAATAGGCTGGAAGTTATTTTGTGTGGTGTTAGGATGATAAGTGATGACCTCCATTGGCTGTTGGGGCCCGGGGGACCCTTCCAGCTTGTTACCTTGTCACCTTGTCTGACAGGATGCTGCGTGTGTGCATGCTGGTCAGCCTCACTCTCAGGCGAAGGAGCCGAGGATTATGGCCTTGCTGCTGTGGCGAACAGTAGCAGGCAGCTTGAGTGAAAGTTCAGTCACTGCCATCCACCACCTTCAACACTCACTCCTTCCACCACCGGCACACTGGCAGCAGTGTGTACCATCTACAAGATCCACTGCAGCAACTCACCAAGGCTCCTTTGACAGTAGCTTCCAAACCTGTGACCTCTACCAACTAGAAGGACAAGGGCAGCAGATGCATGGGAACACCACCACCTGCAAGTTCCCCTCCAAGTCACATACCATCCTGACTTGGAAGCAAATCGCTGTTCCTTCACTGTCGCTGGGTCAAAATCCTGGAACTCCCTTCCTAACAGCACTGTGGCTTAACCTGGGCCAGATGGGCTGCAGCAGTTCAAGAAGGCAGCTCACCATCACCTTCTCATGGGCAATTAGGGATGGGCAATAAATGCTGGTCTTGCCAGCGACGTCCACATCCCATGAACAAATTTTTTTTTTTTAACTCCTCAGACAGTGGGCACCAACTTGTTCTATGTGTGAGGGATGGGGAGAAAGGCAAACATTGAAGTCTGGCCACTTGCATGATTACTGGAGTCTGCGTTGCATCCAACAGATACTTCACTCTCTATCATTGCTAGTTCCCACCAAAACGTTCTCGAGACAGAGTTTGACTCCTGCTTCTCTTGATCTATATTAATGACCTAGACCTTGGTGTACAGGGCACAATTTCAAAATTTGCGGATGATGCAAACCATGGAAACATAGTAAACTGTGAGGAGGACAGTGATAAACTTGAAGAGGACATAGGCTGGCGAAATGGGTGGATACGTGGCAGATGAAACTTAATGCAGAGAAGTGTGAAGTGATTCATTTTGGTAGGAAGAACGAGGAGAGGCAATATAAATTAAAGGGTACAATTCTAAACAGGGTGCAGGAGCAGAGGGACCTGGGCGTATACGTGCGGAAATCGTTGAAGGTGACAGGGCAGGGTAAGAAAGCGGTTAATAAAGCATACGGGATCCTGGGCTTTATAAATAGAGACATCAATTCCAAAAACGAGGACGTCTGATAAACCTGTGTAAAACACTGGCTCGGCCTCAACTGGAGTATTGTGTCCCGTTCTGAGCACCACACTTTGGGAAGGATGTGAAGGCATTAGAGGGGGTGCAGAAAAGATTCATGAGAATGGTTCCAGGGCTGAGGGACTTCAGTTACGTGGAGAGATTGGAGAAGTTGTGGTTGTTCTCCTTGGAGAAGAGAAGGTTGAGAGGTGATTTGATCGAGGTGGTCAAAATCATGGGTCTGGACAGAGTAGATCAGGATATGGCAGAAGGGTTAAGAACCAGAGGACGCCGATTTAAGGCAATTGGCTAAAGAAGCAATGGTGACATGAGGAAAAACTTTTAAAAACGCGAGTGGTTAGGATCTGGAATGCACACTCCCTGAGCGTGTGGTGGAGGCAGGCAGTCAGAAGAGAATTGGGCAATTATCTCTGAATAGAAAATGCTTGCAGGGCTACAGGAAAAAGGCAGGGGAGCCTGGACGAGCTGAATAGCTCTTACAGAAGCCGGCACGGACATGATGAGCCAAATGGCCTCCTCCTTTACTGTAACCATTCTATGATTCACCCTGAGGTACTGTGGGCGAGGGGCACCCCGCCATTATGGTGAATTGTGACAGTTTTAATACAATACAATCCTGTTGATTTGAACTGTCTAGCTGATCCTTTTCCTGTCACACACTGCTACACCACCCAAAAACACATGCTCATCACTCCCTCCACCTTTGCTCTCGTCACCGCCTCTCCCTCCACCACCACTCCCTCCACCTTTGCACTAGCCAATGTCACACCAGATCTGTAAGATCTATTGCAACCTTGGTAACTTAGTAACCATGGAAACCTATGATGGCTCTGGCTAACTGCAGACCTCATTCTGAAGTGATGATAGGCCCGTCTGTTTCGTCTTTATGTTGTTTTCTGGTTCCCAGATGTTGGAAAGAATCAAACTTTAAACTTGGAAAAGGCTGGAGTCAGTCTTGTTTATTCCAGCACCATGCTCGGTGCTGTAGAACCTGATTCAACTGGTTCTTGTGTTACATATATCATGACTCCCCAGTACAGCCAAGAATGTGGCCCCCCCCCCCCCCCCCACTGGAACACTTACACATAACAACTAGTTCCTAGCTAATTAGTTCCTAACACTTTACAGATAGTATAACAATATATAACATATATATTGGCCATGTGAGTCGCATGGAAGATGGCAGGATCCCCAAAGACACATTGTACAGCGAGCTCGCCACTGGTATCAGACCCACCGGCCGTCCATGTCTCCGTTATAAAGACGTCTGCAAACGCGACATGAAATCGTGTGACATTGATCACAAGTCGTGGGAGTCAGTTGCCAGCATTCGCCAGAGCTGGCGGGCAGCCATAAAGACAGGGCTAAATTGTGGCGAGTCGAAGAGACTTAGTAGTTGGCAGGAAAAAAGACAGAGGCGCAAGGGGAGAGCCAACTGTGCAACAGCCCCAACAAACAAATTTCTCTGCAGCACCTGTGGAAGAGCCTGTCACTCCAGAATTGGCCTTTATAGCCACTCCAGGCGCTGCTTCACAAACCACTGACCACCTCCAGGCGCGTATCCATTGTCTCTCGAGATAAGGAGGCCCAAAAGAAATATAACATATATAACACCGCCTGTTAACAACAGGCCTCAGTGTGCCTGCCCATTGTTCCTTAGATGCACCAGGGCTCTGAAGGGTTAATTTGCGAAAATAAGAAACGAGAGGTGTACAGCAGATTGGTGAGACATCTGCAGGATTATGCACTGGACTGAGCCCTGCCTACAGTCCAGAAGCTACTCTACTCACCCAGTGCCACTCTGGAAACAGGTAGGTAGGAGGCACGAGAAACTTAATCAAAATACGCTTGGACAATAGGGAAAGAAAGCAGTTGAAATGAAGGCTGCCAGACCGTCCGTGTTTGAGCATTGTTATTAAATAGATGTCCTTATTACTGAGGAGAGACACTGGGGGAGAAGCACCTTCTTGTCTTCACTGCGACATCAACTGGTGACACAGTGATGCATTTTGACACAAATTGCGTCAGTATTTGCCAGGCGTGCTCAGTTAGGACAGTCTCCTGCTAAAGGGTGAACAATGACAGATAGGAAAAGACCCTCTGGTCTATCCAGCCTGACCCCACACAATTGTGGTACCTCGTTTGTCGCAATGTGTCCTCTCCTCAAGAATCCCAAAAACCACATTATCTCCTGTAAAGGCTGAAGTTGCCAACAGTGGATCTAAGCAGTATATGTAGCCCACCCATGCTGTATCTGTGCTGCACTTCCTATAGCTACAGGACCACCTTACGGACACCTTGCCCAAATGACCAGGCTTTTGGATGTGACTCCAGACTTGTAAAGAAGCAACTGGTGAATGTGCCTGTCACCTGGTCTGCTCTATTTGACTCACTACACACAGTGCAGTGACCAACTGAGCCCCCTGGGGAGCTCCAAGCTGTGGGAAGTCCCACCCACAGTGCATGTTGGCCAACTGCACTGGAGACATCAAGGGCTGGATGTTTAGGCTCCATTGGGGTCGTTGGAACAAGGCCAACTGCACTGGACTGGAGGCGACCTCCCAGCAGCACAACGAGGATTCTGTGCTCCAGGTAGGCTTTGAGGACCTCCCCGCCTGCTTCGCTTCAGCTGCAGCCACAAGCCACCTCATGGAGGGGATCCCCCTCCACAATTGTGGCCCGGCTTCTGAGTCTGTTTTTTATTTAAAAGTTTTAAAATGTTGGAGAGAGGGCGTCGCCATCCTGAGGCGCCCTCTCTCTCTCACCTGAGAAAGCAGTCTGCTGCCTCTTCTGTGCTGGAGGGCCTCCTGTTTGCCCTCCAGCTTTGAGAGCCCGCCCTCTGGCCGCTAATTGACCAGTGCAGTGGAAATCAATGCCGGGTGATTGTACCCCACGCAGTACGGGGTTGTGACTCCCATTTGACCCTGTTAGCGGGGTCCCGACCCAAAGAGCAAAGTCCTGCCCTTAGTGACTGAGTTGTCCACACAGCAATGTGAGTTAATGCACCCTGGATGAGCAACAGGCTTGTTAATTGTCTCTGGCTTTCCACATCAGTTTAGAAGATGGTTAATCTCAGTCACAGCAGGCACTTTTGGAACAGGCTAAACTAGCAGACACGTTGAGAGTTTGAAGGTTGTGGGGTCAAGTCCCACTCCATAGACTTGGTCGTAATAATCTAGGCTGACACTCCAGTGTAGTACTGAGGGAGGTCTGCAATGTCGGAGGTGCTATGTTTCAGATGAGCCTTTAAACCAAAGCCCCGTCTGCCCCCTCTAGTGGATATAAAAGACCCCATGACACTATTTTGAACAAGACCAGGGGAGTTCTCTCTGATGTCCTGGCCAGTATATTTTTCTCAGTCATTGTAACTGAAACAGATTATCTGGTCATCATCACATTGCTGTTTGTGGAAGTTTGTTGTGTGCAAATTGGCTGTTGCATTTCCTACAACACAACAGTGACTACACTGCAAAAGTACTTCAGTAGCCGTGAAGCACTTTGGGACAAGCGGAGATCATGAATGGTGCTATATCAATGAAAGTGTTTTTATTTCACTGACCATAATTTAAAGAAACAAGTAGTAGTCGCAAGTTCTTGAAGTTAGTCGAAGTAGCACAGCAATTTTGACCCAGTTCACGAAAGGGTTAATGAGACAAACCAGTTAATTGAATTGTATTGAATAGCTTCCTTTACAGATCATTCAAACAAAGGATGGTATCCTGCCAGTGTGCACTAGTGGGAGCCCAAGATAGATTGTGTCAATTAGGGTTGCCTAACTCCCTCACTGATCTGGGACCCATTGGTCAGGATTGGCACGGCAGGGCACCCTGTGGGTGAGATCCTGGCTTGACTGCCAGTTTCTTGTCCCTGAGCAAGTTTGGGGCAAGTCTCACCTTTGAGAAGTCAATCTGTGAGCTAAAGGCAGTTCATTGAAGCAATAGCCAGAAGAATTGTACACCAGGCATTAGTATTGTGTGGGAACAGGCTGGATGAACTAGAGAGTCTTTGCCTGTCTGTCATTGTTCATATGGTCAGAAGCTACATAACACATACACCAAGGGATGCCAGTGGGCCACGTGTGATGCTGGGAAATGTAGTCGAGACTAGGGCTATCCTGATCAGAATCTATTTCTGCTTAATATTTTGCGGATGCACGTTAATTGAGTCTAGCATCGGGAAGGTAACTTGATTTTGCAGATGTTAGAAATTAAAGCGATGTTTTTAATGGATGCCACGCAAGGGCTAAAAGTATAACAGCCACTTGCGTTTATGTAGCGCCCTTCACATCAGAAAGAGAGGAGTATGTGCACCAAGCAGGAGAGGGGATCTGGCAGAATGCAATTGGGCAGTTTCGTCAAAAGACCAGATGAGAAGAAAGGTTTGCAGCAGAGCTTTGAGAGCAGGGAGGGAGGATGACCAGGTGTACCTGTGGCAACCATAGGCCGGGGCCCGCCGAAGATCAAGGTGTGGAATTGCCAAAGCAATGGCAGGAGTCTGCCAGAGCGGCCATGGCTCTTTGGGATCACTTTTTTTGTTTACTGTCCGCAACCCAGTACAAAGGAGAGGACGCAAGGAACCGGTCAAAAATAACAGCACTTGCAAATGCAAGTCTTTCTAAAACTGTAGGAGAAAATGATTGCATCCATTGGGTGCTGTTATAAATTTTCTCTCATAAGCTGAGGTACTAAGTACTGGTGTCAAGGTTAATGGGAATAAATTTCCCAAGTGGCTGCTTCTGGAGTTTTGCCTGGTTGCGTTAAGTCTGTAGAAGTGAAAGGAATCTGAACAGGAGGTAATAGGTAACCTCAGCAGTCAAGTTATGCTCAAAGGAACAAAATAACAGTCAAGAAAGATTATAGATCAAAGAAATCCCAATGCCAAAGTTAATAATATTTTTGAAGGTCAGTGAACCACACCATCATGACCTGTGACCTTGTTTTCCAATGTTTCTCGACTGTTAACGAAAGCACCTTATCTGGGCGCTCTCAAAATTTTCAAGACTGAGATCGACAGGTTTTGGTTAGGTATTGGTATCGAGGGCTTTTGAATCACTACGGGGGGGTCAATGGAGTTGAGATGCCGATCAGCCACAATCTAATTGAATGACATCCTCCTATTCCTAATGTCTCTCCGTTGCATCTTTCACGTACAACAGTATTGTTGCGTAGGCAAACACTGCAGCTTTTTTACACACAGCACCTTCTTCAGACATTTCCGTGGGATCTTTCAGTTAAATGAAGCAGCTCCTGGGTTACAGCGGCTGAAAAGTAAATGTCGACTGGGAAAAAAAAAATGAACTGCTGCCAATTACTTGCACCAAAAGTTGGGAGAATGAATGGCTTGCTAATGCAGTCTCAGGGGGCTGTACCTTGCCTTCTGGCTGTAGACATGCTTTTGAATGCTCATATGAAGCTACATCATTAATATCCAGTATTACTGGATTGATTGCACCCAAAGCACCAGCTGTCCACTAGTGGGCCCTGAGCTAATGGAAGATGGTGGTTAGGAAGACTGGATTTCACAGTGTATTGTGTGGAAATTAATCTCTTCCCTGAACAACCAGCACTTACTTGTGGTAGAAATGACCCAAGGTGCTTCACAGGAGCAGTATCCGACAGAGTTCGACACTGAGCCCAGTAAAGGGATATTAGGACAGGTGACCAAAAGCAAGGTAGGTATTGAGGAGTGTCTCAAAGAAGGAGAGAGAGGTAGAGAGGCGAAGAGGTTTAGGGAGGGAATTCCAGAGCTTAGAGGTTAGAGCCTAGGTGACTGAAAGCATGGCCGCCAATATTGGAGCGTAGAAGGTCAAGGGGATGCACAAGTGACCAGAATTGGAGGAGCAGAGAGATCTCAGAAATTTAGTACTTTGGCACTTGTACAGGTTGAACAACACTGCTGTTCTTCAAAATAGTGGTTGTGGGATCTTTTGCATCCAGCTGCCTGAGCAGATAGACAGGACCTTGGTTTAACATCTCCTCTGAAAGATGGTATCTCCAACAGTGCAACCTAGATTGTGGGTCCAAGTCCCTGCAGTGGCATTTTATAAAATTTTTAAATAAAAATAAAACTTTTTTATAAAAAGTGGCAGAGAAGGAGGCCATTCGGCCCATCGAATCCATGCCAGCTCTCTGCAGAGCAATCCCATCAGTCCCATTCTCTATCCCCATAGCCCTATAGGTTTATTTCCCTCAAGTGCCCATCCAACTTCCTTTGAAATCATTCACCGTCTCCGCTTCCACCACCCTCATAGGCAGCGAGTTCCAGGTCATTACCACCCGCTGCGTAAAAAAGTTCTTCCTCACCTGCCCCACTCCGCATCTCTTTCCCTAAATCTTAAATCTGTGTCCCCTAGTCCTTGTACCATCAGCTAATGGGAACAGCCTTTTTTGTCTGCCCTATCCAAACCTGTCAGAATCTTGTACACCTCTATCAAATCTCCCCTCAATCTCCTTTGCTCCAAGGAGAACAACCTCAGCTTCTCCAACCTAACCTTGTAGCTAAAAATCCCTCATCCTTGGAACCATTCTGGTAAGTCTCCTCTGCACCCTCTTAAAGACCCTCACATCCTTCCTAAAGTATGGTGACCAGAGCTGGACGCAGTACTCTAATTGTGGCCAAACCAGAGCTTTATAACAGGTTCAGCATAACTTCCCTGCTTTTGTACACAATCCCTCCATTTATGAAGTCCAAGATCCCATAAGCTTTGCTAACCACTCTCTCAATATTTCCTGGCGCCTTTAAAGATCGATGTACAGGAACCCCCGGGTCCCTCTGTTCCTGTACACTCTTTAGAACCGTGACAGAATTTGAATTTCTTGAGTCAGAGGGAAGAGTGCTAACTCACTGAGCCACAGCTGACACCTGCAAAGAAGAAAGCGAAGGAAATAAAATACCTGTCAGCATTTTCATGAGGGTAATTAGTGAGCTTGCTGTGGTCATTCTGTGTGTTAGATAAATAAGGTTGTGTTGTCAGTAGGGTCGCTGGCTTTATGTAGTCTACTGCCGGGTGATATTCTCTCAGAAATAATGTTTCTGTTTGAAAATAAAAACTATGAAAATGAAACCCTTCTCCCCTTCCCCCCCCCCCCCCCCCCCCCCCCCAGTTGCTAATGCAAATGGGAAAAGTCAGTGTGAGGAAAAAGCAGAATCCTTTTCTATTGTTCTGAATCTGAAGGTGTGAGTTCAAATCCCACTCCAGGACTGAGCACAATAACCTATGCTGACACTTCAGTGCTGTACTGAGGGAATGCTGCACTGTCGGAGATGCCACCTTTCAGATGAAACATTAAACCAAGGTCCCGTCTGCCCCCTCAGGTGGACGTAAAAGATCCCGTGGTAACATTTTGAAGAAGAGCAGACGAGTTATCCTGGTGAAATTAAAACAGAAAGTGCTGGAAATAATCAGCAATTCTGGTTCGGAAGAAGAGTCATATCCAACCTGAAACATTAAATCAGTTTCTCTCTCCGCAGATGCTGTTAGACCCGCTGAGTATTTCCAGCACTTTCTGTTTTTATTTCGGATTTCCAGCATTCACAGTATTTTGCTTTTACTTATCCTTGGCGTCCTGGCCAATATTTATCGCTCAATCAACATCACAAAAACAGATTAATATCTTCTTCTTTGGCCTCCTTGTCTCGAGAGACAATGGGTAAGCGCTTGGAGGTGGTCAGTGGTTTGTGGAGCAGTGCCTGGAGTGGCTATAAAGGCCAGTTCTAGAGTGACAGACTCTTCCACAGGCGCTGCAAATAAAATTGGTTGTCGGGGCTGTTACACAGTTGGCTCTCCCCTTGCGCTTTTTTTCTGCCAACTGCTAAGTCTCTTCGACTCGCCACTCTTTAGCCCCGCCTTTATGGCTGCCCGTCAGCTCTGGCAATAGCTGGGAACTGACTCCCATGACTTGTGATCAATGTCACAGGACTTCATGTCGCGTTTGCAGACGTCTTTAAAGCGGAGACATGGATGGCCGGTGGGTCTGATACTAGTGATGAGCTCGCTGTACAATGTGTCCTTGGGGATCCTGCCATCTTCCATGCGGCTCACATGGCCAAGCCATCTCAAGCACCGCTGACTCAGTAAGGTGTATCTGCTGGGGATGTTGGCCGCCTCGAGGACTTCTGTGTTGGAGATACGGTCCTGCCACCTGCTGCCAAGGATTTTCCGGAGGCAGCGAAGATGGAATGAATTGAGACGTCGCTCTTGGCTGACATACATTGTCCACGCCTCGCTGCCGTAGAGCAAGGTACTGAGGACACAGGCTTGATACACTCGGACTTTTGTGTTCCGTTTCAGTGCACCATTTTCCCACACACTTTTGGCCAGTCTGGACATAGCAGTGGAAGCCTTTCCCATGCGCTTGTTGATTTCTGCATCGAGAGACAGGTTACTGGTGATAGTTGAGCCTAGGTAGGTGAACTCTTGAACCACTTCCAGAGCGTGGTCGCCGATATTGATGGATGGAGCATTTCTGACGTCCTGTCCCATAATGTTCGTTTTCTTGAGGCTGATGGTTAGGCCAAATTCGTTGCAGGCAGCCGCAATCCTGTCGATGAGTCTCTGCAGACACTCTTCAGTGTGAGATGTTAATGCAGCATCGTCAGCAAAGAGGAGTTCCCTGATGAGCACTTTCCGTACTTTGGTCTTCGCTCTAAGGCGGGCAAGGTTGAACAAGCTGCCGCCTGATCTTGTGTGGAGGAAAATTCCTTCTGAAGACTTGAACGCATGTGAGAGCAGCAGGGAGAAGAAGATCCCCAAGAGTGTAGGTGCGAGAACACAGCCCTGTTTCACACCTCTCTGGATAGGAAAGGGGTCTGATGAGGCGCCGCTGTGCTGAATTGTGCCTTTCATATTGTCATGGAATGAGGTGATGATACTTAGCAGCTTTGGCGGACATCCGATCTTTTCTAGTAGTCTGAAGAGACCACGTCTGCTGACGAGGTCAAAGGCTTTGGTGAGATCGATGAAAGCAATATAGAGGGGCATCTGTTGTTCACGGCATTTCTCCTGTATCTGGCGAAGGGAGAACAGCATGTCAATGGTGAATCCCTCTGCTCGAAAGCCACACTGTGCCTCAGGGTAGACGCGCTCAGCCAGCTTCTGGAGCCTGTTTAAAGCGACTCGAGCGAAGACTTTCCCCACTATGCTGAGCAGGAAGATTCCACCATAGTTGTTGCAGTCACCGCGGTCACCCTTGTTCTTGGAGAGTGATGATATTGGCATCGCGCATGTCCTGTGGTACTGCTCCCTCACCCCAGCACAGGCAAAGCAGTTCGTACAGTGCTGAAAGTATAGCAGGCTTGGCACTCTTGATTATTTCAGGGGTAATGCCGTATATAATAAAAGTAAAATACTGCAGATGCTGGAAATCTGAAATAAAAGCAAGAAATGCCAGAAATACTCAGCAGGTCTGGTAGCATCTGTGGAGAGAGAAGCAGAGTTAACCTTTCAGGTCAGTGACTCTTCACAAAAACAGATTATCTGGTCATTATCACATTGCTCCTTGTGGGATCTTGCTGTGTGCAAATTAGCTGCTGCTTTTCTCACTTTACAACAGTGACAACACTTCGAAGGTACTTCATTGGCTGTAAAGCACTTTGGGATGTCCGGAGGTCATGGAAATGTGCTAAATAAATAAATTTAAGCCTTTTCTGTGACAGCACGGATGTCTTCACTCACGTCAGTGGCCACAGAGAAAACATCTGTCCTTTGTTTCAGTACATCCAAAAGTTAATTGATGAATTTTCACTGGAGCTGAGAGGGTTACACAGTGTAATGTGTGGGTGTTAATTAACCTGTCCCTGAATAACCAACTCCCTGCAGCTGGCGGAGGACTCCCAAATCATAAAGGGCTTTGATCAGGTAAAATGCAACTGAGAGTTTCCACTGCTGCCAGACAGGCAGGAATGTGCTCGAGGATTAAAAAGGAGGTGAGAACAAAGATTCTTTGCACAGAAGGTGGAATCCTCCAGCACAAACTGCTTTTACAGCAGAGTCAACAAACTCTTCCAGCAAGGAATTAGACTGTTGCTTGGAAAAAGATCATTATAAGGTTTGGGGAGCGAGCAGGGGAGTGGGATCAGATTAGGTGGCACTAGGCGGAAACGAA
The DNA here is from genome assembly GCF_036365525.1 of Heterodontus francisci. NCBI lineage: Eukaryota > Metazoa > Chordata > Chondrichthyes > Heterodontiformes > Heterodontidae > Heterodontus > Heterodontus francisci. Next base: position 51,667,215 of record NC_090400.1, read on the forward strand.
AATGAAGGGTTATAGCCTTGATGGGCTGAATGGCCTGTCCCTGTTGCTGGAACTTTCCATGTTTCTGTAGCAACAGCTGGCGCTGATTGTACAGGAAGTCTTTGCGGACGTCACTAATGAAAGCTCAGTACCTCCTGCTAGAGTTTGAGCTATTGGTCTGCCCAATCACTTCTCTTTAAAAGCTGATCTGAGTGTTATTACAGTAATCAATTTGTTGATTATCCCAGCTTTGAATGACTAGGTGCTGCAGTGCTATTGTAAATTAAGCCTGAAGACGGTACAATTTACTACAATTAGGGGCAAGCAGCTGTGAGACAGTTCGGTCTTGATGCTGAGCGATGTGTTGGCTGTGGGTCTGTTGTTGCTGTTGGGATCTTAAGGTTTTCATGTCCGCCAATCTTCCCTAAGTCTGAGGTGATCTCTGAATACATGCCCACGACATAGTGGGTGAGACAAAGTATGTATAACACAGAATACAAGCCATTCAGCCCAACAGTTCCATGCTGGTATTCATGCTTCTTCCACTGTATTTCATCTCACCCTATCAGCATATCCTTTGATTCCTTTCCCCCTCGTGTTTATCTAGCTTCCCCTTAATGCATCTATGCTTTTCACCTTAACAGCTCCACATGGTGGCAAGTTCCACATTCTCACCACTCTCTTGGTGAAGGGGTTTCTCCTGAATTCCCTATTGGAATTATTAGTGACTATCTTATATCTATGGCCCCAAGTTCTGTTCTCCCCTGTAAGTGGAAACATCATCTCTATACCGACCCTATCAAACCCTTTCACTACCTTTAAAACCTCTATCATGTCACCCCTCAGTCTTCTCTGGTGAAAACTGCCTCGACCTGTTCAAGTCCGACAGGAAGTACATCCTGTTTCTCTGTCTCTCCTTCCCCCTTTAAGACACACCTTAAAAATACCTTGCCCTTTGACCAAGCTTTTGGTCATATCTCCTTATGTGGTTTGGTGTCAGATTTTTGTCTTATTTCCCCCCCTCCCCGTGAAGTGCCTTGGGATATTTTACTATGTTAAAGGTGCTATATAAATGCAAGTTATCAGTGTATTGAGAAGAGAGGCACACAGCTAATGCCCAGTGTCGGGTGAGTTACAGCGAAGTAATGGTGAAACTTGAGCTATTCAGCTTAGGCAGGATGAGATTTTCAAGGGCATTAAAGAATTTGGGAACAGTAAATCCAGAATATTGTTTTAAATAAAATTGTTAGTGCAGGACAAGGAGACTCGAGTTGAAATAGGTTAAAGATGAGTTTAGGACTGAGATCAGGAAGTTCTTCGTACAAAGAGTGGTCAGCACGTGGAAAAATTTTAAGCACCAATTAGATACTGCAGTGGGGGATTTTAGGATCTTCTTGGATGAATAAACTTAGATCGGCCGAATGGGCTTCCTCATCAGTCATTATTTTGTAATCTCTTGTGTGCTGTTGTGAAGTCCCTATGGTCCTGAATGTAGGCTTAAATTTTGAGGGACTGGGAAGGGACAGTTGTCCCAAAAGCCTTCCGCAGAATTGTCGTGGGACCACATGTGCCTATGGCCAGCTACCATCAACCTGCTCCAGTGTGGATAGCAATCGCCAACCCAACGGCAGGAAAAGTAAAGCCAGGTCGTGTTATCATAGTATCTTATAGCACAGAGAGAGGCCATTTGGTCCATTGAGCCTGTACTAGCTCATTGAAAGACCTATCCAATTAAACCCACCCTTCTTGTTCTTTCCCAGTAGTCGGGCAAACATTACCTTGTCGAGTATTTATCCAATTCCCTTTTTACAAGTAATTATTGAATCTGCTTCCATCAGCCTTTCAGGCAGCACATTCCAGATCACAACAGCTCACTGAATAAAAAAAATTCTCTGAGTGGAGACTGAATTATGTCTTCTCCCTGGTCGCTCTAATCCCCCATCATCTGCAGGCTTCCCGCTGTGCAAAGCCATGGTAATCAACGAGTGTGATCGTTAACTTTCTAGCTGTGTTGCATTTGGGAATTACCATATCGTCACACGTGCAACTATGCACATGTCTACTACGAGATGGAGCGAGCTCCAGAAACTGCTGAAAGTCCATGGCTGCAAAATCCGGCTCCGTAATGCCACTGGCGTTGGCGCAAAACTGAAAATAGCGGGCGCACCGCTTCTGGTCACTTCTGCCGCAGCCCACACGATGCCTCGTTCTTGTTGAGGGACTAAAGCGGGCATGCTGTGCATGTGCCAGAAGCTTGCAGAGTGGGAAATTCGTGATGTCAAACCACCTCTAAGGCTGATTCAACACACATTGTGCCTATTTGGACCACACAGGTCCAGTTAACACTCTCTGCTTATCACTCCCAGCTGAACATGTGTTCAGCTGCATGAGGGACACCCCCACCAGTGTTATTTAGAGGGCCAGTGATCCTAATGGCAAGTGAGGTACTTTTGACTTATTTTTGCTCTTGCAAATTTTGAGGAAGTGCTGTATTGTGTTCTTGGAGGAGTTTTGGTGATTTGTTGGATTTTAACGGGGGTCTTGCTGCATCCTGACAGGGAGGTCAGAGGAGGTTTTGCCCCTGTCAACAGAAAGCCTACTAGAGTTGTGGGGGGATGGTGGTGGGCTATAGTTGCTGTCCCTCTTGGGCTGCAACACAACAGAGACATGGAGCATAGGCTGCAGAGAGAGGAAACTGTGCCAAGAGAGAAGGAGGGGGGCTCGCAACAGAAGGTCCTACCTACCAGGGGGCTTTCGGAAGCACTTTTACCTCCACCTCAGCAGTGTGTGAGATGCCCATGATTCAGCAAGGAGGTGGTCACTGAACTGTGCCTCCGAAGAACATAAGAAATAGGAGCAGGAGTAGACCATACGGCCTCTCGAGCCTGCTCTGCTGCTCAATGCAATGATGGCGGATCTCCTCCTACAACAGGATCTACAGCTGCCTAACAGGGTCTTGCCAGAGAGCCGCAGGAGGAACGGGCAAGTGCCTTTGCCAGGCTTGCAGGATTCGCAGTGATGCAGGGAGCCATGGACAGCATGCATGTGGCTCTTCAGGCCCCTCCCCATGTGAACAGGGAGATGTACTGGAACTGCACAGGCTAGCATTCTGTCAGCATGCTGTTGACGTATTGGGCACTGGACTGCACACTGAAATCATTGAAATGAGGAGGCAGCACCAAATTTGTGTGCGACCTGCCTCAGCAGGGTCTGGTGCAGGATAATCGTTACTCCTGCACCCAAAAATGGGAGCAATTGAATTTCCCCCAGCACCAATGCACTGAGGGAAAGGCACGCAATGCTGACTTTCTGTGGGCAGCTCCACAGGAGATCCACTAGTCAAGGTTGGAACTCCAATGTAAGTAGGGGCTCCTGGTCTGAGACTGTAATCTCTTCTGGCATGTAAAGTGTTTGGCTAAATCTAATCAGCTAATGGTGTTGGCATTTATTTGCAATCCATTGGTGCCATTACTCTGAAGATACTGAAATAACTTTCTTAGAATCACTGATAAGACTCAGCAACCCTGAAAACTCTTAACACCCCACCGCCCCTACAAAGAAAATGAGCCCTCTTAATCAATCACCAATGTTGTCAAGTGAGGTTGTTTGCACCACCTCTGACACCGTCTGTCTGTGTGCCCCAGGGCGCAGTGTAGTCTCTCTGAAGATATGTCGGCCAATTTAAGAGTGATGTGAAGTGAGCTCGCGGGCTGACAGAGGGACAGCCAGTTTTCCAGGTCAATGGTGTCCTAAAGGCCTTCCCTTTCAAAACCTCTGTATGTAGGCCTGTGCAAGGGAAGGGTTAAAGATGAGAGTTAATGCCAGACTTAGGGAGCCTGATGCTTCTGGTCTTTGGTGGAACCAGATTCTCTCCCAAAATAAAACTGCTTAATGATAAAAACATGAAGTGGACCCAACAAAAAAGAACCCTTGTTGAACAAATAGGCTGCTAACCAGTGTGTGTATCAGTGAGTAGTGATTACACTGATTTGCTGCTGTTCTGCTCAGATAGGGCCATTGATTGCTGAGTTTGATGTGTTTCTAAGTAATGATCTCAAAAGCTTCCAGAGGCTGGAGTAAAAGCAAGGTTGTTAGGGCCAGATGACGAGGTATTTTTTTGTAAGCCTGGCCTGACTGTAATATGTTCTGACAGCCGCCTTCAGATAATATAAGCAGCTGCAAGATACCTCTGTAGGAATAATGGATTTAGGTATTGTGTCTCGGGTTTTTTATTTGCGCTGCCTAAATTGGTCCTTAAATTGTCCTACACAAACCGACTCGATTAAAAGCACACCACATCCACTCCGTCAGCAAGCTGAGTGCTGGTTCAAGTCTTTAACCCTTGACTTTACTTCGCTAACTCAAAGGGTCATGAATTTTCCTGGGTGTTCCTCAGGCCTCCCAACAATTAATCTGGCAGCAGTCGCAGCCATACGGCGTGCAACAAGGCCGGGACCCAGAGACCTAAGTTGCGAGATCCTGCTTGGCTTTGAAAGGGGTGTAGCCTCTGCCCGCCCAAGACATGGCCAGTGGTGTCGGTGGAGCTGGGACCACAGGTCTGCAGTGGCTTACCTGCCATATTGAAAGACTCTCAGCTTCCGCTGATTTGGTCCTCTGGGAAATAGGGTTGTCAACTATTGACGCATCCCTGGAGGCTTCATCACATGACCCACCCGCCTCCCAGCTGCCCTGTCCTCACGCTCCAGCCATTGGTCGCCCAACATGTCCATCCTCACGGTGCCCCGCCTCCTCAAATGGAAAGCAAAAAGTCTCTTCGTTCCCCAATTGGTGGATGATTCTTGTCTGTCAGTCAAACAGTCTTTTGTCCCATCACCATAATAAACGGAAGTGTTCAGAGAAAATGGAAAAGAAAACACCCACAGCACCCCTAATCTGGGAAACGTCTTTCACAAGTTTTTCATCATTGTCTTTGGCAGTTTGGTAACATTCGGTTTATGCCCTGCACCACCTCATACTCTTAGCTAAGCAAAGCATCAGGAACCTGCTATTGAACAATAACCTCACAATTGTTGTCCATACTACCTTTGAACACTTGAAATGTTCCATCTGCAAGCTTTTATTCACAGACTTCTTCATCCGTCGTAGATGACTGCTGCAATCTACGGCACAAACATACTCTTCCTAGACCTCTAGCTTACCAAGATTGAAGCATTATTTCAGGTCGTGTTAGTTAACCCATCAATCGTTCTTCACTATTTCTGGAAGGTTCTTCACTTCAGTAGTGATATTTCTTTATTCTTTCATGGAATGTGGGCATCATTGGCAAGGCCAGCATTTGTTGCCCATCCCTAATTGTCCTTGACAATTGAGTGGTTTGCTGGACCATTTCAGACCATTACTGTGGGTCTAGCATCACGGGTAGTCACACGTAGGCCAGATCAGGTAAGGACGGCAGATTTCCTTCCCTAAAGGACATTAGTGACAATTGACGATAGTTTCATGCCACCAGCACTATTACTGAGATTAGCTTTCAGTTCTAGATTTTTCATGAATCAATTGAATTTCTTGATTGAATTTAAATTCCACCAGCTGCTGTGCTGGGATTTGACTCCTTGTCCCTAGGGCATTAGCCTGGGCCTCTGAATTGCTGGTTTAATTGCATTACCGCTACCCCATTATCTCCCCTTAAATTGAGAATGATCATTTGGCACCTTACGGTTCATTAAGGGGCAAAGGTTCTGCTGTGCTTGTGCCTGGCACAGCCACTGAGAGAAGGTGTCAGGAAAGTGTGCCCTCCCAGCCCAGCATCTTCCATCCATTGTGGACAGATGGAGCTCACTGTTCACTTGCTCCCAGTGTCCACAAGGAGTGGATGCAGCAGATATTTTATTCCAAAAGTCCAGTCCCTACCCAAATGAGTATTTTATTCATTCATGGGATGTGGGTGTCGTTGGCAAAGCCAGCATTTATGGGCCATCCCTAATTGTTTTGAGCTGCCTTCTTGAACGGCTGCAGTCCATATGGTGCAGGTACACTCACAGTGCTGTTAGGCAGGGAATTCCAGGATTTTGACCCAGCGACAGTGAAGAAACTACGATGTAGTTCCAAGTCAGGATGGTGTGTGGCTTGGAGGTGGTGGTGTTCCCATGTTGCTTCCAGTTGATAGAGGTCGTGGGTTGGAAAGGTGCTGTCAAAGGAGCCTTAATGAGTTGCTGCAGTGCATCTTGTAGATGGTACACGCTGCTGCCACTGTGTGTCGGTGGTGGAGGGAGTGAATCTTTAAGGTGGTGAATGGGATGCCGATCAAGCGCGCTGCGTTGTCCTGAATGGTGTCGAGCTTCTTGAGTGTTATTGGAGCCTCACCCATCCAGGCAAGTGGAGAGTATTCCATCACACTCCTGACGTGAGTGTTGTGGTGGAAGTGCTTTGGTAGTGACTCATTTTCCACAGAATACCCAGTTTCTAATCTGCCCATATAGTCACAGTATTTATATGAAGGTTCCTTATTCAGGTGAACTTTTGTTTATCAGTGATCGGCAGGTCGATCAGGGGTTGAAGCACTGTTGCCTGCACAAAAATATTTGTAGGGATGTTATCCCTAAAGTGTTGGGTTGGTTACAGCTTTTCCTACACATCCCATTGTTACCCATTGCATGTCCCAATGCAGGTGAATCATCTGTCACCCCTGTCTTGCCACGGTGGATTGGGTTGCCAACTCTGATACATTCCCTGGAGGTTTCATTACATGGGCCTCCAGCCACCCCGCTCGGTCGACTGACGTTTTTTATCCCCCAATTCCCATATTTTTATAACTAAGAAACAAAAGTGATGGAGAACATTTGAAGAACATGCAAATATTTTTAATACCCCAATGATTTGCGCCTGGGCTTTTTGCTTATCGCAGTTTTGCTGGCAATAGATTTTGAATTCCTGGCGACTCCGGGACAACCCTGAAGTGTTGGCAACCCGAGTTGGGGCAGTGGGGGATGGCGGACAGTGTCGTCATTCATTGTGTAGAAGCCCCCGTCCTCATTTGTTTCTTGCATTGGGCTCTTTGACCCACTGTGATTCTGTGTACAGAATTAAATGTTTACAGTTCTAATATCATCTTGTCATCAAACAGTGAATCAAAATTTGACTCCAGTTATGTAGGGAAAACACAGCTGCCATTTTAGACCAGTACTGTATCAAATATAACAAGGTTGGGAATTATTGGTTAACCTGTTTTTTTTGTTGCTTATCCTTGTTTTCAAATCCCCTTCATGACCTCACCCCTCCCTATCTCTGTAATCTCCTCCAGCCCCACAAGATCTCTGTGCTCCTCTAATGCTGGCCTTTTGTACATTCCTAATTTTAATCGCTCTACCATTGGTGGCTGTGCCTTCAGTTGCCTGGGCCCCAAGCTCTGGAATTCCCTCCCTAAACCCCTCCACCTCACTTTCCTCTTTTAAGACACTCCTTTAAAACCTACCTCTTTGAGCAAGCCTTTGGTCATCTGACCTAATATCTCCTTTTGTGGCTTAGTGTCGAATTTTGTTTTATTATGCTCCTGTTTTATTACATTAAAGGCAATATATAAATATAAGTTGTTGTTGTGATGCTGTTTGAAGGCAAGGTGCTGGCTGCTTTTCCAGCAGAATCTCCTTTTTCTTTCCCCTCTTCAGATTGTGCTGTCAGATCACTGGAGCAGACGGGGCCTCAGTTTGATGTCTCATTTTAAAAGAGGGCTCCTCCCGGATTGCAGCACTCCCTCAGTGCTGTGTCAGCCTGGATTCTGTGCTCAGGTTTTTGTTGAGGGGCTGGAATCTGCCCAGCTTTCTGACTTGGAGACAAGAGGGTGGTTGATTGAGCCAAGCTGGCAAATTGTGAGCTGTTTCAGTCCCTTTTTTTTTCTTGTGGCTTATCCTCCCTCCTGAGCAGATCACCTTGACAATGACCAGCTCTACTTTGAAGACTGCGTACTTTCAGCAGCCGATGTGTGACCCAAATGGGGGAATTTTCCACAATCCGCTGTACGCTTGGACAGTTACAAGGTATTTGAGTAGCTGATGATCGGCCTGATACACACCCAGTTAGAATTGGAGTTCCACTCACCCATCACCCCCATGGTTACAGACCTGAATTAGGGAACACCTCGATTTAAAAAAAAAAATTCTCACCCTTGTATTCAAATCCCTTCATGGCCTCGCCCCCTCGCTATCTCTGTAACTTCCTCCATCCCTACAATCCACCAGGATCTCTGTGCTCCTCTAGTTCACACCTCTCTTGCATCCCCGATTTCCATCGCTCCACCATTGGTGGCCGTGCCTTCAGTTGCCTGGGCCCCAAGCTCTGGAATTCCCTCCTTAAACCTCTCCACCTCTCTCCTCCTTTTAAGATGCTCCTGAAAATTTAACTCTGACCAAACTTTTGGCCACCTGTCCTAATATCTCTTTATGTGTTTCAGCGTCAAAATTCGTCTGCTATCGCTCCTTTGAAGCGTCTTGAGACATTTTGCTATATAAATGCAAGTTGTTATTGGGGGAGTTGTGAACCCTCTGGGTTGAAAAATCTCGCTGCAAAGCAACCTCTTTTGATAAATGTCGCAGAAATACTTCCTGCAGTCCCCTCTTTAAGTTCTTTCCATTCATTTTCTGTGACTCGGTAACAAAATGCCAGTTCAGATTAGAGTTAAATGCTATAGCCTTAGGGCACAAGTATGTTCTGAAACATCTCTAAGTTACAGCAAGCCCATTGAGTGTCGTTGTGCCTTTGTCACTCCGAGAAAAACATGGGCCCATGCTTTCTCCTTAATTGCTTCTAGGACAGCATTGATCACACTCTCACGCAACTCCCGCACCCCCCCCCCGTCTCCCACTTACCCTCAGCTGTGTTCCTGAGCCTCTGAGTCTCAGTTGCTTCACCTGTTTAATTATTGAGCACACTTTAGGTGAAGGGGCAGAGAGCTGTAGTGCAAGAGCCTGCCAACGCTCGAAAGAGTGGGAGAGAGATGGGGTAGATCAAGCTGTAACAGTCTAGTACGGAGCTCTTGTATAACCCACCCCTTTCACCCCAGTTTTCGACCCTGTGCAGGGGAAGCGTAGCTGGTGTAGCTTTATCACTATTTCATTCAGCAAATAAGATGGTTTTTTTTCCCCAGCTGAACCACAAAACAACAAGAAAACAAACACCCAGTGGTACAGTTCTGGCTCCGAGTGCAGCAACATCAGCAGAACAAAACATAAGACAGATGCTCCAATAAATCTACTGCGCCTCTTCATCATTCCCAACCCTTCCTAATAACAAACTAAATAAACAGCAACTGAACAACAGGTGTCCTGTTCTATCCCTGAGTCTATTGACAGCAACGAGTTACAGCCCAGACTGTGCAATAACTCTCACCTACTGCCAGGGGAGGAGGTGCAAATATATCAAGGATGGAACCAGAACGGAGAGGTTATATCCATCAGGGAAGACTGAACAGACTGGGTCTCTTTTCTCCAGAAAAGAGAAGACTGAGGGGTGACCTGATAGAGGTCTTTAAGATTATGAGAGGATTTGATAAAGTCGACACAGAGAAAAACTAGGTGTCGCTAATAAATCTAATAGGGAATTCAGGAGAAACTTCTTTACCCAGAGAGTGGTGAGAATGCGGAACTCGCAACTGCAGGGAGCATTTAAGGTGAATAATGTAGGTGCCTTTAGGGGGAATCTAGATAAGCACATGAGGGAGAAAGGAATCGAAGGTTGTGCTGTTATGGTGAGATGAAGTGGGGTAAGTAGAGAGCATAAAGACTGGCACAGAGCTGTTGGGCTGAATGGCCTGTTTCTGCACCTGCACACGCAATGGACATGGCAGCTAATCTAAGTGGGGTACATAGCGGTCGGCTGTCACCTCTGAATTCTTCTAATTTTTTGGGGGGAGTAAGCAAGGGCAGCTGACTGTGTAATTCTGGCTGCTGCCGCAAGCAGTAAAACAATCCTGTACCACAGCTGCCAGCCAGTGATAGAGGTCGCACTGCGACTGTCCGTGGCGTCCCAACCCTGTAGCTCGGCTCTACAGATGCATCCCCGGCCTTCAGCCTGAGGTGCTCACATAATCATCTTTGCGGCCAGGCTCACTGTGTTTCTGCTGGAGTAGTTTTCATATCCAGGCTGTTTCTCGCCTTCCCTTGCTTCCTCCCGAAGAGCTGCTTCTCAGGAGGGTTGGAACTGAGAGGTGAGGGGAGCCTGGAGAAGACAAGACACTGCGAAAGATGCGACTATTACAACAGTGTGTCAACAGCCTGCATCACACGTAACGTCGTCCCCACACACCATTGGTCACCCAGCATGTGTTCAAAATTTACCAGGTACAGGCTTAAGTTTTTAAGTATTTTAAAATATGTATGAATATTTTTAAACTGGCACCAGACTCCATCTAGTGGCCTGTAAGTGCACAGTGGCATAATAATATTCGGTTTGACAAAGTTGCATTTTCACCTGTGTGCATCCCATTCAGGCCATGTGCATGAATAGTTAAAATAATCCATGGTTCGAGTGACCATCCCAAAGCCTGAGTCAGTGGAGAGGTGGACACATTCCCGCTCTCTCTCTCTCTCTCTCTCTCTCTTCCCGCCCCCCTTGCTCAGGGCTCCGGAGGGGGTGTAGTCGTATCTCCCTCAATAGCTCACTAGGGTAAATGCAGCATGTGTAGTGCTGAGCTGGAGCAACAGGAAGGTTTTCTGTGAATGGACTCTTAAATCTCTGCGTTCAAACACAGCTCCTAGCTTTTCCCTGTTTAGATAATACTCTGATCTATCTTTCTTAGGTCCAAAGTGGACAACCTCTCACTTCCCCACACAGAATCCAGGCAACAACAAGAAGAAGAAGTTCCATTTATATAGCGTCTTTAATGTAGTAAAATGTACCAAGGCACTTCACAGGAGAGCTATCTAGACAAACTTTGCCACAGAAGCACGAGGGGATAAATGACCGGCGACCAATATCTTGGTCAAAGAGGCAGGTTTTAAGGAACGTCTTAAAAGATGAGAGAGAGGTAGAGAGTCTTAGGGAAGGAATTCCAGACCATAGGGCCCAGGCATCTGAAGGAACCGCCGTCAATGAAGTGATTAAAATCAGGGATGCGCAGGAGGCCAGAACTGGAAGCAGGCAGAGATTTCAAAGGGCTCTAGGTCTTGAGAAGATTGCAGAGACAATGGGGGGATTTGAAAACAAGGGTGAGAATTTTAAAAATGACGTGTTGTAACTTGCTTCTTTTGCTATGTGCAGCTTGGCTGCTGGGTTTAACCACAGTAACTCTTTACCAGAGTGTACTCTTTGAAACAAATTCATAGGATTTACAGTACTCTTGGACTTTGAGGAAGTGAGGCTGTGACAGCACTAGATTGCCATGGGCAACCAGTGAGCAGGGTACACAATAATAGAATGTCCTTTGTCTCCTCCTTATCCACCCTCTCCTCCTCCTTTAACATCCTCCTTCAACCCCATATCTATATCCAAGCTTTTTATCTCTTCGCGTCACTGCACTAGCCTTTTTTGGCTTGTTGTCCATTTATTTCTTGAAAATGGAACCCCTTGGGGCATTTTACTACAATAAAGGTGCTATATTAATGCGAGTTATTGTTGTTGTATGAATGCAAGGTCTTTCTTTACATGCTGTAGTTTCTGGGGATTGATGTATTCTGTCTTGGACCAGTGCGACGGGGAGGGTGAGTGTAACGGATGCAGCCATCCTGCGGTATGATGATGATGTCCACACAGATGGACAGATGATTGTGTTGTAATCACTGCCTTTATCCAGTGTCAGAATATTCTCCAAAGACTTTTGTAAATTTTCTCTCCACACCTGAAGCATGAAATGTTTCTTTCTGTCTGTCTGCCCACTGTCACTCAGGAGCTTTTGATCGGGTGCTGCAGTTCCAAAACTGATCCTCCTTGAAGGTCATTCTGGAAACGTAGCAACACTCTGTCGTACACCATTAGCTTATGGTTTTGTGTACATGATTCCCCACATAACACACTCCTGTGGGTTCAGCTATGGCTCAGTGAGTAGCACACTCACCTGTCAGTCAGAAGGTTTTGAGTTCAAATCCCACTCCAGGACTTGAGCACCAAATCAAGGTTGACCTTCCCAGTGCTGCACTGAGGGAAGTGCTGTCTTTCAGATGGGACATGAAACCGAAGTTCAGTCTGACACCTCGAATGGAGATAAAAGATCCCATGGCACTGTTTCGTAGAAGAGCAGCAGAGTTCTCCCCAGTGTCCTGGTCAATATTTATCACAGAACCACAGAATTGTTACAGTGCAGGAGACCATTCGGCCCATCTTGTCTGCACCAGCTCTCCGAATGAACAATTCACTTGGTGCCATTCCCCGCCTTCTCCCTGTAACCCTGCACATTCTGCCTTTTCATATAACTGTCTGATTCCCTTTTGAATGCTTCAACTGAACCTGCCTCCACCACTCTCTAAGCCAGTGCATTCCAGACCCTAACCACTCGCTGCGTGAAAAAGTTTTTCCTCATGTTGCTTTTGCTTCTTTTGCCAATTAACTTAAATCTGTGCCCTCTCGTTTTCCATCGTTTCACGAGTACGATCAGTTTTTGTCTATCTACTCTCCCCAGACCCCTCATGACTTTGAATACCTCTATCAAATTGCCTCTCAGCCTTCTCCAAAGAAAACAGTCCCAAGTTCTCCAATCTATCTTCATAACTGAAGTTCCTCATCCCTGGAACCATTCTCGTGAATCTTTTCTTCACTCTTCTGCAATACTTTCACACCTTTCCTAAAGTGTGGCGCCCAAAACTGGCCGCAATACTCCAGCTGAGGCCAAACTAGTGTCTTATACAAGTTCAACATAACTTCCTTGCTCTTGTACTCTCTGCCCCGATTAATAAAGCCCAGGATACAGTATGCTTTATTAACCACTCTCTTAACCTGTCCTGCCACCTTCATTAACTTATGCACATATACACCCAGGTCCCTCTGTTCCTGCACCCCTCAACCAACATCACTAAAACAAATTATCTGGTCCTTATTGTTAGCTCACAGTGCGCAAATTAGCTGCCCTGCTTCCTCCGTTACACTTCGTTGGTGGAAAGGCGCTATATAAATGCAAGTTTGTTCTTTCTTTATCCCCTACATGTCCTTTACATAACTATTAATCTTAGGGGTGGTGGGAGGAATCAGTGGGCATTAAATCAAAGTGGAACAAATGGAATTCTAATTTGCAAAGAGAATTTGGAGGTGTGAAATTTTGTTTGGGCAAAGGTATTAAAGGACTTGGAGCAAAGGCAGGCAAATGGAATTGAGATGGAGGTCAGCAATGATCAGAATGACAGAGCAGGCGCGAAGGAGCTGAATGGCCTCCTCCTGTTTTTTTTTAGTCATTCGTGGGATGTGGGCATCACTGGCAAGGCCAGCATTTATTGTCCATCCCTAACTGCCCTTGAGAAGGTGGTAACAACTGCATGGCTTGTTCGGCCATTTCAGAGGGTCAATTTGAGAGTCAACCACATTGCTGTGTCTGGTGAGGGTAGCAGATTTACTTCCCTAAAGGACAGTTGTGAACCAGATGGGTTTTTAAGGACAATCTGAAAGTTGCATGGACTAACTTGTAAATTTAAATTCCTAGCTCCCATGGTGGGATTTGAACTCATGTCTTTGGGTTATTAGTCCAGGCCCCTGGATTACTAGTCATGTAGCATAACCACTATGCTACCATTCCCAGCAGCTTACATGACATCTTGACCATCTGCCCCATGGGAGGGCCTGGGATTTCAGAGCAGTTCTGTCTGAAGATAAAAGTTCTTTCAAAATAAGTGGCACTGTTGTTTCCCTGTTGCTGGATTCCATAGCTATTGATTGTTCTTTGATCAGCAAGCTAACATTGTAGGTTCAGCTTCTGCCCTCATGTTTCAAGCATTTTCTTTTTCAATTTTAACAACCAGTCCCTTAAAAATAAGTTGGCTAGGTGAAAGTCTGAAGCTTTCCACTTTTCCCAATACAGCTGTGTCCACCATAAGCCGTCCAACACTTTGTCAATCTGCAGGGAGACAGTAAACTAGTGTTTTTTTTTGAGGGGGGCGGGGGGGCAAATGCATTTCTGTTTTGTTAAAGCAGATCCCTGTGGTGAAAGAGGGGTAAAACTATTTTCTTTCATTGGAAATAGTAAGTCTCAGCAGAATATTCCTTCCACGGAAACCCATTTATTTTGCTGCTTCTAAAGCTGGCAATCAGTGCAGCCAGTACTTGTTCCATAAACTCTTCTGCACATCCCAGATTTTCATCACTGCACCACTGGAGATGGTGCTTTCAGTTGCCTTGGCCTTGAGCTCTGGAATTCACTCCATAAACCTCTCCACCTCTCTCTCCCTTCTTTAGAGCGCTCCTTAAGACATACCTCTTGGTAAGAAACACTTGCATTTATGTGGAGCCTTTCACAACCTCAGCATCTCCCAAAGCGCTTTACAGCCAATGAAGTACTTTTGCAGTGTAGTCACTGTTGTAATGCAGGAAACAATAGACCAACTTGTACTGATATCTCCTTATGTGTCTCAGTGTCAAACACCTTGGGAGGTTTTGCTCTGTTAAAGGTGGTGTGTGATTGCCAGTTGTTCTTGTGTAGCTTGCTCCAGTGGGCACGGAGTTTAAAATTAGAGGTGCATTGTTGGAAGTTATCAAAATGGTAGCAGTTTGGCTGTCTTATTTCCTTTATCTGAGAGGGGAAATTAGGTTTCAGTTGAGTAACCCTGACCTTTTCACTGCTTTTCCAATCCTTGCTTATCGTCTTAACAGAATAGGTGCAGCTTCTTAACCATTAGAGCTTTCTATCTAAACCATCCACTAGAGAGACCACGAGTCCTCGTCTGGAAACTGCACACGTGCGTGCCTGTTGCAGCTGAATTAGATTTTTGCCCATTCGTGATAATTCTACGACTTTACGGCCTCAGTGAAGTCCTGAAGCCTGGAGGTTTTCTTCTCAACTTTGATTCTCCCGCTCAATCCCTGATCTTGTCATCTTCCCCTGACCCACCAATCCAACAACCGGTCTTGTTATTGAATTGGTCGCCGCCTTGTTCCAACGTTTGACTACGTCACTGGCTGCGGTCATAATGCAGCTGTAATGCTGTCAGTCCGCTTCCACTCTCTGCTTTTGAGGTGTTTTTAACAGCTCGTGTAGTGACACCACCATTTTCGCCAGAATGGAGATAATTGTGTAATTCCCCACTGTCAGTCACACCTGGAAAGACACTGTTGTAAGTAACTGGGATTGATTTTACGCAGATAATTTGCATTATCCTCCACTCACTACAGTGTGCTGGAGAAATCACACTGCTTTTACTGGGAGACATTGCTGTAGTTCAGTCACGAGTCCAGTTTGCTGTAGAGACTCTTACTTTTAAATAGGATCTGTAAATAGACTTTGCTGTAAAATAGACTGTTGCGAATCCTGATGTAAGTCTCGCACCCCCTCAAATTGATTGGCTGGCACAGTAGTGTCAATAGACACTGATTTTTCAATATGTGGTAATCACAGTTACTTCTGTTTATCCATTAATAAAACACAACAAAGAACCTTGTATAATACTTTCCTTACATGGTACTGCCTGTTGAGATGGCACTTTGCCCTTACATTGGCACTGTGTGTAGAACTCCCTCCTGTAACAGTCGAGGAAGTTATAAAACCTAGGTGAGCAATAAATAATGACAGACTCTATAAGTTACTTTACCCTCAGGAAGTGAACGTCAGATGTGATACAGTACTCGATACATTTAAGGGGAAGCTAGATAAACACATGAAGGAGAAAGGAATAGAATGATATGTTGATAGGCCTAGCTAAAGTAGGGTGGAAGGAGGCTCATGTGGAGTATAAACACTGGCACAGACCAGCTGGGCCGAATGGCATGTTTCTGTGCTGTACATTCTGTATAATTATGCAAATTGAGTCCTTTATTCTTATTAATCTCCTGAAGCGGAGCCTTGTTAATCAAATCATCAAATGCACAGGCTGCCTGAACATGAGATGGGTTCTTGTTACTACAGGAGGATTTCTATAGATGATGTAAAGTGTGTAACAGCAGTTGCTGCACTTTATTGAAATGTATGAATTTCTCAGGGGGCTTGACAGAGTAGAGGCTGTTTTCCCCTGGCCGAAGAATCTGGAACGAGGGGTCACAGTCGCAGGATAAGGGGTCAAAATCCTGGAACTCCCTTCCTAACAGCACTGTGGGTGTACCTACCCCACATGGACTGCAGCGGTTCAAGAAGGCAGCTCACCACCACCTGCTCAAGGGCAATTAGGGATGGGCAATAAATGCTGGCTTAGCCAGCGATGCCCACATCCCATGAATGAATGAAACAAAAAGATCATTTAGAACAGAAATGAGGAGGAATTTCTTCACTCGAAGTGCTGTGAATCTTTGAAATTCTCAACCCCAGAGAGCTGTGGATGCTCAGTCGTTGAGTATATTCAAGACAGAGATTGATAGAGTTTTGGACACTAAGGGAATCAAGAGATATGGGGAGCAGATGGGAAAGAGGAGTTCAAGGTGAAAACAGCCATGGTCTTATTGAATGGCCTACTCCTGCTCCTATTTCATATGTTCAGAGTGTAATTGTGCTGAGCATTTTGAGTGGTTCTGCTGTGCCAGTTACATGTTCTCAATTGGGGAAGGCCTATTTTACTGAGCTGAGATGTGATTTTTGCAAAAGTGAACTGGAAGCAGCTGCCTGAAGGTAAATCGGTGTCAGAGCCATGGGAGACATTCGAGGAGGAGTGAGGGTTCAGAACAAATAAAGTCCCTCTTTTTAAAAAAAAAAAGGTGGGACTCCCGAATCTAGAGGTCCCTTGGATGTCAAGCAGCATACAAAGTAGGACAAGGCAAAAAAGGGAAATTAATGTCAGGTACCAAGAACTCAGTACTCCAAAAAGCCTAGAGGGATGTAGAAGTGCAGAGGTGAAATTAAAAAGGAAATTAGGATAGAAAGACAGGGCGTGAGAAAATAAAGGGTAACCCTTGTTCTGTCAGTACATAAAGAGCAAGAATATAACAAAGGAAAGAGTAGGGCTATTAGAGATTAAAAAGGTAACCTTTGTTTGGAGATGGAAGATGTAGGCATGGTTCTTAATGAATCCTTTACTTCTGTCGTCACAGAAATGATGCAAACATTGTAGTTATGGAGGAGATAAACATAGAGAAGAAATATTCAGTTGTTGAGCATCTTTGAAAGTAGATAAATCGCCAGACCTGGATGAAGTGTATTCCCGGCTGTTAAGAGAAGCAGGGAAGGAAATGATGGAGGCCCTGCCCATCATTTTCCAGGCTCTCTGGCTACAGCTGTGGTGCTAGAGGACTGTTGGCCTCGTACCTTCTTTTACAAAGGGAGAAAGGGATAGGCTGAGTAATTACAGGCCAATCAGCCTAACCTTGGTTGTGGGCAAATTATTCAAACAAATTCTGAGGGACAGTATTAACCATCACTTAAAGGATATAACAAGGAGGATCGATGAGAGTACTGCGTTGGGATTTTAGCAAGGCTTTTGACAAGAACTCACATGGCAGACTGGTCAGAAACTAATAGCCCTAGGGATCCAAAGGAAAATAGCATGTTGGATTCACAATAGGCTCGGTGGCAGGAAGCAAAATATAATGTTCGAGTGTTTTTATGTCTAGAAGGCTGTTTCCAGTGGGGTTCCTCAGGGCTCAGTACTTGGGTCCCTTGCTGTTCGTGGAATTAGACTTAAATGTAGGGGGCATGATTAAGAAGTTTGCCGATGATACAAAAATTGGCCGTGTGATTAATAGTGAGGAAGAACAGTGGAGACTGCAGGAAGATATCAATGGACTGGTCAAGTGGGCAGAAAAATGGCAAATGGAGTGCATGGAAGTGTGAGGGAATGTATTTGGGGAAGGCTAACAAGGCAAGGGAATACACAATAAAGTCAGATACTGAGAAGTGTAGAGGAACAGAGAGGATCTTGGAGTGCATGTTCACAGAGACCTGAAGGTGGCTGGACAGGTAGATAAGGTGGTTAAGAAGGCATATGGGATATTGTCTTTATTAGCTGAGACATAGAATGCAAGAGCAGGGAGGTTATGCTAGAACTGTGTAAAACTCCAGTTGGACCACAGCTAGAAATCACGGTACAGCTCTGGTCACGTATTACAGGAAGGACGCAATCATGCTAAAGAGGATACAGAGAAGATTCATGATGTTGCAGGAATGGAGAATTTTAGTTATGAGAAAAGATTGGATAGGCTGGGCTTGTTTTCTTTGGAACAGAGGAGGCTGAGGGCAGATTTAATTGAGGTGTATAAAATTTTGAGAGTCCTGGATAGAGTGGATAGGAAGGGCCTATTTCTGTTAGCAAAGAAGTTAATAACCAGAGGGGCAATGATTTACAGTAATCAGTTGAAGGATTAGAGGGGTGTTGAGAATTTTTTTCCCCAGAGGGTGGTGGGGATCTGGAACTCGCTACTTGAAAGGGTGGTAGAGGTGAAAACCCTCATCGCATTTTTAAAAAATCTGGATATGTACTTGAGGTGGATTAACCTAGAAGTCTATGGAACAAGAGCTGGAAAGTGGGATTAGCCTGGATAGCTCTTTTTTTCCAGCCGGTACAGACTCGATGGGCCAAATGGCCTCCTTCTGTGCCATAAACATCTATGATTCTACGAGCGAGTATTATTCAGTATCATCAGCTTAGTTTCTTTATTTCCCTTCCTTCCCTCAGTGGTCTGCTCTCTCCTGGGAGTACTGTGTCCACTCACACTTGGTCATACCAGCACACAGACAATGGAGAGCTCTCATAAGGTGCTAGAGAAATGCAAGTCGGTCTTCCCCTCTTTCTCTAAGTGGCTGTTCTTCATGTGCCTGCCTAGCTACAGGCGATGGGCATCATAGGCGAGTGCCCTCATCTAAAGTCCATAATTGCCCTTTCCAGCAAGGTTACTGGGCCACTGAGCCATGGTGGGAATCAGGGGTAAGTTCCCTTCTATAACCAGCTGAGGGCAGGGCAAGGAGGAAGGTGGCCGTGTTTAGCACCCCGATCACCAGCCCCCACTTGAAATGAACAAACTCGGCATGGACCAGGATTGAAATTGGAATCTTCCTGGTGTGTATCACTGCGGGGCATGTTACTACCAATGGCACCATGGGGCCACAGTTAGGATTATTAGTCAGTCTTCCTGAGTAAGTATTGCCAATAATATGGCCCTGTTTGATTTTGTTGGGTTTTATGATCCATTTATTTAGGGGGGTGGTGCTGTGGACCTTTCTGAGCGATGGAGCGAAATTCTCTTTTCATTTAAGACTTTTGATAGTGAAATGGGCCCCTTTCAAATTTCTTTCTCCTTCACGCAGGTTAGTCGCTCCCCTCATGCCCTGGGGCTGTAACACTGAGTGGCTCCCCATTCTTCTCTGCAGAGGCATCATATAGCGTGGTGTGAGATGGGTCAGTGAATGGGGGATCACCAGAGAAGATTGAATGATAAAACAGCTGGGGTGGGGGAATTGTTCTGTCACTGGGGGGAGGGGCAGCATTGTAAATACTTCTGTGAAGTTTGCTTTTCACTACTGTACAGTATTTCTACTGTAATCAGAAAGCAAGCCGGTTTCTCTTTTCTCATCAATGGTCTTTCTCTTTAATACACTTAGCAAGTCCGGCTTGGTCAGTGTGGAACTGTCTCCCATCCGCCCAAGACGTTGACTGACAAAACCTGGATCATTGAACCAAATATTAATTGGAGGCTTCACAATATGGTGAGCTTCACAGTGAGGGTATCTCCTCAAGAGGTAGGAGCTCCTTGGAAACTACACCATCGGTCAGTGACTCCTCCAGCTATGAAGGAGAGAGCACGCATGAGATTTCCAAGGTTTGCGATGAAATAAGACCCCAGTGCCCGTGGATGGTGATGCTGTCACTCAGCATTTGAGCAGTTGGGTGGGTGTGTCTTTTATTTTTTGCTCGTGATCAGCGCAGAGTTCACACAGACTTGGTCTTCGGGTGGGGAGGGCGAGTGTGGTAGTAGCTCAGCTGGTAGCAGATTTGCCACTGAGTCAGAAGGTTGTGGATTCAAGGCTCAGTCCAGAAATCTACGCTGACAACAACAATGACTTGTATTTACATGGTGCCTTTAACATAATAATACTTCCCAACAATACGCAACACGAAGGCTGGGGAATAACATTGGGTGAATTGCTTATTTGGAGAACCGGTGCGGACATGATGGGCCGAATGGCCTCCTTCTGCACCAACAATTCTGTGGTTCTGTCCCAAAGCATGCCCCAGGAGCATTGCAAAGCAAAATTAGACACCGAGGCACATAAGGTGATATTAGGTCAGATGACCAAAAGCTTGTTCAAAGGTAGTTTTTGAGGAGCATCTTAAAGGAGGAGGGAGAGGTAGGTGGAGAGGTTTAGGGAGGGAATTCTAGAGCTTGGGGCCCAGGCAACTGGTGCAGCGATGTAAATCAGGGACGCTCAACAGGTCAGAATTAGATGAGCACAGAGTTATTGGAGGGTTGTGGTGTTGGAGGAGATTACAGAGATAGGGAGGGGCAAGGCCAGGGAGGGATTTGAAAACAAGGATGAGAATTTTAAAATTGAGGTGTTGCATGACCGGGAGCCACTGTAAGTCAGTGAGCACAGGACTTGGTGTGAGTAAGGAGATGGGCAGCAGAGTTTTGGGATGACCTCAAGTTTACAGAGGGTAGTCTTATGATGAGCAACTGACAAAGGTGCGGCTGAGTTGTCTCGATCCCTTTCGGGAATTTGGAATTCTTCACTGGCTGTTTGACATAATGGAGTCCCATCTCTACAGAAGCATTACCCTTTCAGAGATACACCTTGTTGACAGCGTCAGAAATAATGGGAGGCCTCTCCGAAACAGGCGAGCAAATGGCTGGGCCCTTTGCTATTGCTTGAAGTGTGAAGAGAGGACTGTCTGATTTACACAGAACCATAATGTAATGTGATTCCTTGCATGCATAGAGACTCCTGAGAGCCCATCACCCCACGGAGATGATTGTGATTGTGTTTGATAGAGTAATGAAATGTCACTCTTCATCACCAGTGACAGATGCACAGGAAATCCAAGTCAGCGCACCAGTTTACACTTAATATATATTAAAGGTGTCACAGGGAGGATTGCTATCAATTTAACCGAACTGGTAGCTCGGCAGCAGTTCCTTACACTGTCAAAGCAAGGAAAGAGCCAGGAGAGGTTTTGGTCTGGAATAAAATTGCAGTGTTTTGTTGTTTGAATGTAAAGTCAGGGAGAGAAAGAGAGCCCTGTGCTGTGAATGCTCCAAAGCGTTTAAGTATAATTTTGCCTTTGAGAGAGTTGCACTTTCGTGAGTGACTTAACAGTTCAGCAATGTTTTTTCCTGTCGCTGTGCAGAGTGGAGGTGGCAGAGAAGTGTCACAATGTTTTCAGTCGTCTCAATACCTCTCAAATGTTTTTGTTCAAAAAAGCGGAGTGCCTCGATGTGAGGGAAAGCCTTGGAATTCCTCACCTAGCTTGTCCCTGCGTTGCCGTGGTAATGGTTGTGGAGTGTCATGTGGTCCTGTGGCTTTCTGATGTGTTGAGTGCAGGGAGTGAGGAACCAGAGGGCGGGTTCCTTTGCCCACAGTAATGTGCATTTCTGTAGCGCCTTTTAACGTGGCAATGCCTCCCAAGGTGCTTCGCAGCAGCGTGAGGGACGGCGAATCAAAGGAGAGATTGGTCAACGAGCTGGGTTTGAAGGGTGGTCTTAAGAAAGAAGAGCGAACTTTTATCTATTAAGGATAACAAGTTGTCGTAGATTCTCTGACAGCACCCCCCCCACACCAGTGACCTCTACCACCTAGAAGGACAAAGGCAGCAGGCCCATGGGAACACTGCCAATGTTCCCTCTAATTTCTCTCTGTTGTACACAGGGCCTGTTTGTTGCACTGCGCGGTTCCTTGAAGATGCGCATGGTCCCTTTAAGATTACCGTGCACGCGTGCAACAACGTTGGTTGTGCGCTGCCTGTTTGCTCCCTGTGCCGTGGTTCCAGATTGCAACGTGGTCGCGCAGTTTAGAGGCAACACTGAACATCACCACCTGCATATTCCCCTCCCAGTCGCACACCATCCTGGTTTATATCTTAGCTGTTCCTTCATCGTCGCTGGGTCAAAACCCTGAAGCTCTCTACCTAAGGGCACTTTGGAAGCACCTTCACCACCGGGACTGCAGCGGTTCAACAAGGCCGTTCACTAAAGAAAGGGATAGCCTGTCATGTCCTGCTGGCTTTCCTGACCCTGACGGTTTGTGGAGGCACCTGGGGGATTTACAAGCAGCTGCCAACCTACAGAAGTTTCCCCTTAGGGATGTGCCTATTCAGACGCATTCTCTGCACAGGGAGGATCCGAACAGGTCCCAATAGGGACATGACAGGGTTAAGCACTGCTCAGTTCCAGCAGATAAGCAAAAACAGACCTGCTCCATACGAAGCCACAAACAATGGCGTAGGAAATCAGCTAGTAACCTCTTCATGTCTCCTGCCTGGTGAATGATGATGGAACATCCAGAAGCTGGACTGAACTAATTGTCAGGGCTCTAACTAGGTTCCACCCTGAGGCGTTTTTACAAAACAAAAAGCAGACCTGAGGAATTCATAAAATCTAAAGGAAATTATAGGTTACAGTTAAATTGTCTTTTACAACGGAGTGAGCACTTTCATAAAAAGTGATGACATTAATTGTTTCATTGGTGCAATTTAACCTGGTTCTGACCCAGTCATTTAATGTTTAAGGTTATCGTTCTTGATGTGCTTGAGTTAAAAATATGAGCCAACATGAGGAGATCAGTGTGGTATTAATGAGATGACAGCACATTAGGAGCTAACATCTTTAAAGTCTCAACATTTTGGTAATTGAAAAGATACTTGATAACATTCCAAGCATTCAGCTCAATACTGCCTACTCTCTCAGGAAGGCTTGAGGGCCTGCAGAACCACAGGAGGCCCCACATACTAACAATGTAGGGTGAAAGGAAAGGTTTCGAAAGGCTCAATAGACCTAAAGTGGCTAAACCTGAACTAAATGCATAAACCATCCCAATACTACTGCAAACTGAAGCCAAACATGTTGCTGCTGATCGGTAGGCTGTTGGAGCCTCCCTCCCTCATGCTGGGGGGAATATTATGGAGGCGATGGGGGCCTTGGCCACTGGCTGGAGAGCCAGCGAGAGGCCCACGTTACCTCTTTTGGTTCTTATTCTGGCAGGCCTTCCCCAATCAGACATTTGAGAGGCCACGGGGCAGGCCTTTCCCAGGATCAGGACCCCGGGGGTGTGAAGACCATTCGCTGAGAGCTGCTGGCCAATCAGAGGCTGGCAGCGCCACCAGGGAGGCAGTGGCTGCTGCCAGAACGACACCCACAGGAGGCCCAGGATCGCGGAGTGACCCAGGCCAGAGGTAAATGATGGTGGGAGGGATTTTGTGGGGAATCCTGACATTCTCGTGGATTAAAGGATTTGTAACTTCGATGGACTTGTTTTTCTATATATCTTGTTGTGAACTGACGTTGCACAGACCTCTTCAAATAGTAGTCCTTCACTCACACCGGTCTCTGAGATGACATTTGACCAGGTCAAGTCCACAAGAACAACATAAAAGCCAACCACGTGGAGGCACAGTGGGTCGCACTCTCGCCTCAGAGTCAGAAGATTGTGGCTTCAGTCCCACTCCAGAAACTATAGCTTTTGGAGGTGCTGTCTTTTGTGATGAGATGTTATACTGACGTAAAAGCAGAAAACACTGGAAATACTCAGCAGGTCAGGCCGCATTCTGTGGAGAGAGAAGCCGAGTTAACGTTTCAAGTCAGTGATCTTTCATCAGAGGCGGTGGCCGCTGCTGGAACGGCACCCACCGGAGGCCCAAGATCGCGGAGTGACCCTGGCCAGAGGTAAGTGATGACGGGAGGAGTTTTGTGGGGTGGGGCTTGTGGGGGAGGTGGGTGTAGGACATCAGGAGCAGAGTGGCTCTCAGTGGGCCCCTCCCCTCCAGAGCTGGGTCCCCTTGATGAGACACTGAGTACCTTTGAATGAGGGTCCCCCACCTGAGAGACCACAAGCAACCCTGCCAGGCCGCTGAGATGTAGAAGATCCCCTGGCGCTATTTCAACCAACAGCTGGGCAGTTCTTCCCGGTGTCCTGGGCCAATATTTATCTCTCAACCAACATCATGAAACACATTACCCCTGGCTGTGACTTCCTTTGTGACCTCTGGTTCTGCCTGTTCTGGTACCCCTCGCCAACCCCTCCCCATTCACCCGCCACCGTCTGTTTGCTGCAATTAGGTACAAACTGAGATAACTACAGCTAGTGAAGGAAGTCTGGAGATTGACAGCTACTGACTCGACGTCAGGGGAAAAAAAAAGTGTGAAATTACTTTTTGTTACACTTTTGACGCTTTGAGGTGTAACGATCTGGGACTTTTATATAGCGATGCAGATACCAAGGGAGATGTTCTCACACTCTCTGTCCCTCGGGATGTGATTCATTTTGACAGCGATTAACCAACTCTGAGAAGCATTGAAAAGGCTAACAAGTAATCTTTGCAGCTGAAAAATGTATAAATTGAGTGGGGAGAGCAGTACCTGTAAATAATACACTCTCTCTCTCTCTGTCTCTTTCTGTCTGTCTCTTTCTGTCTGTCTCTTTCTGTCTGTCTCTCTCTGTCTGTCTCTCTGTGGGCAGAAATCTCCCAGCCATGTGGGGGCTGGGTGGTAGTGCGGGGCAGGGGTCGCTGAAATAGCAGCGAGCCACATTGGGATGCCTCCCTGACGCATTCCTGCCGACGGGGAAATTTCCCCGCAATAATCAGGGAGCCAGATCAACTACCCACAGAACGGAGGCACACAGCCAATTGCCATGTTTAAGGCCCCAGTTTGGGGTGATTTAGAGTGCCCCACAGTATTATGCTGGCGGCAGGATAGGCCCTCCCCGCCGTGTGGGGAGGCCGCCAGCTCCGTGGAGGGAGGCTCCATTCCCAAAGAAGGGGCTGCGGGCAGGAAACCCCGCACTCGTGGCCCCAACAAACCATCAGAAGGGGTTTCCCCTGTGATGAGAGGGGCCTGCCAGAGCTGCTCGCCCTGTGATTGGGCCAGCAGCATTTGGAGCCCGCCTACTGTCCTTAATGGGATGCTGAGCTTGGAGGCGGTCACTTCGGAGGCTGCCTCTGGGAATATCCCTGTGCTGGTCTGACTCCTGGCAAGTACGGGCTCGCGACCCCCATTTGCTCCTGTTGTTGAGGTCCTGAAGCCTGCTGGAAAATGCAGCCCTGTGTCTGCGTCTGTGTGCCTGTCTGTCTGTGTGCCTCTTGTTATGACCAGGTGAGAAAGAGGTCTAGGGTTCCCTTTCAGCCTTCACTTGGCCTTACTGTAACAGGGTTTAATTTTTAAACACAGTGTTTTAGTTTCCCCTTGGTGAATCCTTGTTCACCGCTTTCCAATTATAAGGCAAAGAAACGAGCACAAGCAGGCTTTCTTGGGTTTAAAGAAGAAAGATGAAATTTTATTAAATTTAAACTTAAATCTGTAATTCGGTTGACGCCTAAGGATACACCAAGTGCCCACACTAGCATGCATACGCGGTACGCACATGCAAATAGAGACAGAAAAGAGCAGAATGAAAATAAAGTGGAAAGGTTTGAGGCAATATCTGAAGAGTTTTTGTTAGGGGTCTTCGAGCTCAATGTAGAGTCCTTGATTATAGGTACGTCTTGCTTTTCGTTGGGGCCTAGTATTCTTCTTAAACCTTGTTCACTGTAGGAGACTTTTCTCTTGGGGTTTGTGTGTCGTCTGTCAGTTTTTGGAGTTCCATGAGAAAGAGATGGGAGCAGACAGGACAAGAGAGGAGGTCTGCTTCAGTCCAGAAGCAAATTGCTTTCTCCAGGCTCACAGTGCAAACTCTGCAACAGCCAGTTAGTCATGTGACCAACTGGTCTGACCACGTCTGTTTGTGGGTTGAATTGGAGCAGGGAATAGCTCCTTTGTCTACAAGCACTGTCTGTTAATATGCAAAAATGTCTTTCCAGCCAGGGGCCTGGCAACCCCTTGTCACAGACCTCTTCTTCCCAGCAGCAATTTGAAATTTAATATCCATCTGGCGAAATTAATGTGCTTCATTCGTGGCAGGTGAGGGCCTGCATGACACTCTGTGTGCGCCTGTCTGTGTGTGTGTGTGTGTGTGCGTGTGACTGTATGTGTCTGTCTCTGTGTGTCTGTGGGTGTGTCTGTCTCTGTCTGCGTGTGTGTCTGGCTGTGTATATGTGTGTTTGTACATTGTGTGTGTGTATGTGTGAATGTTTTCCTGTGTGTGTTTGTGTCTGTGTGCATATATATGCGCAAGAATGACTTGCATTTCCTTGTTCACAGCTGGGTAGTCTTGGGGCATTGAAGAAGCTGTTGAGAGCCTGTTGGCAGTTGCTTTGTGTGCACAGGATGGAGGTCTTCATCACACCAGTCAGTTTTTAACACACTGACAGGAAACTAGATTTTGACAAATCAGAATGTCCTGCGCAAAGCAAGAAAGATGGTCACTTCCATCTGCATCTTTCTTCTCTCCTCTTTCTCCTTCCACATTATAAAAGTGATTACTCTTCAAAAGTACTTCATTGGCTGTAAATGCACAGTGGGACATCCTGAGGCACTATATAAATGCAGGATGTTTTTCTGTCTCTTTTTTTTTTCTCTCTCTTTCTTGGTTTCCTTCACTCTCATTTTCCTGCCATCTCTTTTTTCCTTCTTGGGGTTTAATCGTGATTTTGGGTGTTAGTGTAAAAGAGGCCATATTGACTCTCCCGCCCAAAGTCAGTGGAACTGAAATGGGGAGAAATGCGTAACTGATGGGACATGTTACATTATTGCCCAGAGTCAACATGACCTCTCCCTCACTCTCTCTCTCTCTTTTTCCCTTTCTCTTCCTTTTTCCTCCATCTATTTCCCTCCATATCTGGCTCTTTCTTCCCCCCCCCCCCCCCCCCCCCATCAGAAGCTGAGCAGTCAGGTGTGCTATATGTGACAAGAGTATTATCCAGTTAAGAATAGTGTCAACTCAGCAACCTTCCTGTTTAAGAAAAGACTTGCATTTAAATACACCTTTCATGACCACAGGATGTTCCAAAGTGTTTTACAGCCAATGAAGTACTCTTGAAGAGTAGTCATTGTTGTAGTTAGGAAACAGGCAGTCAATTTCGCGCACAGGAAGCTCCCACAAACAGCAACGTGATACTGACCAAATAATCTGTTTCTGTGGTGTTGATTGAGTGATAAATATTGACTAAGACACCGGGGATAACTCCCCTGTTCTCTGCAGGATGGTGCCGTGGGTTCTTTTACATCCACCCGATCAAGCAGATGGGGGCTTGGTTTAATGTCTCATCCGAAAGACGGCATCTCTGGCAGTGTGGCACTCCCTGAGTACTGCACTGGAGTGTCAGCCTGGATTTTTGTGCACAAGCATCTGGAGTGGGGCTTGTACCCACAACCTACTGTCTCAGAGGCAAGAGTGCTGTCCACTGAGCCATATTTATGATTAATTGTTGAGGGAAAAGGCCCCTTCAAATTGACACGCACCCAAGTATATAAATCCCACATGCACAGGTATATAAATTGCCATTAAACAAGCTGAATCAGTGAGAGTCAGACAGAACCAGGCACTGGATAAGCTGTCGCCTGAAACATTGCTGATAATGAGTCCTGGACAGCCGGGCGTGTGAATGTCAAGTCACAAGGTCCCACTTGTCCTGGGTGCGCTCAGATGAAAATTTACTCGAGTTGCTCATCTGAGCTGCTGTTGATGGTCATTTTGCAGCTTTCTTGATTGATGCCAGGAGCATGAAAAGAAGCAGCTGTTTTATCATTTGTGTCGTCTTCGACTTGCATGCTGTGTCTCCACAGGGCTATTGGCTGAAGCCTATGTCAATAGGCTTGAATGTGCACTAGTTGCTCCAGAAATAGGCCCCTATTCGCAATACTCAAAGCACCAAGGCAACAGGCCCAAACTTCTCTTTTCCTAAATTGAATTTACCTGGCAACGGTGTGGTCTGTCACTTAATGTTGACCTCTGCTCATACTGTGTTTTCCCTTTGTTAAAATGTTCTTTATTACTTTCAGGCTCCACATGCGGCCTCTGGGCCCTGTTGCACGCATGCTCTGCTATTGATGATGATGTCATGGTTACCAATCGCTGTACAGTGAAGCCTTTGAATTTATTCGGGCCATGCACAGATTTGGAGGACTTTGTGTTGACAAGACTTTGCCTCATTCCTGGTGGCTTACTGGCCTCACTTGAGGAGTGTGGGATAGGTTGTGTGCAAAGAGTAACCCAAGCTTGTATAGGCCTGAGAGGTGAAGGCCCAGTTGGAGTGATGTCACCTTGCTGCATGGGGTGAAGGGTACAAATAATCTGGTGAATGGATAGATGTGGATTTGCACCCACCCATTCCTCTTGCACGTCAAGTGATGTCGGGTAGGTGGGGAGGGAAATGGGCAAGATGCGTGGAGGAAGTGAAAAGATGAAGCAGTCTGAGCCTCGCTCACTTACCACCCCCCTTGTTAATGACAACATTTATATAGCGCTTTTAATGTAGTAAAACATCCCAAGATGCTTCACAGGAGTGTTATCAGACAAAATTTGACCCCGAGCCACATGGGATATTCAGGCAGGTGACCAAAAGTTTGGTTGAAGAGGTAGGTTTTACAGAGCGTCTTAAAGGAGTAAAGTAGAAGCGGAGAGGTTTAGGGAGGGAATTCCAGAGCTTTGGACCCAGTCAGCTGAAGGTATGGCCGCCATTGGTAAAGCGATGAAAATTGGAGATAGTGAAGAGGCCAGAATTGGAGGAGCACAGATACCTTGGAGGGTTGTAGGGCTGGAGGAGGTTACAGAGGTGGGAGTGGTGAGGCCGCAGAGGGATTTGAACACAAGGATGAGAATTTTAAAATGTTAGCAGCTCAGAGATCTGGAAGCTTGGCACTTGCCTTCCATTGCTTGACTGGAGAATGGTGTACATTACCAGTGGGGGTGGGGTGGGGAGAAGAAGAAGGACCCCAAAGGATGAGAGTAAAAGGACCCTTTGGAAAGTGAGATCCTTTCAGCTGGAGGCTGAGCTGAGGTTGATAAAACACCAGAGCGAAGGGTTAAATTTCCCCATCGCCCTTTTCCACCTAAATGGCTGTGTAAGGCATGTGACAGTGCTTTAGTCACGTCTGCTGCAGAGATGGAAATTAGCCATTATGGCCACAGCTCCTTTCTGTTGCTCTGTGCCCAGTTACAGCTCATAAACAGCTTGGCTGTCCACTTGCATTGGACTCAAACACCCAGCAACAGATGGTGCCGACACAGCTATTGTCATAAAACTATAAATTAGACTTTTTTTTTAAACCAGTAGAAGACAGTAATGTTTCAGGAGTACATGTTAATCCCCAATATATGGTGACAGATTACACATCAAACAAGTTTGTTGGCATCATAGACGAGGTAGTGGAGTCTTACCCTGTCAGCGGGCTTTGTGATTTAGCAGTGCAGGATGGGAGGGGTGAGTAGTGAAGTGGGCAAAGACCCTGGTGATGTGTGTTCTGCTCCCCCTGCCCTCTACCCCTCACATTTCACTGCTTCTACCACCAAGTGCCCGTCTTCCTCCTGCTACAGTCTGAGCAGAAGTGGATGAGCCAGTGTCCGTCTGCTTCCATGGGTCTCCATCGTGAGTGTCAGTGAGGGGAAACTACAGGTCAGCGTCTTAATGAAGGGTGAGGGAGTGGACTGAAGGGAGAGTAGTTTAGCTATCTGGCAGGAAGGTGACACCTGACCTGGCAAATACTTTTCTACCTGTGACGCGAGTCCCAGCTGAAGGGGATATTGTGGGAGGTGTGGTTGACTGTGAGACAGAGACCCGAAGGGGGGGGGGGGTGGTCTGTCTCCATGTGGGGCAGAGATCTGGGGGGGGGTCTGTCTGCCTGTGGGGCAGAGATCTGGGGGGGGGTCTGTCTGCCTGTGGGGCAGAGACCTGGGGGGTCTGTCTGCCTGTGGAGCAGAGACCTGGGGGGGGGGTCTGTGCCTGTGGGGCGGAGTCCTTGGGGGGTCTGTCTGCCTTTGGGGCAGAGACCGGGGCAAGGGGATAGTTACCCGGTGGTGAAGGGGCATCTTCCAAACTCCAGTCTGAAGGCGATACCTCAGCTCCCTTTGTGTTTGGTGTTTGAGGGTTTAGTGTCTGTACAGGCTCACTGTTTGTCGAACTCCCTCCTGTAACAGTCGAGGAAGTTATAAGACCTGGGTGAGCAATAAATAATGACAGACTCTATAAGTTACTTTACCCTCCGGAAGAGTGTCAGACATGATACAGTACTCGATACATTTAAGGGGAAGCTAGATAAACACATGAAGGAGAAAGGAATAGAAGGATATGTTGATAGGTTTAGCTAAAGTAGGGTGGAAGGAGGCTCATGTGGAGTATAAACACTGGCACAGACCAGCTGGGCCGAATGGCCTGTTTCTGTGCTGTACATTCTGTATAATTATGCAAATTGAGTCCTTTATTGTTCTTAATTTCCTGTAACAGAGGCTTGTTAATCAAATCATCAAATGCACAGGCTGCCTGAACATGTGATGGGTTCGTTGTTTTTGCATTCATGGGATGTGGGTGTCACTGGCTAGGCCAACATTTATTGCCCATCCCTAATTGCCCTGGAGAAGGTGGTGGTGAACTGCCTTCTTGAACCGCTGCAGTTTGAGGTGTAGGTACACCCACAGTGCTGTTAGGAAGGGAATTCCAGGATTTTGACCCAGCGACAGTGAAGGAACAGCGACATATCCAAGTCAGGATGGTGTGTGTCTTGGAGGGGAACTTGCAGGTGGTAGTGTTCCTGTGTATTTGCTGCCCTTGTTCTTCTAGTTGGTAGAGGTCGCGGGTTTGGAAGGTGCTGTCTAAGAAGCCTTTGTACATTGCTGCAGTGCATCTTGTAGATGGTACACACTGCTGCCACTGTGGGTCAGTGGTGGAGGGAATGAATGTTTAAGGTGGTGGATGGGATGCCAGTTAAGCGGACTGCTTTGTCCTGGATGGTGTCAAGCTTCTTGAGTGCACCTATCCAGGCAAGTGGAGAGTATTCCATTCATTCCATTTCCTAAGAGTCATTTTGGATCTAGTTTCAGACCTACTGCAGTTTTACTATGACATTTAGTGCAGATTAGCTCTCCAGTTACTGACACGACCCAAAGATATTGTGCACCATCACATCCTTCATCACTCCTGACTTGTGCCTTGTAGATGGTGGACAGGCTTTAGGGAGTCAGGAGGTGAGTTACTCACCGCAGGCTTCCCAGTCTCTGACCTGCTCTTGTAGCCACAGTATTTATATGGTTGGTCCAGTTCAGCTTCTGGTCAATGGTAACCTCCAGGATGTTGATAGTGGGGGAATTCAGCGATGGTAATGCCGTTGAATGTCAAGGGGAGATGGTTAGATTCTCTCTTGTTGGAGATCGTCATTGCCTGGCACTTGTGTGACATGAATGTGGCATGCATTTATCAGCCCAAGCTGTAATACAAGAGACTTTATATGGACGAAGTAAACTGTGTAACAGCAGTCATTGTACTTTATTAAAAGGTATAAAATTCTGTGAGGATTTTTACAGGGTAGATGCTGAGAGGCTGTTTCCCCCAGCTGGAGGGTCTAGGACCAGGGGTCATAGTCTTAAGATACGGGGGTGGGCCCGTTGTGACTGAGATAAGGGGCAGGAGTTTCCTCAGAGGTCAGACTGTTTCCAGCTGTCGAACCCGCCCCCAGAAGGAAACAGTCACTCGTTGTGATTTTCATGGCGGCATCACCTTAATTGACCTGGAGACAGGTTTGTTGTCCAGTTAAGGACGGGCTCTCGAAGGCCTTTCAGCTTCAAAGGAGCAGCAGGATGTCTTGCCAGGTAAGTAAGGGAGGGAGCAAGAAGGAGGCACCCTCTCTCCAACTTTTTCAAATGTAAATTTAAAAATGGCTTTTGCAGCCAGGCCACCACTGCTGGGGGATGGTCGGGGGGAGCCCTTCTACAGGGCGGCCTGTGACTGCTGCTGCTGCACCCAGGCAGGTAGGGAGGGCCACTAAGCCTGCCTGGAGAGCAGCCCCACCCCCTGGCTTACCACTGGGAGGCCACCTCCAGGCACCTAAAATGCCTCCCACCACCTGCGGGAACCTCAAGACCAACTGGGAAAATCCCAGTCAGTTGCCTTTAATTGGCCTTAATTGGTTCTTAATGAGCCTGATTGGCTACCTGTCATGTGTGGGCGGGTAGCCCTGCCACTCCTCAATCCCGCCTCCCGGGGAATCAGCCTGTCCCCAACGGCGATATTTTTAGCTCCTGCCCACCTCTGGGGACGAAAATCCAGTCCGAGGAGAAATTTCTTCACTCGGAGGGTTGTGAATCATTGGCATTCTCTACCCTAGAGAGCAATGGATGCTCAGTCGTTGGGTGACTGAGATCAATAGAATTTTAAACACTTGTGGAATCAATCGATATGGGGACGGGGTGAGAAAGTGAAGCTGATATCGA
The DNA here is from genome assembly GCF_036365525.1 of Heterodontus francisci. Lineage (NCBI taxonomy): Eukaryota > Metazoa > Chordata > Chondrichthyes > Heterodontiformes > Heterodontidae > Heterodontus > Heterodontus francisci. The sequence goes on from NC_090400.1 coordinate 51,699,703, forward strand.
AGATCAGCCATGATCTTATTGACTAGCAGAGCAGGCTGGAGGGCCCATATGGCCCCTTCCTGCTTCTGTTTCTTCTGTTTAGGGGAGAAAAGGCCACACACAAGGGGACTATCATATCGCGTACTGTGCTCCCTGTAGTTGGTAATCCGATAGTCTAGTGGAAACCATAGTTTGAACTCAGTGAGCCTTTGTTCCGACATCTGTTAGAAGCGCAGTTGCCAGGAGAGGAAGTTTCCCAAGGGACAGTTTGGTGCTGTAGAAAATCCGGAGCTCTGTGGCGGAGAGCGTGATTACCTCAGGAACCTCTACCACCGTTGCCCCGCAACTCTGTCCATCTCCACGCTGCATGCCTACCCCCCAGACCTTTGGAGCAGACATTTTCCATTGTTACAGGCAGCACCATGACTTATTCAGTAATTAAAATGTCAGCGAGGTGCAAGGTGCCTTTTAAAAGAAATAACAAATTCAAGTTCCACATGCATTTTAATGATTGAGTATTGGAACATTCTGCATGTTGGGCTGCCAACCCTCCAGGATTGCCCTATGTTACAACAGTGACTACACTTCAGAAGTAGGGCGGCACAGTGGCGAAGTGGTTAGCACCGCAGCCTCACAGCTCCAGCGACCCGGGTTCAATTCTGGGTTCTGCCTGCGCGGAGTTTGCAAGTTCTCCCTGTGACCCCGTGGTTTCCTCCCACAGCCAAAGACTTGCAGGTTGATAGGTAAATTGGCTATTATAAATTTCCCCAAGTATAGGTAGGTGGTAGGGGAATTGTGGGGATGTGTTAAGAATATGGGATTAATGTAGGATTAGTATAAATGGGTGGTTGATGGTCGGCACAGACTCGGTGGGCCGAAGGGCCTGTTTCAGTGCTGTATCTCTTAATAAAAAAAATGAATAAGTACTTCATTCGCTGTAAAGTACTTTGGGATGTCCTGAGCTCATAAAGGCGCCATATAAATGCAATTTTCTTTGGGGGGGGGGGGTGGTATTTCAGATTAATCTCCAGTAGTTTGCAGTGAGCAAGAACCCAGGAGAAATATCACTGGGGACATTAAACTGAAATTGGGTATTTTGCTTTTCGTTTGCTTATGCGTCAACTGTGGCTCAGTTGGTAGCACTCTTGCCTCTAAGTTGTGAGCTGAACTCCCATGCCAGAGACTTAAGCACAGAAATCTAGGTTGACACTCTGAGGGTGTCAGTACTGAGGGAGTGCTGCACTGTCAGAGGTGTCCTCTTTCAGATGAAATGCTAGTCCTTTCGGGTGGACGTATACAATCCCGTGACACTATTCCACAGAAGAGCAGGGGAGTTCTCCCTGGTGTCCTGGTCAATATTAACCCCTCAATCAACATCACAAAAAAGGATTATCTGGTCATTATCACACTGCTGTGTGTAGGAGCTTGCTGTGCGCAAGTTGGTTGCCACATTTCCTGCATTGCAACAGTGATAGCACTTCAGAAATATTTAAATGGCTGTAAAGTACTTTGGGACATCCAGAGGTGGTAACAGGCGCTATATAAATGCAAGTCTTCCTTTTGAGCTTTGCACCATGTTGTTTCTTTGTTATAAAAATATTGGCGATGGTGGGTGGGGGAGGGGTTCACGGAAAGGGTTGTTCAACCAATGGTCAAGAATGACCCAGTCGAGGTTTACAAAGAATCTGTTTCCTTTCCCGTTAGCTGAGGGAAGGTGGGGTTCCATGGGGTGACCAGTGGCGGGACTGTGGGACAGGGCAGGGTGGTTTGAGGTCATGGGGAGAAATGTCCCGGAATATCTCCCAATCAGAGTTGGCAAAAACCTCCGTGCCTGCCCTTCAGGGTGATGCTTGCCCCTGTCTCGGGAGCAGGAGGCATGGACTCTTCTGTCTGCTGCATTGAAGAGTGGAGCGCGCATTGCAGCCCGCAGCGCGCCAGGGCTTGCTCTAGGCAGGCTTCAGGGGCCTTGAGAATGCTGCCTGCGTTTTTTATACAGAGAGGAAGAATTGATCTGAACACAGAGCGTAAGCAAAGGCTCACAGTGGAAAGCAATGAAGTTATCTTTCTAGTACATTTATCTGGCTGGATATGGGACCTGAAGTCCCTGTGCTCTGACCCTGCACGGAAGGATTAGCCCTGCCCAGCAATTCTGAGCACGGACTGCTGGAAAACTTCCTGAACAGGTTAAGACGCTGCAATTTTTAAAAATTATTTGCTCCCTGGATCTCTTGTGGGCTTTTTGTTTAACCAAATTTCCCCACACCTTCTCTTCTCCCTTTCAAAGTTGAATTTCCCCACTCCCAGTCCCGCGTGGAGTTCAGCATCCAAGCCTCAGCCAGCAGACGCTGGAGCTCTCCATCATGGTCTTTAGAGTATAACAGCAAAGGATGTACAACAATCATCGGTGCCTGTCTCAATACAGATTAACATTTCCTGATACAGGGGCCAGATGGCTACTGCAGTCCGACTGTCCCATCCACTTAGCATTACATTGTGCCTGCTGCTGTATTGTGCTTCCGTTTCAGCTTTGAACTCTCATTACATTCTGAAGGACATGCTGGACGCGGGAGGTTTGACGTCTAGGCTCTGTGAGGCCTTCCCGCACTCGCGCCCAACCCCGGAACGTGGGCCCTGTGAAAGGCCTGTAGGGGTTGCTCAAGGCACCATTGTACCTGGTCTCCCTAACCCCACCCCCACCTCAACTCCAAGTGCACAGCTGCCATCTTAGATTCAAAATCTCCACACCGGCAACTGGATTTTTAGTTCATTCTCAGGATGTGGGAGTCGCAGGCAAGGCCGCCGTTTAGTGCCCGTCCCTAGTTATCCTGAGGTTTGATGTTTGCTAGGCTACTTCAAAGGGTAATGAAGAGTCAGCTGCATTGGTGTGTGTGTGTGTGTGTGTGCGTGCATGAGTGTGCATACATCAGGTGAGAGCAGCAATAGGTTCGATTGCGCTGTTGCATTCTCTCCTCCACCCCACCCCCAGTTAAAGCCCAGCTAACATTCACTATCTACACTCACACATGAACACCAGCCAATATTGTGAGGTGACAGAGGGCACCCGGTGCCCATGAGGCGTGCCCAGCTCGAAGCAGCCGAGGAGGGGACCATCAACCGAGCAACAGGACAGGAAGCAGCTTTGGACATCCCATGCACAGACGTGGGGCCCTGTCCCTTATTCTGTGCCTGTGCTCCTTGGCAAAGAAAGAGAGAGAGTCTGCTTGCTTGGGGTCGAATCCAAATTGGTGCCAATCTCTTCACAGGTGCTGAGAGCCACTTTTTAATGACACCACCCACCCCAGTAACAACACAGAAGAAAGTGTTACATCCAAAACGGTAGTAAGAGCAGCCGCAACAGGCCAATGCAATCTTCAGCTTGTGATGACTCTTGAACTGTCATGCTCCACACCTCCTCGTCGCTGGATGTACTTGGGATCATTTGTCAACAGGAAGGGAAGGGAATGTTTTGACTTCATTATGTTTGGAGGGATTGGCTCCACATTGATGCCAAACTGTTGCATGCCAACTGCACAGCTGCCTGAACACCAGGGCCAAATGCCAAATTGTTGCCGCCCTGTTCGTGGGCCTTGCCATCCACGGCGAATCTGGCAAAAATTAACTGTTGGTTTTGCCACTAAGCTGCATGAGGACTCGCAGGCCGACAGCGTCATCATAGGTCCTGCGTGTGAAGATTGCTTTAAAAAGAAATAAGGGCTTGCATTTATATAGTGCCTTTCACAGCCTCAAACATCCCAAAGCGCTTGGGAACCAATGAAGTACTTTATGAAATGCAGTCACTGTTGTCAACGTAGGAGGCGCTTCAGCCAATTTTCACACAGCAAGACCCCGCAAACAACATTGAGATAAATGACGAGATCATCTCGTTTTTCTTTAGTGGGGAATAAATATTGGCCAGGATACCAGGGAGAGAACTCCCCTGCTCTTCATTGAAATAGTGCTATCAGGTCTTCTACATCCACCTGAGAGGACAGATGGGGGCCTCAGTTTAACGGCAAATCTGAAAGACGGTACCTCTGACAGTGCAGCACTCACTCAGTACTGCATTGGAGTGTCAGCCTGGATTTTGTGCACGAGTCTCTAGAGTGGGACTTAATTCTATAACCTTTTGACTCGGAGGCAACAGAGTTCTACCCACTGAGTCATGACTGACATCTAGGACTCCATTAAGGACTCCAGATTGGGAAAGGTATCCGTGTGGATTGAGCACCATTGCTCTGTTTATTAGCCGATCTCCAGCTAACCAGATCCACGATTGTTTCCTATTCGGGTTAACTCTGAGCCCTCCCCACAGTGTGACACAGCTCAACACACCAAGAAGTTTCCCAGGCTCGATGTCTGGTCTCAGCTGAGTTTAGTGGATAGAGAGGCCAGACCGGATATGGGAGGAATGGAAGGGAAACCAGTTGGAGTTCCTGATCCTGGTCATTGACTCCCCCATTGGGAAGTGGATGTTGACTGAAGAAGGATCGGGTCAGCTGTGATGCACCCCCCTCTCCCCCCCCCCCCCCCAAAAGAAAGACTTGCATTTATATAGCTGCCTTTCATGACCATTGGATGTCTCAAAGCTCTTTACCGCCAATGGAATACTTTTGAAGTGTATTTGCTGTTGTAGTGGAGGAAATGTGGCAGCCAGTTTGCGCACAGCAAGATCCCACAAACAGCAATGTGACAAAAACTAGGCAATCTGTTTTCGTTATGTTGGTTGAGGGATAAATATTGGCCAGGACACCGAGGATAGCTCCCCTGCTCTTCTTCGAATCTTTCACGCCCACCTGAGAGAGCAAACGTGTTTTAACTTCTCAACCAAAAGACAGCACCTCCGACAGTGCAGCATTCCCTCAGTAAGCATCAGCTTTGATTTTTGTGCTCAAGTTCTGGAGTGGGACTTGAACTGGGGAATCTTGTGATTCAAAGGCAAGTGTACTACCCACTGAACCACAGCTGACACAGTCAGCTATGTGCTGACAATGATTGGTGGGACTTGCACATGCAGATGGCCATTAGCATGTGTAGAGGAGTTATTGGAACTTCAGCCAAAAAACATCAATGCATTCAGAGGCCTAGGGGGACAAAACAACATTTTGGCTTGCATGGGGTTAACAGAAACTAATACTTTAAAAAAAAGGACAGGACATTGTATTGAAAGATATAGATGAGGTAATGAGGTATTAGTAGAACGTAAAGAGACCTTGATTTTTTTTCTTTCTCTTCTCCTTTCTGCTACATTCCTGCTCTCTATCTTTTGCACACACTCACACCTGCCTCCACTCTGTCACATTTATAATCACTGTCTCTTACACACACTTTCACATTTACACACTCGTGCATGCACACACAAACACTCACTCACTCATTCTCTCTCTCTCGCTCTTTCTCTCATGGTTTCCCACTCAGGCCTGGATTAACATTTCTGTCTATTGTTTATCAGTTGCCTGGATCTCCATGCAACCCCTCGCTGACACTGTCTGGGTCACAACAAGGTTACACAGTCTGACCGACTCCTGCTAAATGAACAGAGGTTTTCCCAGGAACCGTCCTGTCTGCACGGGACTTCCATAAACCAGAGAAAAAACATAATCTATGTGTAAAACTCTTTGCCCCCAATGCAGTTTCATCATTTGTTTGTTCTGTGTTTGGCTCCTAACGCTGACCAAAAGCCTTGGAGATTTGTTGCCACAGTGATGGGATTAGATTTTTCAGCGTGCTGATGCCATTTAGGTTGCTAGGTCCTGGCCCCAGTGTGTACGGAATGCAATGATAGGATGTGGATTTGATTTCCTCCCCTCTTTCCTCCCTTCCCTCCCCTTGCCTCTCTCCCTCTCCCAACTCGTCCCTCCTCTCCTCACTCTTCTCTCTCCCTTTCCCTACTTTCTCCACCCCTCTAACTAACATCTCTTTCCCCTCTCCCTTCGCCTCTCCTCCCACTCTGCCTCCCTTCCCTCCCCTTGCCTCTCTCCCTCTCCCAACTCGTCCCTCCTCTCCTCACTCTTCTCTCTCCCTTTCCCTACTTTCTCCACCCCTCTAACTAACATCTCTTTCCCCTCTCCCTTCGCCTCTCCTCCCACTCTGCCTCCCTTCCCCTTCCATCTCCTCTTTCTTCCTACCCCTCCCCTGCTCTCCCCTCCCCTCCCATTCCCCTCCACTCCCACCTCCTCTTTTTTTCCTCCCTCCCCTCTCTTTGCTCACCAGTTTTCCTGGTTTGGGGGGGTGCAGCTTATTTGATTCTTTGTCTGAAAAGAGTGAATTTTAAGAGCCATGCCACAAAATGCTCAGTTATAGCATTGTTAACTTGCAGCAGCCAGTGCATGAATGGGGAGTGACCTTGCAAATGGGCTGTTCAATTCTGCACAACTGGTTAACTGTAAAGGGTCCTAGTGGAGTGATTCAATGACTGTTGAGCAGGGCTGTATTCTTTAACACTCGCTTGTGTCACACTCAGAGTGTCGGTGATGGGTTGAGAGCAACAAATGGAACAGAATAACATTTTACTTTATAGATCACCAGCACTCTGAGCAGCACAGCGGGAAGGCGAGTGGGAGCAGCTGGTTATGTAATCGGCTGTTTGATGTGAGCTGGGGGGGCGGGGTGGATGTGCGCACCCATGGGGTTGGATGGGGGTACTGCTACCTTCTGAAAACCCGCCATCAGTTGATTGTAGCGGTCAGTTAAGCTACTGACCCATTGATTACTGTAGCCAACATGACAACAATAACCGCACTTCAAAAAGCACTTCCTTTTTTGATTTATTCGTTTATGGGATGTGGGCGTCACTGGCCAGGCCACCATTTATTGCTGGTCCCTAATTGCCCTTGAGAAGGTGGTGGTGAGCCGCCTTCTTGAACCGCTGTAGTCCATGTGGGGTAGGTACACCCACAGTGCTGTTAGGAAGGGAGTTCCAGGTTTTTGACCCAGCGACAGTGAAGGAACGGCAATATAGTTCCAAGTCAGGATGGTGTGTGACTTGGGGGGGAACTTGCAGGTGGTGGTGTTCCCATGCATCTGCTGCGCTAGTCCTAGGTGGTAGAGGTAAAGTGCTAAGGAACATCCTGTAGTTGTGAAAGGTGCTATATAAATGCAAGTTCTTTCATTTTAACTGATTTGACTGTTGATGAAAAGAGAATGTGAGGGATTGTTCAGCAATGTGGGCGGGACCCGTGAATTCAGGATGACTTTGTTGGTCTGTGGTGTGAGGTCAATGGAACAGTTGATCCTCCACCCTGCTTCCAAATCCAATGCTGGGAGACGCAAGTTCATCTGATGTGGGATCAGGCTTAGTCACTCCTCCATTCACTTGGCCGAATAAATCATTCTGCTTATTGTAGTTGGCCTCGAGTCCAATGGAATGAATGTGTATCTTGACAACAACAACATGCATTTATACAGCACTTTAACAGAATCTAACACCCCAAGGCACTTCACAGGGGCATTGTCGAATAAAAATTGGCACCGAACCACATGAAATATTAGGGCAGGTGACCAAAAGCTTGATCAAAGAGGTGGTTTTAAGGAACCTCTTAAAGGAAGAAAGTAGAGGCAGAGAGGTTTAGGGAGGGAATTCAAGAGCTTAAGGCCTGGGCAGCTGAAGGCACAGCCACCAATGGTAGAGTGATTAAAATCAGGGATGCAGGAGAGGTCAGAAATGGAGGAGCGCAGAGATTTCAGAAGGTTGTAGGACTGGAGGAGATTACAGCGATATGGAGAGGGCGAGGCCGTGAAGAGATATGGAGGAGAATTTGCAAACAAAGGCATTGCCAGCGAGGGAGTCAATGTGGGTCAGTGAACGCAGGGGCAATGGGTGAATGGAATTTGCCATAAGTGAGGGTATGAGCAGCAGAGTTTTGCAACTCAACTTCAGTTTATTTTGATTGAACTTTACTTTTGGAAAACCATTTTTTTGGCGCTCTTTAAAAGTGAAAGCTCGCAGTTGGTAATGGAAGGTGATGGGCATTGCAAGAGGGTTTCATTAATTCCTAGTCAATAGAAGGCCTGTTGTGTTAGTGGCTCTAGCACAGCCTGAACCAAATGAAGTAACTATGACTGACAGGCCAGCAGCATGGTGCTGCTGAGCACTAAACTGGCCCAAATGTTCTCTTGTATGTGTCAGCATTCACCGGCAGGAACCGCAGGGAATGAGATCAGACACCTCCCTGCTCTTAATGGGGGGGGGGGGTTCTCAATGAGGTGTCTAGGAATAAGGCAGAGGAAGCCATTAAGGAAGTAAAGGCTGAAGGAATCCAATCGTGGAGGTGGTCAAACCTCCCAGGGTTTTTGCTCGCGTATTCGGAAGATAGGGAGGAGGAGGGGGCAGGAAAGAAATAGTTACCAAGGGGAAGGGGAATTAGTTTGACTGTGCACTTCCTTGGTACCAGGCCTGAAGTGAAGCCTTCGAGGCTTGTGAACAATAATTGCCATTGAAAATGCTGACCTTCGAACAGTACTAAGTTCCTCTGTAGCCTGTGCGCGGTTCCACAGCTTGAGCTATTGCTCTATACTTTCCCTCATGACTGCACTACATAGAAGCATAGAAAAAATTATGGCACAGAAAGATGCCATTTGGCCCATCGTGTCCACGCTGGCTGAGAAAGAGTTATCCTGCATAATCCTACCTTCCAACTCTTTGTCCATAGCCCTACAGGTTTCAGCACCTCAAGTGCATTTCCAAGTATTTCTTAAATGTGATGAGGGTTTCTGCCTCCACCACCCTTTCGGGCAGTGAGTTCCAGACACCCAACACCCTCTGATATATAATAAAAACACATTCAATTTTTAAAAGCCATGTTCCCTCATGGTTGAGAGGGAGGTGACATTGAGCATTAGGGCATTTCAGGCACTCTATCTCGCTCTAAACACTGACACTATGAGTGGAGGGAAACTCATTGAAAGGTTTTTATGCGTCATCTGTGATAGGTGAGAATTCTGTAAGATATAATCACACTGCCTTTAAGGCCAATGTTAATCAAGGTTTACTTCCATTAGAATTTGATGCTGCAAAAGACAAGGCCCACCACCCCATTCTCAAGGGTCAACTAGGGATGGGCAACAAATGCCAGCCTGCCAGCACTGTCCACATCTTCAGAATAAATGTTTTTAAAGTACTTAAAGTGTCCTTTTTGTAAACTGTGCTACATGGCAACTACGAACATATCTAATAGGACTCTGCCCTTTGTAGTTGTGGGTTCCAGCCTCACTGTAGGAGCTGAGCACATAGGAGCTGACCTTGCAGTGCAGTGCTGAGGGAGTGCTGCACAGTCTGAAGTCTCATCTTTTAGTTGAGACTTTAAACCTGCCTTGTTCAGATGGAAGTAAAATATCACCTGGCATTATTCGATGAAGGCCTGGCAGTTCTTCAACTGCCTTGGTCAATATTCCTCCTCCGACCTGCAGCACCACCAGAAAGAAACCAGCTGGTCATTTATCTTATTGCTGATTGTGGGACCTAGCTACACACAACTTGGTGGTTGCAATGTCTGCCTAGAAAGTAACGGAGACTGTACTTCAAAAGTCATGCATTGGCTGTGCTGTGCTTTGGGACATCCGAAGGGCATGAAAGATGCTACCTGGTTACTACAACACAAACATCCACTTGACAATGTGGAAAATTGCCCAGGTATGTCCTGTCCACCATCTACAAGGCACAAGTTAGGAGTATGATGGAATACTCTCCACTTGCCTGGATGGGTGCAGCTCCAACAACACTCGAAGCTTGACACCATCCAGGACAAAGCAGCCCGCTTGATCAGCACCCCATCCACCACCTTCAACATTCACTGTCTCAACCGCCGATGCACAGTGGCAGCAGTGTGTTATCATATACAAGATGCATTGTCGTGGCTACTTTGACAGCATCTTCCAAACTCACGACCTCTACCACCTAGAAGGACAAGGGCAATAAATGCATGGGAACACCACCACCTGCAAGTTCCTCTCCAAGTCACACACCATCCTAACTTGGAACTGTATCACCATTCCTTCACTGTTGCTGGGTCAAAATCCTGGAACTCCCTTCCTAACAGCACTGTGGGTGTACCTGCACCACATGGATGCAGTGGTTCAAGAAAGCAGCTCACCACCACCTTCTCAAGGGCAATTAGGGATGGGCAATAAATGCTGGCCTGGCCAGTGATGCCAACATCCCATGAATGAATAAAAAATCTCTCTCTCTCTCTCTCTCTCTCTCTCACAAGCGCACACACACACACACAAATTTGTTTGGCTCTCGACTTTCCCAAAGGAGCTTATTCTTCACTTTGATTCTTTATGTACCTCATATACGTGGCCGCTCTTCACTTCCGAGCCTAAAGACTGATCTCAGCAGGCTACCAGGCCATGGGGCCGCCCCCAATGTATTGTTCTCCACACATCCTCGCTCTTTGAAATTGGGCTTTGTTTTACACGTGCAAAACGAGTGCAGTAAGGTCCCAAATCTACCCCAGTTTCTGAATTTAATGGCCCACAAAGCAGATTAATTTCCAATAATGTTCTGTTGATGAAAGCACGCTTAAAAACATAACCTAAGAGGTTAATTTCCATTCTGTCTTTTCAGGAGCTTTAATGTGCCTTAAGTGTGTGCAGTTATAATTAAATGTAATTATGCAGTGTGCAGGAAATGTTGTGTAAAAATGCTATGTTTAGCTCGTCTGTTGAGCACTTAGTGAAGCCTCACTGCAGAGCTTGGTGATGCAGCAGAGCTGAGAAGGTACCATCCTGCTCAGCATTACTGGAAGCTCGGAGTGATCTTCACCGGGCCCTCTGTTTGGCAGCACACTGGTTGCCGAAAGACGTCCCCTCATAGGAAACCTGTCGGCACAATCCCAGACGTGTTTTAAAGGGACCACATCCCCTTTTTGTCAGCGTTCCCAGGCTTTCAATCCCAATGAAAGCTCACAATGTGGGTTCAATTTCCTGCTAGCTATTTTTAGCCGGCTGGCTAATGTGCTCTCATTAAATTCCAGTCTGCTCTGTTTTGACGTGGTTGTTAACCCATTTAAAATAAACATATTACTGGGGCCATATTGATATAGCACAGACTGGAGTTAACCCACTTTTTTCCCACAAGGGGAGGGAAAATAAAGAGTCAGGTAACTGTAAAGCAGTGACACAGAAACTGCTGCTGTGGGGTGTCCGTGGAGCAGAGCACAAAATGGCAGCAGGAATCTATTTGTTTTTCTTCTAAACTAGTGGACTTCCACTGCTAATGTTGGACGATTCTCTGACATACAAGCATGGGGGAATTAGAATATGTGTCACATCGTGTATTATTCTGCTGCATGTTGCTTCCAGACTTGAGTACCCGTTAACACTTTCCTGTCCTGCTCCGCATCTTCCACCCTCCACTTCACCTATCACTCCTGTGCTCGTTCACCTACGTCGGCTCCCGGTCTGCAAGACTTTGATTTTAAAAATTCTCCTCCTTGTTTTCAAATGCCTCCATGGCCTCACCCCTTCCCATCTCTGTAACCTCCTGCAGACCTACAACCCTCCAAGATCTCAGTGCTTTGTCAATCCTGGCCTCTTGGTCATCACTGATGTTAATCACTCCACCATTGGCGGCCGTGCCTTCAGCTGCCTGGGCCTTAAGCTCTGGAATTCCCTTCCTAAACCTCTGCGCCTCTCTCTCCTCCTTTAAGATGCCCCTTGAAACCTACCTGTTGACCAAGCTTTTGGTCATCTCTGTTCTAATATCTCCATATGTGGCTCAGTGGCAAATTTTGTTTGATGTCGCTGCTGTGAAGGGTGTTTTACTATGTTGAAAGCGCTAGACAAATGTAAGTTGTTGTTGCTGTTCTCCCATCCATCGCCCTCTATAAAATCCAACCAGTCCGAATCTCTGCTGGCTGCTTCCTGTCGTGCGCGAAATCCCGACGCTCTCGCCCATCAGTCCCCTTTCTCGTTGGTTAAGATACTTATTCTTCCAGGGCCTTGCTGCAGAGACAGTCTTTTCAATCTGCCCCACCCCCACATCTCATTCCAGCCTTCTGATCCTCTGACTCTCACTTTCTGGGTACTCCCCCCACCCCTCCACTTTCAGTTACCTTGACCCTACGGTCGCCCCTCTTAAATCTCTCCACTTCTCCATCTCTTGATGTTCAAAAGCCTCCCCCAAAGCCCTGTCTTCCTGACCAAGCCTTTGGCCATCTTTCCTAATCTCGCCTTTCCCGGCTCGCCGTCCGTGATCCTTGGACCAATCATTAAGGAGTGCTACATAAAGGCTCGCTTCGCAAAAAGCCCAGATTTGCGGAAACCAAAGGCCTGTTGTGTTCAGGCTTCCAATACCCTTTGACCCAAACCCATCACTCAGCTTCATTCATCACCTTTCAGCAAAAGTTGGTTGAACCTGGAGTCCCAGTGACTTGTTGAGGACAGTGAGCCAGAGGCACTGCGGTGTATCCGCTCACGAGGTATCGTGATGTTCAGGGTTAGTTTCTTTGAAGGATTATAGAATTTGGAGCCAAGTCTTCAAGTTAGCCTGTAAGGAAGATCTTGTGGTTTAAAAGGAAGGTTTTAGACCTGATGTGGGAGTTTAGTCTATGTCGTCATCCCACAATAAGAGTAAGGAACTCATTTCATATCCCATGAGAAAAGTAAAAGGGAATAAACCCACCATAGCTGGAGTGCTGGGATGCAAAGTATTAATTGGCCTTGGGTTTAATGCTCTGTGTACATTTTTATTGGTATAATTTTTCCTGAAGTCTTTCTGTGAAGGTTGGGGGTTAAGTATACAGTTGTTTTAGTGAAAACAGTCAACATTGTGGACGGTTCCTTGGTTGTGAGACTCCGACACAGGAGGCCACTGAGCTCTCATGGTCAGGCAGCTTTTTCTGACATCCTCATTGATTTGATTTGCAGGAGGATGTTTGCGGGACTCTGGAAGCTCACCCGTATTACAAATGCCCAAATGTTCTTGTGTTACAACGCTCACGACACTTCGAAAGTACTTCATTCATTGTCTGTGTCATGAATGGTTCCGTGGAAATGCAAGTTCTTTTCTAATAGAAGCAAGGGAATGATGGCCTGATACTTCAGGCTGCAGAGTAGGAGCATCCAAGCTTTCTGTCTTTGTGAGTTGTGCATGTGAATAGCACAAAGCCTCGCAAGCAACATGCAAAGTTTGTGTTGCTGATTTAGGACATATCCACCAAGGATGGAGATAAGCTCCAGGTCCATGGAATTTAAACAGGAATTGAGGGCAGGATTTTGGGCACTGTTCTGTCGGAGGTGCATCTCTCTTGTCCCAGCAGCTGCTACCAGGAGCAGGGTCTGTTAGAGGGAGGCTTCACTGCACTGAGTTTGTCTTTTAAAGTCTATTTACTCAGCAAGCTGCGTCTGTTTGAACAGCGCAACCAGTCTACAGAGTCTAATCAAAAAGAGCGTCCACATAGAGGGAAGTAGAGTAAGCTTGCATTACCAGTCCAATCTGTTTCAAGAGCACATCAATGCTGCTGGTTATTGTTGTGAGCGAGGCAGGAGGAGTGCACTGTTAATTCAGTCCCACCTCTCCACAGGTCACTGCATATCATTAAATTTTCCCATTTAATAAAAACAGCTAATTAGATACTCTATTTGTCCCCAGAATAAAGCACACCAACCAGGTTTCTTTAATCAACATTAACTATTTATTATAAAACCAGTCTTAACCAATACTGAAGTACATCCATATACGAATTGAGATATTAAAGTTCCTTATTTCCCTAGCCCTCATACATACATACATACAAAAGAAAAGTTAACCATGGAAAAAAAGGATTTGAGTTTACAGTTGTTTCATGGGACTGAAAGGAATAATAAAATAAGAGTCTGTCATGATCTGAAAGGATGTTTTTTGGTTTGGCGTGGTGTACCAAAGTCAAATAGTCGGATGCCACTCGAAGTCTTTCCAGGCGAAGTTGATGAACAGTCTGTGATGGGTAGGCGTTCAAGGAAATTCAACTGCAGCAGATTTCACATAGGTCTTCCATTGGGGTGTAGGTCTTCTTAGGTCTGACAGTAGCAGTTTAGCAGTAGAAAGTTTCTTCAAATTTCAGGATGTCTTAAAACATAGAAGGTAATAGGAACCACACTTGATGCAGGGATTCTTCAGAGACAGGAGGCAATAGGAAGAATCTGCCACCTCTGACATACGGGGGTTTCTTCTCGAGATGCAGGATTCTTTTACAGAGAGAGGTAACATTTTTCTAGTTGTTCTTCTGATCTCCAGGCAGGTCAGAATCAAATTTCAGACTGCCTGCTTTTTATCCAAGCTCACTGACTTTTAAAGTTCCAAACTGAAATCACAGATCTCCGAAGGCAGAAGGGCAGGTTAATAGGGTGGTGAAAAAGGCATATGGGAAACTTGCCTTTATCAATCGAGGCATAGATTACAAAAGCAGGGAGGTCATGTTGGAGTTGTACAGAACTTTGGTAAGGCCACAGCTGGAGTACTGTGCGCAATTCTGGTCGCCACATTATAGGAAGGATGTGATTGCATTGGAGGGGGTGCAGAGGCGATTCACTAGGATGTTGCCTGGGATGGAACATTTAAGCTATGAAGAGAGGTTGGATAAGCTTGGGTTGTTTTTGCTGGAGCAGCGAACACTGAGGGGTGACCTGATTGAGGTGTACAAGATTATGAGGGGCATGGACAGGGTGGATAGGGAGCAGCTGCTCCCCTTAGTTGAAGGGTCAGTTACGAGGGGACACAAGTTTAAGGTGAGGGGCGGGAGGTTTAAGGGGGATTTGAGGAAGAACTTTTTTACCCAGAGGGTGATGACGGTCTGGAATGCCCTGCCTGGGAGGGTGGTAGAGGCAGGTCGCCTCACATCCTTTAAAAAGTACCTTGATGAGCACTTGGCATGTCATAACATACAAAGCTATGGGCCAAGTGCTGGCAAATGGGATTAGTTAGACAGGTCAGGTGTCTTTAATGCATCGGTGGAGACTCGATGGGCCGAAGGGCCTCTTCACTGTATGATTCTGTGAACCGTCCTGAAACAGGTCACATGTCCAATCATAAATGCTCTCTTGTCGCTCAAAGAGTAGCCCTGTGGTCAAACCCCTTTGCTGGTTTCCTTGAAATTACCTGCTTTCCTGTCCTTATACAAGTTCAGTTTTTATTGAACTTCCTTTCAAAATATCCATGAAGTTCAACTATTTGCAGGTGTCTCAATGTCCACTGAAGATCCTTTTTCAATTTTTTAAAACAGAATCTTAAGTTTTAATAAAAAATATCCTTGTAACATTATTCAGCTGCATTGTGAGGGGGCATCACTGATGAGCAATAGAGACCCCCGTGTGTCTGTGCAGAGTGTCTATTGAAACTTCAGTGTCAGCCAGTGAGTTGGATATGGCTGGCTTATTGCTGGACTTAGAGCAAACAGTGTAGGTTGTAGCAAACAAAGTCTGTTTACTCAGCAGTCTATTTAAACAGCGCATTGCAGCAAACAGTCCACAGAGTCTATTTAAAAAGAGTCTCCATGAGCCAATCACTTAGAGTAGTGCAGTCTCCAGGCATGACTGATGGGAGAATTAGCCAACCATCTTCATCCTGGCCAGGAATAGTGGCGTCACTATATGCAGCCATGTCTGTGAGCTGCTTCTGTGGGAACACATAAGAGGATAGAACAGGATGAATAAGAAGAAAGATGGACAAGCCAATTATTTAACTCAGAGAGAGCTCTATGGGGAGATGACAATGACAATTGTTACCTGCTGTTTGCGCATTCCTAGCTTTTGTTATACGTTAATAGTCCTTGGGAGACTAATTAGTGCTTGAGTGGAAGGAGATTAGTGGCTGGGTATCCTGATGAATGTGCCAGTTCCCAGTCCCTAATAGAGAGGACCAGCAACCTGGGTGGTCTTCATTAAACAATAGCAACTAACATTCCTTTTCTCTTCTGCTTTTCTTTCAGGATTTGGCTTTGTAACTTTTGAAAATGAAGAAGTTGTGGAAAAAGTCTGTGAAATCCATTTCCATGAAATCAACAATAAAATGGTAAGTGACTGGGTTTGAAAGAATGTGCTGGCTGAGTTCGAAGGAAGGTTCTATCACAGACCCCCAACTCTCACCCCACCCCCCCCCTTCCACCCCTCCTCCCCAACTCTCACAGGTTCTGTTCAAGGACTGAAAATGTTGAGAACTGTCTCATGACATAGAACATGCAGGGGAATTGCTTGGTGGAGGCTGGGTGTTCTGTGTCACAGAAACACAAATATACACACTTGAATACATATACACAGTTGCACATATATATACACACAGGGAGGGAGAAAGGAGCAGCAAAAGGCTTTCATCCTGCTTTGAAGTGCAGTAGCTGTTGTTACTTAAGCAAAGGAGTAATGGGTTAGAAATTTTTTTTAAAATTCAACAACGTTTAGTGGTAAGAAGTAGTTGAAATGCAGGCCAAGGAAGGAATTGTTGAACTCAGAAATGCTCTGTTTAGGAAACATTTTCAGCCGCCTCTAAAAGGCTGCTCAGATCTCTGCATTTTCCATCTGAGTCAGTGTGTGATCCTTTTAAACGGTGTTCCACCCAATTTAGTTTCACTCACCTCAATAATTTAGTGACAGAATGTAACTTATTGAAGAAACCTGATGAGATGCAGAGAAAGGCTGGCAGGTGGGTTCACAGAGCGTGGCTGTCCAGAATACAGCACAAATTGGGGCTAAATCAGTCTCGGCGGTGCAGCAGGGGCTGAAAGTCACATGCTTTCTGGCTGTGCGAGGAAGGAGCGTCACCATTCTGCATTTAACCCATCCTGGACCTGGTGCCACAGGGAAAGTTGGAGAGGCGGAGAACCTGGTATGGAACAGTAGTCGGTGAAGTGGTGTTCTTGATTTTTCCGTGGGAGAGCTGAATTCCGAGCCCTATTCCCCACCTGTTTCTTCCATTGAGACTTGAGTATACAGTGGAGGCTGGCACTCCCGGTGCAGTACTGAGGGAGTGCTGCACTGTCGGAGGTGCCGTCTTTCAGATAAGACATCAAACCAAGGCCCCGGTCTGCCCTCTCAGGTGGACATGAAAGATCCCATGAGACTATTTCAAAGACAAGGGGAGTTTCCCTGGTATCCTGGCCAATATTTATCCTTTGATCAAAATCACAAGATTAGATTATGAGGTCATTATCACATTGCTGTGTGTGGGAGCTTGCTGTGTGCAAATTGGCTGCCACGTTTCCTGCATTACAACAGTGACTACACTTCAAAAAAAAATACTTCATTGGCTGTAAAGTGGATAGGGTTGTCCTGAAATTGGCAAAGCTGCTATATATAAAGTGCAAGTCTTATTGAACACAACTTTCCCCCTGCTGCCCCTGCCCCTTCCCCCCCCCACCCCCCCACCTTGCCCCACCCCCCTCCCGCTGCCTCTATCCCCCTGGAGTAGAGCAACTCTTTTTGATCTCCCTGCACAAAGATTGCAGCAAATCACTTTTTTAAGTTGGAATTGCTGGCTTGCAACAGCTCTTGGGGCTGTGTTCCTGAAACCTCGGGGATAGGGGAGGAGAGTGGAGTTGAAGGTGTGCCTCAGGCCTACCCATTCTGCCATAGCATCCAGTTTTGAGGCCAGCGAGTTCAGGATCCACACCAGATCCAAAAGGTTAGGTGTACTATCTCAGAGAGCGAGGAGCAGTGCTTAAAGGGAGAACTCGTCAGGGAATAGCAAGACCGTGAAATGGGGGGGGGGGTTTGCGAGCTCCGGATTCCCTGATCAGTGCTCCCTGTATCGCAGTTTCTCGGCAGCAAGCTCCAGCCAGAAAATCAGCTGACAATTTGTTCCTTTTTGTAAACGAACACCTTGCTGCTGCCAGACTGTGTCTCTGAACCAGTTTGTACTCAAACACCAACACCTAGCCTGATTGCTTTCAAAACATCTCCATCTCCTTCAAACACAAAGCGTTCAGTCTCCAGACTCTTGCTATGACATGGCCTGTGGATCTGCCTTCATTCCTGCCTTTCTAGACAGATTTTGAAATAGTTGGATTTGACCCAAGCTTGAGGCAGAGGAAGATGTATCTTCAAAGGTGAATCAGGTGGGACCTCTCTCTGTTTGTGTGCTTAATCCCTTTTTAAAATTGCAATGTTAAAAAAACTGTAAATAAATTAAGTAATCGGGACTTGGCTTCAGTCTGAAGTTATACCCCCGGGTGCCCATACCCCTGCATTAAGGTTTCACTGCCACAGACTGTACCCTCCTATTAATCTTTGATACCCCCCCCCCCAACAAAATAACCGAGAACAAAGGAAGTGTGAGGGAAGTGAGGCTGTAAGTTCAAGCAAGCTGATGTTCATTGCTTCAGTAGAGAATATACCAGCCTTATCCAAGGCCTGCTGATAGCATCACAGCTCCTGGGCCCAGCTTCAGCCAAACCTGTAGCCTCTGGTGTGTACTGTGGATAATAAAAATAGAAGCTTAATCTTTTCAACATTAGTCGGAAGGGATGTGACCATCTGTTTTTTAAAGGGGGACGTCATTTGATGTGGTTTTTTTTATTGCAAGTTAAAAGTAAAATTCAATGAGGCAATTAGAAAATGCCCAGCTTGGGGCTCCCTGCTGAACACACATGGCGAGGGTAAAGGAACTGTGAGTGCAGCAGGTAGCTTCCATATTAGGCCCTCAGCCACACTCTGGGAAGCTTATTATGAGGTGTTTGATATGATACATGTTCAAAGAGGCTTCTCAGGGCATCGCACAAAATCCACAGAGCAAATGTGAGCAGACTGAAGCCGAGGTGTGCAATCTTCAGCCTCCACATTACATCTTTCTCAAAGCCCAAGTGCCTTATCGATAGGCAATTAATATATTAATTATTGTCTATTCCCCCTCCTTTCCCCACTTTCTCTCACTCTCTGTAGCCTGATTCTTCCGTCTCTCTCTCTGCCGCTCTCTCTCTGCCACGCTCTCTCTCTCTCTCTGCCACGCTCTCTCTCTCTCTCTCCCGCCCTCGCTCTCTCTCTCTCCCGCCCTCTCTCTCTCCCGCCCTCTCTCTTTCCCGCCCTCTCTCTCTCCCGCCCTCTCTCTTTCCCGCCCTCTTTCTCTCTCTTTCCCGCCCTCTTTCTCTCTCTTTCCCGCCCTCTTTCTCTCTCTTTCCCGCCCTCTTTCTCTCTCTTTCCCGCCCTCTTTCTCTCTCTTTCCCGCCCTCTTTCTCTCTCTTTCCCGCCCTCTTTCTCTCTCTTTCCCGCCCTCTTTCTCTCTCTCTCCCGCCCTCTTTCTCTCTCTCTCCCGCCCTCTTTCTCTCTCTCTCCCGCCCTCTCTCTCTCTCCCGCCCTCTCTCTCTCTCCCGCCCTCTCTCTCTCTCCCGCCCTCTCTCTCTCTCCCGCCCTCTCTCTCTCTCCCGCCCTCTCTCTCTCTCCCGCCCTCTCTCTCTCTCCCGCCCTCTCTCTCTCTCCCGCCCTCTCTCTCTCTCCCGCCCTCTCTCTCTCTCCCGCCCTCTCTCTCTCTCCCGCCCTCTCTCTCTCTCCCGCCCTCTCTCTCTCTCCCGCCCTCTCTCTCTCTCCCGCCCTCTCTCTCTCTCCCGCCCTCTCTCTCTCTCCCGCCCTCTCTCTCTCTCCCGCCCTCTCTCTCTCTCCCGCCCTCTCTCTCTCTCCCGCCCTCTCTCTCTCTCTCCCGCCCTCTCTCTCTCTCTCCCGCCCTCTCTCTCTCTCTCCCGCCCTCTCTCTCTCTCTCCCGCCCTCTCTCTCTCTCTCCCGCCCTCTCTCTCTCTCCCGCCCTCTCTCTCTCTCCCGCCCTCTCTCTCTCTCTCCCGCCCTCTCTCTCTCTCCCGCCCTCTCTCTCTCTCCCGCCCTCTCTCTCTCTCCCGCCCTCTCTCTCTCTCCCGCCCTCTCTCTCTCTCCCGCCCTCTCTCTCTCTCCCGCCCTCTCTCTCTCTCCCGCCCTCTCTCTCTCTCCCGCCCTCTCTCTCTCTCCCGCCCTCTCTCTCTCTCCCGCCCTCTCTCTCTCTCCCGCCCTCTCTCTCTCTCCCGCCCTCTCTCTCTCTCCCGCCCTCTCTCTCTCCCGCCCTCTCTCTCTCCCGCCCTCTCTCTCTCCCGCCCTCTCTCTCTCCCGCCCTCTCTCTCTCCCGCCCTCTCTCTCTCCCGCCCTCTCTCTCTCCCGCCCTCTCTCTCTCCCGCCCTCTCTCTCTCCCGCCCTCTCTCTCTCCCGCCCTCTCTCTCTCCCGCCCTCTCTCTCTCCCGCCCTCTCTCTCCCGCCCTCTTTCTCTCTCTCTCCCGCCCTCTTTCTCTCTCTCTCCCGCCCTCTTTCTCTCTCTCTCCCGCCCTCTTTCTCTCTCTCTCCCGCCCTCTTTCTCTCTCTCTCCCGCCCTCTTTCTCTCTCTCTCCCGCCCTCTCTCTCTCTCTCTCCCCCGCCCTCTCTCTCTCTCTCTCCCCCGCCCTCTCTCTCTCTCTCTCTCCCGCCCTCTCTCTCTCTCTTTCCCGCCCTCTCTCTCTCTCTTTCCCGCCCTCTCTCTCTCTCTTTCCCGCCCTCTCTCTCTCTCTTTCCCGCCCTCTCTCTCTCTCTTTCCCGCCCTCTCTCTCTCTCTTTCCCGCCCTCTCTCTCTCTCTTTCCCGCCCTCTCTCTCTCTCTTTCCCGCCCTCTCTCTCTCTCTTTCCCGCCCTCTCTCTCTCTCTTTCCCGCCCTCTCTCTCTCTCTTTCCCGCCCTCTCTCTCTCTCTTTCCCGCCCTCCCTCTCTCCCCCGCCCTCCCTCTCTCCCCCGCCCTCCCTCTCTCCCCCGCCCTCCCTCTCTCCCCCGCCCTCCCTCTCTCCCCCGCCCTCCCTCTCTCCCCCGCCCTCCCTCTCTCCCCCGCCCTCCCTCTCTCCCCCGCCCTCCCTCTCTCCCCCGCCCTCTCTCTCTCCCCCGCCCTCTCTCTCTCCCCCGCCCTCTCTCTCTCCCCCGCCCTCTCTCTCTCCCCCGCCCTCTCTCTCTCCCCCGCCCTCTCTCTCTCCCCCGCCCTCTCTCTCTCCCCCGCCCTCTCTCTCTCCCCCGCCCTCTCTCTCTCCCCCGCCCTCTCTCTCTCCCCCGCCCTCTCTCTCTCCCCCGCCCTCTCTCTCTCCCCCGCCCTCTCTCTCTCCCCCGCCCTCTCTCTCTCCCCCGCCCTCTCTCCCCCGCCCTCTCTCTCTCCCCCGCCCTCTCTCTCTCCCCCGCCCTCTCTCTCTCCCCCGCCCTCTCTCTCTCCCCCGCCCTCTCTCTCTCTCTCCCGCCCTCTCTCTCTCTCTCCCGCCCTCTCTCTCTCTCTCCCGCCCTCTCTCTCTCTCTCCCGCCCTCCCTCTCTCTCTCCCCCGCCCTCCCTCTCTCTCTCCCCCGCCCTCCCTCTCTCTCTCCCCCGCCCTCCCTCTCTCTCTCCCCCGCCCTCCCTCTCTCTCTCCCCCGCCCTCCCTCTCTCTCTCCCCCGCCCTCCCTCTCTCTCTCCCCCGCCCTCCCTCTCTCTCTCCCCCGCCCTCCCTCTCTCTCTCCCCCGCCCTCCCTCTCTCTCTCCCCCGCCCTCCCTCTCTCTCTCCCCCGCCCTCCCTCTCTCTCTCCCCCGCCCTCCCTCTCTGTCTCTCCCGCCCTCTCTCTCTCTCCCGCCCTCTCTCTCTCTCTGCCACTAACACTCTCTCTTTCTCTCTCGCTCTCTTTCGCTTTCTCTTTTTCGCTCTCTTTCTCTTTTGTTCTCTCTCTCTCTCTCTCCTTTACTCTCTCTCTTTTTTGCTCTCTCTCTGCCGCCCTATCTCTCTCTGCCGCTAACTCTCTCTCGCTTTGCTGCTAACTCTCTCTCTCTTCCGCTCTCTCTCTCTCTTCCGCACTCTCTCTTTTCCGCTGTCTCCTGCTCTCTCTCTCTTCCACTCTTTCTCTCTCTGCCACCCTCTCTCTCTCTGATTCGTCTTCCCATCCATTTTTTGCTCCCTGGGTTACGAGTTCAGTCGTTCGCCCTCTCTGTTGCTGCTATTTTCTTGCCTCTCATCAGCCCCCACTGCCTTCGTCTGTGGGTGTTAGCTACATGAACAGTAGAGGCAGGAGGAGTGTGTGTGTCTGTACATGAGTGCGCTGAGAGAGCAGAGCAGAGCCCAATATGGGCCAGGCGGGGGATGGTGGATAAATCTCTTTTTATGACTTACAGATGGAGGGTTGCAGGACAGATTCAGTCATTTTATCCAGTGCTTCTGTCCTTGGTGTCAGCTGCTGTTGTGTGCAGCGTGTCAGCAGCTATTAGGCAGTATTGAAGCATGTGAGCTGAGGACTGTAGTGCGTTGGATCCAGTGAGGTTTATAAGCCCAGTGACATTTATGCATAGAGATAAAAACATTGTGACTGCTGACCGGATGTTTTTTGACAGTGATCTGTGTGTATGTCTGTACATCTGTGAGAGAGTTTTAAAATACTCAAGTTCATCACCCTCGTCTACCGCTGCCAAACTCTCTAATGGAAGATGTATAAAGGCTGTACCTGAATTTGGGATTGCATAGCTCCAGGGACGCTTTTGAGGCCAGAAGGGCCGGTTTTATTGAGTGGGAAAAGCATTGTAATCCTGCGTTCTCCTGACACTGAGCTCATGTTGGAACTGGCCCCCTTCTCTATCCTGATCACAGATGTCCTCATTTTACTGCCGTCTTCCCCTCCTTGTCTCATTACTTTCCAGCTTCTGGCAACTGCTTGTTCCGTGTGTTGCTGTTCATCCCTATTCCTGTTAAAGGAACATAGGAGCAGGAGTAGGCCATTCAGCCCTTCGAGCCTGCCCCACCATTCAGTATGATCATGGCTGGTCATCCATTTCAATGCCTTTTTCCCACACTATCCTCATATCCCCTTATGTCATTTGTATTTAGAAATTTGTCAATCTCTGCTTTAAACATACTCAATGACTGAGCTTCCACAGCCCTCTGGGTTAGAGAATTCCAAAGATTCACAACCCTCTGAGTAAAGAAATTTCTCCTCATCTCTGTCCTAAGTGGCTTCCCCCTTATTTTGAAATTGTGCCCTCTGGTTCTAGAATCCCCAACCAGGGGAAACATCTTACCTGCATCTACCCTGACTATCCCTTTAAGTATTTTGTAGGTTTCAATGAGATCACCTCTCATTCTTCGAAACTCTAGAGAATACAGGCCCAGTTTCCCCAATCTCTCTTCATAAGACAGTCCTGCCATCCCGGGAACAAGTCTGGTGAACCTTCATTGCAGTCCCTCTATGACAATAATATCCTTCCTAAGGTAAGGGGACCAAAACTGCACACAGTACTCCAGGTGCTGTCTAACCAAGGTTCTATACAATTGAAGCAAGACTTCACTACTCTTGTACTCCAATCCTCTTGTGATAAAGGTTAACATACCACAAGCCTACTTAATTGCTTGTTGCACCTGCATGTTAGCTTTCAGTGACTTATTGACGAGGTCCCTTTGTACATCTACACTTTTTAATCTCTTACCAGGTTTTCGTGATTGACCGATTCCATTCCCTCATCCGTGTTCATTGTTGACAGGGCCCCTTTAAGGGACAGTTGCTGTCGGTGAACTTTTGCCTGGCTGTTTCTCTCATCTGGCAGTGTACTGTTGTTCTAACGTACGCAAGGCCTCTGTTACCGATCTGATACCCTCTTGCAAACATTTTGGGTGTGTAACGTTGCGGGAATATTCATAGATTGGGAGACAGGAAGATGGAGAGCAAAACTTGGGAAGCGACACAGTGGCAAAGAAACGGCTGCATAGCAGGACTCGTTTTGAGATGAGGCTGGCCATTGCTGAGACCAGTTCGAATTTCCTGCACGTCCTGTGATACTTAGAAATGCTGAAACAAAATGTTGTAGCACTCCCTTAAAGGGACCCCATGCTCCATATCCAAGCCATGACTGCACCATGGATAAAAAAAAATCAGGCAGTCAGTAAATATCTCTGCCATGGCCCTTTAATTGCTCTTGACCAATAGAAGAAGGACAAATTCATGTTCTTGCTAAGCCAGAAGCCCCGGGGAATTCAGGCTTTGAGGTCAGTGGGCTCCTAATAGATGGAGAATCCTGTGGGGTGGGGAGAGGAGAGGAATGACCTGTTACACACTCTGGAACAGTGAATCTCCACTTCCGGGAATTTTACATTCCATAAAACCTCCCCCTAGGCGTTCTTAAAGAATTGTCGGGATTGGGCCTCACACTGCGGGAGCCCAGGATCTCAGCCGATGGCGTGTCACCATTGAGGGTTGCCACAGAAGAAGTAGCAGCCCAGACTACCATCTCCTGCTCGGAAGAGGAAGTGGAGTGGGCTGGAGAGTGGGAAAGTCACAAAGACCCAGCACTGTAGTTGGTGTGCTACCTTTATTCCCTACGGGATCATTCCATCAAAATTGTTGGCAGTAATGTCCCAAAATGCAACTCCTGGCCAACTGCACTCCCTCCACCATCCCCCACGGCAACAATCCCCATCCCCTCCATTGCAATAATTGGTTTCTGACGTCAAGACCATCTTTCATTTTCACGGTAATGGGAAAACCAATTGCAACATTATTGGCAATTACAACATTCCAGGTTCTTTGTCAACGTAGCTTAGCAACTAAGATGCACAGTTAAGTATATACATAACAAGAGGAGCATGCTTGTCCTACTTATTGGGATTCTATCTGGTAATAGAGCTTTTGGTGCGGATAAGATCAAAGCAATCTTATAGGCACTGTTTGTAACAATCTAGCCTGCGTATTTGGCTTGTAAATTCTGTAGCACAAAGGTAGTGAGGGACCTGGTTGCTAACAACATCAAATGGTGCGAATGAAACCACTTTCTCTGCTCCATTTGGGGCTTTCCATCTGTGACCTTTTAGCAGACAGAGAATAGAAATTGAACCGTGTCTGAAGGAGAAGATGACACAGTGACACAGAAGAATGATGCAAGCCATCCTTTGTGCTCCTGGACCTGGCAATTATTTTAAAGCAGGATTTACCCCGAAGCTTTTAATTTCACGCAAAGTGTCCTCCCCCCTCCAGAAAGGGGGAACTGGAGGCTGACAGATTCTCTCTTACCCCGAGGAAGCAACGTCAGATTCTGGGTAGGGCGGCGCAGTGGTTAGCACCGCAGCCTCACAGCTGCAGCGACCCGGGTTCAATTCTGGGTACTGCCTGTGTGGAGTTTGCAAGTTCTCCCTGTGTCTGCGTGGGTTTCCTCCGGGTGCTCCAGTTTCCTCCCACAAGCCAAAGACTTGCAGGTTGATAGGTAAATTGGCCATTAGCAATTGCCCCTAGTAGAGGTAGGTGGTAGGGAAATATAGGGACAGGTGGGGATGTGGTAGGAATATGGAATTAGTGTAGGATTAGTATAAATGGGTGGTTGATGGTCGGCACAGACTCGGTGGGCCGAAGGGCCTGTTTCAGTGCTGTATCTCTAAATCTAAAAAAAAATCTAGAATAGGGAATTGGGATTGGGATGACTGGAGTGGGAGCGTGTACCTCCCAGAGACCCGCCATGTTTGTGCGCCAAGATTTGCCTCCAGGAGTGCAGCAGATTCTGCTACCCACACTTTCTGTTCTGATGCCAGCTGCTACTGAGCTGGGCATTGTAAGAGGATAGGAAATAGAAGCAGGAGGAGGCCATTCAGCCCCTTAATCCTGTTCCGCCATTCAATAAGGTCCAACTGAGCTTCGACCTCCGTTCCACTTTCCCGCCCTCTCCCCATATTCCTCGATTCCCTTAGTGTCCAAAACTCTATCGGCCACTGTCTTGAATATACTCAACGACTTAGTGTCTGTCCACAGATCCCTGGGGTAGAGAATTCCAAAGATTTGCAACCCTTTGAGTGAAGAAATTTCTCGTAAGAAGATATCCCCTTGAGGTCCCGGTGCATTTGCCAATGTGTGCCTCAGAATAGTATTTCATTTTTTGAAGTAAGATCTGTGGCTTTTCCTCTGAGAGGTTTTCCGTTTTCTTCTGCACTCTGAATATATGTTTGCCGCTACATTTACTAGAATGGTATCAGGGATGAGAGTCTTGCAGTTTTTGTGGAGAGATTAGAGAAGCTGGGATTGTTCTCTTCAGAGGAGAGGAGGCTCAGGGGAGATTTAACAGAGGTGTACAACATTTTGAAGGGTTTTGATAGATTACGTGAAGAGAAGTTGTTTCTGCTGGCAGGAGGGTCAGTGACCACATTTAAAGTCATTGGCAAAAGAGCCAGAGGGGAGATGAGGAGAATTTTTTTTATTCAGTGAGTTGTTGCAATCTGGAATGTGCTGCCTGAAAGGGCAGTGGAAGCAGGTTCAATAGTATCTTTCAAAAAGGGAATTGTATAAATACTTGCAAAGGAAAACAGTTGCAGGGCCATGGAGAGAAGAGCAGGGGGGGCAGTGGGACTAATTGGATCGTTCTTTCAAAGAACTGGCGGAGCCACGATGGGCCAAATGGCCTCCTGTGCTGTACGATTCTGTTTACATGGTCAGTAGTTGAACAGTTGCGATGGCCTGCCTGCCCCACAGCTACCCGCGTGGATCTTGTCTAGTCTGTAACGTCACAGGGCCTGCTAATAAGGCTCAATAATCCATTCTCCCATTGGTTGGTGTTTCTCTCCCAATAGCGATTTGGCTAAGATTGGAGGTGAGTTCAGACTCTGTGTCACCCTTTTTAAAAGAATGTTAATGGGCACCATGCACTTAGGAAGATGAGCGAGATCGTATCAGAAAGGGAGCACTTAGTAATCCGCTTAACAAGCTGATCACGCGGATCCTATCAATGGTCCCCAAAGCCAAGTGGCGAACGTCGACTAACACTTTGACGCACTTTTGAGTCAGTGTCCCTTTGTTCATTATCTTTAGCAGTCGATAACGTGAGCCACGCAACCCAATAAAATCTGAACTACGTGACTTTGTAATATGTACTTCACATTTCTCAGGCAAAGCACAAGGATACCTCAGCTGAATTTTCCAGCAGTGTCCCAGTTGCATTCAACATTAACAAGGAAAGCTGCCAAGACATTTCCGATACTCTCGGGTGGATGAAGTCTCGTTGTGCAAAGCTCATTAGTAATCACACTGTGCCAGTGAAGAGGGGGAGAGGAATTGCAGGAGACTAGCTGAGAACCACAGCTCCCAGGCGCTGCTTTCAGAGCAGCATTTGAACAAGGCCTGGGAGCAAGTTGTCATCAAGCAGATGGATGATGTACGGTAGGGATTTGGAGAGAAAAAATACTTTCAAAAGGCAAACGCACCTCCAGTAACAGAGCAAACACACCAGTTATTCCTTTCATGTATGGAGCTCCTGATTTCGGGACCATGTGAAGGAGCTGGGCAGACATAAGGCAAATGAACCCAAGTCCACCATGACAACCTGTGCCAATGGCCATTAACCAAGGGGAAAGGGATTCAGTGCTGCACCTTCTTTAAAAAGGCACTAGATAGATGCCTTCTGTCTATCCTTTCAAACTTATTCTATCAACTTTTTTTAAAATTTGTTCTCACATTGTGGGCAAGGCCAGCATTTGTTGCCCTTGAGAAGATGATGGAGGGCTACCTTCTATTAAATCGCCCCTTAAAACCTCGCTGTTCGAAAGAGAACAACCTGAGCTTCTCTGATCTCTCCACGTAGACTGAAGTCCTTCATCCCTGGTACCATGTGGTGAAGGCGCTCCTACAGTGCTGTTAGGTAAAGAGTTCTGGGATTTTGACCCAGCGATGATGTCCAAGTTGGGATGGTGTGCATGGCTTGGAGGTGGTGGTGCTCCCATGCATCTGGTGGCCTTGTCCATCCTGGTGGTAGTGATGGGTGGCCGAGGTGCCATGGGAGAGCTGCACTACAGGACAATGTAGCTGTACTCAACGTTACTCAAAATTACTGTAGAATCTGCTTCCACCCTTTCAGGCAGTGCCTTCCAGATCACAACTCACTGCATAAAAAAAAATTTTCCTCTTCTCCCTACTGGCTCTTTTGCCAATGTCTTTAAATGTGGTTACTAACCCTTCTGCCAGTCGAAACAGCTTCTCCTCACTTAGTCTATCCAAAGCATTCAAAATTATGAATACATCTGTTGACTCTCCCTGAATCTTCTCTGCTGTGACATGGAAATGTCACCTCTTGAGTTGATGACTGGGGTTGAACTATGAAGAGGCAGTTATTGGTTAAAAATCAATAGAACAAAATCCAAAACAAAGGTAGAGAATGCTGGAGCCCCCAGCAGCTCAGGCAACATCGGCGGAGGACTGAAGATGAATTAATGTTTCAAGAGTAGCCCCTTCGGAAGAACCTTAACTTGTCTCTTCTCTCCAGATGTTGGCAGACCTGCTGAGTGCTTGTAGCATTTTCTGTTATTACATTGAACCTGTTTTACATTGGCCCGACTGCCCGTTATGCCCGGGTTTCCAAATCTGCTGTGCCCCTACAGACTCCTGATTTAACCAATCACTGAAGCTGGCCTCGGTGAATCCAATTGCTTGAGCACTGTCACCACATGGAATGTACCAATTCAAGGAGGAGGCCACATCGCCACGTTCTCAGGGCAACTGGGGGTGGGCAATAAATGTCAGGCTTGTCAGTAACGTCCACATCCCGCGAACAAGTTTCAGAAAAAAGCCTCGGTCCCCAGCTTAGGACGGATACCATGGAGATATTGCTCGGTCGGCTGAAGGTTCATTGAGCTTTCTCTTTCTGGTAGCTCTCCCTATCACTGTTCTCCTCCCTCGAGAAATTAACCAAGGGTTCTGTGGAGTGCAGATTATCAGAATAATCCTGCACTCCTGCTTGGGAGGTCCAGTTCCCTTTTGAGTTAGAAGTAGAAAGGAGGACTTGCATTTATGTGGCCCCTTTCATGACCTCAGCACCTTCCAAAGGGCTTTACAGCCAAAGAAGCACGTTTGAAGACTAGTCACTAGTTATTGGTCGGGGCATAGAGTATAAAAATTGGCAAGTCATTTTTTAGCTGTACAGAACCTTAGTTAGGCCACACTTAGAATATTGCGTGCAATTCTGGTCGCCACACTGCCAGAAGGACGTGGAGGCTTTGGAAAGGGTACGGAGGAGGTTTACCAGGATGGTCTGGAGGGCATTAGCTATGAGGAGAGGTTGGAAAAACTCGGATTGTTTTCACTGGAACGACGGAGGTGGAGGGGCGACATGATCGAGGTTTACAAAGTTATGAGTGGCATGGACAGAGTGGATAGTCAGAATCTTTTTCCCACGGTGGAAGAGTCAGTTACTAGGGGACATAGGTTTAAGGTGCGAGGGGCAAAGTTTAGAGGGGATGTGCGAGGCAAGTTTTTTACACAGAGGGTGGTGAGTGCCTGGAACTTGCTGCCAGGGGAGGTGGTGGAAGCAGATACGATAGCGATGTTTAAGAGACATCTTGACAAATATATGAATAGGAAGGAAATAGAGGGATATGGGCCCCGGAAGTGCAGAAGGTGTTAGTTTAGGCAGGCATCAAGATCGGCGCAGGCTTGGAGGGCCGAATGGCCTGTTCCTGTGCTGTACTGTTCTTTGTTCTTTGTGATGTAGGAAGCGCGACAAGCAATTTGCACACAGCAAACTCCCACAAGCAGTAATGTGATAATGACAAGATAATCTGTTTTTTAGTGATGTTGGTTGAGGGTTAAATATTGACCAAGAGCTCCTGAGTTTTCTTTGAAATAGCACCATGTGGTCTTTGATGCCCACCTGAGAGGGGCCTCAGTTTAATGTCTCATTCGACACCTCTGGTAGTGCAGCACTCCCTCAGTACTGTTTCAAGTTGTAACTCTTCAGTATTGTGTTGTGGGAAAGCAGTGATTTTGTTTGCTAGACCCTGGGCACCCATCCCTCCCCAGTGCCCTCACTGATCCTAACCTCACCTAACATGCATATTCGAGCACTTTACAATGGGGCTGGCTGGGTAGTGAGCAGGAGCCCAGGCCCCTGTGTCGTTTTGAGTCACTGAAGCCAAATGTAGGCCGTCAATCCTGGTAATTCAGCTCAAATCAGGAATCTGGGACTGAATTTTTAAGTCCCGATGGTGGTGAGTACAAAGATGGACAGGTGTGGAATATCCCCGTTTTCCCAGAGGTGGGATTGGGGGGGTGAGAGGCAGCAGGGCTACTGCCTGCAAGCGGCAGGTAGCCAGTTAATTCTGTTTAAATGCCTCCACAATGGCGGCACAGCTGCTGATTCTACTTTTGTGATATGAAACGTTAAGAATTTGGAAGTAGGGGGACCTCAAAAATTGCAGCGTCCTCTCTCTTACTTACCTGGAAAGGCAGCCGGCTGCTTCTTCAATGCTGCAAGGCCTCCTATTGGCCCTCCGGTTTCGAGAGCCACCCACCATCCTTAACTGGACAATGAACCCGCCCTCTGGCCACTATTTGGCCAGTTTGGGGAAAATCACAGCCGGGTGACTGCTCCCCACAGGGGCGGGCTTCCGACCCCCGTTTGACCCTGCTGCTGAGGTTCTGAAGCCCGCAGGAAAATCTTGGCCACGTGTGGTCTGAATAGGTCAGTGTAGCAACAACTTATATAGCGCCTTTAACATAATAAAACATCCAAGGCGCTTTATAGGAGTGTTAATAAAACAAGGAATGACACCGAGCCACAAAAGGAGGTATTGGATCAGATGACCAAAAGCTTGGTGAAAGAGAGGCTTTAAGGAGTGTCTTAAAGGAGGAGAGAGAGGTAGAGAGGCATAGGGAGGGAATTCCAGAGCTTAGGGCTTAGGCAACTGAAGGCATGGTCACCAATGGTGCAGCAATTAAAATCAGGGATGTTCAAGAGGCCGGAATTAGAGGAGCACAGATATCTTGGAGGGTTGTGCGGCTGGAGGAGGTTACAGAGATAGCTAACTGGGTATAACTAACAGGAGAGCTGGCTATTCCTTCCCATGTAATCCTGTGGTTTGAGAGTTCTGTCACACGCCGTGTGTGAAATATCTGATCAGTAAAATTTTTCCCCAGATTTCGGCATATAGTCAACCAATGTATCAGTCAGATGGCATGGCAGTCCCATTAGATAGGAACAGGAATGGGCCATTCAGTAACCCTGAGCTAATCCAATGGCAGAACAGGGCGCAGGGCGGCACAGTGGCGCAGTGGTTAGCACCGCAGCCTCACAGCTCCAGCGACCTGGGTTCAATTCTGGGTACTGCCTGTGTGGAGTTTGCAAGTTCTCCCTGTGTCTGCGTGGGTTTCCTCCGGGTGCTCCGGTTTCCTCCCACATGCCAAAGACTTGCAGGTTGATAGGTAAATTGGCCATTAGCAATTGCCCCTAGTATAGGTAGGTGGTAGGAAAATATATAGGGACAGGTGGGGATGTGGTAGGAATATGGAATTAGTGTAGGATTAATATAAATGGGTGGTTGATGGTCGGCACAGACTCGGTGGGCCGAAGGGCCTGTTTCAGTGCTGTATCTCTAAACTAAACTAAACTAAACTAAGCTAAACAGGCTCTCGAGGTGCTGAAAGGCCTAGGTCCAGACTTCATGGATAATATCCAGACCAGAATGTAACGGGGGGAGACAACAACAAAACTTGCATTTACATAACATCTTTAACACAGCAAAATGGGACTGTGCGTTGCTCAGCAATCGAGGGTCCAATACCTATTGAGTTGCTTAGAGCAAGATCTGTTGACCACTGAGTTGCTTACAGACTGGGGGATTGCTACCTGTAATGTCACTTGGTTGTCCTCAGTACCTCTGGGCTGGGTGGGCAGGGCAAGGGGGGCATGCACGGGTGTAGGGTGGGAGTGGGAAATCAGCCAGGGTTCCCAGTTGAAACCTAGAGAAAGTTCATGTGCATCGACATCGCGCAAGGAGGAAAACAGGCACAACTGCAATATTTCCTGTGCTCAAATGGTCTTCTGACAGTCATTGTATAGATGTCTAGACTTGCATATGGTTTCGGACCACAACCCGGCATGAATGGAGATCTGGGGTCAGGTTTAGGGGAGAAGAATGCATTGATATACTTATCAAGAAGGGCTGAACAAATTGGGACTCTCTCCTGAAGGAAAGAGAAGGCTGAGGGGTGACCTGATAGAGGTTTTTATCATTATGAAGGGGTTTGATAGGGTAGATATAGAGAAAATGTTTCCACATTCCTGAAGAGGTGGTAGAGGCAGAAACCCTCGCAACATTTAAGAAGTATCTAGATGAGCACTTGAGACACCATAGCATACAAGGCTACGGGCCAAGTGCTGGAAAATGGGATTAGAATAGATAGGTGCTTGATGGCTGGCACGGACACGATGGGCCGAAGGGCCTGTTTCTGCGCTGTATAACTCTATGACTCTGTGACTATGACACGTTGGGGGGCATAAATATAAAATAGACACTAATAAATCAAATCGGGAATTCAGGAGAAACTTCTTTACCCAGAGAGTGGTGCGAATGTGGAATTCGCTACTGCAAGGAGTAGTTGAGGTGAATAGTATAGATGCATTTAAGGGGAAGCTGGATAAACTCATGAGGGAGAAAAAAGATAGAAGGTTATGCTGATAGGGTTGTAGGAAGTGGAGTGGGAGGAGGCTCGTGTGGAGCATAAAATGTGTTGTCATTGCTATATAATTCTGTGTAATTCTGTTGTGGGAATGATCAGTAAAATTTCGATCAGTTTCATTTACAATGGAACTTCGCGCATTGTGACATCATCACCGTGGCAACAGGAGATTGACACAGGCTGCAGTCAAGGACTCATGGTTGACTGGTTCCCTACGAGCCTTGCCTGTCACAAACTATCTCCTGTTAAATCCCTGCTTTAAGACATTCCAGCCTTATGAACAGGATCACTGCAGCTTTTGTACAAATTCTGGCTGTATGCAGGCATGGATTTAGATAAATAAATAAAGCTTGTTGCAATAAACTTGTCAAAATCTCACTCAAAGCACAAAGCAAGTTGACTCACAGACTCCCATTACCTGAGCTGTTTGTCAAAAAACAAACCCAATTTAATTTTATTTGATGTGTTGCTTTTCCTCATTATCTCCTGTTTGTAGCT
Source organism: Heterodontus francisci (assembly GCF_036365525.1). Lineage (NCBI taxonomy): Eukaryota > Metazoa > Chordata > Chondrichthyes > Heterodontiformes > Heterodontidae > Heterodontus > Heterodontus francisci. Next base: position 51,732,536 of record NC_090400.1, read on the forward strand.
TCTGGGAATATGTGATTCCATCACCAGGTCCACAATTACTGCTGCCAGTCCCAGCCTTCCAGTTAAGATGTAACACAGCTCCGTGGCTTCCACCAGTTTCAGCCTTTTCAGTTCAAATAGCGGGGCTGCTTGTTGGCGGTACTGCTAATATCAGAACTGTATCGGGGAAGCAGGCCCAGTTGGATAGCTCTCCTTTAAAAAAAAGCACAAGTATAATGGGCCGAATGGCCACTTTCCCTGCTGTATCATTCTATGCTTCTATATTCTTGCCAACCCCAGGACCCCTTCCCCACCCCTTTGAAATCCCAGCTACCTCTCAGTGGCACCCCTGAAATGAGAGGGCTGTCCTATGATGAGAGATGGAGTAGAATGGGCCCTGTATTCCCTGGAGTTTCGAAGAATGAGAGGTAATCTCATTAAATTGTATAAAATTCTGAGAGGGCTTGACAGGTTAAATGCTGAGAGGCTGTTTCTCCAAGCCTGCAGAGTCTGGAACTGAATGTCATGATCTCAGGATAAGGGGTCAGCCATTTAAGACAGAGATGAGGAGAAATTTCTGCGCTGAGAGGGTTGTGAATCTTTGGAATTCTCTACCCCAGAGAGCTGTGGAAGCTCAGTCTTTAGAGTATATTCAAATCAGAAATCGATAAATGTTTGAGTATTAAGGGATATGGGGAAAGGACTGGAAAGTGGAGCTTAGGTAGAAGATCTGCCTTGATCTTGTTGAATGGAAGAGCAGGCTCGAAGGGCCGAATGGCCTAGTCCCGCTACTGTTATAATGTTCTTATGACATCATCACCTCCCATTTTACAGGGCTGCATTTTGTCTTATTTTTATATCTGATATATATTTTTTTAAAAACTTCCTGTATTTCCCATTGGCTTTTCTCATTTTAACTCCGTGCTCATGTTTATAATACCACAGGGCACTTAAATAAAAACAACCTGTGCTACAGAGCAAGCCATGAACACAGAGACACCAACTTGCATTGACAGAGCGCCTTTCTGGCAGTCAAATGTCCCAAGGCATTCCAGAGGCAGGATTGTCAAAAACGAAATTTGACACCACGCTGCATCTGGAGATATTTAAGGTCAGGAGACCAATATGCCCCATGTCAGAAGCGGAAGCCGGACCTGTTTTCCTTCTGACTGAATAGGCCATTGTTCTAACACTTGTCTGATTGTGTCTTTTGTTTTTTCTCCACTCCCTTCTCTCAACAGGTAGAATGTAAGAAAGCGCAGCCTAAGGAAGTAATGTTCCCCCCAGGAACCCGTGGCCGTGCCCGGGGATTACCGTACACCATGGATGCATTCATGCTGGGAATGGGAATGCTGGGTAAGGCCTTGGCTCCACTTCATGTTCCGTCATTTTGTGGGGGAGTGGGGTGGGGGAGTTGATTGCTGGAAGTTTTCAGAGGGGATTTAGTCGGATTGCTATTACACTGGATAAATAAATCAAGATGGAGCTGTAAGAAGATAACTATTGTAGCAGAGTGAACACCGAAGATTAATCCAAGCTGAATTTCAAAATTAAATGATTCAAATTAATATTTAAGTTTGGAAATTTATTTACAGGGCACAGAGGAAAAATCACAAGTTTATTAATCTGAATGTGGCCTGATTTATTATTTGTTTTATTCGTTCATGGGATGTGGGCGTCGCTGGCCAGGCCAGCATTTATCACCCATCCCTAATTGCCCTTGAGAAGGTGGTGGTGAGCTACCTTCTTGAACCGCTGCAGTCCGTGTGAGGTAGGTACACCCACAGTGCTGTTAGGGAGGGAGTTCCATGATGTTGACCCAGTGATAGTGAAGGAACGGCGATATAGTTCCAAGTCAGGATGGTGTGTGGCTTGGAGGGGAGTTGTTGAGTGTTGCCACGCATCTGCTGCCCTTGTCCTTCTAGGCGGTGGAGGTTGCGGGTTTGGAAAGTGCTGTTGAAGGAACCTTGGTGAGTTGCTGCAGTGCATCTTGGAGATGGTACACACTGCTGCCACTGTGGGTCCGTGGTGGAGGGAATGTTGAAGGTGGGGTGCCAGTCAAGTGGGCTGCTTTGTCCTGGATGGTGTCAAGCTTTTTGAGTATTGTTGGAGCTGCACTCTCCAAGCAAGTGGAGAGTATTCCATCACACTCCTGACTTGTGCCTTATTGATGGTGGACAGGCATTGGGGAGACAGGAGGTGAGTTACTCACTGCTGAATTCCCACCCTCTGACCTGCTCTTGCAGCCACAGCATTTAAGTGGCTGGTCCAGTTCATTTTCTGGTCAATAGTGACCCCCAGGATGTTGATATCGGCGAAGATATTGCCATTGAATGTCAAGGGGAGATGGTTAGAATCTCTCTTGTTGGCGATGATTATTGCCTGACACTTGTTTCGCGTGAATATTACTTGTCACTTATCAGCCCAAGCCTGGATGTTGTCCAGGTCTTTCTTTATCTGGACACGGACTGCTTCAGTATCTGAGGAGTTGTGAATGGTGCTGAACATTGTGCAATCATCAGCGAACATCCCCACTTCTGACGTTGTGATGGAGGGAAGGTCATTGATGAAGCAGCTGAAGATTGTTGTGCCTAGAACACTACCCTGAGGAACTCCTGCAGTGATAGCCTGGGACTGAGATGATTGACCTCCAACAAACACAACCATCTTCCTTTGTGCTAGTTATGACTCCAGCCAGCGGAGAGTTTTCCCCCGATTCCTAGTTTTGCTTGGGCTCCTTGTTGCCATACTCAGTCAAATGCTGCCTGGATGTCAAGGGCAGTCACTCTCACCTCTCCTCTGGAGTTCAGCTTTTTTGTCCATGTTTGGACCAAGCCTGTAATCTGGTCAGGAGTTGAGTGGCCCTGGCGGAACCCAAACTGAGCGTCAGTGAGCAGGTTATTGCTGAGCAAGTGCCACTTGATAGCACTGTCAACGACCCTTTCCATCATTTTGCTGATGATTGGGAGTAGACTGATAGGGCAGTAATTGGCTTTTTGCGTACAGGACATACCTGGGCAATTTTCCACATGGCCGGGTAAGATGCCAGTGTTGTAGCTGTACTGGAACAGCTTGGTTTGGGGCGTGGCTAGTTCTGGAGCACAAGTCTTCAGTACTATGGTAGAATGTTGTCAGGGCCCATAGCCTTTGCAGTATCCAGTGTCTTCAGTCGTTTCTTGATATCGTGTGGAGTGAATCGAATTGGCTATCTGATTTTCCCCTCGCCCCTTTCCCTCCAACATCTGTCCCCCCGCCACCCTCTGAAGGTGTTCACTCCCACCCAGGGTACAGTTCAGTCAGCACCAACCGCCCTCTGTTATCTCAACCAAATGATCCTCTTCAAGTGCAACCTTAGATAATGGGTGCTGGTAGGCTGATCGGCCATGGGATGTCTCACAATTGAGCCTGATCTTGTCCCTGCCCAATGCCCATATACATCCAACTTTCAGTTGGCATCCCTAGGTGGTCTTGGATGATTTGACAATTGGCATCAAGAATCTGTGCCCTTAAATTCTTTATAAAAGTGCCTCACTGTAACATCTGAAGTGGGACAGTTTGTACCTAAAAATGCTGGACATTTCCACACCTTGTGCATGAAGAGTTGAATGCAATGAGTCTGCAGGTGACAAAGCACTTTCTGGATTCTCTTGGTGATGCCGAGACTTGGGAAAACCTTCTCGGCTCTGATATCCAGCTCATCAGTCTTTGTCATGGCAACTGTTGAGTCTCTACTCCGATCCACGAAAAAGGGAAAGTGCTAATCCTTGACAGGAAGTCCAATGGAATTGTGCGCTTGGACCAGAGATATTGAGCTTTTAGTCAATTTGGTTGATTTGGTTGATTGGTGTGGTCTGCAAGCATGGAATGTCTTTCTAGGCCGAGCCCCAGGGTTGTTACTCACATCTGTCTGCTGCTGTTGGGGTTCTATTTGGTCAGTTGATGTCTGGCATTTTGGATGGAATGCTTTATGAAGGAGGTGTGTTTTACCCTGGGTAGTTAAAAAAAAACATTGCTTATTATTCCTGTTTCCTCCCCTTCTCCACCCCCGCCCCCAGCACACACATTTTAGTGTTTCTATTGACTAATTATGGGATTAATTCCCTTCCTGCGTAGCTTTAAGGGGATGACAAACAACAGGGGAACCTGGCAACAGTAATTTGATCAACACTGCCCCCCACTCCCCCCCCACCCCCAAACTCGTCCAGTGCTGGTCTCAGTCCAGCAGGCAGTAAGCCCTGGAGAATAGAAGGTGTGTTCTTTGGATTCCTAAATGTACATCTCAATCCAATCCAATTTACACCCAATCCATTCCCTCTAATCAAATCAGGCCTGGTGGCCCACTAGGCCTTTCTGTCCAAACTCCTAACACCTCTGAAGCTTTCAAACCTCGATGGTGTTTTCTGCTGTATGTGAATCTCACAGTCGAATTTACTACCAAGTCGTGTCAGGATTCCCAAGACATCTGAACAATTTTGTTGAGGTGAACTGAAGAGAGCAATGCCTTGGAGACAAGAGAAAACTGCCCATGTCTGAGGCTCTGTTGCTAGCACTCTGAGTCGGAAGGTTGTGGGTTCGGGTCTCGCAAAGGCTTGAACACCTAACCTCGGATGACCCTCCAGTGTGGTAGTGAGGTGGCAGTGGCGAAGCTAGGGGAGGAGGTCGAGAGTCGAACTTGAGATTTGGGAATGGGACCGAGATGGAAGCTGTGGAATGCCGACCTATCTGGTGCAAAGTCTGCAGACCCAAGGCAGGTGATGGAGGCTTTCAGGAGCAAAGTGGAAGCGGGCCTCGAAATCAAAATTGCCCAACCTCAAAATCATTGCAGCTGGGGAAGGTAGGGGGTTTGGCCATGACACTTAACTCTGTCATAGCTGAGGGAATACAGCATTGCTGGAAGTGCTCGGGGTCATCTAAATAAGCTTTAGGGTGCCAGATGCATGAGATGTACCTGTGGGAGGAGGAGTGGGATATTGCTGCAGTTGCCTTCTCCCACTTTGGTCCCATTCTTTAGTTAACACTGCTTAGCAATTCAACAAATGAATATTTTAGCAGATTCATACAATATTGCTGGACTTGAGCACAAAATCCAAGCTGAGACGCTAATACAGTACTGAGGGAGTGCAGCGCTGTCAGAGGTGCCATCTTTTGGATGAAATGTCAGACCCAGGCCTGATCTGCTTTTTCAGGTGGGTGTAAAAGATCCCATGGTACTATTTTTCAGGAGAGTAGGGGTGTTCTGCTGATGGCCTGGCCAATATTTTATTTCTCAATTAACATCACTAAACGAAAAGATTAACATAGGCTGGATTTGAACCTAGACATCAGAGGTGCAAGGATACTGTGCTCACTGGGGCCCAGGGGGGATCATTTCATTAAATAATTAAAAAAATAGAGTAGGCAGCCTATTTTGTTACTAAGGAGATTAATTTTGAAATAAAGCAGTGCCAACAATACAAATCCTTTAAAATCCTTTCTGAAGCGTAAAATACCTTCTTGTATTGTGAAATCTTTATGTACCCTGCTGTATAATGTGATAAACTGCCCACAGATTCATGGAGTCTTTCCCCTACCTCTCACACGTCTCCTTTGTATGGTGTCGACAGCGTGACCCTTGACCTATCTCTCCCTGCCCCCCACACCCCCACCACCACCTTGCTCTCGGTTCCCAAGGACAGACAGACACAAGGATCTCTTGGTTCCTCCATGAGTGCGCTCTGCATCAGGGAAGATAATTACTGTGAGATTGACTGTTCAGAGAAAGTACTGGAGCAAGAATAAATCAATGGCTTGACGCCAAATGAGAGGATGAAGATCAGAAAGGTGGCTAATGGAAGTGGTGCGAAGGTCGTCACAACCATGATTTGGCTCGTGATGAAGCATCCTCGCCAGCTCGCGCTAATGTGCTGCTGATCTTTGAGCAGGCCAATTTACCCACATAGGTCAGACCTCCGACTCACTGGAGTGGAGCAGGGCATTATAGCAGTAAACGAACAGGAAAATTGAAGCAATGTTATGTTAGAAATTTAGAGTGTTGCCTCCCTGACCCAAAGAGAATTGTGTAACGGAGATGAGAATTAACGCACTTGCTGCAGATGCCTGATTCCTACGTGACCCTTCACCCTTTGCCACGCCAAGTCCTCAAACAAACTTGTGCGATAGTTTAAAGTGAGTGCACTTGTTCTCTATTGGCCTTGTTCCGCCATTCAGTTAGATCGTGGCTGATTTGCACCTTAACCCCATTTGCCCCATATCCCTTGATACACTTACCTAATAAAAATCTTATTGATCCCAGTCTTAAAATTTTCACTTGACCTCCACCCCCCACCGCAGCCTATTGAGGGAGAACATTCCAACTTCCACCAGCCTTTTGACTTTTCTAGTGACTTGAATCTGATTCTAAGTAACAGCCACAGGCCCGCTCGGCACAAGCGAACGGCTCTTTGAGAACTCATCCACGTCTGTGAAATAACTCGGGTTTCCGCAGCCAAGCCACCCACACCAGGAGAGTGCCAGGTTTGACCAGCACTGCCCCCACACCCTACACCCCCCTCTCCACCAAACTCGTCCAGTGCTGGTCTCAGTCCAACAGGCAGGGCTGTCACTCTTAGAGGGTCATCAGCTGACCCCCTTGCTAGAACTGTGAGTGTTCCTCTCTGTGTGAGGGACACACTCGGCCCTAACAACCCTGCACCATTGCCAGATAGGCTGACACATGGAAACTGGCCAATTGGGTGCCGGTAATAACTGGTGAGTCCAGAAATGGAATTCACAGCTTCAGGGAGGAAAGCGAGGTGGAGGCGAGGGAATTGCCAGGGGCGAGGGTTTGAAAGCAATAGAAGTCTGGGCGGACTGATACTCACAAAGCTGCAGCATTGGTGAAAGGGTTAAATTCTGAAGACAAGTTGCATAGGCCCAGTCTTGTAATCCCTGGTATATAGAAGATTAAGGGGTGATCAAATTGAGATGTTTAAGGTGACTAAAGGATTTGATATGATAGAGAGAAACTATTTCCTCTGGTGGGAGAGTCCAAAACAAGGGGGCAGAACCTTAAAATTTGAGCTGGGCCGTTCACGGGTGATGTATGGAAACAATTCCTCACACAAAGGCTATTGGAATTCTGGAACTCTCCTTCCCCAAAAAACTTTATAGGTTGGGGGCAAGGGCGGGGAGTGGCTCGGGGTGGGGGTGAGGGGTCATTTGTAAGTCTCCAAACTAAGATTGATAGATTTTTGTTAGATAAAGGTCTTAAGGATTACGGAAACAAGGCGGGTAGATGGAGTTAAGATGCAGATCAGCCATACTTGAATTGGATAGAGGGGCTGAATGGCCTCTTCTTGCTCCTATGTCCCTCACGGTGCTCGGTGTGAAGTGCTTGGCGTGAAGTGCTCGGCCTGGTTTTGTCAGGCAGCGCTGCCTCAGAGAAGAGGGTCTGAGAGTCCACTTCATTAACTTCACATTAGTTCTACAAGGTTGGGTGAAATGCAGTGAGAAAGCAATTTAAACAGGGTGCAATTTGCCGGGGCTCAGTTGTCACATTTACAGATGTCTCCGATTTGACAACTCGCACAGAAAGGTGAGAGATTTTGAATTATGGCTCCAAGACGAGTAAGATGCTGAAATGACTTGAAATTACATTGGGAGGAGTGTTAACATTTTAACTATATAGAGAATGGATGAGGGACTATGATGTGAATCTAGGATAAAGGATGAGATTCACCATCTGCAGCCTCTCCCTAACCCACCCCACTCACCGCACCAGTTCCCCTCGTCTCTGCATTGTGCTGGGACAATGACTCACAAGTACCCCAGTTGCTTCACCCATTCTTCATGTGTTTGACAGTGTTTGACGATGGTCGTCAGACTGTTCCTTAAGTGTCTCAGTGAGCCTCACGCCCTGCAGAAATCATGTCCTTAACTCCGGTGCACCTGATACCAACGTTCTGTTGGTTGCCCAGTAATGTTGCACTCTCTGCAGTAAAGGCTGTAGTCTGCTTTGGAGATGGTCTTTTGTTTACCAGCAACAGTGGCTGAGGTCAACCAGAGAAAGCATACTCTGTTTCTCTTGGTAACACTGCCAACTCCCTGCTCTGCCATCCAAAGTCAGTCTTGCAGTTACCAAGCCAAACTCGTTCCAGCTGCAACTAGAAGGAGCATCCCATTCATCATCCTTCCACCCTAAACCCCACAGCTATGAATGTAATTTCCGCTGTCCCTGCTCTACACTTATAGGTCAACCTTCTAAATTCAACACATTAAATACTAATAAACAGAAGGTCTTCATCTCTCACTTTCTCTTCCTCCCCCTCTCTCACTTTCTCCTCATCTCTCCTCTTACTTTCTCTCTCTCCATCTCTCACCCTATATTTTATTCCCTCCATTTCTTTTCCTCCCTTGCTCTGTCACCTATTTTTCTCTCTTCCCCGATCGTTACCTTTCTTACCTTGCCTCTTTATTCACCGATCTGTTTCCTTTTTTCTCTTTCACTGGTATTTTCTTCTCTGTTTATTGTTCCTTATCTCTTGTGATTAAATTCCTCTGTGTGCTCATTTTTAGCACCCTGGTTAACGTGTTCCCATTTCTCCACACTATTTTAACAAGTCTTTCAAATGCCTCTTCTAATCTCAGGAATTTGATGGAGATGTATTAACCAGTGTTCTAAAAATAGCACCACTTCTCATTTTTCTCTCGATTCTTTTCCTGGCTGTCCCTGGCTTTCTGGATTGGTCTGTGTCTCTGCTTTTCTCTCTTGCTTTCTCCCTTTCCATCCACTCCTCTTTTTTCTGTCTCTTTTCATTTGCTCTCTCTCTGCCCTTCACTCAAGGGAAGACTAATGTTTTCTGTTTTAATTTTTAATAAAAAGAACAGGCGGCTAAAAATGGCTTACTGATATTCTTGAACCAGTGCTTAAGGAGCTTGTGTCAAATTCCTCCCTATTTTCATGGGGTTAACAAGTTTAAAATAAACCTCTGTCGAACATGTGGCAAGATGGGTTTGATATTAACCTGTTTAATATCCATGCAATAAGATTGCCAATAGAAATTTCTCCGCCACTGTTAACAGCTTTAGTTTTGATGTGTGCTCATGGCCCTCCCTTAAACACTCAAAGACAGCTTTAGCTCACAGCACTAAAATCATTTTTTCAGACACAACATCAGTCTGACTGCATCAGGCCTGTAACCAATTTCTTTTATTGACCCAAGTTGTCTAAACGACTTGTTAAATCACAGAAAACAAGATCTTGGCAAAGGGAGTTGGGCAGTGAAATATAAAGCAGGGGTAAAATTGGATTGTCTAAATAATGACTTGGATTGTTGTTTCCTGTTAACAATCAGAGGCTCTCGCACCCTCATGCTTGCAGACACAAACTCTCTCGCACGCTCCCGCACACACACTCATGCACATCCTTGCACACACCTCAACAACATTTAAGAAGTATTTAGATGAGCACTTGAAACACCATGGCATACAAGGCTACAGGCCAAGCGCTGTAAAATGGGATTAGTATAGGAAGGTGCTTGATGGCCGGCACAGACACGATGGGCCGAAGGGCCTGTTTCTGTGCTGTATGACTCTATGACACCCTCTCTGTCTCACACACACATGCACTCCTATACTCTCTGTCTCTCTCTCTCTCACACACACACACACAAGGTTGTACAAAGTTAAGGCAACTAACTATAATCCTTATCCAGTACTGGGGAGTTCAGTATATTTGTTCAAGTTAAGTTATGATCGCTGGCAAGGCCAGCACTTATTGCCCATCCATTGTTCTTGAGAAGATGGTGGTGAGCCGCCACGTTGAACTGCTGCAGTCTGTGTGGTGAGGTTGCTGCCACAGTGCTGTTAGGGAGGGAGTTCCAGGATTTTGACCCAATGGCAATGACCGTTAGTGTCCAAGCTTGGGATGATGTGTGACTTGGATGGGAGCTTGGCAGTGATCACGTGCCCATGTGCCTCCTGCCTTTGTGGAGGTTGGGCTTGAGCTGACGGAGAGAAGCAGCACACAGGTTCGAGGGAAAGACCAGGGCACTGGAACTGGTGCAGGAGCCGTATGAACTAGCACAATAGTCCCCAAATAAACAGGCAGAGAGACACAGGACACCCGGACTAGGGAGGGTGCAGAGAGTGCAGCGTATCAGGACTCGGGTGAGGAGAGGTAGATCATCAGGATGCAGGGGAGGCGGAACAGCAGTGCCCAAACTGCAATCTACTGTGAGCTTCAGTTAGAAGGTGCCAGTTATTTGCTTTGTAAACACAAACAGATTAGCAGTACTGAAGCTTTAATCGCCTTAGTCTGGTGTTTCAACATGGAACAGAATGAGCTGTGATTGAGCTGCGAAACTCTCTTCCGCACTGAAAGGGTAAACTATAATTAAAGGCACAGTACGGCTAATGTGATCAATACAGTCCTATTTACCCTTATCAGTGAACATGGCCACACAGACCTTGCATTACAACAGTGACTACACTTGAAAAGTACTTCAAGCTGTAAAGCACTTTGGGATATACTGAGATCATGAAAGGTGCTATATAAATGCATGTCAGGGGGAGTGGGACTAGGTGAGTTGCTCTTGCAGAGAGCTGGCGCGGACACGATGGGCCGAATGGCCTCCATCTGTGCTGTAATCATTCTATGATGTATATTGTACATATGTTATGAGTTTAGCAAGATCAGGTCAATCTCTGCAAGCAAATGATCAGTACATGCAGTGGCCCCTAAAACCAGATTGCAGAGTTCAGGATTGGCATAAAAGTGAATAGAATTGTTCAGTTCTTCTGTCTGGAATTTTTACAGATTGGTGTTCATTGAACTCCCCATTGAGCCCATCTGCTGTAGACGTGGTTTGTTCCCTCAGACAGCTACAGAGTCACCATCCAAGTTCGTTGGGTTGATTTGCCTCAAGCACTGGTTTTACCTTCCATCTTGGTCCTAACAACAACTTGCATTTATGTAGCCCCTTTAACATAGTAAAACATTCCAAGGCACTTCACAGGAGCCAGCTTGGTCAAAATTTAACACTTAGACCAGATAAGGCAATAGTAGCACAGGTGGTTCTGGACATTGCCTGTGCGGAGTTTGCAAGTTCTCCCTGTGACCACGTGAGTTTCCGCCGGGTGCCCCGGTTTCCCCTCTCAGCCAAAGACTTGCAGGTTGATAGGTAAATTGGCCATTGTAAATTGCCCCTAGTGCAGGTAGGTGGTAGGAGAATGGTGGGGATGTGGTAGGGAATATGGGATTAATGTAGGATTAGTATAAAATGGGCGGTTGTGGGTCAGCAGACTCGGTGGGCCGAAGGGCCTGTTTCAGTGCTGTATCTCTAAATAAAAATAAATAAATAAAAAATCAAAAGCTTGGTCAAAGAACACCTTAAAGGAGGATGGATGGGCTTAAGAAAGGAATTCCGGGGCTTGGGGCCTCGGAAGCTGAAGTTTTTATTTAAAAATTCTTTCATGTTATGTGAGCGTCACAGGCAAGGCCAGCCTTTGTTCTCCATCCTCAATTGCCCCTTGACAACTGAGTGGCTATTTCAGAGGGCAGTTAAGCGTTGCTGTGGGTCCGGAGTCACATGTAGGCCAGACCAGGTAAGGACGGCAGATTTCCATCCGCAAAGGACATTAGTGAACCAGATGGGTTTATATGACAATCGATAGTTTCATGGCACCATTACTTTCAATTCCAGATTTTTTTAAATTAATTAATTGAATTTCAATTCCACCAGCTGCCACGGTGGGATTTGAACCCATGTCCCCATAGCATTAGCCTGGGCCTTTAGATTACTACTACACCACCATACAACCCTATAGTGAAATGATGGAAATTGGGGATGCGCAAAAGACCAGTATTGGAGGAACGCAGAGTTCTCAGAGGGTTGTAGAGCTGGGGAATATTACAGAGATAGGGAGGAGTGAGGCTATGGACGGATTTGCAAACAAGGATGAGAATTTTAAAATAGAGCTGCTTCCAGACCAGAAGCCAATGCAGGTGAGTGAGTACTCTTCAGTCTGCTGTTGTAACATGGCGTTAGGCTGATTGTGCGGCTCTGCTCCCATTAAAATAGCAAACAGACAACTGTACACTTTAATGTGTTAAGTACTCATCTGCTAAATATCACCAACATTAAGATATCACCCATCTCCCCTTGCAGTTGCTCTTTTGGTGCCCTGTGCTATGGGAAGTTAATGCTCTCCTTTCTTAGGACGGGCTTTTTATTTGTTTGAAAGGGCTGGATTAGGGCAGGCGGTCGCTTTTAGCTGCCCTTCGGGTCAGCATGCTGGTTTCCCAACGCAAAACTAGCACGCTCCAGATTCAAAAGGATCGGAGCTGGAAAAGGCCGCCTGTCCGAACTCCTTAAATGACCAGGTAACGAAATACTGTGGATGCTGGAAATCTGAGATAATAGTGCTGGAAATACTCAGCGGGTCTGGCAGCACCTTTGCAGAGAGAAACAAAGTTAATGTTTCGGGTCTGTGATCTTTCATCAGAACTGGCAAAGGTTAGAAACGTAATAGGTCTTCAGCAAGTGAAAGGGGGAGAGGGGGAAGAAGAACAAAAGGGCAGGACTCTGAGAGGATGGAGGGCAGGAGAGAGTAAATGACAAGATGTTATGGAATAAAAGGCAAAGGGAGTGTTAATAGTTGCAGTAAAAGACAAAGCATTAGTCCAGAGAGAGTGTTAATGGCAGAATAATAGACAGTTCTGTCCAAAAGGAAAAACATGGAAAACAAGTTTGCCAGGCACATGATTTGAAAAATGAACTAAAAATTAATTAATTAATTAAAATGAAATGAAAAAAAAAAGGCAGCCATGCTCTGAAATTGTTGAACTCAATATTGAGTCTGTAAGGCTGTAGAGTGCCTAATTGGAAGATGAGGTGCTGCTCCTCAAGCTTGCATTGATGTTCACTGGAACACTGCAGCGGGCCAAGGACAGAAATACGGACATGAGAGCAGGGGAGTGAATTAAAATGTCAAGCAACCAGAAGCTCGGAGTCATGCTTGCTGACTGAATGGAGGTGTTCTGCAAAGTGGTCACCCAATCTACGTTTGGTCTCCCCAATGTAGAGGCGACCGCATTGTGAGCAGCAAATATAGTATACTAAATTGAAAGAAGTACAAGTAAATAGCTGCTTCACCTGGAAGGAGTGTTTGAGGCCTTGGATTGGATGGTGAGGAGAGAGCAGGTAAAAGGGCAGGTATTGCACCTCCTGCGATTGCATGGGAAGGTGCTGTGGGAGGGGGACATGGTGTCGGGGGTGATGGAGGAGTGGACCAGGGTGTTGTGGAGGGAATGACAACAAGCAATGAGCTTTTTGTCAACTTGTTAAGGGCCAGTTTTGAATTTTCTTTTTAAGGTGTGGGATCCATGCATGGTCTCAACTATGACAGGGAGGTTAGGAGGTGGTGACATGGCGGGGAGCGAGCTGGCGGGACAGCAGCAGGAGGCACCATTGAAGAGGGAAGGCTCGGAGATGGCCCTCATTCAAAGGCAAATGACTGTGCTCAGTGGGAAGAATTATCTCTCACATCTCTGCACTCTTGACAAGGGCATTTTGGGGGGAGGCAGATTTGGGGATTGGGAGAGGATGGGTCCTTCTGCTTACAGGTCTTAGGGATTCATGACCGGAAGGTTGAGGAAGACTCCACATTCCAATGGAAAGGATGGACATGTGGAAATGGGACCAAGCTGCTCCAGACTTGGTCCAACTAGTGATCAGGAGCAGAGGCAGACCCCTGGGTAAGAGGGCGCAGGGTTGAGGAACAAGGGTCCAAGGAGAAGCTGCCTGGACAAGGCGGAGCCTCAGTGTCACAGATCGCCGTGCCTGTCCAGACAGTAGATTGCTGACCTGAGTGTCCTAGGTGAGGGTCATCTGAGGGTTCACCATCGCCATGGCCTTTCCTTGGCGCTAAGAGTCACACTGGCCTTGCACTTTCCTGCAACCTTCCAAGGAGCAGCAGCAAACACTGGTGGCATCTCGAGGGCAGCAGATCATTATTGCGTCACGGAGGTGTCATATGCTGTGTTTGGGAAGGCAGGGGATTACTCTGAATTCAAAGTGGATAGCAGCACTCCGTCTCAAAGGGCAGTGAGATTTGCCTCCCTTGCTGGATGCCCTCAGATGCAGCGGATTGTCGATTGCATCCATGTGGCCATCATAGGCAACTACTGACCAGCCAGGCGGATTCCTCAACAGGAAGAGATTCCATTTCCTAAACATCAGGCTGCCATGCAACCGCAGCAAATGCTTTATGCAGTGCGCGTACTTACCTGGAAGCTGCCATTACACTTTTATCCTCCGGCTCTCACAGGTGCTGCAGCTCTTCATGAAGCCACTGGAGATCCGTGGATGGCTGTCAGCGGATAAGGCTTACCCCTTGCACAGATGGCTGATGACTCCAGGGCGTTGCCCCGTCACAAAGGCTGAGAGACACAGCAACCGATGCAACGTGAGCACAAGGGTCAGCATGGAGCAGTCCATCAGCCTCCTGAAGATGAGGCTGGATAGCACCCTCCAGTACACTCCTCAAGGGTCTCCCACATTGTGGTGGTCTGCTGAACCCTTCAATATATGCCTCCCCACCCCCCACCCCCCAACCCTCCCTCAGAGAGAGGTGAACCTTGAGGAGGGAGAAGTGCTGCAAAGGCACATTTCCTGGGTGAGGTGGGGGGGGGCGGTGTGGGAGGAGGAGGCTGAAGGAAAACTGGAGAACATTTCCCATGCTTTGCAGGGATGTGGCTGTGGCAGGCTCAGGAGGCAGAGTGTTCATCAGGATGGCAGGAACACTAGGGTTACTCCTTTGCAAAGATGTTTGACCTGCTCGAGACTCAGTCTGCAGGACACTGGAGAGGAGAGTCTCCTTCATCTGAGTGAGAGCAACTATCAGGTCGTAGTAAAAGTCAGCAAGTGGCACAAATCCTGCAGGGCTCCAGAGTCTCCACCTAACACACTCCTCCCCAGCACACTCCATTGCTTTGGCAACCCTCACTTCCCATTCTCCTGCATCTTGCCATGATGGAAACACAGAAGTCTATCTTAGTGCAACAAATTTCCCAAGGTTTTATCGCTTAACAGTTCACTATTATTAACATCAGAAACCCCCCAAGTGACCCACAAAGTGATATTCCCGACGTGGTGGCCTGCACTCACGGCCGCTCCTACGAGTTGCTCCCGCCCCACTCGAGGATGAGATGGAGGCGAACTGCTTGCTAGTGCCTGCCTGGGGCTCAGATGCCTGTGGCGGTTGGCCTCATTATGGAGGTGCTGTCGGGGGCACCTCCAAAGGCTGCTGCACCGGCATCACTGCAGTGGTCCCCTCATCACCATCCGTTGCCACCTCAGCCTTTTGGCGCCCTTGGTCGCTGGAAGGAACCACCAGCTGGGGCACAACTGGCATTCACTCCATGCTTCTTGGTGCCATTGACCGGTCAATGCTACAGACTGCGACATGCAATCGGGGCATGTCAGTGCACTGTTCCTGCATCCACTCTGAGTGGGGCTGCATATGACTCTTCACTCTCTCAATGGAGAGGCTCATGCACTCAAAGCACTGAGTCATTGTGGAGCATGAGATGAATGGGCTCCACCATTCTCATCCCATGATGCAACAGTGCCTCAGGTAACTCCAACATGTGGGCACGCATCCTTCACTGATTCTCCAGGTAGAGCTGCCTGTTTGGTGACTCCCGAGGCTCTGCATCTCCGCCCTGCTGAACAAGGCTACGCCTGTCCTCCAACCTCCGAGGGGGAGTGGCCACAGCCGGCTCTGCCTCCCCCGAATCCTCCAGCTCTGATGTCGTGCTCTTCTACCTGTACCACTGTTGCTAAAACCAGGACCCACTGAGGGGTGAGTGTCTGCGCTGGTGCAGGGAGCACAGGAAAGCTGTGACAGTGCAGACTGTGAGGTGTCTGACTCCTTAGGAACTTGTTATCTTTGTGTGGACTCCTGTCCCGCTGTAGCTGGGTCAATGGGAGACATAAGAGAGGATGGTGATGAGAGATCAGGGCAGTCAACAGATGCTTCTGCTGCTTAACATAATGAGACGACAGCTTATGTATTGAGAGCTTGTTGCACAGGGAGCATTGCCATGCATCCCCTGAACCTGGAGGTGTTGAGATGTCTACGGTGGACCCTCCGTTTCTCCGTCCCCAGCGACACTCTGGCCACATCAAGGGCCAGCTCCTCAAAGTGCGTCAGCAACATGAGCTGTGGCACCCCGCTATGCTGATGTGCCCTCTCACTCTTCCCTGGTGTTCAACTCCCATTCGGCCTGCAAGGTGAATGAAGAGGCTGCTGGGACAATGCCTCTCTTCCTCACCACTCACAGGTTTTCAATCGCATGTTGCAGTCTGTTTCCAGCCTCCTCTCCAGCAGTACTCGGGTTCTAACCTATGCTTATCAAGGCTGCTAAGCACAATCTCTCCCATGGTCTGAAGAACTCTATGCACCTTCAGGGTGTCCCTCTCTTTTGCAGTCTGGTGACTAGGAGACATCCCTTTTGGGTCTATCTTTGGACTCACTTTTCCAGAGCTGAGAAGGTCAGTGAAACGCTTCCGGCACTGGACTCAGTTCCGCCTCGCCACTCCTCTGCTGCTGACCTCATGAGCTTCCTGCAGCCATGCCCCCTTTCTGATGCCACTGATAGGGAACAGGATGTTTCTGCATTCAGTCACTGCCTCCAGACACTTCCAGTGAGGCTTCAGAAAAATGGGAGGGGGGCTGCCCTGGTATGGGGCCCCTCCCTTCCCACTGTCCTCTGCTCTGGTCCTCCTGGAATCCCTTGGATAAACAGCAACCTCAGCAATGGCTACCATCCGCCCTTTAAATCGGGCCCACTGCTGCCTTTGTTCCCCTCCCTCGCATGTTTGCCGTTGCTAATTGCGACTGTGGGTCAATTAATGATTTTACATATTCAAGTTGTAACGTATGCGCGTTGCTGCAGTGGTGTGGTATCGGGACCCGGAATGGAAATCCTGCCCTTAAAGTCATGGATCACCTCAGAGGCCATATTGCCTGGCGAAGACCCCATGGAAAGGTTCAGTTTGGGTCCTCTACACTTTGCTGGATAGCGTAGTTAACGCTTGTGGAGGAGTCCAAAACACACAAGATAGTCACCAATAAATGCAGTAGGGAATTCAGAGGAAACTTCTTTACTTGGGAGAGTAGTGAGAATGTGTAACTCACTACCACAAGGAGTAGTTAGGGTGAATAGTACTGATACATTTAAGGGGAAGCTAGATATACAAATGCAGAATAGAAGGAAATGCTGGCAGGATGTGAAGCATGAACACCTGCATGAAGTGGTTGGGCCGAATGGCCTGTTTCTGGGTTAATTCGACGTCCCTTTCATGTAAAATCATAAACAGCTTAGGAAGTGTAGGAATTCACAGCATTTATCTTGGGATGCTGCATCAAATCACCTACTCCCCACCATCTGGTGTTTCCTTTGATAACGATAGTTTCATGCAGGACAATGAAGGCAGTGCCAGGCCAAGATTGAGCTTGATAGAATGGCTGAATCCCGCCTCTAGTTGACGATGGAAGCTGTTTGCCGATGGGATTACAGAGCTTTGACCACCAGCTTGCGATATCTGTTCAGTTCTTTGTCTCGGACTGTTTGTTTATCGAACTAGTTGGTTCATGGGGGACAGAAGGGGCTTTGCTAAGTAGGGATGCTCTGGCCAAACCAATAACTTGATAGCCCAGGAGAAAAAAAAAAAGAACTCTGCTTCCCGAGCACCTACAAAACTCAAAGAGCTGTGCAGATCCACTGCGTAACTGGGTCTCATCTGTTGTTTTGTCAGGTAAATGAGAGCAGCCCAGCTGTGCTAGTTGAGGAATGATGTGGCTCCTTCCGTTATCTTTAGATCAGCATCTTTGCAAGCCTCCCACCTGCTCGCAGAGCTAGCTCACTGGCAAGTGCACACTCAAGTAAAAAATGGGATGTGTTGTATGTTGACTCATCATTGTCCTCTGAAAATGTATTAGCTACTCCAAACTTTACTTCAGCAACTAACCGCAATGCAACAAACAGCTTCCGAAAGTGGCTTTTGAGTAGGGTAGCTAATGGGGCATGCATTGCTCTCCAGATTTGTAGCTCTACAACCCTCCGAGATCTCTGCACGCCTCCAATTCTGGCCTCTTGCACATCCCCAGTTTCCGTCACTGCACCATTGGTTGCCGTGCCTCCAGCCGCCTGGGCCCTAAGCTCTGGAATTCCCTCCCTAAACCTCTCCGCCTCTCCTCCTTTTAAAATGCTTTGTAAAACCTACCTCTTTGACTGAGCTTTTGGTCACCTGTCCCAATATTTCCTTATGTGTCTCAGTGTCGCATTGTGTTTTACTACCTTAAAGGTGATATATAAATGTAAGTTGTTGTTAAATGAATTTTTGAATCAGTGCTCCCAGCATGCGGCACTACGTGGCACGAGTCCATACCATGAAAGACGGACACCAGACTGGAAAATCCATTCCTATAATTGCTATATCTCTTGGAAATTTTAAAACCAAAAGGCTGCATTTCTCTCTTTACTGCTTCCAGCGCTGAGCACCACCGAGTGTGCAGAAAAACTAAACATTTGCTCCAAAATCTGTGCTAATTTTAGAGGCGATTCCGGGATATTCTCTCAACTTTTCACTGAGTGCTAATTGGTACCTGAATGGTTATAGTGGGGTTGCCAACTCTCCAGGATTGCCCTGGAGTCTTCAGGTATTGAGGATTGTTCTCCTGGATGCTGCTGCAAGCAAACATGGGGAGAAAAAAAATCAATCATCGGGCCATTGCATTTTATTTTAATTTGTTTATTACAAAAATATTTGGCAATGGGAAAGATTTGACTGGCAGGGCGGTCGGAGGACTTTTGATGATACCTCCAGGAGTACATGCAACCAGAGTTGGCAACCTCCAGGTTTTAGCAGCCCATAAATACTGTTCAATTAATCTGGTCATTTGTGGGCTGGCAACAGAAAAAAGTGATCGTGAAAGCTGCCAGATTCACACAAAAAGCTCAATGGGTTCATTGGTGTCTTTTAGTTCTGGGCATTGCACCACAGGAGGGATATACTAGTCTTGGAGGGGATGTAGCGTAGCCTCACCAGAATAATACCACAGACTTAAAGGGTTAACTGATGTGGCCAGGTTGCATGAACTTGGCTTGTGTTCCCTCAAGTTTAGACAGTTGAGGGGTGATCTAATCAAGGTGTTAAAAATGACAATAGCATTCGATAAGGTTGTTCTGGGGAAATTATTTCCTTTGGTTGGGAAGTCTAGAACAAGTGGGCACCATCTGAAAATTAGAGCCAAGCCATTTAGGAGTGAAATCAGGAAGCACTTTCCACAAAAGGGGTAGCAGACAAGAGGAATTCTCATCCCCAAAAAGGCTGTGGATGCTGCGTCAATTGAAATGTTGAAGACTGAAATTGATAGTAAGGGATGTGGATCAAAGTAGGGTAAATTGAGTTGAGGTACGGATCAACCGTTGATCTAATTGAATTGTGCATCAAGCTGGAGGGGCTGAACGGCCTTCTCCTGTTACTAATGTTCAGTGAAGGGATCCCGCTACCTCTACCTCTGGTCTGCTTGTGACTCCAATCCCTACTTGGTTGACGGTTGGTGCCCTCAGGGAATTGGCACTGTCGCCCAAGAACAATTAACAAAAAAAAACAAATCTGAAGGAATTCATTTTGGTTTAAAGCACATCTTCTTTCCCTTCCCACAAATCGGCTTGTGGTATTTTCCTCCAATTCGTGCTGTGTGCCTCCCAGGAACCACAGCTAAGCCTGACAAAATACAGTAATGAATATTTTCACAGGTGAACGTGCCAAGTGTAGCATTGAGCAGCACTGGAAATTAAAAGTGGAGAGTAAGAAAAGATCTGAGTTAAATGTAACAAGCTTTTTTAAAACCATGAAAAATTAATAACCCATTAAATGAGTGTTGAATTATTAATCCACACCATCAAATGTCTGCTAAGATGGCACATTCAGTCTGCATGCCCTTTCCTTTATTTCAGTCCCATTAAGAATTACTCTGTCAAATCACACTTAACCTTTCAAGCTGTGAATCACCAACTACCATGCAGCGTAGCCCCAGAATTACTTTAAGCCTGCTCATTGGGCAATGAAGATGGCTAACAGTGGTGTTGGCTACAGGTGGTGCCACTGTTGGGATTCTGTGAAGGCACAGTGCAACTCACAGCCATTCCTTTGTCCCCACCTGCTCACAGTGTTCAGCTGTTCTCCTTTTTCATCTGGTTATCCCAGATCCCTTTATTACTCAGTACCTCAGGCGGCCATGTATAAAGAGCTGGGATAACACCAAAAGCAATTCTGAGATTGAACAGTGAAAAGAGTGACCATACAACAATTAATCTCCAGGTGACCCAGGCTTGTGATAACGTAACAGCAGTTAGTCTTTGCGCTATATATGTACTTATTGACCGATCTTCCTTGGCATTGCTTGCAGTAAATTGGCAGAAAGATTGTTTGTCAGGACAAGAATCTTATGGTGTGGTAATGCGCAATATACCTTTGTGTCTTTAAAGAAACTAAAGCCCAATTTTTGTCCTAAACGTACCCTCTCCGGAGAGAATAGGGTGGGTTCAGATCAGACGCTCGATTTACGCCCTGTCGTAAAACCAGGCAGGGTGTAAATCTGTATTTGAGTGAGGTTGATTCAGGGATAAATATTGGCCAGGACATCCAGAAGAGCTCCTTTGCTCTTTGAAATTGTGTCATAGGATCTTTTACATCCTCCTAAGGAAGCAGAAGGGGATGTGTTTTAATGCCTCATCCAAAAGATGACCTCGCTCAGTACTGCACTGGGAGTGTCAGCCTTGATTTTGTGGTCAAACCTCTGGAGTGGGACTTAAACCCATGATCTTCTGACCGAGAGACGAGAGTGCTACCCACTGAGCCGCAGCTTTCTCTGATGAGGGTAACTGAGTGTCATCAATAGAGAAATTTACCACGTCTGGCTGGTGAAAGCACTGTGTTTCCGATGTCGCTACTGAAATAAAATATTTAGGACATAAAGTTCACAAACTGAATATTTGGTTGTCATGGTATTGGAGAAACCTGACTGTTACGGAGATCCAACACCCAACAGCTTGAAAAAGCTATTCAGAACATATTTTTTAATATTTCGTTCGTGGGGTGTGAACATCGCTGGCAAGACGAGCATTTGTTTCCCACAAAAAATGTCGCGATGGGGAAAGGAAACTCCGCTTTTGTCCTGCTTGCCCTGCCATCCTGATCTAGTTTCAGGAGGCAGTGTGTGCATTTTCTGTCCTTTTCCTATTCCAAAACCTGCACTCCTTGCTGAATCATTGATCCATTCAGCTCCTTTTTCAAGTTCGGCTGAGTCATCTTCTCTAGCTAGCGGTGTGTTCCATAAATAAACACAATTAATGACTCCAGCCCTGGAGAAGATTTTCTTTGTAGTAAAATCGTGAGCATAGTCTTTATAAACATGTTTACAATTTTACTATACTTAATCCTTCCCCCCCCCTCCATTGTGACTTTTGCTCTACCTCTACTGGGTTTGCTCAGAATATTTCTCCCACATCAATTTTACCGCCTTCTTGAGATTACAAAGAGTAACGAGCAAGTAACCAAGTCACATGGATAAGAATGTCAGTTCCTGATCTGTGCTGGGTTAGGGATGGTTTAATCAGCCTTGGGGATCACAGGGTTGGGGGAGTGGAAAATGGGCTTGGGTTCTTTCTCCCTCTTGATTGATATCTGGTTAACATTTTGAACTGGAAGATCTGTATGGATTGGAATTCAGGTAAGGACGGGATTAAGGGTTAATTGTCGAGGTTAAATGCGTGAGGAATGATCATTGGGGTGAACTACAGATGTGCTGCTGACAGCAACCACCAGTGGTCTTCAGAAGAAGAGGGGACAAAACTTCCTTAAAATAAACGCTCACCCTCCCCATTTGTTTGACCTGAGCTTTTAGCTTCATTACCCTGGTCTTGAAGTAGTCCTGTTCCAGTGAGTGTAATACAAGGATGTGACTGATACCACAGTAAGATGCAAACACCAGTTGCGACCTGCTTCCTTTAACCTGACATCTTTCTTTTTCCTCCCCCTTTTTAAAATATTGTTTTAAAGGTTACCCAAACTTTGTTGCAACGTACGGTCGTGGATACCCAGGATTCGCACCAAGCTACAGCTACCAGTTCCCAGGTATGTGGACCCTTGATTCTATCTCACACCAGCCACCTTGTCCCTCCATTCCCTCCACCACCATGTTAATAAGTGCATAACAAAACCAACACTCTTCCCCTCCTACAGGGTTTTACGGTATCATTACAGTTCCTGGTCAGCCTCTGCTGTTTATTTGTAAACCATTGTGTGATAAAATGCAGCGGCAGAATTCTTCCTTCAATTCTAGGTGAAATGCTGCACTTGGAAAGAAGCTGGGCTGAGTTGTCGTCTTGTAGCATTTTCTTCAAACACCGCAGATTAAATTTTGCGTCGTTTTTATGTTTCTGCTTCTCCTTGCCCTCCTGTTTTAGGTCGCCCAATGCCAAACATCGCTGGCCGAGAGAGTGGGGCCAACGTGTAGCTTACACCTCCCCACGATCCCCATCAACGCCCCCCCCCCCCCCACCCCTCCGCCGCCCCCAGGCTTCTCTCCTGTATCATGGTGCCTAGCCTCTGCTCAGTTCCTTTATAACCATTCCCCTTGCAACCCATGATGAAACTGCTGTGATTCAAGAGCTCACTATCTGCAGGATCCCAGGTGACAATGGCACATCCTTCCTCCTCCTAAAAAAAATTAATGCTCGGGTATGGGCATTGCTGGCAAGGTCAGCATTTATTGCCCGTCCCTAGTTGCTCTAAGGAGGTGGTGGTGATGGGTCATTCACAACCAAGTGGCTTGCTAGGCCACCTCAGAGGGCAGTGCAGAGTCAGCCATGTTGATAATGGAACTGGAGTCACATATAGGCCAGACCAGTTAAAGGTAGCAGGATTCCTTTGCCAAAGGTTGTTAGATCATTTTGGAAGTCCTGACACATTACATAGCCAAGACACAGATTAACCAAGAGGATATTGGCTGTCCAGTCATGGTCTGAATCTTCCATTCATTCTCCCTCTGCCTGGGGCATCAGCTAGTGCAGTCAGGAGAAATACATTCCTCGGCCCAAGTTGGGGATTCCCAATGAGTCCAGCTGTTTCCCGTTCACTTCCATTGTATAGAATTCCAATGTTTCCCATGCATTTGCATTGTGCAGAATTCCGAATAGATAACATAACACTTTGAACACAAAATCACCTTCCAAGTGCGCAGTGTTCTCTGATATCTGTTCCATCAATGCTCACCTCATTCAGTACAGTCAGTCCACAACCACTGTCACTTCGAGACAGCTCGGTACTTTAGACTTCGAATCACATCATATATGTATTAGTTTTACGTGTTAGTTCGGAGTGGGTGATTAAATAACTGGGTAGCACAGAGACATGCAGTCTGCTTATTTTTATCTGCAGTTAATGGAAATCCCGATCTAATGAGGACATTTCTTGGCAAAAGAGTGATGTGTTTATTAGGTTTCAGCAGAATAGCAGGCCGAGTTTATTTTGTAATAAGCATTTTAGCAGATTTAATCTGCGTATTTCAGATAGGGTTTGGAATTTCAGAGTCAAAGCAAAGAGGGAATTTTTTCTGAAAATCAAATTCTAGTTTACTTCCCAAATTCACAGATCAGTGTGGGATGCTATATATTTTGGAGATGATTATTCTGTCCTTAATGATGATAAGATTTGAGAGGAATAGGTGCCAAATTCACAAAACTATTCATGAAAAAAAGTAATATTCTGTTAACTCCCACATCACATGTTTGGTCAGGTCAGCAATGAGGTCACTCAGAACATCCAGTTAGGTCGGTGATGAGGTCATTCAGAGTATCCAATCAGCTCAGTGATGAGGTCATTCAGAATATCCAATCAGCTCAGTGATGCTGTCCTGCTGTAACTGAACATAAAACCCATTAACCTTTGACTCTTAAGAGTATTCTTGGATTGCTTAAGTTGTTTGAGGCTAAGCTTTGTAGTCACAATCCACCCCTTCACAAATTTCTTTTTGAATCTGTGTAGTTCCCATTAACATTTAATAGCAGTGTTGAACCACATTTGGGTAGGATTGAGTAAAGTGGATCTGATTGTGTCTATGGTAGTTCTTTTGATCGGAGGATCAACTTTCTATTCTCCGTTTCTGGGTAAATGTGCCACAGCTAGTCAACGACTTGACAATCCTTTGGGTTGAGAGGTGGTTAGTTGAGCTGTTGACAGAGTGCTGTCACAAACAATTCAAGTTGATGGTCACTGACCTGGTGTAGCTGGCCACTGGTGGAGTCTGCAACATTGAATGTAAGATAGCCTGGGTTGATGTTTCTGGCCATTGCAGCAGCTGTGTGTTAATACAATGAGCTTGGAATAGACAGGATGCATTGTGCCGTGAGCCAATGGAGGTTTTGTGCTTCCTGTTCTGGGCTTGCTCCTTTCAACAGTGTTATGGCAGGTTTCATTTTGCTATTTGGCATACACAGAGTCCTTTGTAGGTCATGACATTATCATCTGTGTAGCATAGCAAGCCAGAGTCAACTAACATTAGCCAAACTAGTTGATCATTTGGCTGTATAGTGGCCGTCCTATTGGAATATAGCCAATGAGGACCTTTCTCATTGGTGCGTCCAAGAAGATTGAGGATAAGTTTGTTCAGGCCACTTCTAATTGGTGTTTACATGGAGGTGAAAGGTGATCTTAATATAACCACTTGGAATAGGTTGATTGGTGCTTGACACTGTGATTGATGAGCTATCCTCCTGAAAGTACTTACGGAGACAGTGGATCCAGCAGGAATCAAACGTACTCCTATCACAGGGAGCCAAAATTCACCACGTTGCCAGTCCGAACCTCAGCATTTGTGGGTATGTGTATGGACTTTTTAAAAAATTCATTCATGGGACGTGGGCGTCACTGGCCAGGCCAGCATTTATTGCCCATCCCTAATTGCCCTTGGGAAGGTGGTGGTGAACTGAGTGGCTTGCTAGGCCTGACAACAAGCCATCCCATGACGCTGATGTTTAGTTTAGTTTAGAGATACAGCACTGAAACAGGCCCTTCGGCCCACCGAGTCTGTGCCGACCATCAACCACCCATTTTATACTAATCCTACACTAATCCCATATTCCTACCACATCCCCACCTGTCCCTATATTTCCCTACCACCTACCTATACTAGGGGCAATTTATAATGGCCAATTAACCTATCAACCTGCAAGTCTTTGGCATGTGGGAGGAAACCCACGCAGACACAGGGAGAACTTGCAAACTCCACACAGGCAGTACCCAGAATTGAACCCGGGTCGCTGGAGCTGTGAGGCTGCGGTGCTAACCACTGCACCACTGTGCCGCCCATACTTAGGAATGAGTTGAGCCTTTTAAATAGAATTGTTTCAAGACACAGTTCATGGTGTGATTTGAGCATGTTGAGCTGTGTGCTGCGCTTTACACTTCGATGCAAATAAATAGCCTCGGTAAACCCAAGAAAGGGAATACAGTCTCCTTAAGGTTTTCAACCCTGAGTTTAATTACCTGTGTGCTCCAAGTTGGAACTGAAATATAATGTGGTCCTTAGGTATGCATACCCAAGCACCTTCTGTATGGTGAGGTAGCCAGGGCCAGACGACCAGTGGGGCGTCAAAGTTCCGCTTCAGGGATGCTTGCAAGCGTGACATGAAGGCCCTAAATGTTCACCGCCGCACCTGAGAGTCACTAGCTGGCAAAAGAGGGAAATGGCAGCACATCCCGTGGACTGGTGTGCACTACCACGATGACCAGTTGCTACAGCAGCTTGGCAACAGGCGCCAACGCCAAAAAGAACAACTCTGATTCACTTGGCAGCTCCACGTGCAGCACTTGTGGCAGAACCTGCCTGTCAAGGATTGGCCATCACAGCCATCAGCAAAGGTGCACCAAGAGAAGACACCCCACCTAAATGGATTGTTTGCTGTGTGTCCATCATCTTTCATAGATGGAAGGATGCCAACCTATAATGTGGTGATGATGATGGTAGATTCTTCGTAGGTGAAGATCATTGGAAGGCTTGTCTCTGTGGTAGTTGGCATGATCATTGGTGACGAGAGAGGTTAATTCTTGATCTGCAAACTCTTGAGCAGTTGGGGCCCAAGAACTTCTGGTTTGGAGGGGCTCTGGTAGAAGCAGATTCTTTCCATTGTCTGTGCCTTTCTTCAGCAGCCTCGCGTCTGTTTGTTTTGAACTTGTAGGCTGCTTTCCTGGTTGTTGTGTGCCAGCTGTCTCTGTCTGCAGTCTCCTGCTCCCACACTCATTACGCTCTGTTAATACATTTGAGGGGAGCAGCGCATGTGGCAACTCAACACTATGTGATAAGGCTGGTTAATCTCAACTGACATGTTGCAGTATGGCGTGGAAACGCTGATAGAGACTAGATGCCCACAGTAATGACCATCCTGGCAGTAGGGGAATGAATCAAACTCAAATAGCATTAATAGGCCATCTTAATTCTACACCATAGGTGAACAGTGTTTACCCATTGCACTGTACAAAGCCAGTGACTGTCAAAGCATTCTTTCAGTCCCTGGTGATAACCACACAGTGTGTTAATTGTGAGATGTTATTCTGGATTACACAGCGAGCCTTGTATCGGTACTTGTTATAATAGTGACTGTTAAGCCTCTCTTGTTTGTTTTTTGTTGATTTTTGTGGCATACTTTTATAGAATCATAGAATGGTTACAGCACGAAAGAAGGCCGTTCAGTCTGTCGAGACAGTGTCGGCGCTCTGCAAGAGCAGAGTCCCATTTGCCCTTCTGCTGTAGCCATGCGGCTTCTTTCTTCCCAGGTGCTAATCCAATTCCCTTTTTGAAAGTCATGATTTAATCTGCCTCCACCACACTTCCAGTGCATTCCAGATTCTAACCCCTCGCTGTGTAAAAAAAAAAAAATTTTCAATCCTGTCGCCGTTGCTTCTTTTGCTATTCACCTTAAATCTGTGCCCTCTGGTTCTTGACCCTTCTGCCAATGGGAACAGTTTCTCTCGATCTACTCTGTCTAGACCCCTCGTGATTTTGAACACCTCTATCAAATCTCCTCTCCACCTCCTCTAAGGAGAACAACGCCAGCCTCTCCAATCTACCCACATAGCTGAAGCCACTCATCCCTGGAAGATCCATGTGTTCCAGCGCATTTAATGACATCCTAGCGGAAATAGTGACTCCATTTCTTGCAAGGGTCTATGCATTACGCTGTGTTAAAATATTCCGGCGTTTTATTCAACTCTCTTGCATTGTTATGCTCATTGACTCCACCCCTCTTTTGGTCGGTCCCCAGTATTTCCTGATGTGTAGTCTTGCTTGACGAATAGAGTCGACCACAGAGGCCAGTGAATCTAATTCACCACTGCTAATTTTCCGGCCTTTGATTCTTGAGCTGAAAACTTGAGAGTGCACCCACACACATCTCCACCTCAGTCACTTGATTCAGCCACGCTGACTCCCATGCTGAATCCTCCGATCCCTGGTCCCCTCGAGGGAAGCTTCCCGCCTGCAGTGGTGTTTGTTCTAAAGAGCAGGGGAACTAGTTCCAAGCAAAGGCGGCATTCTTTGCATTATACTCTCTTTCTTCTCCAATAAATTAACATCACTCGGCAGGTTGTAGTGTGTCTTTGAATTCTCAACCCACCTAGTTCTCCCACTTCCCAATATTGCAAATGTAAAAATGAGTCTCCTGACTTATTGATGATTTATGGGGAGGGACTTCACGTACACTTTGAGCGACAGTATTGTTCACCATTGACCCAATCCTTTTGAACGAGATACATAAAGCTCATACAGTTCTGACAAGACATAGAATTTGCAGCACTGAAACAGGCCATTCGGCCCCACTGGTCTATACCGATGTATATACTCCATGTGAGTTTCCTCCCACCCTACTTCACCAAACCCTATCAGCATATCCTTCTATTCCTTTCTCCCTCATGTACTTAGCTAGCTTCGCCTTATCTATAGTACTCGCCTCGACTACTCCCTGTGGTAGCAAGTTCTACATTCTAACCATTCTCTGGGTAAAGAAGTTTCATCCTGAATTCGTTATTGCATTTATTAGTGAAAATTCTGCATTTGTGACACTAGCTTTTGGACTCAGGGAAACATTAGAATCGATTGAGGATGACTGTGTACGAAGCTGAGCAGGCGCAAATTTTATTTGTGTTACTCCCAGGGATGAGGCTGACCAGGGAAGTAGCCTCAAACTGTAGTTTGTTGCGTGTGTATTATATTTCTGAACTCGGTGTGCCTCTTAATGTTGTCAATCAGACATGTGGGCAGGGCTGTAAACCATGAAGCCCCTGTGAGCTTGGAGCTTGTGATTCAGGCTACACCCACAGAGCTGACTGACATCATTAAAGAGAAACAAATGCAATGAGGCTTTCCGTTGCTATTTATAGCTCAGTAACAGACGGAGGCAGGTTCTTAAAAAAAAAAAATCTGCACGCACAATTTTATTGTCTCAAGTGAAGGTTATTTTTGGAAGTGCTTCCGAATTTGAATTAAAGAAAATTATGGGTTCCTGAAGCTTTAGACGGAGAGACAAGTGGATGATGTACAACGGAAGGAATGACTTCATTGCCAGGTTTTAAATCCACGTTAATTACTGTCCCATCATGTCATGACATGCATATTCTGATGAATGGCTTTGTGCACAGGCTGTACTAAATACTGTGCTGTCTCTGAGATTATTCTGCACATTGGCTCCAACCTGCTGTAGGGTTAAAAAAAAAATGCACTTAAAATCTGAAAGCCTGTGCGTATGCATTAATATTCTGCTGTGGTCCTCCTACATCATCAGCCACAGGTACAGCCACTTCTAATCTGGCGTAGCTCATTGTGCACTTAGCACACGCAGACCCCTTGAGTTTGGAAAGAGTTAATCTATTAAAGTGGACTTTCTTGCGTGGTAAAACACTCGTGGCATAGCTGTGTGAAAATGTTCTCCTGTTTTCGCGAGAACACAGCGACAGGAACTCTGTACATGGCATTACTACAGCTAGACCAGTGTCTGCAGTATTCATTCAGCATGTGTTAGTTAACCAGGAAGCATCTTTTTGTACTCTCCTCTTTCTTTATTGGCTGTTTTTGGTTTTGTGCTGTACAAATGAATGAGCCTCATTTATATATGGATATTTACATATAATTTTTAATTATATTGCAAATAATTATCCACCTCCTGTTTCATTAATGATTTATTTTTACATTTTTTAAATTGCAATTTCTTTGGGTTTTTTTCCCTTTTGGGGTTGATCGCACCATTAATTTCTTTTCTTATTTCACTTTTCAGACTGTTTCCAGATTTCACAAGATATTATTTTTATCAACTAATTTTTTTTCTCTTGCAAATTAGCAAGGTTTCCTGCAGTGTTAATGAGAGCCTGGGTGGCTGGCTGTGATTAATTGTTGGCATTCGCTGTAATTATCACTAATAGTAACTGCCTGGGCCCATCACCTCTTTTTTATATATATATATATTTTAATTATTTTTTAAAACACATTCCATCAGCTGTCCACCATTTTGCTTCCCGCATGATTTAGTCGCTTCTAATTTAAATGCTTGCTTTATTTTTTGCTGTGTTGTATAAACAGTTGCTTACATGTCATTCTCTTATTCCGTTAGCTGTGGACAGCACTATTTTTGCGTTCACTGAACGAATCCTCCCTTCTCACAAGGTTTCAGTTTTAAAAAGAAAAATTCTTATCCTTAACAGTCCCTGAAGTAAAAAAAAAAGGCAGCTAAATATTAAATATGCTATAATTGTTTTTGTAAAGTCAATAGTTAGCTGCCAGCAACAACAACTTGTATTTATATAGCACCTACAATGTCCCAAGGCTTCACAGGAGCAGCGATCAGACAAAATTTGATACTGAGATACATAAGGAGACATTAGGGCAGGTGACCAAAAGCTTGGTCAATGAAGTAGGCTTTAAGGGTCACTCACCTGTTTTTAAGCCCAGTAGGGAACTGAGCCTTTCCAGATGTGGGATGCCGCTGGTTTGTTACCAAGTCTGAATTAACTGATAATCAGCTGGTTGGAGAGAGCCTGGGCAAGTGATGTGAGCAGTTGTTCCTCTTTGCTATAATAATCATCGTGCAATGGGCCCTTAGTGTTGGGGACTAGGAAGGGGGATTAACTTTAGACAGGTTCCCTCTCCTGCACCAAAGAGTGCGTGTTGAGCTTCGACTGCGATGCCCTCCGTTGTCGGCCTGCTGGCATCCACTGCCAAGACTCAAGTGACGAATGGCCACTTGGGCAAAGTGCCAGAGAGCGGTTGACCCTGTGGAACTGCACCCGAACATAAGTCAGTGACTGCAGGAGAGAGGGGGATTAAAAGTTGTGGGGACTTGGACCTGTACAGTGAGGGATTTTGCCATAATCTTCAGGGACATTTTAACAAGGTTTTTTTTTAAAAAAAAAAAGCACTACATGAAAATTTGTGAGAAGTGTGATGTGTGCTAGGGATTAATTGCATATTTAAAAAGAGAAGTCTCCCTTTTCTTGGCTTACCTAGGCTGTATGTTCAATTGCAGTGGAACTTGTTAACCATACCATAAAACAAGATGGCGGCTTGCTGACAATGTTGCTCTTAGGGTGGCACTGCCTCCTTTCGCAACCAATAAATGATTAAATATTTTCACAAGTAGAACCTGTGGCAGTATTTTTTTTAATCTAGTGCAAATGAGTAATGAAGAAATAGGACTAAAATTATCCATATTCTGAGCAAAATCCAATCATTTTGTTTGGCAGAATTTTTGTCACCTGAAGTATAGGCCTTCGGGCCTACTACTCTAGGACTGCTTGTTTTTTTAAGAACTTCACGACAGGAGTTCAGTTCAAAGAGTATTATAAAGCTGAGTAAAGTCAGTTAGATTCTTTAACCTTTACTGAGTCCAGTCTACATAAGCCAGTGAAAGGAAAACTTTCTTTCTTCATTTTTTGAAGGTCACTTAATTCATAAGTCACGGAAGCCAAACAAGCTTAAATTATCACGTCACTCTGTTCCTGTTAATTAAACATGCTTGATGTAATTAATTGTATAGTTTGAAATAGTGTTGAAGCCACTGGCTTTCTCATTTGTATTTTTTTTGTAATGTGAAGACACTGGTCTCCTTGTTGCTTCATATTCTGTGATAGCAGAACCCTGAATACTGATTGTTGCTTAGTTTGAAAGTGTTTTGAGTTTTTTTTTTCTGTTGTGGATTAAAATGGTCCCTTTTCTCACTATTTATCTGTAATCATAGCTCCTGTGTTCTGCTTTAAAATTTCATTTTTTTCTTTTTTTTTAAACTGAGCATATTTTGCTGTACCTAATTTAGACAGACAAATAAAGAGAATTTCCTTCAACAAATCTCATGCAGTGTGTGTGTGTGTGCTCCTCTTTTAACTGCAGTTTTTGATTTTTGACCATTTAACAGGCAGTGCCCCTCCCCCACCCCCTGCCATCTTCTCCCATTCAGGCCTCAATTCGACAGACCAGGAGGACACAATGGGATTTGATCTGCAGCTTGTGCTCATCTCAGTAAGGGTGCTGCAGTTCACTTGAGTGTCTACAGACTAGAGAAAGCAGCAGGGGGAGCAATAAGAAAAATCAGCCAGAGTTCCCACTCCCGATCGCAATCTAGTGACCTTTATGCACACCCCATCCCCACTCTCCCAGCTGTCAAAAAAAAATGTAAGTTCAGGCTCACTGTGGTGCTTGGCATGGTTGAATAGTCCACTAATGCCTGCTAGATCATGCAGGAACAATGGGCACTTGGGGGCAAGACACCAGAGTGTACCTGGCATCTGGGAAATTATATCATGCGTAAGCACCGTCAAAAAGGACAAGATCATCACAAGATACACCCTTGAGCCAATATATTTTGTGTAATAGTTCCAGTGTTGCGTAACCCATAGAGACAGGTCCCAGAGCACAGAATTCCCAGTCAATGAATGATGTCTACAGCAAGTCAACTGGCAGGCTGGCTGGTTGAGTAGGTTATGGCTCTACCCAGTCTGTGCTGTTGTATCCCATGATTGCAGCTTAAGCTGCGGAGATGGATGGTGAACAAAATAATTTGTCTCTTTGCACTGCCAGTGCAATCACCTCAGCATCTTATTGTTGAATGCGTAAGAAGTTCAGAATAGTGCAGCGAGAGGGAGCTATGCAAGTTAGGGGTCAGCGATTTAAAGGTTCTGGCGGTTTGGAGAGCCTCTGATTTGTCAAAGTAGGCAACTTTAATCATTTTCTGGCTGGCATCCATTCTTAAAACTGGGGGGGGAGGGGGAAAAATGGTCTTTCCCGAATTGTTGGCAATGCAGCACACCGTGTTCTCTATTTCAAACTGCAAGAATCCCACAGTGTGTCACTGAATAGAGTTTCTTTTGGGGAATTATATGGCTGTTAAATGGTTAAATTTGAGCAAATAACCAAAAAGCATCATTGTTCACGCTAAATTTGACCAAATTCACGCTGAATTTAAGCTTCATTTGAAGTTGAAATTTGATAGTTTATTTAATCTTTAAACAAACACCCTCATCAAATCTTGCATGAATTTTACTTGCATGAAATGCCAATTGCTTTGTTTGGAAAAGAGCACTGCTTGTGCGTGTGTTTGTGTTTGTGTGTGTGTGTGTTTCTGTGTTTCTCCTGTTTTCTCTGACCTCCTATGTTTTGATTTCACCACAAGCAACAGTCACACACGTTACACACTTACAGGTCTCTGTGTCTCCCAGTGAAAGGACATGAGGTTCTGCTTGTTCCAACTCTTCAACACCGTCAGGTTTCAGGGTCTCTGGCATCTTACAGATTTGCACCCCAGGGGTTTTGTCAAACTAATTGTAGTCTGGCAATTTACAATTCTCTCCTTTACCTGCACCCATCATATGCCCAAAAATAAAGTACCGTAGCTGAAAACATTTACACAGAGCCTCTTAGCATAGAGATATCAACTCTGGTCATTAATCCATTGAATAGACAGGAGACTCCACACATTTACACAGTAACAGTGAGGATGATCGTAACAGACTTCAGGAGAACATGGACTGGTGAAATGGGCAGACACACGGCAAATGCAGTTTAACGCAGAGAAGTGTGAAGTCATGCATTTTGCTGGAAGAGTGAGGAGAGGCAATACGGACTAAATGGTAAAATTTTAATGGGGGTGCAGGAACAGAAAAACAAGGGGGTATACGTATACAAGTCTTTGAAGGTGGCAGTTGAGGAGTCTGTTTTTAAAAAACACTTATAGATTCCATGGCTTTATAAATAGAAGCATCGAGTACAAAAGCGAGGAAGTTATGCTGAGCCTTTATAAACCATTGATTAGGCCCTAGTTGGAGTATTGTGTTCAATCCCACACTTTAGGCATGATGTCAAAACCTTAGAGAGGCTGCAATTAAGATTTATTAGAATGGTACCATGGATGCAGGACTTCTGTTATGTGGATGCTGTGGTTCTCCTTACAGCGGAGAAGGTGAAGGGGAGATATGCAAAACCATGAAGGGTTTTGATAAGAGTAAATAAGGAGAAACTGTTTCCAGTGGTAGAAGGGACGGTAACCAGAGGACACAGACTTAAGAAAAGAATCAGATGCAAGATGAGAAAGTTCTTTTGCACAATGAATTATGATCTGGAATGCGATGGCTGAAAAGGCGGTGGAAGCAGATTCAGTAGTAACTTTCAAAAAGGAATTGGATAAACTCTTGAAGGGGAAAAATTTGCAGGGCTGTTTGGAAAGGAAAACGGATTGGGACTAATTGGGTAGCTCTTTCATAGAGTTAGCACAGGCATGATGGGCCAAGTGGCCTCCTGCTGTGCTTTATCATTCTGATTCACAGTGACTGATTCTAATCCTCCTGAATAAATAGGAAACACCACAAAATTGCAGCCTTACCTGTTGATCAGCAGGAACTTTCACAAATTTACACAGTAAGTGACCTTTACCCTGCTGAATGAGCAGCAGTGTTACCCTACTGGATAAACTGGAGAAGTCCACACAGTTACACAATGAATAGCCCTTAACCCTGAATAAACAGGAGCATCATGCAACTGCACAGTAAGTAATGCTAAACAGCAGCTTCATTGTAATTAGCACAACAAAGACCAGAGTACTTTAAAGCGACATGAAGTGGATGAAAAAGTTGTTGGCTGAGTGAAAGTCCTGTGGACATGTTGGATCCTGGGTAGTGTTTGGAATGCTAGGTCCAGCAGCAGACTCTGCTACATGATGTTGGAGGTCTCTTGAAGCAGCAGCTGCCCACAGTCGCTGCCTCAGTGCTTGAGAGAATGAACATTGACACTCGCTGTGCTGAGAGTGACTTTACAGCCAATGCACGGCAAGGTGCAGGGGAAGGGAGGGAGGAAAGAAAGGGAAAAGGAGGGGGAAATAAAATCCTCAGTTTCTGCTAACATTGAGAAATGTAGTCAATAGGCTTTTTAAAAAAAAAAACTAACTGCTCTGTTTGATCACTCGAGTCTAAATGGGGTCTGAGTATGTTTTGTCAAAGATTCCCCTATACAGGCCTCTCACACTTGAAGTTTTTGATAATTGGATAAATAGTTGGTAGGGGAAAGATTTGCAAGGCTAGGAGGAAAGAACAGAGGAGTGGGTCTAATCAGAGAGCTCCTTCAAAAAGGAGCCAGCACAGGCATGAATGGCCGAATGGCCTCCTGCGCTGTATCATTCTATAAAAGTACCTGCAAACTGATTGGCTGCCCTAGATTTTTCTAAAATATGTGTTTCTTCCTGATTGGAGTTTGGTGATGTCATAATAGGTTCCACTGTGACATCAGAACATTGTGACATCATCAAAGAATCTACACT
Source organism: Heterodontus francisci (assembly GCF_036365525.1). Taxonomy (NCBI): domain Eukaryota; kingdom Metazoa; phylum Chordata; class Chondrichthyes; order Heterodontiformes; family Heterodontidae; genus Heterodontus; species Heterodontus francisci. The sequence continues at coordinate 51,767,412 of NC_090400.1, forward strand.
GGCAGGATGTTGGAAAGTTACCTTAGGCCAGGTTAGTTTGGAGGAAAGAGCTGTCGTCACTTAAAGGGAAAGTTCAACCTCTGAAGACACTGTTTAAGACACAAAAGTGTCCTCCAGTATCTGAGCCCAGTGAGGTGTCAGCAGGTGTATTTGACCATGGAGGACTGACACTGACGCTGTTCTTCAGTATTGTAATATGTTATGATGTTATATTATGCTAGTTGTTTTGATCTGGAATGCACTGTCTTAAAGGGTGATTGAAGCAAATTCAATAATAACTTTCAGAAGGGAATTGAATAAATATTTGAAGAGGAAAAACTTGCAGGGCTGTGGGGAAAGGGCAGGGGAGTGGGACTGATTGGTTTGCTCTTTGAGAGCCAGCACAGGCACAATGGGCCAAATGGCCTCCACCTGTGTTTTATCATTCTATGACATTCACACATGCACAGGCCCAACAGAGCTCACTGAATAGCAGTCAGGAGCTGTGAATCTTTTTAAAGCACGTTTCCCGCCTCTACCTTCTTCACTCCTGCTCTACTGGGCAGGAGGACGTGGTCTCTGATGTTGATGCCATTCAGGAGTCATCCACAGGTCTGGAAGACCAGCCTAAGTGACACATCCGGATCATGTTTTCTCAGCAGGAAAGCAGCTTGGCACAGCTCCTGGGCTGAAACCGTGGGAGTGAGGCGGTTGGACAGGAAGCGGGGGGGGGGGGGGGGTGGGCGGTGGAGGGGGTGCGGTGGTCTTGCAAAGAACATGACTCAAGGATAAGTTTAGCTCATAGAAATTTCTTGCCCCTTCAGATCAGGCATGCATGTTCCTGTAGAGTGTCCTTGTGTAAATAAACTGCTAGTGGAGAGGAACAGCCAACAACCAAAGCTCCACGTTTATATATAACCCCAGCTGAAAAATGTTCCTTCTCTTATCCAATACCTTTCTCAACAGAAAAGTGGCATCTATCATCAAATGCAAAGATCACGGATGTCAGTCAAGACTAGGATTGGGACCAAAGAGCCCAGTTATTTAGGTGCTGAAATGTTCAGCAGATAGTCAACTCTTACATCTGCTTTGGCTCCTTCTCCTAATACAAGCTCTCTTTCTATAAGGTTCTTGGGTTGCAAAGGAATTGTATCTCCCCTCCTGTTTGAATCTTGTGTGTTGTCAGTGCCAAAACTGCCAGCTATCTCCTTCATGGTTGGCTCGAGCAAAGCAGAGTCACCTTATCTGATGGCCGAATAACCTGCTCTGTTCTTGCAGTGACTACATGTCAGTAGCTACTCTCTCACCTTATCTCCTCTCATTCATACATTTAAAGGCATGAATTCTTGTAATAAATGATTGCATGGGAATATATGCAAAGCCACAGCTTGGCCTCCACAAGCCCTACAACCCTGAACTCTCAGTTCCTCCAACTCCGGCCTTTGTGCATTTCCCCGCTCCCTTCACCCCACCATTGGCGAGCCATGCCTTCAGCCACCTAGAACCCACCTCTGTCCCCCTCCATTTCCTTTTAAGGCCCACCTAAAAAAAACTTATGGTCACGCCTCCTAACACCACCTCCTTTGTTTTAGTATCCATTTTTGTCTGATTGTGGGCCTCTCCTTGGGCCGTTTTTGCGCACACTTCACCACCTACTTTCATTCGTTGGTGGTGACAAGTCAAGTTGATAGAGATTAAAAATGCCATAAATAGACGCAGAGGGTGCAAAAGCAGGGGAGTTATGGTAAACCTTTACAAATCACTGGTTAGGTCTCAGCAGGAGTATTGTGTTCAATTCTGGGCATTACACTTTCGGAAGGATGTCAACACCCTTAGAGAGAGTGCAGGGGCGATTTACTGGAATGGTACCAGGGGTGAGAGGCTTCTGTTGTATTGGAGAGATTGGAGTAGCTGGGATTGTTCTCTTTAGAGCAGAGGGGCGATTTAAAAGAAGTATTGAAAATCAGGAACGGTTTTGATAGAGTAAATAAACTGGCAGGTGGGTCAGTAACCAGAGGACGCAGGTAGTGTACTGGTAATATTACTGGTGGTAATCATCATCTTGGTATTTCTTCATGGGGGAAGATTTTGGGAATGTTGTACTCATCGGTTGCAGGCCCGCTGGTGGCTAGTCAGGCCCATCTGTGACCGGCAGATTCTCCCACAGTGGGTACAAGTGAAGGTGTTGTTGCTGCTGGGGGCAATTGGATCTATCCTTCTCCTCCTTTTCTATTTCATGCTGGTTCTTCGCTCAGTCTCAAAGGAGTCTGTAGCCCTCTACTGGACTAGTAATCCAGAGGCCTGGACTAATGCTCACCACGGCAGCTGGGGAATTTAAATTCAAGTAATTAATAAATATGGAATAAAAAGCTACTCTCAGTAATGATAATCATGAAGCAACCGGATTGTTGTAAAAAACCCATCTGGTTCACCACAACCATCTGGTTTGTTTCAGGGAAGGAAATCTGCTGTCCTTACTCAGTCTGGCCTATATGTGCCTTCAGCAATCTGGTTGATTCTTAACTGCCCTCTCAAACGGTCCAAGGACGCTGATTTAAGATGATTGGCAAAAAAAAACCCAGAGGAAAAACATTTTTTTTAAACAAAGAGAGTGGTTCAGATTTGGAATTCGTTGCCTGATAGGATGGTGAATACAGATTCAATAGTTGCCTTCAAAGGGGAATTGGATTAATACTTGAAGGAGAGAAAAAAAACCTGGGGAAAGAGTGGGTAAATGGGAACTAACTGGATCGTTTTTTGATAGAGCCAGCATAGACTCGATAGGCCAAACGTCTGTCTTTTGTGCTGTGCTGTTCTGTGATTCTAAAGGAAGACTGCACTGCACTAGCCACAGTGTGAAAATCACTTACTCTGGAACTCGAAGCAGAAACGCTTAACAAATAAAGTATCGTCGCTACCCTGGGTTACCCATCCAGATCCTAGCAGCGGGCTCAGGAATGCAAGGGCCCAGTGGGGGGGGTGGGGGGGGGGGTCTGCTCATCTATTTGGCCCATCAATTAATGGGGAAACCAAGGAGCGGATGTAGAAGAATTTGGCAGGGTACACAAAAGCTGGCCGAGGACTGAGAGATCATTAATAGGATTACGCCGTAGGTCTAAATGAGAGTGCTGAAGCAGTATAACAAATACACTACCCAGATGTCACAGATTTTCTAAATATCACATTAGCAATTTTGAAACTTCTCCCAGGTTTGCATCTTTATATCTCTCCCCTGCACTTAGTTCCGAAGAAAATGTCAACAAGCTCTGGAGAAGCGCAGTTGATAACATAACGTTAGGGGGCAGAGGAGAGGAGGACACCATTGCTTCGGTCTCCTGCAGTGTCTTCTGGTATCATGACCTATTTTATTTTAGCTGCTGTTTCTCCTCAGCTACGGTGTGTAGATTTTCCACAAATTCATGTAGCAGAAAAAGCTAAACAACTTACTGGTGAAAGGGATGACTGGGAATGCGAAATAGAAACAGGAAACACCTGGCAGATCAAGTAGGTATTAGGAGAAATACAGTTTGTTGGTACTGATAGCGTTGCCAATTGTGATTGGATGCATTCCTGGAGGTTTCATCACCTCCAAACTGCCTCTCCCATTCAAACAAGTCTTTCTCCTCATCTCCCTAACTTATATCTAATAATACAGGAATGTGCAAAGAAAATTGGAAATAAACACACCATTTTTTTAACGCTCCTCCTACGATTTTTTTTTCTTCTCCTGGAGTTGCTCACAGCCATGTCCAAGAGATTAATCTTTAATTTCTGGAGACTCCAGGGCAAGCCTGGAGGGTTGAGGACCCTCGGTACTGATGTAACTTTGCTTCTGAACGGACCAGAATTTGTAAGGAGTCTGTTTTGAAGGGTAAAAATGTTGCCCTTTTTGAGATGAGCACCAGTCGAGCAAGTTAAATCTCGCCTCCTGCCCCTCCCCCATCCCCTACAAAACACACAGTCAAGCCCAATGAAGAGGACTTTGTTCGTGAATTAATTATTTCAGTTTTATGTAAGATGGTGTTGCTTCTGGTAAGTCTATAACAACAGTGTAGTATTCTGCTGCTGAGATCAGCTAGAGACTAATTGCTTTCAGGTGCATCTTGGGGTATTTACAGGGAATTTTGGATTTTTTTCTCCTCTTTTGGACTTTTTTTTAAAAAGTGTGGCAAAGTAATCTGCATGTGTAGGACTAGAAGTGTGATGGACGTGTGTCACAGCCTTTTTTTGTATACACTCGCAAATTGTTATAGTTCTACTCCAGGCAAGTCAGAATTCTTTGGTAAGGACAGGATCATTATACCATGTAAAATAAGGGGAATGGTAGCAAAGTGGTTATGTTACTGGGCTAGTAATCTAAAGGCCTGGGCTAATGATCTAGAGACAATAGTTTAAAACCTATCATGGCAACTGGGGAATTTAAATTGTTAATTAATTAGCTAAATCTGGGTTAATAAGCTAGTCTTAGTAATGGTGACTTGAAACTATTGGATTGTCATAAAAACCTTCTGGTGCACTAAAGTCTTTTAGGGAAGGAAATCTGCCTTCCTTACCCGGTCTGGCCTATATGTGTCTCCAGACCCACAGCAAAGTAGTTTACTCTTAATTTGCCCCCTGAAATGGCCGAGCAAGCCACTCATTTGAATTCAAGAAGGTGGCTCACCATCTTTTCAAGGGCAATTAGGGATGGGCAATAAATGCTGGCCTTGTCAGTGATGTCCACATCCCATGAATTATTTTTTTTTAAACATGTAAAGTAGACTGTTGTCCCTTTAAGACTAAAATGTGCGTTTTCGAAATAAATTGTGGGTCCCATTGGAGACCAGCCTGCAGATTAGAACGCTAAATGTGTTTGACTGATAGGCCACCTAAGAACCCATAGACATTGTGGCATTATTAACGAGAGGGAGCTGAAACACACAGCATTCTATGGGTTATACTGCATAGGCAAGAAAGAGAGCTGAAAGTTAGAGGCAGAAAGCATGAAGAGAAAGTGTTGCAGGCAATAATTGTGATACAGGAAATGCACACCATGTGCAAGACGTATTATATAAACTGCAGTCCCATCTCACACAGTGTTAGTCTGGCTAGTCAGTTGATGCGTAGTTTTAAAATGACAGGAGCATTATATCGGTATTGCACAATGTATTATACTGCTGCTAAGTTGAGGCTGTTTTCCCCCGCCTTTGGAGCCGCAACGCCTGATTGCTGTTAAGTAAGCACTAGGTTGTGGATAATAAGAGTTTAATTGTTCTTCTGACAGCAGATCAGAATCCATGATGACATGCCTGACTTTTTTTTTCTCGAAAGTGTGACTGCCAAAGTGACTCGGAGATTACAAATACTGTGACGCCCATGTCAATGAGGATTTTAGTTTAACTGTCTATGTATCCCAAATGTTCAGCTTTCTTGATGCTTTGTAAAAGTGTGACACGGAAATTTGGAGTATAACACACAAAACGGACCTGACACAGGTGCACCCTAGTAAAGTACCATTTTTTACTATGCTGCTCAAAGATGTCCTGTGACATGGCTCCTGGTTAGTCAGATGTTACGCTGTTATAGTAGGACAAAAATGTTATATTAGGTAATGCATTATTTTGCTATGGCGGAACAGTGTCCCTTTAAGCCCACAAAGACCAATTGTCAAATAAATAGACGCTCGGGTCATTCGGAGGTCATTGGTTGTTTGGTGAGGGAGCTTTCCTGATTGGAACCTCTTTGTCAGTTTTAGACTACAGGTCAAAGGCACCCAACATTTTAAAGTTGTTTTATGTCTTATCAAAGTGCAATGTCACCTTGCTCTCTGTACCTTTTTTATTCACATATTATATGTTATATATGTGTGCATCCATATATAGAGAGAAATATATGTTTAGGTAGAGAGAGATGGAGGTAAATATGCATTTAAGTTCCAAAAGTTTCTGACTTAGAAATTTTTTAAAATGTGCTACGTTTATCTGACAGTCGTCTGGCTTGCTGTCGAGTTGTCCACTACGCCGGGCAGTATATGTGCTCTCGGCTCGTTAAGGTGCATTGAACCATTCGACGGCAGATCACGAGGGGTTGCAGGGGCTTGGAAGAAAGTTCAGCTTCACTGAGTGTGACTGCGCAAACAGTGGCCACCAAAGCTCAAGCCTTGCTGCTTAACCCGCTTCACTTTACAATGTTGACCTTCAGGCTGGGCGGTTCTTCAAGGCCGTTTTGTTCTGTTGCCGGGGCAACGGCAGCAACACCACTGCCTGGGCAAAGCGGATGAATCCAGACAAACAAGAGTTTGCCCGGCGATGTCCTGCCGGATAAGGATCTCTTATAGATTGGATAGTAAGGCAAAGCTAAATGAGTAATGATTGGTTTCCAACCACATCAGTCCCGGTCTGCTTGCAAGATTGTGGCGTGTAATCAGCAGGAGTTTTTTTTTTCCTTCTTTCAAATGATATCACTCTCATTTTGAAATAATCTCTAGAAGCTTATGTGGCTGAGGGGGGCTTCATTAACTTTTTAAGACCTGGTGATGGTTATAAAAGAGCTGGACAAGTAGCTAATCTCAGCAAGGTATTGCAGCAGTGGACGAGGTGCCTCTGGGTTGAGGGAGGGGCGGGTTATCCGACATGCTCCCTCGATCATGCGTTCTCAATCACTCTCCAGTGACTGCTACTGCAAAGTGTGACCTTGTTGTGGATGTTAGGTAAAACTGGGTTCGGCAGTGATGCTCTCCAGGTCAAATGGCCTTTTGACACTCACAATTTCGGCTCGGGGCGAATCCATTGGCAGAAGAATGGGCGCCTGGCTGTATTTCTGCAGAGTAATTAGCATCTGTGAACCCGCAGTCTAACACGAGACATCCGCGGTGAGGGGCACGGAGAGGGCAAGGGGAACAAATGTTGGTTTAAGAGGCTTCGTTCCCAGGTTCGGAGCCATACTTCATGGCTGAGCTATATAACTGAGCTAGGCTTTGAGAAGGGAGGGGTGCTCACCGGGTGGTCGAGGCCAGCTAGTGTAAAATCTGAAGTTATACAATCTCCCAGGACTTGTGGTTCTGGTCTTTAGCCAGCTATGGATGCCTGAGCAATTAGTGAAGGAGCAGACTCCCCTGGGTTAAATGGCCCACTCCTGGCCCCTATCTTCCTGTCATGTGTTGTGTACCAAACCATTCCCATGTGCAGAATTCCTGATCCAAGTGGAAACTATTTCCAGTCACGAGTTATTCCCACAAGTTCCCTGGAGAACAGTCCCCTCTGTTCCTTTGTCTTAGTATCTCCTGTTACCAACCCATTTTATGGGATCCGTACTTTTTTTGTACCCAATCTCCCCCAAGTATTCCCTATGTTTTGGGTGGTGGGATTATTTTACCAGGGATTTCCCTGAAGCTGAGACACATTTTCCCTCGTACCCTGTAATCTTGTCCGCCAGTACTTGCCCATGAGGCCAGAGGCTGGATTAGGAGGGGTGGCATTATAGCTGCCTTAGGAGTCAGTGAACTGGGGTTGCCAACTCTGAATGGACATATTCCCTGAGGTTTCATCATGTGATCATCTGCTTCCAACTGTCCCGCCCCCAAATTCCTACTATTGGTTGCCCTACATGTCCATCCTAGCAGTGTACCACCTTCCTAGGCCAATCAGAAAGCCAATAGATTCTTGATTGGATGATGCTTGAATTTATGTCCAGTATTTTCTTCCATATTTTTATAACTAATAAGCAAAAACATCCAAGAAAGGTTTTTAAAAACACAATATTTTTCACGCCCCTATGATTTCTCCCCTGTGTTTTGTGCACAGATTAATCTTTAATTGGAGGGTTGGCAACCCCTATAGTGAATGCAACGGCTGATGTACGAGCTGTTAATGATGGGTCTCTGCTGCCCCCTTTTATCTTCCCAAGTGCAGCAGACGGAGGGAGAGCCATGAATTTCCCACCAGCTGTATTCGTATCTGCAGGACTTCAGAAAGGTTCCCCTTCAAACCGGACCGAATATGGGGTCTGTTTCCACAGTGTTGCCAACTCCAGTTGGACAAATTCCTAGAGGTTTCATTACCTGTCCTCTTGCCTCCAACTGTCCCAGCGGTCGCCCTCTTTATTACCTGATTGGATGATTTTTGTCTGTCAGTCAGACAGCCTTTTTATTAACCCCAATCTCCAATATTTTTTTTTAGAACTAATCAACTGTTTGTTTTAATGGCCCTCATGATTTTTCTCCTGCGTTTTGCTCTCACCAATGTCCTGGAGATGAATCTTTAATTCCTGGAGACTCCAGGCCAATCCTGGCGGGTTGGCAACCCTCTTTTCCACGTAATTTTAAATTTGTTGAAGCCCATCAAGGAAACTGAGTTGGTGTTGCGCATTAATGCAGTGCAAGGTTTGAGGATGAGGGAGCAGGCTAGAGGGATGGGGGGGCTGAGAGGGATACGTTCCTCTGCCATGCAGAATTATTGAGATACTTAACGAAAGACTTGTCATGCGTAACTACAAAAAGGTTGAGCATTGGCAGCCTGCTGCCCCTTGGTGAGAACAAACAGGATTGACGCAATTAGCGAGAGAGAGAGAGGAACATGAGGGAATTATCAGCTGGTTGATTGCGTTTGAAAGATTTTTTGGTACAGTTACGCCATTTAATGGTGTCACATCCCAATTTCCTGTCCCTTTGTGAGCCAGTAATGAAAGCTGCAGTGAGCTATAAAGCTATATTGTCCCTACGTTGTCACGGTTACGTCTGTGCACAGCGGATTCTGAGTAGGCCTCAAGGTCACACCGACCACTTGAGTAGCTGAGTGCTTGCATCCTCTCTTGGCTCCACCCCTCTTGCTGTGGCTCCATAACTAAGCGCGCTGCTCAGCAAGGTTCCAGGTTCAATTCCTGGCTTCTGCCGGATTAGCTGATGTCAGCTGGACTCAGTGACCCTTCGCTAGAGAGGAACAATTTTTTTTAAAATCAGCTCGTCTTGCTCGCTGTCTGGTAGACTCCCCTCCTGCTGGAAAATGCTCTCATGTGACAGGATCTGCTTGTCCAATATACCCCACGGTTCAATACCCTGCCTGCCAACACTCACAGCCAACAAGGACCAACCACTTGGGTGAGGCACCATATGTATCATAATTAAATATATTATAAAAATATAGACCCATGAGCTTTAGATCGGAAGCCTATTAGCTGGGCTGCAGAGTTGGAGGAGGTGCATTTACAGCTGAACACACACATGCGCGCGCGCGCACACGCACACGGACATGCACATACATATAATGCACACACGTGTGCAGCTTTCCACTCTCAGTTGTGCTGTTAGGTGCGAAGGCTGTTGAGCCACCCAGGACTCTGCTCCTGACAACAGCTCAAAAGCCGCAATGAGAGAAGCAAAAATAGCCAGGAATGAACACTTCAGAGCTGCTTAAAGTGCGAGGCATTGGCGAAGACTGATTTCTGTCTTGAGGGCCATCGTTTTAGTCGGTGATCATTTAATATTGATTTCCTCAGTCTTGCTCCTAGCATAATCATTTTTTATGTAATTACTGTGTGAATGAGGCAACAGTGGCTGCAGACCAAGCTTCGAAAGCTCTTAATATCTAATATCTGCAAATATTAACAAAACCAAATCATTGCTGCCTAATGTGCTGGTATTAATGTCTACTTTCTCGGAAACTAATCTGTGGTTCATGCTGTTTAAGTGCAATTTAGCATAGGGAGAAAGGTCCTCATCTCTTTACCTTACAGTGCACCACCTGGGAACCCTGACAGCTCTGTAACACAGAAAGCTTTTCATTTGACAGTGACTCGCTTTGAAGAGCAGTGACCATTGCTATGTAAAGACAGCAGTCCCCAGTAAGATCCCACAGAGGTGAACCAGCAGTTTGTCTGGTGTATCTGATCGAGGGAGGAATGTTGGCCAAGCCTTACAGAGGCCTTCAAACTTTCCGTTGAATAATACTGAAGAATGCTTAACGGTCACCTAAACTACCAATAGTTAAACATCTGGAGAGAAAGCATTCTGTTACTCACACTGAGGCACAAACATACAAATATTGTGAGGAAATTGCCCATTGTTCATTATTCATTGGGACTAAGTAGAAGATTTATCATGTCAATACAGGTCCAATGATGCAGCCATTGTATTTAGATGTCACTGAATGCATGTCCCAAGGAGATCCAACCTACAGGTTGTTACTTGGGAGCTTGTGCCACGCCAGTGCTGGATTTGCAGCTACTCAGCGTTGTGTTAGTCATAGAGTTATACAGTGCAGAAACAGGCCCTTTGGCCCATCGTGTCCGTGCCTGCCATCAAGCACCTATCTATTCTAATCCCATTTTCCAGCACTTGGCCCGTAGCCTTGTATGCTATGGTGTTTCAAGTGCTCATCTAGATGCTTCTTAAATGTTGCGAGGGTTCCTGCCTCTACCACCCCTTCAGGAATGTAGAAACATTTTCTCTATATCTACCCTATCAAACCCCCTCATCATTATTAAAACCTCTATCAGGTCACCCCTCAGCTTTCTCTTTCCTTCAGGAGAGAGTCCCAATTTGTTGATCTGTAGGTGCAGTTTGTTGGTGAAGGCTTCTTTCATCACACTTTGACAATACGCTGCATTGTTGCATCCACCCAGTGAATCATTGACTGCTCCAGTGTCATAAAGGAGACTGTGCACATCAACAGCGCACGTGCTTATGCTCACACACACACTTATACACACACGCACGCACGCACACTCTTATATGCACACACTTATACATGCATAATTATGTTCACACGCTTATACTCAGACGCGTTACATGCATACTTACACGCGCTCGCACCCACACACACACACATGCTTATACACGCGCACGCGCCTACCTTTATTCCATACACCCATTCATTCACTCACCAGATTAGCCATATGGAATCCTACTTTTACCCCACTCTGAGCCAAAGGCCTATTGTAAAGACCCAACTTCCACCACAGCCAAATGCTCAGCACCGATATCAGAATGCAAACCCGGCCTGTATGGCAGTGTATTTACCCTTTGAGCACCTTGGGCTGTTTGTCACTTGAAAGCATGGCTTGTTGATGTGTTAACAGGGAACACCTGTTTTTTTAAGGACATTTAATTTGGGAAGTGGGATGCTTAGAACGAGGCCCGCTGATCGGACAAAGACCTCTTCCTCCTCCCCGGAAAATTCAGAGTCAAATACTTGGGTAAAAGAGCAGTGCCTCTTCCTCCCATCCCCGCTTTTAAGGCTTATTTAAGTCAGTAGATGAGATTCAGTGAGTATCTTTCACAGCCCCTGACTGAGGCCTGCCGTACTGACACAGTCACTGAGCTGAACAACAGGCTCAGGAAAGCTTTTTGAAGCTGCAAAGTGATTCTATTCAGTTTCCACTTGGAAAACTGAACACAAGCTATAACCTTTTCAGAGGCTTCTTGACACTGGGATTGTGTCCATGCCAAGAGACTGCATTTCTATCAGATAATAAGTGAAGGAGACAGTATCCCTTTCATGGGCCTGAATAGATTGAATTCGATCAGTTCCGTGCATTATCCAGCAGAAATAGTCTCATTCTTACATGCGCAGGTTTTCATCATTTGCCCTTAAAGGAGCTATTTTGTTGAATTTGAGCCGACTTTTGTTTTTCATTCTCCCTGCCCCCTCACTCCTTTCTTCTTTCCAATACGTTTTCCTCCACAACCTCTTAGGTTGTTAATTGAGGTGAAGGTGAGGTTTGATCCACAGGATAGTGATGAACAAGCAGCAGCCACATGATTGACTGGTCATGCTGGCCTCCATGTTGACTCAGGGTCAAAAACAGAGATGGACGTGACACTGAGGCAGTGTGTCTGTATACAGTTATGGACCAGCACTCAGGTCCTAGGCCTTTTTGTGAACACTCTGAAGCTCGAGAGGCCCAGCTATCTCGCCTCCGAAACACTTGTATTTTTCCCGTCGTCCTACGAGCGATGGCAAAGGTCACTTTGTCAAGGTTGCTCTGCCATTGATTGGTCACTGCCAATTCTGAACAGAGAAGAGAAGGATCTTGCATTTATATACTTCCTTTCACAACCTCAGGATATCCAAAAGCACTTTACAGCCAATGAAGTACTTTTGAAGTGTAGCCACTGTTGTAGTGTAGGAAACTTGGCAGCCAATGTACACACAGCAAGATCCCGCAAACAGCAGTGTGATAATGACCAGATAATTTTTTTTCTGTGATGTTGGTTGAGGGATAAATCATTCCGGGAGAACGCCCCTGCCCTTCTTTGAAATAGTGCCATGGGATCTTTTACACCCACCTGACAGTGAAGATGGGGTCACAAAAACAAGAAATGCTGGAATCACTCAGCAGGTCTGTCAGCATCTGTGGAAAGAGAAGCAGAGTTAACGTTTCGGGTCAGTGACCCTTCTTCGGAACATGAAGATGGGGTCTTGGTTTGACAGCACCTCCGACAGTACAGCACTCTCTTAATACTGCACTTGGAGTGTCAGCCTGGATGATGTGCTCAAGATTCTATTCAGCTGCTCATATCTTAACTCACATCAGCTTCCATTCCCCCATCACTCTTGTGCTTGCTGACCTACATTGGCTCCCAGTTCTTCAACCCCTCAACTTTAAAATTCCCATCCTTGTTTTCAAATTCCTCCATGGACTCACCCTCTCCCAATCTCTGCAATCTCCTCTAGCCCTCCAACCCTCTGCACTCCTCCAATTCTAGCCTCTTGCATATCCCCAATTTTAATCACTCCACTACTGCCAGCCGTGCGATCAGCTGTCTAGACCCTGAGCTCTGGAATTCCCCCATAAACCTCTCCACCTCTGTACCCCTCTCTCCTCCTTGAAGAAGCTCCTTCCCTCTTTGACCAAGGTTTTGGTCATCTACACCAATATCTCCTTATGTGGCTCAGTGTCCTGCTTTGTTTGATAACGCTTCTGTGAAGTGCCTTGGGATGTTTTACAATGTTTAAAGGTGCTATATATATAAAAGTTCTTGTAGCGTGAAGCTTGAACCCATGACCTTCTGACTCCGAGGCAAGAGCACGACCCACTGATCCATGGCTGATAGAGGAGTTGGAGATTCTCAGTTGTCCCATTCTCTGTTGGTAGGCCTCTGCCAGAATGGGAAATGGCCTGGCTGGGTCCTTGACCAGATGCTCAAGGTGGACCCTCTAATACATGGGGTTCTTTACCCTTTGAGATTAAGTTTGAAGCATCTAATGTTCGGAAGGTGGCAGTATCTGACTAACCAGTCGAGGAGTGCCGTATGCAGTTGATTAACGACATTTGCAGGGTTTAAAATGAATTCATTCATGGCCGACAGGAGCTACCTTGTGAAACAAGGGTCTATGCAGAATTACTTTGCGACGTATTTGGTTATACTCATCAATAGAATACAATCATCAAATGGTTACAGCACAGGAAAAGGCCATTTGGCCTGCCATGTCTGTGCTGGTCCTCGGCAAGAAAAGCTCAGCTAGTCCTACTCCCAGAAAATCTTTTCTCTTCAGGTGCTTATCCAATTCTTATTGGAAAGCTATGATTGAATCGGCCTCCACCACACTCTCAGGGAGTGCATTCCAGGTCCTAACCACTCTCTGAATCTGCCTCCAACACACTCTCAGACAGTGCATTCCAGATCCTAACCACTCTCTGAATCTGCCTCCCAAACACTCTCAGACAGTGCATTCCAGATCCTAACCACTCTCTGAATCGGCCTCCCCCACACTCTCAGACAGTGCATTCCAGATCCTAACCACACTCTGAATCTGCCTCCACCACACTCTCAGACAGTGCATTCCAGATCCTAACCACTCTCTGAATCTGCCTCCACCACACTCTCAGACAGTGCATTCCAGATCCTAACCACTCTCTGAATCTGCCTCCACCACACTCTCAGACAGTGCATTCCAGATCCTAACCACTCTCTGAATCTGCCTCCACCACACTCTCAGACAGTGCATTCCAGATCCTAACCACACTCTGAATCTGCCTCCACCACACTCTCAGACAGTGCATTCCAGATCCTAACCACTCTCTGAATCTGCCTCCACCACACTCTCAGACAGTGCATTCCAGATCCTAACCACTCTCTGAATCTGCCTCCACCACACTCTCAGACAGTGCATTCCAGATCCTAACCACACTCTGAATCTGCCTCCACCACACTCTCAGACAGTGCATTCCAGATCCTAACCACTCTCTGAATCTGCCTCCACCACACTCTCAGACAGTGCATTCCAGATCCTAACCACTCTCTGAATCTGCCTCCACCACACTCTCAGACAGTGCATTCCAGATCCTAACCACTCGCTACGTGAAAAAGATTTTCCTCATGTCACCATTGCTTCTTTAAACGGTGTCCTCTGGTTCTCGAAGCTTCCGTCAATGGGAGCAGTTTCTCTCTATCTGCTCTGTCCAGACCTTCATGATTTTGAACATCTCTATAAAATCTCCTCTCAACTTTCTCTCAGGAGAGCAGCCCCAGCTTCTCCAATCTACCCATGTAATTGAAGTTCCTCATCTGTGGAACCATTCTCATGAATCTTTTCTGCACCCTCTCTAATGCCCTCACATTCTTCCAAAAGTGTGGTTCCCAGAATTGGGCACAATACTCCAGTTGAAGCTGAATCAGTGTTTTATAAGGGTTCATCATAAAGGTTCAGAGAGATCAGCATTGGAGGAGTGCAGTGATTCCAAAGGGTTGTAGGGCTGGAGAAGATTACAGAGATGAAATGAGGAAAGGCCATAGTGGGATTTAAAAACAAGGATGGGAATTTTAAAATGGAGACATTGCCAGACTGGGAGCCAATGTAGGTCAGTGGGCACAGGGGTGATGGGGGAACATGACTTGGTGTGAGTTAGGACATGGACAGCAGAGTTTTGGATGTGCCAGCCAGAAGAGCCTAGTCACATTATATTGGTATGTGTGTGTGTGTGTTTTTATCTTTCATTGGATGTAGGCGTTACAGGGAAGGCCAGCATTTGTTGCCAGTCCCTAATTTCCCTTGACAACTGAGTGGCTTGCTAGGCCATTTCAGAGGGCAGTTAAGAGCATTGCTGTGGGTCTGGAGTCACATGTAACCCAAACATGGTAAGGACGGCAGATTTCCTTCCCTGAAGGACGTGTGTGTGTGTGCGTGTATTATCTTTTGTAACATTTAATTATGTACCAAGTTACACAAGGATCTCATCATTCGAAGTATTGTCAGTCACGTTTTGAAAGGATGATTGGGAACCATTTGGAATATAGGATTCGCCACAGGCAGGAATGATTGAACTGATCGCTGTTGCCAGGCAGAAGCAGCCTTCCTGGCACGGAGTAAAATGTTACGAGGTACTGAGCACGTGCAGGATGTGAAGAGCGGGTTAAGGACCTACTTGAGGGAAAATGTGCACTGAAATGATTGGGCAAGTTCAACAGTCTTTGGTCATGTGAAAATAAGCATTCGCCGGCAGGGGTGAAAGAGGAAAGGTATGGAACAGGTTAAAGAATGTGAAAAGGGTGGAAAATAAATTCATTCAGAGAAGATAGGAGATATCTTGAGAAGCGGGGCCGTATAAAATGACTTTGTAATGTGTTCCGCTGAATTCATGAATAGCCTGATTGAAGTTTTTATCCTTTGCTCATTGTGAGGTTCAGCATACGTTGAAGGCATTTCCGATTTGGTGTGTGATAGTTTTGAAATCCTTCCTTGATACTCCTACAAAAGGCCTCTTGAAAAACAGACCAAAGCTACTCAGTTCTTTTAAACCCTAAATGTAATATTTTAATACTTCGGAATATAAGTTCCCTGCCCCCACCCCCCTCCCCCTCCCCGCCCGCCCCTCCCCGCCCCCCCCCCACTGGCCACCTACATTCTACCTTGCCTCTCTGCCTTATAAATAGAAAGGAAGGATTTGCATAAGTCATTATGCAGATTGCTCCGTGCTGGAAGGGTTAGTTTTGTTCAGGAAAGCTGTTAAGTATTTTCTAGTGCCTACATTATACATGTTTATAACTTTAATTAGTTCAGGAAACCCTCCTCTGAAAGTTGTTTCCTTTTTAGGCTACTAAATGAGCCTGGTCTGAACTAGGCCTCATTAAAGGTGACTGGATTATAATAGGCCCTGTGCCACTGACTTACCAGATAATTATTTCTTCTTCGCTGTTTGAAAGCAGGCTTTCCATTTTTTTTTGGGGTGGTTCCCCATCACGATCCTCAGTGACAACTTACCCTTGCCAACACTCGCGGGCAAAAGAAAATGTGCCAAGGAGTTTTAGGAGGAGTTGTTCACTGAGCAAAGAGTGAAGAATTTGGGGAGGAAGAAGGAGATAGAGGTCAGGAGGTGGTTGGTGGGGTGGGTAAGAGAGTTTTGAAGTGATGACTGGAGGCTTTGCAACTGGTGGTGGAACGGAGTGAAGAAAGTCAAACACAGGGTGCACGCTGGAGAGCGAAGCCAAGGAGAGGCCAGCTAGTGATGAAGAGAAGGGTTTTGAAGGTGACACAGTTGGTGATAGGAAACAAGAGGAGCGGCACGGGGACAGGGGTGGGTCCTATTCCCAGCCAGTTACCAGTCAGGAGAAGAAAAATTGCCCAATTGACCTGTTCCCATCCAAGGTAATGGGAGTCATTTAGGCATAACAACATTCTCAGTACTATTATCTATTCATAAGCCAATTATGCAGCAGTCAAATAACCGACTAGAGTAGCTGGATTTGGAATCACGAGGCACCAAACACTGTAAGACTTGAATAATCAATTCATGCCACTGATTAGTGTAATGTTAACCCCCTATCTGTTCTTGCAGACGTTTTGAAGCTTCATTGGCTAAAACTGTCACTCTGGCTAATCAAGCCCTCAAATCTCCTTTTGCCACTCCAAAGCTGAGCTGCCTCTTAATTGGTGCAGTTGAGCATTGCTGTGTTTCTAAGTAGATTTTGAAGTCAATCAAGTCACTTGGCAAGTGGGATAAAAAGCCATCACATTTCAGCAGCCGCGTCTTTTCCAGGAGCAATAATATAAAGGAAAATCATCTTTAAAAGTCGTTAGGCTTTGATTTAAGGAAAATGCGTGCAATTGATTTCTGATGGGGATTTTGCCAAGACCAGTTAGGAGCGTCTTTGATTGGGAGGTGATCCCTACTCTCTATTAAGGACACATTTTAAAATATATTTTAATTGCTAGTCAAACTCCCCGTGGCGTTGCATACAAAGGGGGAGTGGCGCTATTCTCACCGCCTTTTCCCAGTGTTGACGGAGCGTTAACAGCCTCACAACGGGGTCAGAAGCCTCACCAATGCTGTTAACATCAGCAGTGCAGTCGCTGCCATTTGAAAGGGGCCTCCTACTGAGCGTCCAAAGCATCTGCTTCATTCAAGCGAGAGGTCCCCTGTTAATATGGAAACGGGGGTCCTACAACTTGAATTCTCAAGCTGAAATCCGTGGGGATTCAGGGCAAAAGTTGGGAATGGATAAGAAACTGCCAGAGCAGTGTCAGTTGTTACTTGAGTGGCACGTGTTGTGCGTGGAATGTTGCTTTTTGTATGTAGAGTGTTGCATGCTGTGCCTGGAGTGTTGCATGTCTTGTGTGGAGAGGTGTGTGTTGTATGTGGAGTGTTGCGTGTTGGACATGGAATGGTGCATATTGTATGTGAAGTGTTGCATGTCGTGCGTGATGTGGTGCATGTTGTACTTGGAGCAGCTCATCCAAGTCCACGTCACTCTACCGTACCCTTTTCCCCCCACAACCCCCCACCTCCAAAATGGTGTGGATGTCAAATGAGGACAGAGTCGGGCTTAGCAATGAGGCCCCACAGTCAACTGGTCCACAATACTCAACCCATGAATGACAAATGGCCACTCGCATGCAGTTCCAGAGGGTGCCTGTGGGACTCAGCAACTTCAGGGGGCAAGGGGAGAATAATGAGTCAAAATGAAAATGGCAGCTGTCATAGGACCTTAACAAAACCAGAAATCACTTGCCAAATGATTAAGCAGCTAGGCAGATTTCCAAGTGTGCGCTGATGCCCAGCATGAGTTGTGAGTCATGCTCACTGTGTCCCTGCGTCCAAGCAGAGTCCTGCAACGGAGTGACATTTTATCTGTTTACTGAGCTCTAACACACTGTGCTCTCCCCACCAGGTAGCACACAAGCACCTCGGCTGGGCTGCAGTGAGACTAACCTTTAAAATTTGTAACCTTTCCCAATCTTTTGTATTCAGATCTCTCGAACAGGGATAAATAGCTGATGGTAACATTGCATTTAAAGTTCAAATGTTTACAAAGAAATCACAAATTAGCATCCTCTGTTTGCTTGTGGCAATCTTTTGGGAAATAATTTTTCGTTTAAGTAGTGATTGGTGACGACTCTGTTGTGGTGGGGGGGGGGAGGCTGTTGGCTTGGGTATGACTGTATGTAACTCTTGTGAAAGTCAATTAAGTTCAGAAGTGAGATGGTCAGAGATATCTCCACAGTAAGCGCACTATGGCTGTATATTATTCGCAGGAAGCACTGCAGCAACTTGCCCAGGCTTCTTCAACAGCACCTCCCAAACCCGCCACCTCCATCCCACAGAAGGACAAGGCCTGCAGGTACATGGCAACACCCTCACCTCCAGATCTCCCTCCAAGTCACACGCATCATCTCAAATTTGACATTAGGGGAGATGGTGGCGTGGTGGTAATGTCACTGAGCTAGTAATCCAGAGACCTGGGCTAATGTTCTGGAGACACAGGTTCAAATCACATCACGGCAGCTGGTGGAATTTGAATTTAACTAATTTTAAAAAATTGAATTAACAGAAATCTGGAATTGGAAGTTAGTCTCGGTAATGGTGCCATGGAGCTATCATTAATTGTCATTAAAACCCATCTGGTTTGCGCATGCCCTTCTGGGAAAGAAATCTGCCATCCTTACCCGGTCTGGCCTACATGTAACTCCAGACCCACAGCAATGTGGTTGACTCTTAACTTCCCTCTGAAATGGCCTAGCAAGCCACTCAGTTCAAGGACGTTTAGGGATGGGCAACAAATGCAGGCCTTGCCAGTGATGCCCACATCCCATGAAAGAATTTTAAAAATAAACAAATCGCCTGCCCCTTCATCTAAATTTGACACCGAGGAGATATTAGGACAGGCGACCAAATGCTCAGTCGAAGAGCTAGAGTTAAAGAAGCGGAGAGGTTTAGGGAGGGAATTCCAGAGCTTCGGCCCCAGGTAGCTGAAGGCAATGGTGGAGTGATGAAAATCAGGGATGCGCAAGAGGCCAGAATTGGAGGGGAGCAGAGGGTTGTAGGACAGGAGGAGGTCACAGAGATAGGAATCATTTAATAAACCAGGAATTCTGTGATGGGGAACACTATAGGTTCTGCCACCATGGCCCTCATCGCTATCAGGATAAAACTTCGGAGCAAGCGATCCCAGTGTTGGAAGCACGTAGCAGGAATCTGGGTGCAGGAAAAAAAAATTGCATTTATATAGCCACTTTCACGACCACTGGACACCTTGAAGCGCTTTACAGCCAGTGGAGTACTTTTTGAACTGTTGTATTGTAGGAAATGTGGCTGTCAATTTGCGCACAGCAAGCTCTCACAAACAGCAATGTGATAATGACCAGATAATCTGTTTTTGTGATATTGATTGAGGGACAAATATTGGCCAGGACACCAGGGATAACTTTCCCCCCCCCCCCATCTCTTTGAAATAGTGTCATGGGGTCTTTTACGCCCACCTGAAAGATGGCACCTTTGACAGTGCAGCACTCCCTCAGTACTGCACTGGAGTGTCGGCTTTTTTGTGCTCAAGTCCTGGGGTGGGACTTGAACCCACTACCTTCTGACTCGGAGGTGAGATGGCTACCCACTGGCCACATGGGTTTTCCATCCTCACTTGACCCCCACAGAGATTGAGGGCTCCTTACATCCTGGTGGGTTTATGGGTTCAATCTGCTGCATGTTTGTAGTCAATAGGTGGGAAATCACCCTTTATTTCTATGTAGCATTGTTCACAGTGAGTTGAGGAGAATACACTGTTTTATAAGGACCAGGAGCATTAGGAACATTCAATACTTGATCTCAGTCGAGGCAGAGTGCAGGTGCTTCACTTGGCCTTTTACCGTGCAAGAAAGATCAGCTGGAACTGCACATGCGTGGGTAAAACAGGATGCCTACACACTGTCAAAGCTCATGCACACATGATAACCACTTGGTTGAGATATTGGAGAGTAACTAGTAACCAGGGTACCCTAGGAGAGGATTGGGGTGGGAGGGGGGTGGTGAGGGGAGTAAACCCGTGAGAGATGGGAAACAGATGAGAGATTCCAGAGAAAGGAAAACTGAGGGAGGTGAAGAGTTTGGCATCTTGGCGATCCTGGGAAGGAATGAGGGATTTTGTTAGAGTAAACAGGGAAAGACTGTTCTCTCTGGTAAGTAGGTCAATATCCAAAGGCCCATAGAGTTGAAATCATTGGCAAAAAATCTAGAAGGGAGGTGAGGAGACATTTTCTTTCATTCAGGGGAGTTGTCGGTGTTATAATCCAGAAAGCCAGTTGGTGAAGGATGACACTGGAGCCAATCTTTACTCAGTCTTACATTTACTTACAGAGGGAAACATTTCAAGCATACACCTCCTAACCCAACCACAGTTTCAATAAGTGTCTCTTTATAAGTGCTCAAGTGAAACCCCAATTAATGCCCTACACTTGCATATAATTAAACACAATTGATATACAGTTAACAGTAGGAAATCTGGAATTCTCCAATGGAAAAGATCATTGCATAAATAATTTTAAAAAGGAGTTGGACAGGTACTCAAGGTTGAGGAACTTTTACAGGGTTATGGACAAAAAAACCGGGATATTAAGCATGGCTGCTCTTTCAAAGAGCCAGCACAGACGCGACAGGCTAAATGGCCTTCTCCTGCGCTGTATGTATCTATAATTTGGCTGTGTTTGTTTAGAAGACCATACGGTGAGTCTCGATTTCCCCACGGGGGGGAAGAAGGAAAGTGGGCAGGAGCATCGGAAGAAAGCAACTGGCAAACTCTGACAAAGCTACAATTTCTGCTGGTGTCATCAAAAGAAATCACCCATTTAACCAAAATGAGATAGAAGGATGTTGATGTAAAACCGTAACTCTTCTTCGAGATTGTTTAAACAAAGTCCAGAGGGTAAAAGCCGTTCTTAAAAATGTCGTTAATAAGGGAGAGCTCCGACACTGTCAGGAATGCAGTTCAATCCGTGACTTTTACCATCCTTTTACCAGCCTCTGCTTTGTGCAATATTTCCCCACAGGCCACGATGGCTTTTTAAAAAATAAAAACAGACCTTTCATCGCCATGGCGACGCCTTTTGTTGCCCGCTGGATTACACAGCGGCAGTTTCTTGGCTTCCGACACGCACATTCTCTCTCGGTTCTGCGGTTTAAGCTTGGGAACCAGGGCACAGGAGGACTGGTTTGTATTGCATCAGGGCTCAGTGACAATAATGAGAAAGGAAAGTGCAAAAAGGCAGCAAGGCACAAAAGGAAGAAAAGAAAAAGAAATCGGAGCCTGGAATCTTTCGTGCTTCGGGTTTCTCCTTATCTGCCACCTCCTGTCTGCTTTTCAGCAGCAAACTGTCCTCAGCAAGGGCACAGATTGAAGGTGATTGGAAAAAGAACCAGACGCAAGATAAGGAAAAACATTTTTAACTCAACAAGTGGTTAGGATTTGGAATGCGCTGCCCGACAGGGTGGTGGAAACCGATTCAATAGTCGCCTGCGAAGGGAATTGGATAAATACTTGAAGGAGAAAAAAAAAATTGCAGGGTTATGGGGAAAGAGCCGGGGAGTGGGACCGACTGGATTGCTCTTCGAAAGAGCTGGCCGAGACTTAATGGGCCGAATGGCTTTCTCTTCTCTAGTGCTGTACTGTTGTATGATTCCTTGATCAGTATTTACCTGAACTCAAACTTTTCAAAATAATTCCGCACCTCCCTACCCACTTCCCTCACTTCCCATTAGGCGCTGACTCATAGATGGTGGTTTCATTGGGCCTACCAGCAGTCGTCCTCCATAGATGTCCAGTCCCTCCGTCCTTTCTGTCACTCCCTGGCTAAGCCGGGACAATGTGCGATGGGCAGGAGTCATGAGGAGGGGCCACAGGCTGACCCAGGGAAGCAGAGGCCGACTGTTACGGGCACCTGGTGCCGTCCTGCTGAAGATGAGCAACACCACCATGGGCCTAGCACGGAACCTGGTCCCTCCCTGACACTTGGCACTGCACCACACAGGGAAGTAACCACTACGCCACAAGAAAGACTTGCATTTACATAGCGCCTTCAGGACGTCCCAAACCTCTTTGCAGCCAATGAGGTACTTTTTGAAGTGTTGTCACTGTTGTAATGTAGGAGACGTGGCAGCCAATCTGTGCACAGCAAGATCCCACAAACAGCAATGTGATAATGGCCAGGCAATCTGTTTGAATTAGGAAGGGAAACCTGGTTGGTGGAAGGAGGGAACTAGCTTTTCTAGAATGTACTCTCTTTTTATCTGGTCATTATCACATTGCTGTTTGTGGGATCTTTGTGTGCACAAATTTGCTGCTGCTTTCCTTCACTACAACAGTGACTACTTCATTGACTGGGAAGTGCTTTAGGATGGCCTGAGGTCATGAAAGGCACTATATAAATGCAATTCTTACTTTGTCTCTCTTTCTTTACTCGCCCCTCTCCTCTTTCTCACTTCACTAGATAACACAGAAGTCTAACGCAGATGTGGTCAGGTTAAACATAACAGAACAGGCAGTTAGCAAGATCTCAATGCGGGGAAGGCAATTCATGCCCCATCTTAGTTCATCAACCCCTAAGATGCAGTAGTACCCAGGTCCAGGGTTTGGGCCTCCTTTGCCTCCATGGAAATCAGGCCAGAGGTTTGGTGTCAATAGTTCTAGTTTAGCTCCCTCTGTTGACTCATTGGGCAAACGTTGTAATTGACAGCAAATACTGAGCCATGTAGTGTCACATTCAGTCCCGGCCTAGGCTGCAGTCACCACTCTCAGCCAGAGCTACAAGTAGGACTGCCACACCTTGGACGAGGAAAAGCTGCCAGGTTTAGTCCTGAGCATTACCCTGTGGACTGCCCTTCTGCCTCTTCCCCATCCCAAACCCCAACTGGAAAGCACATGAATGTAGCTACTGGATGTTGCTAGGCCGGGCTTCCCTCCCTAATGAATTTAGGGTAAAGGATCCTCCAGGTGCAAGGCACGGAGAAAAATGGAGGGCGGGGGGGGGGGAGGATTTGCACATCCTGCCCATTCCTCCCCTATCCTTCCGGAACACAATTAAAGGAAAATCTACCCTGATGAGGCAGATCTTTGATATACTCTGTAGTTGAATAGCCAGGCAAGAATCGCAGCCAGAACTGAAAGCCGAGGGGAGGAATTTAAGAAGTTTGAGTTCCAGCTCTGGCCTTTTGTAGGTATTTTAGCGAGAGGGTGACATAAAATCGGCTTCTGAATCGAGCCTCTATTATGAGTGTGAGGAACTAATATTTGAATGTGTGGGTTTTTCTTTTTGGCCTGGCTTCCAATGAATCTGTTAAAGAATGAAAGAGAAGTGGGAGCCTGTTCCTGGAGCTGAGTGTGAACTAAATGGTGCTCTGTCAAAAAGTGTAATTGAATTCCTGCTTGCAGCGAGAAACAAGCTCTAGCACAGAAAGAACACTGAGTACTGGCAAACTGCAGAGGAGGAGACTAGGAAGAGGTACCAGGGATGGGGGATTTTAGTTACAAGGTTAGGTTGGAAAAGCTGGATTTGTTCTCCTTAGAACAAAGGAGATTGAGGGGAGATTTAATAGAAGATTGTGACAGGCTTAGATAAGTTAGACGAGGAAAAACTGTTCCCATTAACTGATGGTACAAGGACTGGGGGGACACAGATTGAAAGTTTTGAGCAAGAGACGCAGGGGGAATGTGAGGAAGCACTTTTTGACGCGGTGGATGGTAATGAGCTGGAACGCGCTGCCCACGAGGGTGCTGCAAGTGGAGCTAATCGATGATTTCAAAAGGAAATTGGATGGGCACTTCAAGGAGAGCGATTCAGGTAGCTGCAGTGGGTGTGTCACCCCTTTCAATATAGGCTGCTGTCAGTGAGAGCGGGGTACTAAATGGGGGAAGACTAGAAACGCTGGAGATGGTTCGGTTTGAACTTTTCCCCCTTCGCCCTCCGACCCACACACTGGCAGGCACTGCAGCTGCTTATATTTTTACATTTATTCGAAAAGTGCATCGAAACCATTATTTTAATTTCACGTCACAATTTCAAAAAGATAAAGATAAATATTTTGAGACAAAATTTCACAGAGATACAAGGGAATGAATAGGTCTGGAACAGGCAACGCTGACAGAGAGCCATCACAGGCACGATGGGCTAGATGGCTGCTTTGTGTGCTGTAATGTTCCTCGGGAGCAGAGCAACCCTCACGTGCAAGCTAATCATCAGCTTCGGCTGACAAGTCGGGCTCCAATTGGACTGAGGGTGGTCAGGTCTGAAACCAAATATCTGCGCAGCTGAGGATAGTTTAATATTCTCCTCACTTAGAGAGTGGAAAAAAAAGAACTGACAAAGGTTTTAAGAATTTTAATTCATGAATGCTTCCTGTTCACAAGAAACAGAAGCGGAAAAATAGGTTTCTTTTCTTGTATCAATAATGAGACTCTGGAAAAAGGAAGGCTGAGGGGTGGCCTGACATAATCTTTAAGATTATGAATGGGTTTTATAGGGTAAACATAGAAAAGATATTTCCACTTGGGGTGGGGGGGCGGGGAACCAAAACTAGGGGTCATATAAATGAGTCACTGATAAATCCAGTAAGGAATTCAGGAGAAACTTCTTTAGCTGGAGAGTGGTGGGAATGTGGAACTCACTACCGCAAGGAATGGTTGAGGCAAATAGTGTTTAAGCACTTGAGGGAGAAAGGAATCGAAGGGTATGCTAATAGGGTAAGATGAAGAGGGAGTGGGAGGGGGCTTGTGTGGATCATAAACAGGCACGGTTTGCTTCTGGCTGCAAACTCAGTACACAAAAAAGTTTGAAAACGTCGACAACCTCGATTGTAGCCAGTCCAACATTATAACCAGTTTATGATTGATGTTGTAGAATTGCGAATGAAATCGATAATCTGTCAGGAGTACATCGTCAAGCCCAGACTCTCTCATGATTTGTACCTTAATGACCAAATCCAGTTCACATCGGTTTAAACCAGCTTAAGCTGGTGTTAATTTGGCCGTGATTGGTTTGGAAGAGACTCGACGGGTTACTGTTGCGAGATGGCCAGTAAGCAAGTTCATTAATTGAACTAATTTGACCTGGAACCGGTTCAAAAAACCTCCTCAGACCACATCAGCAAATTGCGGATGTATAATAAGGTTTTGTTAAAAACAAACGCACAACTGCTTCAGTTTGAGAAGAATTAAACGGGTAGAGGTTTTCAGAAAACAAGGTTTTTTTTTAACCTCCCAATAAGTGTTTCTATGCAATTTACTCTAAAGTGCTGTCTGTAAATAAATTTGCCCTATTTACACAAGGCTGATTCCTCTTTAAATCTGATTATAACAAGGACAGTGGTTTATGGGGATTGCAGGACTCTTTAACCAGTTCACATTCAGGCCATGTGGTGACTGAATAAGTCAAATTTGGGGATTTTTTTTTAATCAGTGTTTCGACAAGCAAATTCCATCTGTTTAAGTCTGGAACACAAGTCATGTTTCTTATACAAAGGGTCTGAACAGTGGACTGCAGTCACTGAAACAATCACATCGTATGTTATGATGTGGGTTTTTCTGAGGGTCTCATTCCTTGATTCTGTCCACCCTGTCTGTGAATGCCATTCTGCACATACATTTTAGGATTCTTTCTGCTTTTTGAGAAACAGTCTCTTTTTTTGTAATTTTTTTGTTTTGCATCTTTCTCGACTGCACTATTTATTTTGAAACTACTTCAGCATAGTTGAGAGGTGAGCAGCTGTAGTGGGTTAAATGACCATTCCATTATTTTTGGCAGCTTTGGGTTCTTTGATGCCGCATTTAGGCCGTTAGTTTTAGATTCCCAGGCGTTAACACCTGCTACTTGTAGAGTTCTTATTCCGGTTTAGGCTGCTGCTGATTGTGACTGTAGTGGGAAAGATTTTTATAAATCACATCACGAGGTAGATATGAAGGAGGAGGTTTATTCACTCCGTTCTAATCCATCCATCCAGAATGAAGTTACACTTGCCTCAAGCCAGGCATCAAACTGCTTCCAAGATGGATCCACTCTTCCACCCAAAAGTCCATGCCATGCGTCAATCATTCTTTGTGTCCCTGACATCCTCAATTTGCCTCTTGCTGCTTTCCATATAAATGGACCTTCTTTCTCTCTTTAATCTGTCTGGCCTCCGACTGTCACAGTTTCATCAGCGTTCTGGATTTAACCTTTCCTGTACTGCTTACTTTTAAGTGCCAGCTCGGCTGAGTTGGTAGCGAGCCTGTGCAGCTCGCGGGTTCAAACCCCACTCCAGAGACCTGAGCACAGAATTCAGGCTGACGCTCCCAGTGCAGTACTGAGGGAGTGCTGCACTGTCGGAGGGGCAGTACTGAGGGAGTGCTGCACTGTCGGAGGGGCAGTACTGAGGGAGTGCTGCACTGTCGGAGGGGCAGTACTGAGGGAGTGCTGCACTGTCGGAGGGGCAGTACTGAGGGAGTGCTGCACTGTTGGAGGGGCAGTACTGAGGGAGTGCTGGACTGTCGGAGGGGCAGTACTGAGGGAGTGCTAAACTGTCGGAGGGGCAGTACTGAGGGAGTGCTGCACTGTCGGAGGGGCAGTACTGAGGGAGTGCTGCACTGTCGGAGTGGCAGTACTGAGGGAGTGCTGCACTGTCGGAGTGGCAGTACTGAGGGAGTGCTGCACTGTCGGTGTGGCAGTACTGAGGGAGTGCTGCACTGTCGGTGTGGCAGTACTGAGGGAGTGCTGCACTGTCGGAGGGGCAGTACTGAGGGAGTGCTGCACTGTCGGAGGGGCAGTACTGAGGGAGTGCTGCACTGTCGGAGGTGCCCCGGGGTCCCCATCTGCCCCCCCTCAGGTGGACGTAAAAGATCCCATGGCCACTGCTATGTAGAAGAGCCGAAGAGTTCTCCTCTGTGTCCTGATCAATATTTATCGCTCAACTAATATCACTAAAAGATGTTAGTATCTCGATGCTGATTGTGGGATCTTGCTGTGCGTAAATTGGCTGTCACATTTTCCCACGTTACAACAGCGACGATACTGCCAAGCAAAATAAATTTATTGGTTTTGAAGCTCTTTGGGACCTCCTGAGGATGTGAAAGGTGCTACAGAAATGCAAGTTCTTTCTTACTAACCTCTATGTTATACAGATATATTTGCTGGTATACACAGGTTCAGGATATAAAGCAAAAACTGATGTGCATGATGTGCACCTGACAAGTCTTTTGGGGACATACAACAACAACAGCAACTTTATCTAGTGCCTTTAACATAGTAAAACATCTGAAGGTGCTTCACAGGAGTGTTAACAGTTACATCTGACACTGAGCCACATAAAGAAACATTAGGACAGGTGACCAAAAGCTTGGTCAAAGAGGCAGTTTTTAAGAGGTCTGGAGGCAGAGAGGTTTTCTGAGGCAATTCCAGTGCTTAGGGCCCAGACTGCTGACGGCACGGCCGCCAATGGTGGAGTGAAGGAAGTCGGGGGATGTGGAAGAGGACAGAGAACTCAGAGGTCACAGAGGGGCGAGGCCGTGGATGGGTTTGAACTCAAGGATGTTTTAATTAATTGTGCACTCCAAGTGTGCAAGGCCCATCAGCTGCTCAGGCAAGATTTTACACCAATATACTATCTTTCTATTCAGGGGGACACTAACACGGGTCAAACTGCTATTCCAGGAAAGTCTAGATGGGCCAAATGTCCTTCTTTATCTGAACCTGTCAGTTCTGAGTTATGTTTAGTTCATGGGCGGACAGTGATGACCTTAGCTAGAATTAAAACTTGCAGCACTTGTGAATTGCACTTGTCCAAATTGCTGTCTCATAATTTTACATATGCCATGATTAGTACGTGATCTTTAACCCTGGACGCACGGGGTCAAGATCAGATTGACAATGGGGTATGCACAAATGCCACATTGCAGCATTTACAGCACATCCCTCCACTCCTAGTTTAACAGCAGATTCGTCGATTTTGCAAACCTGGTCATTCCAACCATGCCTGAAAACAAATGCACCTGAATTATTTCATTGCGTGTGTGCCTAAATATTTTAAGTGAAGGATTTAGCGATACCTACTCCCTCTTCCCCCAACCCCCTGGCCCCCATTGAGTCTCACTGGAGGCAGATTGTCCCCCTTTCAATGAGGAAGCGGAGAAAATAGCAAGGAAGAAAATAAAGATCCAGGTGTTTTTGCGCCTGTGTGTTTACCTGAGTGCGTGTTTTTTTGCATATGTGTATGTATGTGTCTGCACGTGAGGGCGTCTGCATGGTTAGGGAATGGTAGGCAGGTAAACATAGTCAATCTAAAATACTTGTCACACTTCCAGAAGCCGAGAGCCCTTCACATTCCTCCCTGGGTTTTTTAACTGGACAATTTTAAAAACATCTATCACAGTCCCTGAGTTGCGTCTCCATCCCTGTGAATTCAGGATTTAAAATTTCCCAGCACAGATGCTGGAGGAGTTCATTCTTGGGCTGAGAGTGAGAGAGACCAAAGACAGTTCAAACACATGGCAGGGAGAGTCATGCTCCTGGAGAGCTATCAGCATGTTGCTGTTAGCGCGTCCTCTGGACAGTTCCTTTGCACTCTCCCCTACTCAGTTGGGAGCATCAGAAAGGACTTGATTTTGCCTCAAGTTGACAGCAGCTGCGTCTGAACCACTTTGACTGCTGGCTGCAGGCTTGATTGAAAGCTTAGGTCTGAGGCTGATGGTTTTCGTGCGGAGGAGCTGATTGATGTAGATATTTCCCATCATTTCTGAATTTCTGAATATTCCTGCGTCAGTTGGGAGAAAATAGCCAATAGGAGATTGTGCTCTTGGCTGTTTGTTTTAAAAAAAAAAGATACATATCAGCCGTGATCTCGTTGAATAGCGGAACAGGCTCAAGGGGTTGAATCGCCTCCTCCAGTTCCAGTACATCGCTACTGTGTCTCCTTTATGCCCTCCCCAGTTCTTTCCCAATTTGTCCCATCCTCTGTCACTAAGGGCTACAGTTCCACGTGTTCCAGCTGCTCTTCACTGTTGTATGATTGCCTTGAAGAGTGATGACCCTTTAAGATTTTAGCATGCTAATGAGCTAAGTACCAGGACATAGTCATGTGACTACAAGCCAGAGTCACTCTGCAACTATAATACCCAGAGTAAGGTTCTGTAATTAGTTAGCTCTGTACTGTACATAAGAGTTTAGCTGTAATAAACCTTTTTGAGATCTTCAACGAACTGGACTCCACGCATTTCATTTGTGTTACATCAGACAACAAAAAGAACTCATTATATGGTGGCAGCAGTGGGAACAACAGCAAAAGTATGGATACCAAATTTCCCAGCATGAATTGGAAAGCCATTGATATCCTATCTGAGTTCAAACTTTTTAAACAAAGAATGCAGTTATGCTTTGAAGTGGGACCAAAAGGGCAATGTTAGTAGATTATTTAGCATTAGAATGCGTTAATAATCTTAGAAGAAACAGGAAACACTGTAGTTGTGGGGGACTATGGAATGATGGGATACTTGACCATTATTCTGGGATTTGTACTACTCCGTACCAAATTGCCCCCACTGTCTGTGTAAATATGCTGTCCTTCCTTCACTAATCAAAGAGATAAGGGTGAGACTGGAGACGAGACAGGATGCAATAAACCATGGGAACTGGCAGCTTCAAGGTTTGGGGAGGAGATAGCAGGAGGATGTTTGTGGGGCAATACAATGCAGTTTATTGATTAAGCTGTAGACCTGGAATGTGTTGGGGTAGTGTGAACAATGAGTAATGGTGAATGTGTCCTATAAATGTGTACTGCAAATTCTGTATCGCTGAGAAGTTCTAACGGTGACCAGAGAGCTTTTCTCTCACACGTGCTTAAAATAAAGTCTTTGTTTGCTTTAATCCCGTGGACTCGAGAGTGGTTATTTTTCTCCATGACAGCTTCACTGACCAAATGACTGTAGAACCAGAGAAACAGGCTGTAAAAATACTAATAGCAGTTGGAAATGAGGGATTACACAGAATCAACACCTCTGGCTTATCTGAAGAAGACAAGAAAGATCCCGCAAAGATATGGAAAGTACTAGATGATCAGCTCCGATTACGAATGAAATTTAGAATTCACTACCAGGCAACAGTCACAGGAATCAATAGACCAGTTCATCAATAGATGCCGTAGAAAAGGCAGCAAATGCGATTTCTCAGAAACTGAGATGTCAGAGCGACTGATGGAGCTGGTGATTGTCTCGACACCCATTGAAGCGTTTCAGAAAGACCTCTTAGGGGAAAAAGAAAGATTACAGCATCGATGCGCTGCTAGAAGATGGCAGAAAGTACAAAGCCATTGTAGCTGGACAACAGCACCTGCAAGCACCAGATGCAGCCAACAATATTGGCACCATAACCAAGTTGAAAAGAGCAAGCAAGCTGTGTGGTAAGTGTGGTTGGCGCTCACTGCGAAGTTGCCCTACATTTCAAGACCTATGCAAGGCTTGCGGTGCAAAAGTACACTGGGCCCGCCTATACAAGAAATCTGGCTTCAAAGACGCAGCCAGAAGTCATGGTAGGTCACAAACAAACAGAAAACAGGACAACAGCAACAAGGAAATCTCCAGAGACCTGCATAAACACAAGCTGGTACACGAAGTCCACAGCAAAACAAACCTGAGACAAAACTCAGAGAGAAGCGATTCTCAGTCAGAAGATGAACAGGCATTCCACAGTGTGAACCTGACACATCACGTTGATGGAATCAAACAACTGGAAGCTTTTGCTACCATTAACATCACGTGCCCAAAGAAACCTGGTAAAAAGACTCGGGGTTAAGATTGATACTGGCGCTTGTGCAAATATCCTACCAGTCCAAATCCTCAAAGAAATGTACCACAGTCGATGAAAATCAGTGATACAACCAACAACTGCAAAGTTAACTGTATACAATGGGTCCCCCATCCGTTGCAGTGGCACACTAACAATGCAATACAGCTATGGCAAGTAGGCATGGAAATCACAAATATTCTACCTGATAGACACCAGCAGACCAGCAGTTGCAGGACTAACAGCGTGTAAGGACCTCAAAATCATAACCATCCACGAGGTCACCAAGGTACCCATTACAGCAGAAGAGACCAATGGTATCCGCCTTGAGTCACAGCTCCTCCAGGATCTCAGTGGTTCTGGTTTGGAAAGTATCAGCCTCTTCTCAGAGACGCCATACCAAGAGAATGAAGATCCAAAATCAGATGGTGAAATTTCTCTGTCAGCAGGCAGTGTTTCCTCGCGCTCCAGTGACTCAGAAAAAGAAATTGAGGTTTTAATCACTGAGAAGTAAAGGCTGGCAGTGGGGAGCATTCCCAAGGGGAAATCACCAAGGACCGGATCCCGCTCACAGACTCTGGCCAACATCAAACGCTGCAGGCTGGAAACCCAGCAACACCACAACTATGCCGTGCCTTCACCTCTACTGTCCAGAGAATTGCCAGCACCACAACGAGACAGAACGGACAGGTTCTGCTCCCTTAACAAGTCCTCAACCCTGAGCCCTAGGCCTTCAGACACGGAGGATGAGGAGAGGTGAAGGACACGCAATATCCTGAGGAGGCAGAGGAGGAATGAGTTGAAGCATTGTCTATTGGTTCTTCGAGGTGAGGTGCCAGAACTTTCCAAGAATGACAAGTCCTCAAAAGTGGTCATCTTGAGAAAAGCAACAGAGTATGTTAGCAGGCTGAAGACAGAGCAACAGAAACTGAATGCAGAGAGGGAGAAACTTCAGAAAAAACAGCAACAACTGAAACACACATTCTCCGAGCAAGAGTTGTCAAACTAACAAAACAATATGTGGCTTCTTAAGCTTCTGTACCTGTAAATAATTTTGATGCTATCTAATGTTGTGTTTTTTTTAATTGTAGTATGTGAGACTTATCTTTGGAAAAAACGGGGATGTTATGTGATTGCCTTTGAGTGATGTCCCTTCAAGATCTTAGTATGCTAATGAGCTGAGTACCAGGATGTAGTCTTGTGACAACAAGCCAGAATCACACTGCAACTGTAATACCCAGAATAAGGTTCTGTAAATAGTTTGCTCTGTACTGTACATAAGAGTTTAGCTGTAATAAACCTGTTTGAGATCTTCAACAAACTGGACTCCACACATTTCATTTATGTTGCATCAGACAACATAAAGAACTCATTACATTCAGCACCTGGATCAAGGAGCCATGCTTCATGTTGGGTAGGCTATTTGACTGTGACAGGCATCACAGCCAAGCCCAACCCTACCCTGGCTCATTGTCCGCACGCACGCACACACACACACACACACACACACACACACCAGGGGTAGGTATACTGACTGATGTTTTATTCCTCGCCCACCTCAGCCGTTTATACCAAGGTAACTGAACTAGCTGTTGTAGCTGGTCAGAATGGGACAATTAACCTCAACACCCCCTACCCCTCCCCTCTCTGGGCTAGGAGAAACATTCCAGAAGACCCATTCTATAAAGTGACACCATTAGTATTGGCAGACTGCCTTCAGTCCAGAAAGCTCTTGTATTAGCATGTCGTAGAAACCCATTTTGTTGTCTCGCCTCCTCCTCTTCCAGCAACAGGGGAATGCCCTCGAGCCTGTTCCGCATTCTAGGAATAACCATGCAGCTAGAGTGATTGTTGATGTTGCATTCTATACTTTGATGTACACCCGCACAAATCCTAGACCTTATTTGGAAATAGTATACAACAAAGTTGTTAGGTTCCTTACGATGTTCAGCTAAACACAATTGTGTTGAAACCCCAAAGGGAAAACAATTACTGAAGATAAAGATTTGCGGGGTTACAGGGAAGGGGCAGAGGAGTGGGACTAGCTGGGTTCCTCTTGCAGAGAGCCGGCATGGATTTGATGGGCTGAATGGCCTCCTGTGCTGTACCCATTCTATAATTCATTCATTCTATGATTCTACCAACAGGAATGTCAATGTTTGGGTGAACACAGAACAGATTGCCAACATTCACCAGGGCTAGGGGGTGGGCTGGGCTTAATTGCACCACCGTGCTCTCTTCACCTCTCTTTCCCCCCCCCCCCCCCACCCCCCACTCCCCACCCCAATGTGGGGGAGGGGATTGGGGGGACCTGTGCTCACAGGGCATGAGGGAGTTGCGGAAATTGGACTGACCCCCTATGGGTACAGCTCTGAGTGCAGGATGGCAGAGTTGACCTTACTGATTGGCTGGGCATGTTGGCAATGCCCTATCCCCCATCAGCAAGTCAGACCAATCAGGTCGAGTGACAGATCTGTTAGAGCACCTGATCCAATGGGTAAAATATAAGGCAAGTCAAACCAAAACTTACTGTGAAGCCCACAAGGTAAGAAATGAGTTTGAGTTATTACATCGGCATCGGGCTTCCATTTGAAAGCGCTGGGGAATCTGCAGAATAATGAATCCAGCTCGTCACTCTTGGGAATGGGCTTCTTCTCCATAGCAACAATTAAATGGGGCAGGCAGCCTTATTCCCACGATGCACGGGGCCTTTGGAGTCTCCTTAGCCACTAATAAGCCAAGCTTCATTAGTTTAACCCTTTGAGAGTCTTGCTAACTCTTCATTTCTTGCCGTTTTGTTTTCTGAGCTATGCTGATAGAACCCCCTGTCAAAAACCAATTGTACCCTTTTCATTTTCTGCTTTATTCACGTTTCTTGCTACATTTATGTTAAGAGAATATTTTGCTCGGTCTCTTCCCCTCCTTCGCCAGGAGACACTAATTCCCAGGTGGGGCAATGCTTCCACTGGTTCAAGTGACCATTCTCCTTGGTCAACCAGTGTCAGCAAGCTATTCAACCGATGGAGGCATCAGAGCTCACCCCAATTCTGTTCTCCCCTGGCATTCTCTCTTGCTCTCTTTTTGTCTATTATTCTCTATCTCTCTCTATCTCCCATCTCATTATGTCCTTCTCTCTCGATATCTTCCCTCTTTTTCTATCTCTTGTCTCACTCTCTTTTCCTCTTCCTATATCTCTCTCTTTATCGCTTCCTCACACACACTCTCTTTATTTTTCTCTATCTCTTCTACTCTCATTCTCTCCATCTCTTTCCCCATCTCTATCTTTCTCTCACTCATCCTTTATCTCTCTCTTGCTCTGTCTCTCATTCTCTCTCTTATACATACACAGAAGAGATTAGGAACAGGAATCCAGGCTGATTCCTTTGACAGCCTGAGCTCGGTCACAGTTTGTGCACATAATCCAGGCTGACACTTTG
Organism: Heterodontus francisci; assembly: GCF_036365525.1. NCBI lineage: Eukaryota > Metazoa > Chordata > Chondrichthyes > Heterodontiformes > Heterodontidae > Heterodontus > Heterodontus francisci. The sequence goes on from NC_090400.1 coordinate 51,801,811, forward strand.
GTGCAGTACTGAGGAAGTGCTGCATTATCAGAGGTGTTGTCTTTTGGATAAGAGATTAAACAAAGGTTCTTTCTGTCAAGGTGGGATCTCTGTGATCCGGTGGCACCATTCGAAGAAGGGCAGTGAAGTTTTTCCTGTGTCCTGGCCATTCATTGATCCCTCAACCATCACCACTGAAAACAGATGGTCCAATCATTACATTTTTTGCTGTTTGTGTGATCTTGCTGTGCAAGAATTGTTGGCTTTGCTGACATCGCAAAACAAGTACTACACTATCTAAAAGAACTTAATTGGCTGTGAGTCGCTTTTTCTCATGTCCTGAGGATGTGATGAGGTTAACAAATAAAAGCCCTTTAGAGTAAGGACACCGTAGCAACACAGCACTGAGTGAGTTTTGCTGACTCGGCCCAGACCATGGATTGAAGCCAGGACTACCTGTTTCACGTGACTTGGCCCTATATCGTCTTGCCTAAGCTTACTTGACAGAGTTCACATAATGCGAATGATGTCTATTTTGAAAAGAGGATGGAACAAGGGTCGTGGGGGAAGGGAGGGAGTAGAGTTAGGCATTGGAAACATCCTGGCGTCCAATCATTGCTACCAACTCTGGTAGCCACGGTAACTGTCGTGTGCGGCCATGCGTACACCAGCTCCCCACCTGCCTCTCTGAGTACAGGAAAACAGATGATCTGGTCATTTATCTCATTGTGGGAGCCCGCTGTGTGCAAATTGGCTGCCGCATTTCCCTCTATTGCAACATTATAACTGTACCTCAAAAGTGCTTCAACTGGCTGCGAAACACGTGGGAAAGTCCTCCGATCATATAAGGCGCTCATTGAAAAACTCGTTCTTTCTTTATATACTGTATGGCAGGAAGATCAGCAACTAGAGGACACTGATTCAAGGCACTCAGTAAAAGATCCCGGGCTGGGAGAGTAGGGAGATGAAGAGAGGTTTTGTTTTACACAGCGAGTTGTTGTGATCTGGAACGCACTGCCTGAAAAGGCGGTGGAAGCAGATTCAATAATAACTTTCAAAAAGGAGTTGGATAAATACTTGAAAGGGAAATAATTGCAGGGCTGTGGGCTGAGTGACTAATTGGATAGCTCTTTCAAAGAGCTGCCATGGGCCCTGATGGGCCGAATGGCCTCGTTCTATGCTACCTGGTTCAAATCTGATAGATTTACACGTCCTTTCTTTTCTTGTTTCTTTCCATCCCCCATTCAGGCTTCCCAGCAGCAGCCTACGGCCCAGTAGCAGCAGCAGCCGCGGCAGCACGAGGCTCAGGTAGGGGCGCCCGTGGAAGAGGCGGCTACATGGCATACCCTCAGAATGTAGGGGCAGGTAAAGCTCTGTCGGTATTCTGTGTGGCTGCAGCTGTCCATCGTCATTCTCTTGTCGGTTCTCTTTTTGGTTCCTTGCACCTCCCCTGGGGTGGGGGCGGGGAATGGGCTGGGAATAAGGACGGAGGGGCGGGTGGGGGGGTGCAGGGAAGGGCGACCTCAGTCTACAAGCAGAGGCCCCAAGTGTGTGTCGGTTTGGAGCACAGTAGCAGGGAGGCCATAGTTAAGACAAGTTCATAAGCATATCGTAACGAGGGGGGTGGTGGGAGGGGGGGATGGTAACAGTGGCTTGACTTTTCAAACGGAGGACGGGGGTTAAGATGTCGTTCCAAAATTACATTCCATGCAAACATGTGCTGCTTGCAAAGGATTAGCTATCCAGAATTATGTGTGCTGGTTTTAACTGTGATGCTGAGTGGTGATTGGCTAGTTACTGGATTAGGATCCCATTCAATCCTATACTATTTTTTTCAGAATAATTAAAAAAAGGTTTTGAGGAAGCAATTATTATTTTTGGAATTGCTGCCCCTTCCTCAAGTCTTCTTGCCTTAACTTAAAAGCTGATCCTTTCTCCGTCCCCTCTCTCTTCCCTCATCTCTCTCCTGTACCATCCTCTTCTCCCTTCTCTCTTCCTCTTCTCCATCCTCTTTCACACCCTTGTTTCCCCGCCTGCATGCTCTCTCTTCTCCATTTGTCCTTCCCCATTTCTGTTCTTTCTCATTCATGCCGTTTCTTTTCTGCAACTCTGTCCTCTCCTTCTTCATCCTTAGCTCTCATCTTATTTTCCTCCATCCATTTCGTCCTCATCCTCTGCTTCCTTCATCCTTGACCTCTACCTTTCTTTTCTGTCTGACCCCTCATCTTCTCTTTGACCATTCTCTTCCCTTCCCACAATTCCTTCCTTCCATTCCCATAATCCCTTTCTTGCCTTCCATCCCTCTGCTCCCATCACCCTTTTCTCCCCATCTATCCCTCCTTTCCACTATCCCTGTATCCTTCATTGTCCCCCTCCATCCTGTCTCTCCCTCTCTCTTCCCCCTCCTCCATGTTCCTTTCTCTCCCCCAATCTCCTACTGCTCGCACCTCCTTAACCAGCTAATCTACCACATGACTCCTCAGCCCACAGTGTATGGATAGATTTGTTTTAACTTTGCTTTCATTGTTTAATCAGAGTGCTTTTGGTGCCATTAAAAAAAATTAAACCAGAACTGAGCATTTGACAATTCTGTGCCTGAATCATTTAAAAAAAAGTTTATGTGGGTGTTCATGACTTTGCAGTAAACCAAAATTGAATGGAGATTAAGATCACTCTGGCTGGCAGGTTTGAAGGACAGCGCTAGGTCCTGATGTGTTCTGGGTAATGATAGTCAGTAGATTGAGAACTGGTGGCCAAACTCCAAAAATTGTCATTTCATTTTTGTTTAGCCTCATGAGGTGAAGCAGATGTTTCACGTAATACTTCTGGACCCAGTTTTAAGCTCTTTTGAATGAGACTAACCTACAGTTCATATCAAACATTTACACGATGCACTGCAGTATACATGATGCAGGCGTGTCTTACAGACAGGGCGTAATCATCAATGTTCCTCCCTACTACAATCGCACGACCCCCCCCCCCCCCCCCCCCCACCACCTCCCCTCCATCCCCAACATAATCTCTTTGTCTGAAAGGCCAACTGCTGCCTGAGAGGGTGAGTGAATAAGGCACAACAGAGAGGTGCGGGGAACCCTGCACAAGCCAACCCAAGCCCAGGTTGGCTTATTAACTGGAGCTCAATGGACATTTGACGCTGTGTTCTCTCTTCGATCACTCTTTGCCTCTCTCTTACCCTGTGCCACTCTACATGCAGCTGCGCAGAGCGAAAGAGAGAAGGGGTCGTGCTCAGTTTCCCCATCCTTGGGCTTCCCTGTCTTCAGCTCTTTTTCTTGTACCTTGTCGCCTTACCCCGTCATCCATTTTGTATTGGGCAGCCATTTTGCTTAATGAGCACTTACTGACGGAAAGGGCTCATTCTTCTGCCAGGAGCTGGTTGCTTCTCACCCACCTTCTCTTGGAGCTCTCCGCTGCCTGAAGCACTACATGTGGAGGTCCTCCCGGGAAGCTTGACCAATTTGAGTTGCTGGGTGCAGATTCCGCTAGGTTTTGGGATTTGTTCCCCGTAACCTCTGGACGGGAGTTACAACACACAACACTGGGGAGAATCCCGAACTCCATTTGAACCTTTTCATTTAACTTTGATGAGCCAGAGACTGAGCAGTTACAATTCCTGGCCAACACTTCAGAAGACAGTTCCTGTTCTGTGCTCTTAAAGGAACAGTGTCAGTTTTTGCTGGCCTGAATTACAAAGGAATTCAGCAAAGATCCACCCTTCCCTGCCCTTCAGCTTGCGCGGTGAAGCCGCACTCCTCATGTTCCTGAGCTGTGGCTCAGTGGGTAGCCCTGTCTCCTCTGAGTCACAAGGTTGTGGGTTCAAGTCCCACTCCAGGCTTTGAGCACAAAAGTCAATGCTGACACTCCCACTGGAATGCTGCACTGTCAGAGAAGGCATCTTTCAGAAGATATGTTGAACAATGCCCTGACTGCTCTCTCAGATCAATGTAAAAGGTCCCAATACACTGTTTAGAAAAAGAGCAGGAGAGTTCTCCTCAGTGTCCTGGTCAATGTTTATCTCTCAAGCAACAACACTAAAAAAAAAATTATCTGGTGGTTATCATAATGCTGTTTGTGGGAGTTTCCTGTGCACAAATTGGCTACTGTGTTTCCTGCATTACAACAGTGACTACACTGCAAATTGCATTTCGTTGGCTATAAAGCACCTTGGGATATGCTGAAGTCATGAGAGGTGTTATGTAAATGCAAGTCTTATTCTGATTTTTATCTCCATGGCTTTAGTTCCGATGGTTTTCTGGTCTAGCTGGCCGGGTGACAGCAGCAGTGAGACCTGCGAGGTGTTTTTTTTTTTTCCTTTGCTGCCAAATGAGCTATTTCTTTACGGCAGCCACTAAACTAAAACACCAAGTCAGAAACTGAGAGAAATCCGCCCGAGTCAGGCTGGTAGATTAAAGGTCATCACGGACCTCACTCTGGCTTCCCCTTGTGGGAATGGTGGCATGGACGGAATTAGGGAGTTGAAGAAAGATAGACAGAGAGAGACAGCTCTCTCTTTACCTATTGTCTATTTATCCCTATTCAGTCTATCTAATGATTCCGCATTTGCCCACGTTGAAATCCATTTGCCCACGGCTTTGCCAGTCACTTAATTTGTCAATATCTCTTTGTAATTTTATGCTTCCATCTACACTACTTGCCATCTATCTTAGTGTCATTGGCGAACTTAGCTATGTGGCTTTCCATCCCATCATCTAAGTCGCTAATAAATACGGTGAATAGTCGAGGAATAGTTGTGATTTCTCAAAGTCTCTGCTGATTCACCTGATAGACATCCACAGCACAGAAAGAGACCATTCAGCTCATCAGCCTGTGCTGGTCTCTTTTACCAGGACAATCAAAAATGAATCCCTTTGTTCTGGTTGCTCCCTATAGCCTCTACTTAAAATCTATCTACTCTTCCCTCAAAAGATGCAGCGGTCTTTGCCTCAACTGCTCTGTGGCAAAACATCCCAAGCTCCCTGCGTATGGAAAACACAATCTTGTTACGGCATTTTACTTCAACATTTTTAATCGAGCTTTGGATGTGGCCTTTGATTTTACTGTCAATTGACCTGCAACTGCAGTGGAATTGAATTAAAACATTTTTTTTAATACTTTCATGGGATTTGGGCATCATCAGCAAGGCCAGCGTGTATTGCCCATCCCATAATTGCCCTTGACAATTGAGTGGCTTGCTAGATTTCAGAGGGCAGTTAAGAGTCAACCACATTGCTGTGTGTCTGGAGTCACATGTAGGCCAGACCAGGTAAGGACGGCAGATTTCCTTCCTTAAAGGACATTAGTGAACCAGATGGGTTTTTACCCACAATTGAAGATAGTTTCATGGCACCATAACTGAGACTAGCTTTTCAATTCCAGATTTATTTTTAATTATTTGAATTTAAATTCCACCGGCTGCCATGGTGGGATTTGAACCCGTGTCCCCAGAACATTTGCCTGGATCTCTGAATTACTAGTTCAGTGACGTTACCCCTATGGCACTGTCTCCTGGTTTTGGAAAGTCTTCTGTTAAAGTCTTACTTTTATATCTATTTTCATGTCATATTAAATTTAATTGATGATGCAAAGTCTTGTTTCTTCCACATGGTGCCGTGAAATGTCAACATGGAGGTCTGGTATCTGTTGACTATGGAATTCATGATCTTTTGACATTCCTGCTGCTGGAAAGTACCAAGTGGTTGCTGGGATAGAAGGAAAGAAAACGTCCCTCCCTGGGATCGCCCTGACCTCACTGCTAGTACCTGGCTCAAAACCGCAATGGCAGAGGTTGGGGGTCAAGTCACCTTACCCACCAACTCAGCCAGAGTTTGGGTTTTGACCTTGGGAGGACGTGGTGGAGGGAGGGGGGCATGGAAGGCAGGATGGAAAAAGAATGGGGGGAGGGGGGACAGTAAAAAGAGATGCATCTCAACACACAATTAAAAAAAAAACCAATCCTGTCCCATCTGGGTTTGGAGTTTTGGCTCATTTTCCATAGTGTCTGCCCTCTCAGGACCCCTGGGTCATCCCTCAGATCTGCCAGCTGGAATATAATCACATGAGCTACATGACTCTGTCGGTGGGTGTGTGAGTAGTTATGGTTTTTTTTTTGTTGTTGTTCTTTTTCTCGATTGGTTGGGGCCGCTGTGAGAGAGTGTTTCTGAGGCAGTGTTTCCCGCCTCTCTTACACTCGGACCTGCGCACCTCCATCTCAAACACTCTTCTGAGCGTGCTCAGCAGGAAGGTTTGTCCTCGCCTATTAATCCTGTCAATGTCCAGCTTCCTCCGTTAGTTTGCATGTCGCTTGTTCTTTACATAAAAAAAGACACACTGCACACAAAATCAAAAAAAAAAGAGAAATTCATATCTTCTCTGGAGAAATGTCATCTTATTTGTTTTTCATTCAATTTTTACACCTGTTTCTTTGAATCTTTTTTCTCCCTCAGTTTCTTTCTGCAATACGCAATGCCTCCAGTTTCATAAAACATCCCCCACTGTCCTCTGCCTGCGTTTCCTCTTCTTTAGTTTTGTATGTTTTTTTTGTGACACTGGAACGGAGTTGCATGCTTGTATTAGATGTGTTCGACTGTTCCCTTTAACCGTCATGATGCTGGATCTGTTTGTAGAATAGTACAGAATAGAAGGAGGCCATTTGGCCCATCGAGTCTACTTTTCTGTAGTTTGACGGTGTTTTAGTTGGACAGAATTCCCTTAAACCTCTTTCCCAGTTTGTTTCCCCTCCACAACGCCTCTCCTTAAGGTGCTTGGGTGGGCCTGGGACTGTAATCAACTTCGACTCTCTGTTCAATTATTTGACGCTGACTCCCTGTTGGTAATAGTTATGACTTTATTTGACAGAAGTAAGCAAGACTTCATACATTACATATTTAAGCAGTATTTTGCCAAGGTGAATTGAGAAATATATTGCCCCATTTCTCTTTGGGTAGTCGTTCTGCCTTTCCCCGTATCCTCAATGCTCGTTTTTGCTCATTTTCCTGGTGCTGTCTTTTTAACCTTCTACAAAATCCTCTCCTCATTCACACCCTTATGTATCCTTCCTTTTCCCTCTTTCTCGCTCTGCCTGTCTGCACCGAATTTCTACAAAGCACCAACTCTCCTCTTTGTTCGCTGGACATCCAAGTGCAGAGTTTTACAACCTTTGTACCGCTCCAGCTATCAGCTATCCAACACTCAGTCAGAAAGCAATTCATTTAACAGGACAGCAGTACAAGTCGAGCCCTGAGTCATTTAACCCTGTCAATGTCAATGCCAATCCCTCAATACCCTTTTAAACCTACATTTACTTATGGGTGGGGAGTGGAGGCGCTGCATTTCCACAGGTATTAGTAGTTCTTCCACTACGTTATGTGCACATTGCCCTTGTGTGGGACTGGACAATGAGTGTTGAATGGTTATCCCAATCTCGATCCCGTTCATACATTCCCATTTTTCCAGCTGGGTTGCAGGGTAGCGATCAGGACTGGAGTGGGGGGTGGTTGATGGGGGAGCTCTCCCTGGTAATTTCTCTCCCCAACCCCTCAATGTGGAGGCCAGTTGTAGTCCAATTACTGGCACTCTGGCTGGGACCTGCTACCCCAGTGCTGACTGAGAATACAAGTACTAGGCTTTTCAGTTCAGGGAGTGACATAGAGTACCATCGATTATAAAGCACAGAAACAGGCCATTCTACCCAACTAATCTGTGCTAGTGTTTATACTTCACACGAGTCTCCTCCCATTCCATCTACCTCATCTTAGCCTTACAGTATATCTTTCTGTCATGTACTTACTTAGTTGCCTTTTGAAAGCCATTCACCTCAACTACCATCAACCTCATACCCAAGGCAATAGCGGGCATCCCTGCCACCACAGGTGCCTGCCTGCCGTCTGGCAAAAAAACTCCCTCGCCAGGCTTGCACTGAGTTCTTTGGAATGCGGGAACTCCAAGTGTGGACAATCCCTGTCTCCTTTGACAAGGCTGCACTTGTAATAAGCTCCACTCTTTACATGGCCAGCCAAGATTTCCCAAAACCACAGTCGAGATCTGTGTCCAGACCTTTTCCAAGCGGTTCCGCCAGACTCGTAGGAACAGGATTAGGCCATTCAGCCCCTCCATTTAATCAGATTATGGATGATCTTAAGTCCATCCACCTGCTTGATTCCTTGATAACCTCGCCCAATCAAAACCTATCAATCTCACTCCTGCCGGAATTAAACACCACAGAGTCAGGTGGAACTGGCAAGAAAAGTTGGCCCCAAGAGCTCTAAAAAATAATAATCTGTCAACCTCAATCATGGAATCAGAGGAGAACAGGAGGAACATTTTTCTGACCTGAATCTTATCCGTTGGGCACTTTTATGTCAGTCATTGGTATCATTAAAATCCCCGTGTGAAGGATCACACCCCTGCGTCCATGGGTTCACACTTCTTAAGAGTGTAGATGTTCTGACACTAGAGAGGGAGTTTGATTCCTGCATGTCTCTCTACACTGCCATTGATGCTTTTGTGAAGAGCTGCTAGGTTTCCAAAATCTTCAGCGTGTAGCATCTTGAATGTCTCAGAGTTAGAGTTGCCAACCTTCTAGGATTGCCCTGGGAAGAGGAAAGAGGGAGAAAGTTCATTGGGTGCATTAAAATAAATTGTTTTTTCTTTCATTTTCCTTGAACACTTCCCTTTATTAGTTATAGGAAAATAGGGACAAGAGTCATCCAATCGGGTATCAATGCTATCCAATTGGCTGTGGGAAGGCGATGCTTCACGAGGACGGACTTGTCAGCCGTCCAATGGTGTGGGTGGGAAGGCCACGTGATGAAATCTCCAAGAATATGACCAGTCAGGGTTGGCAACCCTACGCAGAGTTCTATCTTAATGCCTCTAAGGTGCTAACCAAAGTCACAATAGGGATCAGTGTAAATAAGGCATCGATGATTTGCTGGTGTCAGAGTAGGGCTAAATAAAGAACATTAGTGAAAGATCACTGGTAAAGAAATTCCATTGAGGATGAAGAGATCCAGCAGGAGCTCACTCAACCCTAGAGGGACCTTTGTTTCACCGATGGTGTAAAGGAGGAATTTTTGAAGGACTCTGATTCTAGGGGCAGGATTTTTAGCCCCAGACTGGGGCAAGCATGGAGGTACGCAGGAGCGGAAATTCACGCCACCGAATTATCTACTGGTTTGCTGGCACCACCTGCCCCAGGCCATTTTCCTGGAGACAGGATCGGGATCAGAAGGCCTGCAGGTCCCCCACGGCATCAGGAACTAGGCCAGTTGCCTGGCGGTAGCCTCCCGGTGGCAGACCGTGGGGAGGCCAGCGCTCCAGGCAGGCTTTGAAGCCCTCACCACCTGCCTGACCACAGCTGGTGGTCCGGCTGCTGAGGGCATTTTTAAATTTAAAGGTTTAAGAAGTTGGAGAGAGGACGCGTCAAAATAAAGGTGCCCTTTCTTTCTCCCATCTAAACTGCAGGCTTCATCTTCTTCTGAGCTGGAGGGTCTCCTATTCACCCTCCAGCTTTGAGAGCCCACCCACTGTCCTTAATTCCTTAATTGGATGCCAAGTCCACTCTCTGGCTGCTAACTAGCCAATTCAGGGAAAATCAATGTTGGGTTACTGTTTCCTACACAGTGCGGGGTTGTGACCCCCCCCCCCCCCCCGCCCCATTTGATCCCACTGTTGGGGACCCGACCCAATGGACAAGATCCTGCCCAAGGATACTAGCTTCTGCCCAATTATCAGGGTCCAATATTAGATTCTTGGGGAAAAGGAGCATCAGTCCAGCAGTGATGTTCTGTCCATATTTGGCCTTTAGCATTTTCTAGAACCATGACGAGATATACATACAAGCTAATCTCATGCCCCCAGGCGAGGAGCTGCAGTTACAGACAGCAGAGGTCCAAGAATGGGGCTACAGTGTTGTAACCCTACTCCTGGCCTGCGCTGCCTGTCAGCGCAGAATTGCCCAATTATAGACTAGGCGTACCCATGGCATCTGGGAACAGGAGTTCGGTTCTACGCTATCTTTTATTTATGTTGTTTTGAAAGACTTTTCCAATTTTGGACACATGAGGTTAGATGTGAAACTGGTGGGAAACTAAGAAAATTCTCCTCACATTTACATGTTAACTCTTTGCTGTTGGTGAGGGATTTTCCTAAGGAACAGCTGAAGGACAACAGGTCAGTCTGTGTTTAGATCCTCTGGTGCTCTTTGGGCTTTCCTTATTGGGATTGCTACACTGACACTCACATTCTGATGAACTCATCGCTAGTTTGATAAACTTATTGTTAGTTTTATAAACCCATCGCCGGTTTGGTTGACTCATTGCTGTCGGGATAAATTCATTGCTCATTTTATCAACTAATCACTGATTCAGTCAACTCATTGCTGGTTTGATTAACTCATCGGTCATTTAATCAACTCATTAGTGGTTTAATAAACTCATTATTGGTTTGATAAACACTTTGCTAGTTTGCTAATATTGCCCTCAGCTCAGGGTTAATATGAAGTAGAGATAAAAATAACCCATTTGCAAATCTCTACTGCTCAGCCTGTTTAATCAGTTGTTCAGTGATTTACTCGAAACAAAACCTCTGAATAAAACTCTGCATTTCAGACTAAATTAATTAGATGTCTAAATCACACTGCACTCTCTGAGAGAATTGTGACAGTGGATTGAGGGTATTTAGTGTACTGAGCATTTAAACAACAGGTAACTAACTCGGGCACATTTTATCCTTGGATTAGAAACAATTACAGTAGCAGTGAGCACAAAGGATTCTGACAGTAGGGAATTGGAATACTGTACAATAGAAGGGATTGGACAAGTGGTTTGATCTATTGGAATTCTCTAATGCTTTGGGGAAAGGTGTGATCCACTGGAATTCTCTATATTGGGAGTGATTGGGAAATGGAGGAGAATATAGGGATAGAGGGAGAAAACGGGGCAATGGAATTACTTTATGGATTGCTGTAGCAAAGAGGCATACAGATCCAGTGGTGTAAATGTCTATGGTACTTTATTTGGTTCGATTACAGACCATGTGGAAATAAGGTATCCAGGTACGTTTTAGTGTTTCCCAATCAGCTGGCCCAGCGCACCATTCCTGCTGTCAGATGGATGAGAAGGCTTCCAGTCTCAGTGGCAACCAGCAGAATTAAAAACGAAAGCATTTTATTTTTTGAAATTAAAGTTTCTCTTTTAATTAAGATTATTTCTTCCTTCAGCAGCAGTGTCCCCACATCATTCAGCATTTGATGACCAGGAGACTGAGCTCATTAGTCCTCCAGTGTCAGCCATTATTAAGTGTAGCGCAGAAAATTGGAGGGTCAAAACACAGAATCATAGAAATATTTACGACACAGAAGAGTACATTCAGCCCATCACGCCCCTGCCATCTGATTCTCCTTCACTTCGCTGTGCGGGAATTTCGTACCGCGAACATAAATTATCCCAAGGCACGCCACAGATAGATGTTGTCCCTAGATGTTGTTGGTTGGAGCAGGAGTGGTGAAATCGGACACTGAGCCAGGGAAGGAGAAGTTAGGAGGGGCGAACAAAAGCTTGTGGGTTTTGAGAACAATTTCTAAAAAAGGAGAGTGAGAGAGAGATGGAGAGGGAATTGCAGTGAATGGGAGTCTGCGATGACAGGTCTGACTTTGGGGAGGTCACCAACCCACGCCTCATTAATCCGTGACACCAACCTGCTTCATTGCCATGTTAAATAAAGTCTGTCACTTGGTGTGGTATGGAGGTCTGCAGTGCGTGTCTGTGTTTTGTAGCGTGCCATTAGCTGCTGAAACCTGTAAATGAATTTGGACAGCCCCGTAACAAAGCCTGTCAATAGCCCTATGGTTTTTCCAACACTGAAATTTTGACAAATCATCTCTACTACAAACTATTAGAAATGCTTATGTGCACAAGAAATGGGGCGATATCAACCGTGAATTATTTAATAAGAATCTTCAATCTTTAATGAGAGAAAGCGTGTCATCAAGCACTAAATCAGAAAACACTTTCTTATCTCAGAATGGATAATTCTTTTTAATTAATGTAGCTTGCATTTGCAATTATACATTATTAGAGGCAAAGTTAACTAATTACCACATTTTCGTTCTTGTCTGGTGTTAATCTCGAAAGGGATGAGTATCAGTCCGGTTCCCTTGTTGCGTGATAGTTAAACAGTGTTTGAGAGAACACATTCTCCCATCTCACCCACCCACCATCATCCCAATCCCCATCCACACATGTAGATTAAACTTCCTTCTCGCAGTGGTTCAATGCTGCACAGTGCTGGCGTACTGCTGATCGATGCTTTATCATGATGGGATCTGACTTTCCCGTGGTCGGTGCAATGAGTTCCCGGTCTCGGTCAGGCTGATTGGTAGTTGGGAGGGCTGTGAGCAGGTATCAGGTAAAACCTCATGGGATGGGACAATTGCTGCATGTCACTTGAAAATTCATTGTGCTGACTTCGGGGCGTTGGGAGAAGTTCATCGAGGTGAATAGGAAAGGACAACAATAATGATAAATTGCATGATACAGCAAGAGTGGAAACAAACAAAATACTGCGGATGCTGGAAATCTGAAATAAAAACAGAAAATGCTGGAAATACTCAGCAGGTCAGGCAGCATCTGTGGAGAGAGAAACAGAGTTAACGTCTCGGGTCGATGATGTTTCATCAGAACTCTATTCTCATGGCAGAATAATGAACAGCTGCTGTCCGAAAGCAAAAACAAGAGAACAAGATGAAGACTGAAACAGGCAAACAAAAGGAAAAATGGGGTCGAGATAATGGTCTGAAATTGTTGGATTTAATGTTGAGTCCAGAAGGCTGTAAAACGCCTAATGGGAAAGTGAGGTGCTGTTCATTGAGGTTCATTGGAACACAGCAGTAGGCCGAGGACAGAGAGGTCAGCATGAGAGCAAGGTGGAGAATTAAAATGGAAGGCCCTCCAGAATCTGCCTTTTATTTTCTCAATGTAGAGGCGACCACATTGTGAGCAGAGAATACAGTATACTAAATTGAAAGAAGTATATGCAAATCGCTGTTTCACCTGGAAGGAGTGTTTAGGGCCTTGAATGGTGAGGAGAGAGGAGGTAAAAGGGCAGGTGTTGTATCTCCTGCACTTGCATGGGAAAGGGACGGGGTGTTGGGAGTGATAGAGGAGTGGACCAGGGTGTCGCGAGGCAACGGTCCCTTCGGAATGCTGAAAGGATAGGGGAGGGGAAGATGTGTTAGGAGGTGACATCATGCTGGAGGTGGTGGAAATGGAGGATGATCCGTTGAATACGGAGGCTAGTGGGGTGGAAGGGGAGGACAAGGGGAACGCTATTGTGGTTCTGGGAGGGGGCAGAAGGGATGAGAGCAGAAATGCAAGAAATGGGTCAGGCACAGTCGAGGGGCCGATCAGCCACGGTGGGGGTGAATCCTCAGTTGAGGAAAAAGGAAGACATATCAGAAGCGCTGTTGTGGGAGGTTGCATCGTCAGATCAGATGCGACAGACATGGAGAAACTGGGAGAATGAAATGGAGGCCTTACAGGAAGCAGGATGTGAGGATGTGTAGTTGAGGTGTCTGTTGGGAGTCAGTGGGCTTATAATGAATATTTGTTGATAGCCTGTCCCAAGAAATGGAGACAGAGAAGTCAGGGAAGGGAAGGGAAATGTCAGATAGACCATGTGACGATGAGAAAATGGAAATTGGAAGCAATGTTGATGAAGTTTTCCAGTTCAGGGCAAAAGCATGAAATGGCACCGATACAGTTATCAATGTACTGGAAAAAGAGGTGAGGGTGGAACCAGGAGAGGGCAGTCCCACTAAGTTGGACAGTGGAGAAGAGGCGTTGAAGGAGGTTGGTGCAGTTAACCGTGTCAAAGTTTGCAAATAGGTCAAGAGGGATGAATGGGACAAGGAGCCTGTAGAGGAGAAGGGTAACTTTGAGTGGATTAGTAAAACAGAATTTAAATGGCAGCACAACAAAGGAATCATAGGCATTTTTATAGTTAATTTGGGGGTCCTGGGTGAACACTACTCAAATAATGACCTGCGGCCTCAATAATTACACTATAAAAGGCGAATAAGAGGGGTGGGAGTGACATTCAATGAAAGTTAGGCCCGGAAGTGTTAAAAGAGCTTCTAAAAAAAGTTAGATGTGGAGAGGAAGTGTGAGTGAGGTTGAACCCAAGCAGTTTCTATTGGTGGGTTACTGATAACTGTGAAAACTATCCGCAGGATTCCGAGCAAGCAACTCTGATCATTCCTAGCAATATCCCTGCAACAAACTCGGCCCTGTCTTAGCCTATGTACTACAGTTTCGGGCTGTCTTTGGGAAAACATTGTGCAGACCTGTGACGTTTGGTTTATTTAAATCCACTGGTACCAGTATGTGAAAGGGAAGACCGAACTTCAGCAATCCGCTCTGATGTTGTGCCAATGTGCTGTGTGTTTGATACTTTGAGCTAGCCTCGAACTGCCCTCGCTGTTGCCACTACCCACCTCCAGTGACCGGCCTCTAACTACCCACTCTTCACCCGGCGGTTATACAACTCCAAAGCACTTGGGAAGGGCAGAGTTTTACGCCGGTAGTTTTTCCATGTTCTCAGTCAATAGAGTCTGAAAATATCACAAGCTCCCCATTATACTTTGCTGGAACACCAGCGCGAATGTTTGAAATGGGCATGATGTCGAGAAAGCATTTGATATGTTTCCTGCTTTAATGAGGGAGCCACAATCAGTCTACTACAGTATGTTAGGCAATATTAATAAGTATTGTAGTGAGGGGTGTGCTACACACAGTCTGTTTTCTTTGATATCTCTTTTAATGAGGGGATCATGAGTAGTGTGTTCATATCTAAAACTGCGTAGGCAGAGGTACCAATGAGTATAATATTCCTGTCCCACTCTGTCTGACTTTACAATGCTGTCTCACCTGATGTGCTTTAAATTACAAGGAACTGCATATCTGCTTATTTGAATTGGATTCTCTTTTCTCAATTTGAAAGGTGCAAGTGCTAAAAGCAAACGATGCCTTCGACAGACATGTAATGGGTCTGCGTCAGGGAGTGTGAGTTTCTGAGCTAGTGCCTATGGAACATGAGCTTGCCTCGGTCGGCTGAGGAGGGGGCCCTCCATGCAGCTTTACATAGTCCGAGCAGAATTGTGCAAACTGGCTGCTGTGTTCCCTGCATCACAACAGTGACTACACTTCAAAAGTACTGCATTGTCTCAACTGCACTTTGGGATACCTTGAGGTTGTGATAGGTGCTATATAAATGCAAATTATTTCTTTCTTTCCCAGGCACGAAGTGCCATGTCCTGCCCGATAGCCGCTTTTGCCTTCCCATCGCACGTCAGTCAAGCAATCTTCGAGATCTTGCAAAGGGAGTGTTCTTAAAGGGGCAGCAACGCCATGAAAAAATATTTTGGCATACTTCATTTTTGTCCATTTTTCTTTTGATTGAAGTGGGGGGTTGGGGTTTGGTGGCCATGTAAATCACATAGGTTGAGAAACAACTGTTGAAAATGTTGAAAAACCTTTATGAGGGGGGAAGCAGGGGTTGGGTCTACTCACTGCACCCAATTAACAAGGAAAGGATCTACAAATCATTTAACTGGGTGAGGCTTTGCGAGCACTGCAAACTAGGCCACAAGGTCCTCCCGATCTCCCATCTTGGCTTCGGGAGATCAGCAGACCTCTTGGGAGAACCAGCATCAATGGCCATCTTTAGCTGTCTCAGCAGCGAAGTTTCAGCCAATCACCTCACCGTGTTTGTCCCTCTATCCGGGAAGACAGCCAGAATGTCACCTCCTGAGTTCTTTGGTGGCTGAGGAGACCGACCATTGCTCGGAATGAGCATCCGGAGATGGGACAGTAGATGCCGGATGCACCGTGTTGGGGATCTTGACACTTCAGGCCAGGAGATCAGCAATGCAGCGAACCTCATCGTGGGAGGTGCCTTCATAGATCTCACCTTGCTTTCTTATCTTTTGCAGGTTGTTCCCACTTACGGGGGTCTGTTGCGCACTGTTTCTGTCACTTTGCAGTAATCTTTGTATCTCTTCTGCTGACCGCCATGACATTGCTTCCTGGTTGTCAATGTGCCTTAAAAGATCGTCTTCAGGATCCATTCATCAGGCATTCACATCACATGACCTGACCATCGTACACATGCCTTGATGGCCCGAGCAGCTGTGTTTGGCATGCCAGCTTTTTAAAGAACTTTACTGTTAGGGATCTTGTCTTACCAACTGATCTTCATTGCACAGGGTTAACATAGCATTTACAGCACAGAAACAGGCCATTCAGCCCAACAGGTGTTTATGCTCCACACAAGCCTCCTCCCATCCTACTTCATCTTAGCCTATAAACATATCCTTTCACCTTGTACTTATCAACTTCCCCTTAAATGAGTCTGTGCTATTCATCTCAGCTACTCCCTTTAAGAAATGTTGAGATGGGGGAGATGTTACTCTGCAGCCTGAGTCATAGAGTCATACAGCACAGAAACAGGCCCTTCGGCCCATCGTGTCTGTGTCGGCCATCAAGCACCTAACTATTCGAATCCCATTTTCCAGCACTTGGCCCATAGCCTTGTATGCTATGGCATTTCAAGTGCTCACCTAAACACTTCTTAAACGTTGTGAGGGTTCCTGCCTCTACCACCCCTTCAGGCAGTGCGTTCCAGATTCCAACCATCCTCTGGGTGAAAACTTTTTTCCGCAAATCCGCTCTAAACCTCCTGCCCCTTACCTTAAATCTATGCCCGCTGGTTATTGACCCCTCTGCTACGGGAAAAAGCTTCTTCCTATCTAACCTATCAATGCCCCTCATAATTTTGTATACCTCAATCATGTCCCCCCTCAGCCTTCTCTGCTCTAAGGAAAACAACCACAGCCTATCCAGTCTCTCTTCATGTGACAAACTCACTTGGGTTCCTCCCAAATGGCGTCAAGAAAATTATTTTTGTAAACCTACCTTAAAATAATTGTCTGCATGGCATGCTAATGATGCTGTCACTGTAAGTTAGTTTCTTGCAAGTTTCTTGACCCAGTGTCTGCTTTGAGAAGGGGCCACTTTTTAGCTGCATAAGATCAGTAGAAGTGCTGGGGGTTGCTGCTGTCTGTTTAAACTAAAGGCCATTGCCAGGTGGTCCCATAGCACAGTGTGTTGGATTGTTAGGTCTATGCCTTGTCGTCTCTTGATCAGAACAAGCAGATGATTCTTTATAGCTCAGATCCTCTTGGAAACTAGCATTTCCCACCATGTCATGCCAGGCCACGCCTAATCATTTGTCCTACGCTTGATCCTATTCCAGTCTGACCTACACACAGCTCTAGTCCCACACTATGCCTTCTGAGACAGAGGTCAAAAGGTCAATGACCGCTCTCGACTGTCCACTCATTTGGAATGCAAATAGTTCTGTTTATGAAATATCTACTTTTTCCTAGTTTGAGATTAATTACTGTTTAGGGCGCTGTCAGCAAATTATGGTCATGACATCACAGATACAGCACAGAAGGAGGCCATTCGGCCAATCGTGCCTGTGTCAGCTCATCGAAAGAGCTACCCATTTAGCCCCACTCCCTGCTCTTTCCCCACAGCCCTGCACGTTTTCTCCTTTTCAAATATTTATCCAGTTCCCTTTTGAAAATTATTACTGAACTTGCTTCCACCGCCCTTTCAGGCAGCGCACTCCAGATCACAACAATTTGCTGTGCAAGAACAATTCTCCCCAGTTCCCCCCCTGATTCTTTTGCTAATTGCCTTAAATCTGTGTCCTCAGCTTGCCGACTCTCCTGCCAGTGGAAATGGTGTCTCCCTGTCTACTTGATCAAAATCCCTTCCTGATTTGGGGCATCTCTGTTAAGTCTCCCCCGCAGTGATTAGCACCGCAGCCTCACAGCTCCAGCGACCCGGGTTCAATTCCGGGTACTGCCTGTGTGGAGTTTGCAAGTTCTCCCTGTGTCTGCGTGGGTTTCCTCCGGGTGCTCCGGTTTCTTCCCACATGCCAAAGACTTGCAGGTTGATAGGTAAATTGGCCATTAGAAATTGCCCCTCGTATAGGTAGGTGGTAGGGAATATATAGGGACAGGTGGGGATGTGGTAGGAATATGGAATTAGTGTAGGATTAGTATAAATGGGTGGTTGATGGTCGGCACAGACTCGGTGGGCCGAAGGGCCTGTTTCAGTGCTGTATCTCTAAACTAAACTAAACTAAAACCTTCTCTGCTGTATGGAGAACAATCCCAGCATAGGAACAGGAAGAGGCCATTGAGCCCTTCAAGTCTGTTCCACCATTCAATGAGATCACAGCTGATCTGTGACCTCACTCCATATACCCGCCTTTGCCCCATATCCCTCAATACCTTTGGTTAGCAAAGCATGTGTTATCAGCAATGCTTCATGAGAGTCTCCAGGAGATGGGACTTTTCTTGCACTGAGAGCATCATCTCCTAGTCTTGGGCACACGATGTGTATAATATGCCAACAACGCTTGGGAAGACTGCAGGTTATGCAAATCACACCACGAAGTGGCCCCTAACAGCACCGTTTCGGCAAAGCACTATGAAAATCCTGTTGAATCTGCAGAGCAATGGCCTTTTGAAATGGGTAATATTTTATTACACGCAACTGTTAGCAAGGAGACTGTGGTCCTGTTTCCATGACTACAGAGATTGTCTCATTTGGTTTACAGATGAGCAATGACTACCCAATTAGAGAGGTCTAAAAATAATACAACCGTTTGTTGCAGATCAGTCATTAATATTAATGAGAGCTGTCAAAACAGTTGTAAACATTTGATGTAAATTCAGTTGGCCGTGGCAATGGTAGCCTTGGGTTCATTACAGATTACAAAATAAATAGATTGCAAGTCCAACTAATTCAGTTTATCACCTCTCCCTTCCCACCTATATACTATATATACCTTGACCATGTAAAGCTTTTCACCGATCGAGCCACTGTTGGAAGATTTCACTGACATTGACCTTTTAGATATGTGAAAGTTGACAACTATTGTAACGCCCCTCCCTCCAACTGGGTCACCAATGGCCAATAGAAAAGGAACCCTGTTGCTCCTACCCAGTCTTGGCCTACATAGGACTCCAGTCTCACACTGCGTGTCTGACTCTTAATTTCATTTAAAGTGGCCTAGCAAGCCATATCTTTGTCAAAATAAATCACTGGTTCTCAAGGAGAAGGTCCAACTCCTTAACCTTCTGAGGGCAGTTATTAGTTGGGGGATAAGTGAGGCAATAACCATCAGCAGCTACATCCTGAGAGCAAATAACAACCAATAGGACTGCAATCTCCTTAATCAACACAACTGTAGATGGCCTGGTAACAGAGCAGATCCACTTCATTAAGCACCTGAGGCTCCACCTCTTAGTCCAGGTTAACGCGTTTTGTCCCACGTGTCTTTCTCTCGTTTCACTAAGCCTCCTTTTGCCGTTAATATTTCTTGCCTCCACCTGTATCTTGGATACAGCCATGGAGTTAGGTGAGTGCCAGGTTCCTGCCAGTGTCACTCAGTGATAGGCTAGGGAGCAGCTCTTGGCCTGGTGCCATCATCTCTCATGCTCCCCCTTAGCAGCACATCTGCAAGCTTGATCTCAGTGTGTGCAGAGGAACATACGCAGATGCCGGTGTTAGCGGATTTCCCATTCTGTTAGCCTGACGATGATAATTCCACTTAGAATCAAGCCCGAGGTCTTTATACATACAGGTTTTAATATACATTGGCTAATAACAGTATTGGGTTTTATATAACTGTTCCACAGTATTATGTTAAATGACAAGATGACATGCAGATAATGAGTTTTTTGTAGAGTAGGCTCAATATAAGATAGTCACCAAGAAATTCAGAGGAAACGTCTTTTCCCAGAGAGTGGTGAGAATGTGGAACTCGCTCCCACCGGGAGTGGTTGAGGCGAATAGTGTAAATGCATTTATGGGGAAGCTCGATACTCAGGTAAGGGACAAGGGAATAGAGGGTAAAGCTGATAGTTAGATGGGAAGAGGCTCGAGTGGGCTGTAAATGGGAGCATGGACACGTTGGGCTGAATGGTCTGTTTCTCTGCTTTGTATTCTAAGCAATTCCCTGTAATGCAACCTGGCTCCCAAGCCCGGATTGATTGCTTTCGTCTCTCTAAGTTGCCTGTGTGGCTGTGGGCTTCTGACTGACCCTGAATACATTCTGACCCCCCCCCAATCCAGATCCCAAGCCCAGAGAGACTACCCCCAGACTGCATGTGCAGCTGCTGACCACCCGGAGAACACTGTCCACACTCGGTACCTCCACATCAAAGCCACCAAACACCTTGACTGTGCTTCACGACGGATAGAACCAAATTAAGAAGAAAAATTCACTGTCTAGAAGGGACATAAGAGTTTTAGGAATAAAAGCCCTTTAGGCCCAACCATCCTTCCTGAAAGATCGGACTTCCTGCCATCTGCCACCCCCTACCCCTGCCCCCCCCCCCCCCCCCCCCACAACTTCTCCCTTTATCCCAATTCCTGATCATTCCAAATTATAGTGGGCAGCTCAGACTTAATTTAAAGTGCTAATCCGACCTGAGGGTCCAAATAAACTGCTCTCGCTATTTATTGTATCATCAGCGACATTGATTCAATTGAGTCCTGTGGTTAACTGAGAGGGCATAAGTTATTGGTAATGTCTTATCCTTTCTGTTAACTGGATCCAAATGAATGAACTAGGAAACAGGAAATACACAAACTGCCAAACAAAATGTCAAATGCATTGAGCAGTGAGTCTGTGGCAGTAATTTAATCTCCTGTTCCCAGGAGGGATCACAGAGAGGATGGCGTCTGTCTGGCAGAGGGATTACTGCCAGTAATTCACTGACACACATCAGCATTGTTTATATTATATATGGAGTTTTTAAATAGCTCTTGACAGTGACTACTTCTTTTCATGTCACAGGTCAGTGCAGAATGAGGTAGGAGCTTACAAAGTGTGGTGTAGGATGTTGCGTGATTTTATACTGTGATGTGGAACAGTGAACATCAAGCTGCAGTGTAGGCATTGTCGGGACATCAGGCTGCAGTGTAGGCCCTGTCAGGATATAAGGCTGTAGTGCGGCCCTGTCAGGATGTAAGGCTGCAATGTAGGCCCTGTCCGGATATAAGCCTGCAGTGCAGACCCTGTCCGGATATAAGGCTGTAGTGCGGCCCTGTCAGGATGTAAGGCTGCAATGTAGGCCCTGTCAGGATATAAGGCTGTAGTGCGGCCCTGTCAGGATGTAAGGCTGCAGTGCGGCCCTGTCAGGATGTAAGGCTGCAGTGTAGGCCCTCTCAGGATGTAAGGCTGCAGTGCAGACCCTGTCAGAACATCAGGCTGTAGTGTAGGCCCTGTCAGGATGTAAGGCTGCAGAGTAGGCCCTCTCAGGATGTAAGGCTGCAGTGCAGACCCTGTCAGAACATCAGGCTGTAGTGTAGGCCCTGTCAGGACATCAGGCTTCAGTGTAGGCCCTGTCAGGATATAAGGCTGCAGTGCAGACCCTGTCAGAACATCAGGCTGTAGTGTAGGCCCTGTCAGGACATCAGGCTGTAGTGTAGGCCCTGTCAGGATGTAAGGCTGCAGTGCGGCCCTCTCAGGATGTAAGGCTGCAGTGCAGACCCTGTCAGAACATTTGGCTGCAGTGTAGGCCCTGTCAGGATATAAGGCTGCAGTGCAGACCCTGTGAGAACATCAGGCTGTAGTGTAGGCCCTGTCAGGACATCAGGCTGCAGTGTAGGCCCTGTCAGGATATAAGGCTGCAGTGCAGACCCTGTCAGAACATCAGGCTGTAGTGTAGGCCCTGTCAGGACATCAGGCTTCAGTGTAGGCCCTGTCAGGATATAAGGTTGCAGTGCAGACCCTGTCAGAACATCAGGCTGTAGTGTAGGCCCTGTCAGGACATCAGGCTTCAGTGTAGGCCCTGTCAGGATGTAAGGCTGCAGTGTAGGCCCTGTCAGGATGTAAGGCTGCAGTGTAGGCCCTGTCAGGATGTAAGGCTGCAGTGCGGCCCTCTCAGGATGTAAGGCTGCAGTGTAGGCCCTGTCAGGACATCAGGCTGCAGTGTAGGCCCTGTCAGGACGTCAGACTGCAGTGTAGGCCCATCAGGCTGCAGTGTAGGCCCTGTCAGGACTTCAGGCTGCAGTGTAGGCCCTGTCAGGACATCAGGCAGCATTGTAGGCCCATCAGGTTGCAGTGTAGTCCCTGTCAGGACACCAGGCTGCAGTGTAGGCCCTGTCAGGATATAAAGCTCAATGTAAGTTCTGTCAGGACATCAGGCTGCAGTGTAGGCCCTGTCAGGACATCAGGCAGCAGTGTAGGCCCATCAGGCTGCAGTGTAGGCCCTGTCAGGACGTCAGACTGCAGTGTAGACCCATCAGGCTGCAGTGTAGGCCCTGTCAGGACTTCAGGCTGCAGTGTAGGCCCTGTCAGGACATCAGGCAGCATTGTAGGCCCATCAGGTTGCAGTATAGGCCCTGTCAGGACACCAGGCTGCAGTGTAAGCCCATCAGGCTGCAGTGTAGGCCCTGTCAGGAGGCAGCATTGTAGGCCCATCAGGTTGCAGTGTAGGCCCTGTCAGGACATCAGGCAGCAGTATAGGCCCATCAGGCTGCAGTGTAAGCCCTGTCAGGACATCAGGCTGCAGTGTAGGCCCTGTCAGGACATCAGGCTGCAGTGTAGGCCCTGTCAGGACATCAGGCTGCAGTGTAGGCCCTGTCAGGACATCAGGCTGCAGTGTAGGCCCGGTCAGGACATCAGGCTGCAGTGTAGGCCCGGTCAGGACATCAGGCTGCAGTGTAGGCCCGGTCAGGACATCAAGCTGCAGTGTAGGCCCGGTCAGGACATCAAGCTGCAGTGTAGGCCTTGTCAGGACATCAGGCTGCAGTGTAGGCCCGGTTAGGACATCAAGCTGCAGTGTAGGCCCAGTCAGGACATCAAGCTGCAGTGTAGGCCCAGTCAGGACATCAGGCTGCAGTGTAGGCCCAGTCAGGACATCAGGCTGCAGTGTAGGCCCGGTCAGAACATCAAGCTGCAGTGTAGGCCCTGTCAGGACATCAGGCTGCAGTGTAGGCCCGGTCAGGACATCAAGCTGCAGTGTAGGCCCTGTCAGGACATTAGGCTGCAGTGTAGGCCCGGTCAGGACATCAGGCTGCAGTGTAGGCCCTATCAGGACATTAGGCTGCAGTGTAGACCTCGATGATGGGAGTGGGGAGGGAAATTCAATGGCAGGAGTTGTCTAATCCCGCCCCCTGTTTTTTTCTGACTCAGATGCTGGAAATGAGGTCGCAGAGGTTTACGAGCTCTGGTTGGCATATATTCGTGATGGTTTTATCCCATGATCTTCCTCCTCCAACCCCCCTCTTCAGTCAAACATACTTTATCTCCAATAATTTTATAACCAACAAAGGTGTTGCAAGAAATCAGGGGGAAAAAGGCACAATATTTTTTTTTTAACGCCTGCAATTTTTTTGCCTGGGTTTTGCTTGTAGCAGTGTCTGGGAGATTAACCTTTAATTCCTGGAGACTCCAGGGCAATCATGGATGGTTGGCAACTCCAGAGCAGTAAGTAGGGGGCAGGGCAGTGGTGGATTGGAGAGAACAGAGAGAAAATATTAGAGGGTTTAAAAAAAAAATGGATGGACCAGATTCCCACAGAAGGTAAAATCCCTTTCAACAACGTGCCAATTCCCTCAGGGGAAGAGAAATTGCTCAGAAGATACAGCGGGTTTCAAAAAGTAATTTTGTGTTTGGATTTTGTCAAAGCAATGTGTATGTTGTCTGATATTGTGATGTCTCAATTACCAACAAACTCCCACACAGCTCAAGATATCCAAATATTTGCCTTTTTTTTTAAATCTATAAAGGAAAAATGGCTTGCAGCTTCCCGCTGAGACACCTAAAGTACCTGTTACATTTACATCCTATTCTTGCACTGCTGCCTGGACTGTTTGACAGCTCGACATAATAACAGTTTCTACATTGCCCCGAGAGTCTGCTTGTTCGGAGAATGTCGAGGGAAAAAAAAGTAGAAAAAGAAAGATGTGCATTTATACAATATATATAATAAATTTATGCATTTATATAGCAGCTGTCATGACCTCAGGGTGTCCCAAGGTGCTTTACAATTAATGAAGTACTTTTGAGGTGTAAGAAACACAGCAACCAATTTACACACAGATAATGACCAGAAAATCTGGTTTCTATTGTGACGTTGATTGAGGGATAGATATTAGACACTGGGACACACCCCTGCCCCTCTTCTGAATAATGCCACTACATCTTTTATATCCATCTAAGAGGGCAGACAAGGCCTTAGTTTTAACACCTCATCTGAGGGGCAGCACCTCTGACTGTGCAGCTCTCCCTGAGTACTGCACTGGGAGTACCAATCTTGATTCTTGTGCCCAAGTCTCTGGAGTGGGACTTGATCCCACAACCTTCTGATTCAGAGGCAAGAGTGCTACCCACAGCCACGGCTGTAGAGTTTGCAATAGGAACGATTGACAGGCAAGAAAAGACCAACTGGTCCATCAAGCGTGTCTCACACGCCATAATGAACAAACCATCATGACTAAGCACTTCTTCCTGACCCACCCCTACAGGCATGTGATCTCCTGGGAGTGGTGAAATAAAATGGAGATGAAAGACTAATAATGGGGGGAAAAAAGTACCCAAAAAATTCCTCTTTGACTCCCTCAGGCGATCGAAACAATCCAGCAGATCACATGAAGCAAGTAAGAGGCTATAACGATAGCCCAAGTAAGAGGCTGTAATGATAGCCCAGGCAGTGGTGAACGGGACAGGACAGACCTGGCATGTGTTTTTTGTTAAGGATCTTAATTAGAAACATGAGACTTTGAATAGTTCCTTGCTCGCCTAATTAGCAAAATGAACTGAGAACCGTTCAAACTCCCAAGGACACCAAGCCATTAACAGTCGCATGAGAGATGGATTAAAACCACAGAAGCCTTTCATAATCATTAAAGATGAGCAGGGGCTCCCCTTTGTTCAGTAACCCCCATAATTGTAAAGCTCTCGCCGAAGTGGGGATTTTTTTGGCGTCAAGCTGAACCAATTCAGCAAGTAATAAAGAACAGGGCTCGATCTGGGATGCTATTATCTTGCAATCAGCCAGGCCTGATTAACAATAACATGCAAGACATGACTCTTGATTAGAAATTGACAAAGAGATTATGGGAGCCAAAAAATACATTTTGTAAAAAGCAAATAAGGGAGCTGGGAAACATGTGTTAGACAGAGCCTAAAGGAAGCGGCACATTAATATCCTGTTCAATTCTAAGCACCACACTTTAGGAAGGATGTCAAAACCATGGACAGGGTGCAGGGGGAATTTACTAGAATGGAACCAGAGATGAGGGACTTCAGTTGTGCAGATGGACTGGAGAATGTGGGGTTGTTCTACTTAGAGCAGAGAAGGTTAAGAGGAGATTTGATAGAAGTGTTTAAAATCATGAAGGGTTTTGATAGAGTAAATAAGGAGAAACAGTAGGTGATTGGCAAAAGAACCAGAGACAACACAAGGCTGAAAGGGCACTGGAAGCAGATTTGATAGTAACTTTCAAAAGAGAATTGGATGTATACTTGGAAGGGAAAAAATTCCCAGGGCTATGGGGAAAGAGCAGGACAGTTGGACGGCTTTCCCAAGGAGTCAGCACAGGCACAATGGGCGAAAGGCCGCCTTCTGTGCTGTATCATTCTCAAATTCCAAGATATCACAGCTTTGACTCACCAACCATTTCCCTCAGTTCCATATTGCTTCCACACCCCAGCAAATTTTCATCCTGGGCTGGTGGGGCGGGCGAGTCTTAGGCTTGGCGGAACATCACTAAAAACAGATTATCCGGTCGTTTATCTCATTGCGGTTTGTGGGAGCTTGCTGTGCGCAAATTGTCTGCTATGTTTCCTACATTATAACAGTGACTGCATTTCAAACGTACTTCATTATCTTTCAAAATAACACCCAAAAAAAACCAACTGTAAATATTGGCCGATGATCAAAACCATTGCTTTGCTGGTGACAGAATAAGTTTGCTTCTCTTTGTTAGCTGGGATTTCACCAATTATTTTCACAGTTTTTATGTGAAAATTGAAACATAAAGACAACGCACGACGTGTGACAACAAGTGGTTCTGCTGAGAGTGCAGCGGGACAAGAGCTGGTTGTAGGCTAAGCCTAGGGCGTCCCCAATAAGTTCCGCATTGTTTGTTATGACAGCAAAAATGTACACCAAGAAATGTAGTTTTTGCAATGATAGAGCCAGAAATTTGTGAAAGGTTCACAAGCACTAAAGAGCCAAGTTGTAATTCTGAGGTTGGAATTTCTGAACTGACATTCTAATTTTTGTTGTTGTGCGCAGCCTGTTTGTTGTACTGCGCAGTCACTTTCAGATTGCTGCACAGCCGTGCATCCGTACAGCATAAAATGTTACTGTGAACTAGTTCATACCTCCATGAAATTTTATTTGTTGGTACTTTTTTTGGTTCATTCTCCAACATCTGGGAGTGGACAGCAATGGGGAATGATTTATTCCACAGAAGCAGCAGCTGCTGCTGTTAACACAATAATGTTCACACAATGAGCTTTCGAGCTCGCAGTTAAGTACAGGGCTCGCAAATTCAAAAGAGAGATTGGGGTTCTTAATCCTTTAATGTCTCCGGCGCCAAGTACAGAAAGATAATGAAGTACGTTTGAATGCAGTCACTGTTGTAATGTAGGAAGCAAAGCAGACAATTTGCGCACAGCAAGCTCTCACAAACCGCAATGAGGTAAGCGACCAGATAATCTGTTTTAGTGACTAAAATAAAAGCAAAATACTGCGGGTGCTGGAAATCTGAAACAAAAACAAGAAATGCTGGAATCACTCAGCAGGTCTGGCAGCATCTGTGGAAAGAGAAGCAGAGTTAACGTTTCGGGTCAGTGACCCTTCTTCGGAACCCTTCCGAAGAAGGGTCACTGACCCGAAACGTTAACTCTGCTTCTCTTTCCACAGATGCTGCCAGACCTGCTGAGTGATTCCAGCATTTCTTGTTTTTGTATCTGTTTTAGTGATGTTGGTTGAGGGATAAATATTGGCTAGGACACCGGGGAGAACTCCCCTGCTCTTCTTCAAAATAGCACCTTGAGACATTTTATGTTCACCCGAGTGGCTGGGCAGGGCCTCAGTTAAACGTCTAGTCTGAAAGATGACACTTCCGCCAAGCTTAAGACTCGCCTGCCCCACCAGCCTAGGACGAAAATTTTCTGGGGCGTGGAAGCCATATGGATCTGAGGGAAATGGTTGGTGAGTCAGAGCTGTGATATCATGGAATTTTCGAATAATATAACACAGAAGGAGGCCTTTCGCCCATTGTGCCTGTGCCCGCTCCTTGGGAGAGCCATCCAACTATTATTCCACCTGTTCCTCCTATATGTTTTTTTTAGTAAACTCTCTTTTAATCTTTAGGGTAATCAGAGGTGAGATCAAATGAGGCTGTAAACTTTTCTAAATAATTGAATTTTTATTTTAGCTTAAGATACAGATTTTACAAATCGAGATTCATTTAACCTTTAAGTCAGAAATGCAACTCAAAACCCATAGTGGCCAATTCTTTTCGTTTAGGGGTCTGGAAGTTAGAACTCTATCAACATCCTACGTGATGTTCTTCTGGGCAGCTTGCTGAGCTGTCTCATTGCTCACTTTATAATGGCTGCTCTTAGGCACTTGCTGACAAAAACAAGATTTCTAGCCAATTCCCATTCTCTCATTCCCACCGTTGCACAAACTGATGTTAAGATGTTTCCCACAGTTTCTCAAGCTCTCCTTATCCATGGCCTTCCAGGTAGTCAATATACCAGGTTTTCGAGGGTGGCCAAACTTCCCATCATGCCTTCTTGAGCAGTCAGTTCAACAGTTCCTTTGTTGAGTTAATACTTTGAACCAGAGTCAGCTCCTTTAGCAGGTAATTAATCCAAGGTCTAGCCAATCCTTTCATTTCCTTAAAACCGACATTGAAAAATCTAAAAATCATTCACCCCAACCTCCGCAAGTGCACACGAGACCTCGCACAGGCGCAAGAAAGATTCAGTTGCATCCTGAGTTGAGTGTAACAGGAACTACCTCCGAGCTTGGCAAGATATGAGGCTAGACATTTCAGATAGGCTGTTGTGTTAACAGAGTCGTGGCAGAGCAAGGCTTTCATCTGTCCTGGTACCAACCCCCAACCAGCCCCTGTCTCGCCCCCCCTGTATCGCGAATCATTGACATAACGTGGGTATGCACCTACCTCATTTATGGCATTCCCTTCACATCTGCCTGGCGGGGTCTAGAGTTTCGGACCAGTATTCAGGGACCACTCTGACCAAAGAGAAGATCTTTATTGCATAATCCATTCTTCCTTCACAAACTTGGTTAATGCCGCTTGGTAGGCCTACCTGATTCAGGTCTATTGGCAATGGAGTAAACATAGCTGGTGGGCGTTCCTGCAGAGATCACCATCCTGCCAGTCCACCTCTTACCATGAAGTCAGGACTGACGGGTCAACCACAACGACCACCTCTCTGCCCACAGTTGGAACTCAGTATCCAAGCCAGAGAGAGGCCGATATCCCTCCTCCACCCCCACCCAGATCCTCCCCCAACCCGTGTTTGGATTTGCCATTACTGCTCTAGAAAATGGCGTACGGAGGGAATTTGAGGGTTTTGGATCAGACTCTGCCGGAATTGGCCAGTTACTGACAGGCGGGGAAGTCACCGTAATGTTGGTTACAGATCGTGAGCTGGTTGTAATGAAATGTGTAATGTTGCGTGGAGGGCGATAATCATTCAGAGAGGACGTACTGCTAAAATGAAGACATTTTTCTTCCACTTGAGCTCTGAGCAGCTTTCTGACAGAGTAAGCAAACACTGTACCAGCGATCGGGGAGATGGGGAAAATGGGTCTTTGCTATTGAAGTCACTGGAAAAGAAAATCGGGTGTACATCAGGTTCCCGATTCGCTATGAGTGTGTTTTATTTCACAGGTGAAAACCAATTTCACTGTTGAGTCTTAGAAAGTTTTTTTTTAGCAGCGATTCAGTCAATGTAGAAAAGCTAAACCCTTAACAGACCAGACATTTGTTATTTTTTTATTATGGCATTTAGTCACCTCTCCACATTTCCTGTCCTGAGAGTCACCCCCATTTTGCTGCCATTGATCACCGTGTAACTACAGATTGCGATCCCAAATTGTCGTCAACTTCCGCTCAATTTCTGCTGACCTTTGCGCCTTCACACCCAGGAACTACGACCCATGACCCCACTGGATCCATAAAGAGAACTAATTCCCTCATGTTAAAACATGTACAATGTTGAGGTAGAATATGGCCTCTGCTGTCTATTTTCAAACCTGCATTGCTGGGGAATTTGGGATGGGGAGGGAGGGGGCAACAGGCCAAGATGCCTTAGGAATCCCTCACGGTAACCAGGAAATGGGTGAGGAAATCATTTAACTTTACTGTTGGTTTGTACGTGCTACCTGTCGAGGAAGAAAACCGTTAGCTTGGCACTGAAAGCACTGATGGCCAGCAGAGGGGCTTGGTTAGTCTCTCCTGGGTTTACAGGTGACTATGATTTAAATGTATTGCACGCAGCTCAGAGAAACCGCATCATGATTCTCTTTCCTCTCAACTCTAGGTCAATCTCAGGCTCTCCTTATATAAGAAATAGGAGCAGGAGTAGGCCATATGGCCCTTCGAGCCTGCTCCGCCATTCAATAAGATTACAGCTAATCTTCTACTTCAACTCCAATTCCCTCAATTCCTTTAGTGCCCCAAAATTTATACTCAATGATTGAGCCTCCACAGACCTCTGAGTTGGAGAGTTCCAAAGATTCGCAACCCTCTGAATGAAGGACGCTGAAATGAGCTCATCGAATAGCCACTGGAGTAGACACACTGCATGATGTGGCAGGAGACCAGGCAGAGCAGAAGGCCCTAGACTTGATTCCTTAGTCTGTCCCATGTTAGCTGTACAATGTTGGGCCAGGGAGCAGGTGGGCTACTACAATTGGCCTTAATGCTTCTCGACGATACAAGGTAGAGTGGGAGAAAGCCAGGATTCCTGCTCCTGATCAGTAGTTAATGACTGTATACGTGCAGGCATTAGTTTCGGATGGAATTGAACCGGGCTATCTTGCCCTGCATTGTTGAGTAGCCAACCAGTACTCATTGTCCAGGTTCACAGACATGACTGTGTGGGCAGTGGTGCCAGTAACAGCTGTGGAAATGTACCCCAACAAAAGTCCAAACCTTCAGGAGAGAAGGGTGAGGGGCACTGAGCTGGGGTTAGAAGGGATACTCATGATCGGGAATTAAATCCTAACGGGTTTTCTCCCTACACTGCACCAGCATTGGCCAGAGTATTTCCCTTGGAACAGTTGTGCCTGTGTGTTGCTTTGGTTTCTCCCTGTCATTGTGCCAAAGGTTACACTGCATGGCCCCATCTCTTTATCCCTGCAAGCTACAGAAGCACAGTTTGTTTTTTGGTTTGCACCCCTTGGCCCACCTCTTCTCTTCTGCCATGAGCTTACACTTCACCTTTGTTAGGCAGTCAGGGAATCACAGCTCCTGCACAACTCCAATCATCCCACTTCTCAAAAGGTGGGCTTGAGCAGCCCAGCTCCAGGAGCTGGTTGCCTGGGCTATTGGGCCTGTCCCAGGGCTCTGTAAAATATAGCACTGTAAGGTAGTCATTAAGATAGCAGGTTGTTGGGGGGGTGGGGATGGTGGGGGTGCCTACTTGTAGCCTGCTTTCCCTTTTCCTCTGGTCCTTTTTTAAAATTCATTCACGGGATGTGGGTGTCACTGGTAAAGCCAGCATTTGTTGCCCATCCCTAATTGCCCTTGATTGAGATGTCTTGCTAGGCCATTTCAGAGGACAGTTGAGAGTCAACCACATTGCTGTGGGTCTGGAGTCACATGTAGGCCAGACTAGGTAAAGATGGCAGACTTCCTTCACTAAAGGACATGAGTGAATCAGATAGGTTTTTACAACTATCTGGTAGCTTCACAGTCACCGTTACTGAGACTAACTTTTAATTCCAGATTTATTCATTAACTGAACTTAAATTCTCCAACAGCCGTGATGGCTCATGTCTCTGGAGCTTAACCTCTATGCTACTGCTCCCTTGGTGGACCTGTTACTCCATGTCTTTCTGGCTCCCCATTCACAGTATGGGTGATGCTGGAACTGACGTTGGGCGATCTTCTCTCTCCTTGTGCTGTCCAATGAGAGAAAGCAAAAGAATGCTAATTGGAGACAGATCTTAACCCAGAACAGGTGAAAGCATCTTTCTAGTTTTAACATAAGTGTTTCTCCGATGGATTTTTCCCTTTGTGGCAAATTTGGAATCAGGCGCTCGCGTATACACAACTACAGGCACAGATGCATGTGCTGTTACTCCATGGGGTGATTTGTACCTTTCCTGCTTGGCTGGTGTACTGGTAAAGCAGATAGCCCAGTCAAAAAGCCACCGCGACAATTGTGCAGGGCCTGTAAGGGAACGGTGACCTGTGCTGCCATTTTACTAGCCAAGAGAGGAAGGTTGAACTTGCCCTTCTTGACACCCATGTGTAGCAGCATCCCACAGAGCGGCCCATGAGCAGGACATTGCCCGCAATACAATGCCCATTATAAAACAGTCGCTGTAAGGTTGCATGAATCCCTAGCTCAAACCTCTGCCAGAAGCAGAATTCCCAACTCCCCGTCATTCCAGAGGCCTTTCCAGCCATGAGATCTCTCTCAACCCTGCTTGTCAATCTGTGATTTCAGTTGGCACTTGACTGGCAGATAAAGACGGGCATAAAACTAAAAAAAAATCTGAACTTGATCCAAAATTGACAGGATTCATTCAGTGTTGAGGTTTTTTTTGATGGACCTGAGCCGTGTCTAATGCATTTATTCAGTAGAAAACGTGGGTGGCGCAGTTGAAGGAAATCAAATGCAGTTGAATCTGGGTTCAATAGAATGTCATAGTCAGAGAGAATTGGCAACAAACAGGAATAGGAATGCCTTTAGCTGGCAGTCTCTATATCTCTCTGGGAACAGCCTACCCTTCTATATTCTTGGTGGTTTCAGGCTACTGTGCGTCCTTGTACCAATACTTTGCTTAAACCTCGGAGTTCTAGCCTTGCTGTTTTCTTCATGTGATGTGGGCCAGGCTACTGGCCCTGTGGTAATACTGTGCCAGTTGGACAATGATTAAAGGTCCCCTGTGTCTCCCAGGGTTTCCTGATTACGGTTTCTATTCCACGCCCGGTGATCAGCGGGCCTCGTTCTCGTTTGCGGACTACGGTTCGGTCGGACTGCGGGCCGCTCAGATGCTTCGCAGTGAGCACGCTCCGTCAGCAAGCAGTCCCTCCCTGCACCATCTAACCAATCCGGATCAGTTTAAGAACCCAGGTTTGTGCTACAAATTCATTTGTTTGGTGGTGGGGGTGGGGACGAGGGGGTGCGGTGGGATCAAGTATTTCTTCGTCTGTTTAAAAGGAACACTGCACAACTTGGAGTCATGAGGCCAAATCTGCATGCCTGTTCCATTCACCAACACGGGGTGGTGTTTGGGGGGAGGGGTCGCGGGGTGGTGTGTTCACAAATGTTTCTGTCTTTTTCACAAGAGCCCAACGATCTCTCACCTCGCGTGCCGCCCATCTCCCGCAACCCCCTCCCCCCCAGCACCACCCAGAAAAGCGAGCGATTGGTCATTTTAATTTTCTGTAATAAATAATTATTTTTTCTTGTATATGAAACTGCTGCGTGTGCGTGAGCAGAATATCAAGCTGCCTCTCTAACCCCAGAGTAATTATCGGCGTTCTTGTAAAACTTATAAACAGATATTGTGAGCGCTCCCGTTATTTCAGAAAGGCAAATTATGCTGTGATTTATAAATTTAAAAAAAATTGCAGTCTTGACTCGTCCTTCCGGTTTAAGAACCTCTCATGGGGCCGTGTGCGATTTGTGTCTTTCCCTTCCTCCTTATTGAATATTTAGTTCTGCTGACTGCCTCACCTTGCATCTTACTTGTCTCTCCCGCCATCCCTGCCCGCTAGTCGCGATTGCCAATAGAAAGGGCGGAACTGGTGCCGACAGACCTGAGCCACTGGCAATACTGCAGGTGCCGCCAATGAGGAGAGGATTTCGTACTCTCCAGGTCAACCCAGTAATTTATTTTTTTGACGCTGTCTCTGTATTTGGACCTGCTTCCACCCATTCCCATCTGTTGGTTGTATATCAGAAACTCAAGCTGGCAGAATTATGGGCACAGACCCCAGTTTGTGCAGCAAGACTTAGTGCTACCCAACTCCTCTATATGTCCTTTCTCAACTAGGCCATTCACTTTCCCATTTATCCAGCAGCGGTGATTTGCACGGGAGGAGGAGGGAAAATCTAGAGATGGGTGAGGCAGTGGGGGAGGAGGATTCTGCTAAAGATAAAGCCATCCTACCCATAATAAGCAATTGTTAGAGTGGTCAGTAAGCACTGTTGTGGGTTGGCAGAGAGGAGAGGTCTCATTCCCCTCTATTCTAAACAGGATTTGGAAGCAACAGCAGAGCCAAGTTAGTTATATAAAGAGGAAATACTCAGCAGGTCCGGTAGCATCTGTGGAGAGAGAAACAGGGTTAACGTTTCAGGTTAATGACCCTTCATCAGAATCAGTTGAGTCAACAGGTCACAGGTCTGAAATGTTAACGATGTTTCGCTCTCCGCAGATGCTGCTAGACCAGTATTTTTCTGTTTATTTCAGATTTCCAGCATCTGCAGTATTTTGCTTTCGTTTTAGAGAAAGTTAGTTTTTTTTAAACAAAAATGCTTCAAAAGGCAGTGCCATCTTGTGAAAAGGCATTTGCTAAAATTTTGCTCGTCCAGATTGGCTCAGTGGGTAGCATTCCTGCCTCTGAGTCAGTAGGTTGTGGGTTCAGGCCACACGCCAGAAATTTGAGCCCATGGTCAAGGCTGACACTCTAGTGTGGTACTGAGGGAGTGCTGCACTGTTGGAGGTGCTGTCTTTCATATGAGCCGTTAAACCAAGGCCGCTTGTTCAGCTGGATGTAAAAGATCCCAAGGTGCTGTTTGAAGACAAGCAATGGGAGTCCTCACCACCACCCCCACCCCAATCAGCTAACACCACCAAATTGCACTCATCTCATTTGTTGTTTGTAGGATCTTGCTGTGTGCATAACAACAATAACTGCACGTCAAAGAGAAAAATAATTGACTAACTGTGAAGTGCTTTAGGATGTCCTCGGAATGTGAAAAGTTCTATTAAGTATGTAAATTCTATTTGTGTAGAAGCGCATAAATAAATGAAAGGGTTGCATTTACATGGTGCCTTATCCCAGACATACAAAAGTGATGGACAAGAGAAGAGCAGCTGGTCCACCCAGCCTGCCCCACACCTCACAATGACACTGCCTGTTCGCATTCCCGCCTCACAGCCATGTGACCTCCTGGGAGCGACTGCAATACAGAGTGAAACTCAGGCCCAAGGAAGGGAAACTTGCTGGAAAATTCCTCTTTGACCCTCCTCAGGCAATCAAAACCACTCCAGGGCATCACATGGACCATGCACATCTCACAGAAACATCTCAACCTGCTTCCCTCACTGCCAAATGTTGACGACTGCTTTCCTGTTCTGTTTTATTACTTTAAACAGATATCAGTTGTAACAAGTACAGAATCAGGTCTTTAACAAGCTCATATTACATAATCCAGCATGAGTACTCAGTCAAATCATACCACGCAATTCCAGTATGATTACACAATTCTTTAATATTGAGTTCACGATTCACTATAAGAACTCGGGTACATCACAATCCACAAATCAGTATGACTACAACGTACAATGGTTTTCTGAAAACACTTATACTAATTCTACCTTTGATCTCTACAATCCACGTATTGGAACACTAAATCAGAATACATCAAAAGGCAAAAAAAGTGACATCGAGAATAACAACATGGAGCCAGGAAGATACACTAATATCCTCAAACTCTCCCAATGATTCTGTTCCCATGGTTATATGGTCCACTTGAGCTCCTCAATCACTTTAATAGTGACCAAACCAATATCTGCCAGACGCTGAAGATATGGATAATGACTGTTAGGAAGATTCAGGAGGCCTCACTCTTGCCATTTCCATTGACAGACGATTAAAGTATGATACCTGACCATGTAGGGGAATTCTCTGATTGATTTTCCCGACATCAGCAGTCCTTGAAAGGTTGCAGACTGTTTTCTGTTTCAGTTGCTATTTGCTGGTAGTTTAGGGACAGGGTAAGAGTGGGCGATCAAGGGGGGAGACCATGGGAAGCAAAATTAAGGTATGTTAAGTGGCCCTGCCGCAGACAAAAGGGCAATGAACTGGGAAATGTAATGACAGAACTACATTTTTTTTATCAAAGCAGCAAGTGTGCCCAGCAAATTCACCAGCAAACTTGAGTCATAGGATGGTAAGATGTAGGACTATGATATCCCACTTGGTGATTTCCTTTGCCTGGAGAGCATGAGTAATAGGCTAAGCACTTAGCTGGATTGGGCAAGGAGGCTAACACAATAGCGCTCCTCTATTCTTCTGGTAGCATCAGCAGAGGCCTAGGTGGCGGTCAGTAGGGAAAACAACACAAAGAGGCTCAGGGAGCAGAAAGTGGATAATATTAAGCTAACACCTCCCCCACCAATGCTGCAAAATGATCATGGCTTTGAATACTTTTTCCAGCCCTAGCCATATCTGACGGGTTTTGATGGGCAGTTATCTCTTGATGTTCTAATTGGCCTGTGTGTGATTCCTTTCCTTGTCCATGGGCCCGTCACGAGTCAGATTGTTGAGTCAACAGTGTTGAGATTTGTGTTGATGGTGTTTAATAGCTGGCAGCCCATCTATTCTCTCACATTTGTACCGATTGTTGCGTCTCTTACGCTACGGACCTTACCCTTTACGTGGTATTTCTGTCAGGGGCTCCCACAAATCAGATGGTTGTGAGTTCTTCCCTCTCTTACTCTGGAGAGCACAATTGATTTGGCAGTTGTGATTTCTCTGCTTTGGTATCACTAGAATTGGTGGTAACTGGGCAGTGGTGAGTTGACCTCTGACCTGGTGACAGCTGCAAAACCAGGCTTTGCCAAGCTGCCAGGACCACCCCAATTGCACCCCTTCACTGCCCCCCTACATCTCTCCAAGATTTAGGCAGGAGGTCCGTTGCTGGGGTTTAGGTTAGGACAACTTTCCCCTTTAGTATGGTAGTGCTACAGGCAGATTGAAGACAGTCACAAAATAGTTACGGACACGGAAGGCCATTCGGCCAATTTAAATTCATTTGTCCACCGGTAAATATCCTAAAGTTCCCCCGTTGTATCATCTGATTGTTTCCGAAGTGATCCCAGAGTCTCTGCCTCCGATGCTGTATCCAGGAGTCCACTCCTTGCAGGAAGATATCAGTCCTAAATCTGCCTCTTATTAGTTTGGACCTGTAACTTTGTGTTCTACTCTTGCAGTTTAGCTTTTTCAGCCATGGCTCAGTTGGTAGCACTGTTGCAGCTGAGTCAGAAGATACTGGATTCATATCCCACTCCAGGGCTTGAGCACAAATATCCAGGCTGGCACTCCAGTGCAGTACTGGAGGAGTGCTGCATTGTAAGAGATGCCACCTTTCAGATGAGACATTAATCGAAGCCCCATCTGCCCTCTCAAGTGGACTTAAAATATCCCATGGCTCTATTTTGAAGGTGCGCATGGGAGTTCTCCTTGGCCAGTTGTTTTCCCTCAATTAACATCACTAAAAAAACAGATTATCTGGTCATTATTTAATTGCTGTTTGTGGGAGCTTGCTGTGCACAAACTAACTGCTGCGTTTCCTAAATTACAACAGTGACTGCACTTCAAAAAGTATTTCATTGGCTGTAAAGTGCTTAGGGACATCCTGAGGTTGTGAAAAGAACAAAGAACAGTACAGCACAGGAACAGGCCATTCAGCCCTCCAAGCCTGTCTAAACTAAAACCTTCTGCACTTCCGGGGTCCGTATCCCTCTATTCCCATCCCATTCATGTATTTGTCAAGATGCCTCTTAAACGTCGCTATCGTACCTGCTTCCACCACCTCCCCCGGCAGCAAGTTCCAGGCACTCACCACCCTCTGTGTAAAGAACTTGCCTCGCACATCCCCTCTAAACTTTGCCCTTCGCACCTTAAACCTATGTCCCCTAGTAACCACCCTGGGAAAAAGCTTCTGACTACCCACTCTGTCCATGCCGCTCATAACTTTGTAAACCTCTATCATGTCGCCCCTCCACCTCCGTCGTTCCAGTGACAACAATCCGAGTTTATCCAACCTCTCCTCATAGCTATATAAAAGTGCTATATAAATGCAAGTCTTCCTTTCTTAAACTTTTCCGTACTGTTTTCTGTCTTGAGTACATGTAAGATCACCTCTCTGGCGCCTCCTTTCAAGGCTGAAAAGCGCAGGTGGTTGGCCTCATCCTCCGTCAGACCAGAGTCCACCAACAGAGAGTGAAAGGGGTGGAGTGGGGGGGGTGTCATTGTGCCAAGTGTTTCCCTTCCTACTCACAAGCAGCATTGGCTGTGGTTAGCAAGGGAAACGCTGCTCAAAATACTGTTCTCCCATTTTTCCTTTTCTAATTCGTTTCCATCCCCTCTCCTGCTGGGGTATTGTGGCAGCAGCAACCTCTCTCTAGGACAGGGACTATCATCAGCCTAATTTACCATGGGAGGGGCATCAGAGCTAAGCAGATTCCTGTTCTTCACTGACATCTACACATGGGCAAAGGTGGGGGAGTGGGGGGTGGGGGGGGGTGGTGCAGGGAATTGGTCTATGAACCTCCAACGGATTTTTCTTTCACTAGCATAGTAGCTCAAGATAAACAGTAATTGCCACCCAACTGAGATCAGTTAACTTAGCGTAGATCAGGGCTCAGGCTTGGTGCCATCCTAATTTGCATGGCTCAGTCCATCACTAAGTGGTGCATCTACAAGCCATGCCCACTGGAGTCAGCATGGCTCACTCCCTGTTGCCAAAGTGTCACTATTGTACACAGGCTCCATTTTGAATCTGTTTCATTAGGCCCAATGGGTTCAGGCGGGCGTGAGCTGGAGCACCGGTCAAATCTGGGCACGCTGTTGGTATTTTCGCAAAATGAGCGGGTGGAACTCAGGCTGGAGAGCAACTTGTAGATTAAATTTCTTGGCTGGGTTAACTGGATAGTTTATTCACAGGCAGACACCGCCATCGGCATAACAACTCCCTGAGCTCCCACTGCTGCTCGTATAAGCAAACAAAAAGAAAAGGAGCTTAAATCAAAAAGGAGATCGTTCCAAGTGTAGAGGTTGCCCATGAACTCTCTGCGCGCCTTCGTCTCCCAAAATCACCACATAATATTGTTCCAGAAAATAACAGAGACATACAACTCGGTTAAGCAGCCTCCTGTGGAACGAATTAAAGCCTTCTGGCTATTGGGAGGTGGTGGAGAGGGAGTTATTGATGTGCTCATTTAGAACTGTCAGTGTAGGCCAAATTGAAGAGGTACACACATGCTTTGAAAATATAACTTGAATTGACATTTATTATAATTTAATTTGATATTTTTTACTCCATACAAAGAAAGCCTTCTGTCTTTTTCCAACAAAAAAGACCTTCACTTTATACATGGCAGTTTGCATTTCCTACCTTGTGGGAGCTTTTGTCTTGTGTCTTTATTTTGTCCGATGTGCTGAGGTATATATGGGAGTGAATTGACCATTGGGTGAGTAGGTGGGAAGGGACTGGACAAGGCGAGTACAAATAGAATCAAAATGGGAAGAAATCAGTTCAGTGGGGCAGGAGCAGGCTGAGAAACAGAAACTGCTGGAAATGCTCAGTAGGTCTGGCAGCATCTGTGGAGAGAGAAACAGAGTTAACATTTCAGGTTGGTGACTTTTCAACCATTCTGATGAAAGGTCACAGACCTGAAACGTTAACTCTGCTTCTCTCTCCATAGCTGCTGCCAGACCTGCTGAGTATTTCCAGCATTTTCTGTTTTTGTTTGAGGTATATGTGGGTCTTGAGGGAATGACTTTGTGCTCGTGCTGTGAGGGCATTCGCCCTGCATTAACCTGTAACTTGTGCCGGAGAAAGCCTCGGAGGGCGGAACTGCCTGTGCCCTCCGAGGATACCACCAAAGACTTGCGACAGTGCTTACCCAGTTAGATAAGAGGAACATCTCACTTTCACCTCAAATGTATTTTGTCGCCGTTTTCTTCCCCTTTTAATAGACAAGCTTGTTAGAGGACAGTCTGCTGACAGTGTGCCATCTCCGTACTGCCTCATCCACCATTTGAAACCAAATGTAGGATCCATGTAGGGTAGCCAACCCTCCAGGATTGTCCTGCAATCTCTAGGAATGAAAGATTGATTTCCTGGACACTGCTACGAGCAAACTGGGTGAAAATCATAGCAGCGTTAAAAGAAAAGTGTTCTTTGCTTTTAATTTTCTTTGAAGACTTCCATTTACTAGTTAGAAAAGTAATGAATTTATGGGAAAGAGGGCTTTTTGACTGGGTGGGGTGGTTGGAGAATATGCAACAATACGCCCACTCAGAGTTGGCAAGTGTAGATTCATAGAAATAGGGCTAGACTGTTCTTCCTGATTGGATCGTGCCTCACGCTGCCTGTTGCCCTGCTAGATCGCATCAACCTGTTGACTCCAGGACACAAAACAAGTATTGGGAACTAACTCATTTTCGCCAGGGAACCAGGAGAAAGAGATTCTTGCCCCACATCCTCACTTGGCTCCATTTGAGGTTATAATGGGGTGTGTCCTTTCAGTGTGTGTGTACGTGTGTAAAACTGTGTCTAATTATTACATTTTGCCAATTGCAGAACTTTCAAATAGGGAGTAGGTGTAACAAGTGAGAGAAAGGAAAAGGGGAGAAAAGATCTGAAGAGAATTACTGCAATTGATCCAGGATTTGTCCATAAAAGTTCACAGACATATCCTCGGTGCTCTGTGTAAAACATTATGCTTATAGAACAAGGGACTACACAGCAACCTCATACAGACTGAATTACACAGGGCTCTGCACAGACCAGTTGGGTGGAGTGGCCTGTTTCCGTGTTGTAAATTCTTTTTAAGAAGCCATGCGTTGCGTAGATGAGCATGATTTATTTTTCCTTTCCCCGTTTATTCTCCAGGTCCCTCTGTCCATTCAGTCCCCTGTGCTTCCATCCATTGCACTTGTGAGGAGGGATGGTGGTGTTGTGCCTTCCATAGAGGGGAGACGTGCTTTTGCTTTACTTTTACATGGTACCTTCACTAAATGCCGTGTTTCCTGAAGTGTGCCATGTCTTTCCGATCTGAATCCACTCTCTTCCCACGCAGTGGGCTGGATTTTACCAGGCTCCGTGACGGTGGGTGGGGGGAGCGGAATATAGGTCCGGCAGCGCTCTGCCAGGGAGGCTGATGCCAGGAGGAGGGGCCAGCTGGATCCTCAGTTCAGTGGCCATCACTGCCGTGCCTTCAATTCCCTATCCAGGGAAAGCTGGCATGACACTGGTGGGGAGGGGGGGGGAGGAGGTAAAATTTTCAGTGCGGGGTCAATTAAACGTGATTGGTGTAGGGGATGGTGGGAAGGGATGAACTTTAAACTTTGTGTAGTCTGTGGTTGGGGAAGGTCAGATTTAAAAGGTAAGTTTTGAGGGGGGGGAAGGGCAAATAGTTAATGAAATTGTTTTTTGGGGGGTGGGAAAGGGGCATTAGAAATTTATTTGCTTGCTTTTGGGGAGGAGATGTATCTTTAAAAATTTAAATATGCCGGCAGCCCTTTAAAAAGGGCACCTGCGCACAGGCAACTGACACCATTGCCGGGGATGGATAGTCCGCCCCCCTCCACCTGATTTTGGGGGGGTGGGGTGGGGAGGCCGGGCCGCCTGGCTTTTTAAATGAGCCGCCGCGCGGGAGACTGCGGCAGCTGTTTGGCATGGGCTGCCATTTTCTGAGCTCGCCGCCAAGATCGGCAGCGGGCTCTTAAAACCCCAGTCCGGTTGGTGGGCCCAGGAGTTAACAGTTGTCCTTGTCCATCTGAATTCAGGACTTTGGGTGTAGACAGGGCAGTATTTCCACAGGGGTTCTCCCTATCTCCTGCTGCAACTGCAGCCGGAAATCTGGAGAAACGGGGATGACTCTGCTCATCTTCCACTGGCGTTACAGCAGGATACTGGCAAAGAACAGTCTTGGGAATTCAGGCAACCAAAACTATTACACCCAGGGCCAGAGAGTCGGCAGACTTAAACACTGCATTGGATCTATTTACAAAATCAGTTACAAGTTACAAAATACAGAGAGCATTCAATTCATCAAAGCTCTCAGCCACCCTTTCTCAACAGGTTTGAGAATCAAGAACATCTTCTCTGAGAGAAAAACATTTCTGCTCATCTCTGTCCTAAAGGGCGATGCCAATTTTAAAACAGTGCCCCCTAGGTCTGGAGTCACCCACAAGAGGAAACATCCTTTCCGCATCCACCTTGTCTAGAGCTTTCAGGATCTTATATACTTCAATCAAATCTCCCTTCACTCTTCTAAATTCCAGTGAAAACATGCCCAGTCTGTCCAACCTTTTCTCATAAGGCAGCCCACTCATTCCAGGTATCAATCTAATAAACCTGCTCTGAACTGCCTCCAATGTATTTACATCCTTCCTTAAATAAGGAGATCAAAACTGCACACGGTATTCGAGATGTGGTCTCACCAATGCCCTGTATAACTGAAGCATAACATCCTTACTTTTGTTTTCAATTCCTCTTGTAATAAAGAATAGCATTACATTAGCCTGCATACTAACGTTTTATGACTCATGCACTAGAACACCTCGATCCCTCTGCACATTGGAGTTCTGCAGACCTTCTCCATTTAAGTAATACTCTGCTTTTTTATTCTTCCTGCCGAAGTGAACAACTTCACATTTTCCCACATTATACTCCATCTGCCAGATTTTTGCCCACTCACTCAACCGATCTATATCGGTCTGCAACCTCCTTATGTCCTCTTCATAACATACTTTCCTACCTATCTTTGTGTCATCTGCAAATTTAGCTACCAAGCCATCGCTCCCCTCAGCTAAGTCATTGATATAAATTGTAAAAAGTTGACGCCCCAGCACAGACCCCTGCGGGACTCCACTCGTCACATCCTGCCAATCAGAAAAGGACCCATTTATGCATACTCTCTATTTTCTGCCAGCCAGCCAATTTTCTATCCATGCTAATATGTTACCCACTACACCATGAGCTCCTACTTTGCGCAATAACCTTTTATGTGGCACCTTGTCAAATGCCTCTGAAAATCACAGTTTCTGACCTGCTGAGGTGACCCCTTCTCAATAGACTTGATTGCATTAACGCGAATCGTTGATTGTCCCACCCAGAGACATTTCTCAGCAGTGTAGATGGGCAATCGCTTTCGAATCTGCCTCATAGACAATTTCACAAGACCAGCAACCCACCCACCCACCACCCCCCCCCCCCCCCCACTCTTCTACATGAATGGGGGACATCCCTAGCTTTGTTCTTCAAGTTGGTTGTCCTAGTACTAACCACCAGGATCACTGAGGAGCTCTGGTCTCCTCATTGTCTAAATTACACTCAACAAAGTCTTGCACCTTTGTCGTTCTAGCGCTTAACATACCGTGCCATTTCTGGAAAAAAAAATTAGATGGCAAGTTTAAAAAAAAAAGGGAAAATGGCCCTGAAATTCCACCAAGGTTAGCCTGGATCACCTGCAGTAACTGGCTAGTGACCTCTCAATAATGCAACGTAAAAGGTCATTTTACGGGGGCTCTGCCATGGTTACCTCAGAAGAATGACAGAATCCCCATGGACTTAAATTC
This sequence comes from Heterodontus francisci, assembly GCF_036365525.1. NCBI lineage: Eukaryota > Metazoa > Chordata > Chondrichthyes > Heterodontiformes > Heterodontidae > Heterodontus > Heterodontus francisci. The sequence goes on from NC_090400.1 coordinate 51,844,725, forward strand.
CTATGTTAGCCTCCGTGTTTTGAGCACCCTTCTTGCCTGATGTTGATGATTCCTCACTGGGGTAAGCTTGCACGAGCACCAGGAGTTCTCCAGCACTTCAGTCCCATGGCCGGTCCTCATGTCGCACAGTTTGACCAAGTCAGAGGTGGTTGGCCTGTCAACCAAGGAATGAGTGTGAAGGGTTGGGGTCAGAGGATGGATGCTCTCTGACTTCTTACAACACAATTTACACCAGATGAGAAAACAAAAATGACAGTGCGCAAAATGAGTTGTATTTATTTTGACACAATAATAATAAGCTATCTGTAGGAAAATATAAATGATGGTATCCCAATAGGGAGCCACTCATGGCAGACTCAGTATTTGGCATTAAGAGTAGGTTAGCAGCTAAAATTTCTGCCTGTTTAATGAATTCGATCTACCTATTAATATCCACGAAAGCATTTAAGAGTTGACTTTAATTATATGCATCCATTATAACTGCTGTGCCTGGGCTTTTGTGATTTAATCAGGCACCTCTGAATGCCTAATGAATCCGCGTGGGCATGTTTCCCTACTGTTTGGAGGTTTAACAGGGCGGCAATTGCTGTGGCTGTGATACCTGCACTGCAATTTATGTTAATAGTCTTTAAAAGTGTGTGTGAGTCAGAGTAGAAGCACAGGAGGCTATTTACATATTGTACCAATTAACGATTGGAAGGGGGTAAGGGAATCTCTGTTAGTCTATGCCTTAGTTGATAATAGTCAAGAAGCACAAAAGAAAATGAAATCCCTTGGTCTCGCTGCGTGTTGGTGGACTGATGTGCGGTTCGGCCTAGTGTTTGTTGTGCTGCTCCTCACGGAGAAGTCCTGATCTTTGACAGGATGTCTGGAGAGAGAAGTGGCAGAAATTGGCACAAAGAATTTCCATCCCCTGAAGGTGGAGAGATTGAAAATCTCACAGCACAGAAGGAGGCTGTTCGGCCCAGTGTGCCTGTGCTGGTTCATTGAAAGTGTCCAACAACTTGGGGCCAATAGTAGACAATTCCCGCCCCGCCCCCCCCCCCCCCCCGCACACTGTGGGATATATCCAGGTAGCATGACTACATTCTATTGGATAGTGTAGTGTGATGGCTAATGAAAGGGTTTGATAGGGTAGCCGTAGAGACAATGTTTCCACTTGTTTACCAGAGAGTGTCAGAATATGGAACTCACTACCACAGGGAGTAGTCGAGGTGAATAGCATGCATGTATTTAAGGGGAAGCTAGATAAACACATGAGGGAGATATAAATAGAAGAATATGCTAATAGGGTGAGATGAAGTATGGTGGGAGGAGGCCCATGTGAAGCATGGACCAGTTGGGCCGAATGGCCTGTTTCTGTGCTATAGACTCACTGTAACTTGACGCTGCTGGTCTTGAGTTTCAATCCCACCGCGCTGAGTTCAATAAACTTGACAGTTCATTATGGACGAGCACATGTGAGCTGCTGGATTGGGTTATAAACCCAAGCAGTATAGCCTGCACATGACTGTAGTCCCAAGTTTAACTCTTAATGCCCTCTCAAGTCACCTGGCTGAAGAAGGCCCAACACCACCTCGGAGCAACTAGAGACAGGCATTAAATGTTGCCCACATCCAAATATCAGATAACACTACTGTTGGGATCGAGGGGCACAAGGAATGCCAGGTTGGACAGTTGACTGATACCAGTGTTGTTTCTGGCAGAATTGTTGTCATACAGTATTGGTAGGAACATCAAAGAGGAAGTGTTTGCACTGGAGTGTCACTGGCTCAGGCCAGCCTGGTATGGGAGGCCACAACCATTTCAGTGTCATCAAAGTTCTGCGCCAGTAACATCACCTCACTGGAAATTCTATGTGGCATTCTGCTCCAAGGATGTCTCCAACCCATCAGAGTTCAACTATAATGACTTGGTGCTAAAGGGCCACTGAGGGGTTGGAAGAAATTTAACATGCCACAGCGGGCTCCCTCCATTTGGTCAGGGCGTGAGGTGGACAGGTAGGTGAGCCAGGCATCGGAACGCGACAAGAGTAGGAACAACATTAGCAGGCTGGCAATGGTTTCAACGGTCTTGTCTTTTCATGCCCCTATCAGAACCAACTTCAATTCAGATTATTTATAGCAATGTGGTGACATTTTTAAAGAGGCTTGTCATCTTGTTGGTTGATTGGGGGGAGAGTGGGAGGCAGGGAGAGGAGGGGGTAGCAGGCCGAGTTTCTGGAACAGCCTCGGAAAAGATACTTAAATTTCCTTAGGCACTATCACATGATGACAGAGCAACCACTTCATGCTGTGTGCTCTAATCGTATCAGTTGTAGGATAACTGTTGGAAGTTTCAACAAGATGACAAAGGCCCTTTAAATAAAATTGTGTACGCCTCGCAATTTACTTTATGGGGAGGTGGGGAGTGCATTGTGACAGTCGGTACAGTAAAACCTGTCCTAATGGTCACCTAAATTGAAGTCACCTGTCTTAAGCAGCCAGTTCTTCTCAGAACCAACAGCTTTCTAATTTAATTAAATAGGGTCTGCACCTGGATTAAACAGCCACCTCCTAACGTGGCCACAACCACTGGTAAAAATGACAGGTAAGCAATGTAAGTAAATTGGAACCTGCATCTTAGAGATTAACTTGCCACCCTGATACACAGTCAGGATCTCTGTCCTTGGGGGGCGTTGGGCATTAGGACCTTTTCTTCTCGATTATTCCACCACCCCCCACCCCCCTCCCATCCACTACAACCCCCCCCCCCCCCCACAACTCGGGACTCCCCAGCCACCTGCCTCAAGAACCTCTTTGGTTCAGGCCCGAAGGTGACCGTTTAATACAGGTTTCACTGTAAACCCTTTAACAATAATCATTACGCCACATTTCGCTCAAAGGAAAATGGCCTGGGTTGGGTGGGCTCCCAGTTCGAATCGAATGCATTGTTCGACCATTATTTGCAAATTTGCCACCCCCAATCGCATTGACATTCATAGGCAGCATTTGGAAGGAAGGGCTCATGGAACTGATTCTGACCCTTAGGTGAATACTCATTTTCCCCCTCCTTTCCTGATTACATCATTAACGGCAAGAGCAACAGCCAAATTTCAACGCCCACCTGATCTTGAACCGAGGTAGTTTAGACATGGTGTAGCCAGGGTGCAGTGTAGGGATAATCTCAGGGTAGGAAAGAGGCTTTTGGAAGTTAGTCCATCAGTATTCTTGGGGGTGGACAACTCGAGATGCTGTCTTTCAAAAATTACCATATATTTACAAAGGAGAACACTGATGTTGTGATTAGAGATGTGACAAAGGTTAGGTTAGGCTGTCCCTTGTTGCTTAGTTGTCACTTCATTCCAGGCAGCCATTTTGGCATGACCCCATTGATCTGTTTTATTTCTTCTCCTCTCCCTTAGCCCCAACATCCGCCTCCCCTCTCTACCTCAAAAAGATTGGTTTAGTTTCATCATGGTTTTCACATTAAGAGAATTCCCTTCTTGTGTAAGGCACCTCCATGAACTGAAGCACTAATCTCGAGGTTTAGACAGATATTTTATTTTTGACACCATTTCCAAGTTCAGTCACTAAGACAGACCATTTTAAATTCTGAGAAGCAGTGTGCTTCATTTTAAACCAGTAATAAGAATTTGAAGTCCTGAGGGATGTAGTGTCAACGGCACAGGCTTTCTTCTGCTTTGTTGTTATACTCCAGTGACGAGCAATGAGGTGACTCTTAGCCATTTCCCTCAGGTCAACCGCATGCCATGTGACACCATCAAATGGAGCAGTTCATTGGAGAAGAAGGAGGGGCAACATAACCTTGACTGTCAAAGGTTGAGTTGTTCCTGTTCCTCATCAGGATTTCAAAGTTCCACTTGTTTTAGGATCTGGTGGCAGAACATGTCACGTTGGTCACTGAATAAACACATACCAATTTTGGTCTCCCAAGATAGGAATTCTAAAGCCTTTTGAACATCTCTAATTGCCATACATTAAGTGTTGATGCAGTGCTACTAAGGACATGATGGACGGGACGGGGGTAGCGGTTGGTGAAATTAGTCTCCAGCGAGTGCGGGTAACACACCCAGTCTTGCACCACATCTGATCTTTTCCATTGACTTCAGTTTAAAAGAGAACCAGGTGAGGAAGTAGGGTGAGGTGTCGACGGGGGTGGGATGGTGGTGGCAGGTGGCGGGAGTGTAAACTGGGCTGCCAGTTCACTATTGCCCATTTCACACTTCTCCAAAGACCACTTTCACTCCCCATGTTTTCAGTGCACTATCTTGTACTTTGGGATGATCTACTTTTCTCCCCCTTTCGCTCCCACTCCCCTATGATGGCAGTTTATTTCTCCTTCTGGGCATTATATTTTTGCACTTTGCTCCCACCCCTGTTTAAAAAAAAAAATATTTCCCACCTCACCCTCCCAGAGGGTAGACGAGCTGCAGAAGTTGAGAACATTAGACCAGCCCACCTAGACAATGACCTGTTTCCTCACGAGTCCCAAGACTTTCTAAGAACTGTTGATTCTCTGTGTTAGACTCTGGATATTGTTCACCGTAGCTGCCATTTATTAACATGCTGTGTAGTAGAACTCTAGCTCCTTTGTAGTTTGCATGGGATGTGAATGCTGTCTCAACACGGCCTGATCTAGAGATTGTTATTTCTGCATGAGCATCAGATCTGATGTGACGGAAGGTGACAATGAGCGCCTATGGTCTCTGTGTTGGATGACTGTGTTTTTTGGGGATGGGTGGTGGTGGGGGTGGGGTGCCTCTGAGCTTCTTAGCAGTAGTAACGGGCTGACTATCTATCATAAGTACTGCTGTTGTCTTACCGCATGGCCTTGAATTGAGTGTTAGAAAGTTGGGCCTTAGGCTGTCGTAGTGTTTGGCTTTTATTTTGTGCATGCTATGCTCGTGCCTCATACCCAGCTTTATTCTCTGCACACCAGTCCTGAATAGCTACAGTGCTCAACCGAATTATGGCGCCCCTGCTTCCCCAGCAGGCACCAACCCACCCCGGCCTGGTGGATTCCCTGGGGCCAACAGTCCAGGCCCAGTTGCTGACATCTATGGTACGGCCAGCCAAGATTCCGGTGTCGGTAACTACATGAGCGCTACCAGTCCCCAGCCTGGCTCTGGCTTTGGACACAGCATTGGGGTAAGTCAGTTTTTGATTCACCCCTTTCCTCTCTTGTTTTCCTCCATCCACCCCTCCCCTCCCCCCACCTTTCCCCCTCCCTGTCTCCTTTGCACCCCCCTTTCCCGTCCTTGCCTAACACAAGCATTTGGTCTGAAACTAAAACATTAAAGATCTAAAGAGCTGAGAGACAACCCAGCCACAACCTCTGACCAAGGCTTGTTCCTTCAGCAGATAGTTTCACTGACCCATGTTCCTCTGCCGGTGACCTTAACCTGCCCAATATTGGAGTCGTGAGGCTTGAGACGTGTGGCTTATCTGAGAACTTGCCAGAAAAAGAAATCAAACTTGTTTTAAAGTTTTATTTTAAATTGAAGACTGAAGAATAACAATCCAGTGTATGACCATTAAAGGGGGGGGGGGGGGGGAAATCCTGAAATCTGAATGATTCCTGAAATATCTATAAAATTTCACTTAAATTTGTCGAGCTCCCTAAGGTACAATTCTTTGGCCAGTTATTCTTCCCTATCCGCCATTTGCCAATCATCACGGGATTCTCCATCTTGATCGTAGCAAGGTCAGAGGTCAGGCTGGTTTTCATCTGGAGTGTGTTATCTGTGTCTCCTAAGCAGCTGATGTTGTTACATTTTCATTTTTGTTTGGTGTAAAGAAGTAAACTTTAACAGAAATTGTTCATTTGAAAAGAGGGTTAAATGGGAATTTTGCACTATTTTGAAATAAAAAGTGTAAGAGATATATTTTCAGTGTGTGTGGATTTTAAAAGTTCCATGACGTACGTTTTGTCCTGAAACTGTTAAGCCATGTAACAGTAATAATTTTCATATCCAAGGCACAGGCGTCCTGTACAGGTATATAACAGAAAGTCCTCGAGGTACAGTTAGGGCACATCATCCTATTGTGGGTGAATCACAATGTCACACTCCAGAAGGTTCAGTAACTCTAATAATTAATACTGAATGTTTGCTGTTTAACTTGCAGTTTTTTTTAATTAAATGCATGGTTAGCATCATTTGCTTAAAGAAAGTGAAACAAAAATATTTCTGTCTGAAAACTGACACCTGAATCTTGGTCATGAAACAGAAATGAGGTGTCGAATGTATTACACTCAACAGGGCAGAGGGTGTTTCAGATATCACATTCCACAGGGCAGGAGAATATTAAACATTACATGCAGCAGAACTGGGGGAACCTTAAATGTTACATACAACCAGACCAGGGATATTAAACATATTAGATTCAAGAAAACCAGGAACATTTGACTAGACAACAAGACTGAGGTATCATAAATGTTACATACACCAGGATCATACTTACAACATGCAGTGGAGTTGTATATATGGGTATATACCTTGGATGTCTTTGGCCCTCTTCATGTAGGCCTAGAGGCCTAGTGTCACATTGGCCCTCAAGTTATAGCTGTATAACCGCAGATAGTGACCAGACACGACACTGGGATTTTTATGAAAAAATTAAAAATCAGATATAGCCACAATTCTCGACACCAATCACAAAACAGTATCATTTATATTTTGGTCCAAGTCCCTGTATTATTTCATCAACACAATTTGGAAAGTTTGAATTGGCGAAGGACAGAAATGCTTTTGTTGCGTTTTCCTTAACGCTAATTTAATGGATGATCCGATACTGTGTGCAGCATGTCTGGCTGGAAGATTGCCTTACTGATGATCCTAGTGGACAGTGATTGCGTTGGTCTGTGGAGGCTGTGATGTTTTGTCTTCATTCAGAAATCGTTTCTTCCCCTGCCCTGCATTGATATTTTTCGCCGTTGTTCCCACCCTTTCTGTGCCCTCTTCACCTCTCCTGAAGACAGTGACTTATGTTGGGTATGGCTCCACGGGGTGTTAGGGGTCGAGCCTGTGGGGAAGGTAGCTTGATTGAGCATGTGACCATTCCTCACCTGTCAGTCTCATCTGGCACTGGCCACACTTGAGGTGGAATTTTATGCTCTCCGCCGTGGCGGGTTTGGAGGTGGGGAGAGGATAAAATTGGGTGGGATTGTGGCAGGGGTGGGGAAAGACCCCGTCATGATCCCACCCCACCGCCAATTGAGGCTCTTAACTGGGTAATTAACCCCCAATTAAGGGCCTGTTCCCACCGCAGCCGTAATTATTTGTGTCACTGCACAGGAAACATGGCACAAAAAACTGTGTGGACTGCTTCCCAGCTGCGGGATTGGGGGGGCAAGGGAGGTCCCTCATTTAAAGGCACTTAGTGCCTGAACAAGGGACCTGGCATTCGGAAGAGGCGGGGAGCTCACTGAGGGCCACGCCCTTGCCCTTGCTACCAAACCCCCTCCCCCGCGGCCCCCACCCCGTGAGACCCCTCCTGCCCAGACCTACCTTAAGCCTGGTTCCAGCGCCGCTCCTTGGTGTCTGGTCACTGCAGCTACAGCAGCAGCCACCACCTCCACAATGGCGCTGCAGCTGCCAGCCTCTGATTGGCCGGCAGCTCTGCAAGGGCGGGACTTCTGGTGACAGGCTCCTAAATCCTACAGCAGGCCCACTGCTGTCAAGTGCCTGATTGGCACTAAGTGCGGCGGGCCTTCCGTACAAAAGACGACCACGTCGAAAACCCCACCCCAAGCATAAAATTCCACCCTGGGTGTCTGCACACGTCCACTTTCCAGTGGGAGTGATGAGAGGAGCTGGAATCCTGGTTCATTTTCCCTTCCCTAGGCCCAGGGGTGCTGACCACCTTCCTCACCACCCGCTCATCTTACTCCTCACCCACCAACCTCTGATTTCAACCCCTTTAACTTCCCCCTTTATCTTTCTGCAGTCCCGCTGAATGTGGAACGGTCCTTATTTTTCGATCAGTACACAAAAGGATCCACCTGCCCACACTCCCCTCCTTGCCGTGACCCATGTGACATCCTCCTTTCCCAGGTGACCCAGCTAAGGCCTTCCAAAACGGGCTTCTTGGAAAGAGCCTGAATATGATTGTCAGTCCAGCTTTGAGCTTTCCTGCTGCAGAACCCATTGTTCTGTCAGTTCAGTGGCTAATAACTACAACTGTTTGTCAAATAAATCCGCAACAAAGTCTACTCTGGTGCCACATTCAGGCTCAGTCATCATGCCATTAGCTAACCCCTCTGATCCCATCCCTCACCAAAATTGTTTTGAAAGTAAAACTGAGACTCGAAGTGAATCTCCCTGAGATTTACATAAAAGTAGTCTGACCTGAAACTGTCAGGAGATGCTGTGAATGTTGAGATCTATTTTATAATTTGTTTTGTTTTGCGAATAAGAACAGAAGAAACACAAGCAGGAGTAGGCCTCATGGCCCTTTGAGTCTGCTCCTTAATACAAATTTTCCTTCCCATTCCCATATCCTTCGATTCCCTTAGTGTCCAAAATTTCTGTCGACCTCCGTCCTGAACATACTCAATGACTGAGCATCCACAGCTCCCTGGGGTCGAAAACTCCAAAGATTCACAACCCTCTGAGTGAAGAAATTTCTCCTCATCTCAGTCCTAAATGGCTGACCCCTTATCCTGAGACAGTGACCCCTAGTTCTAGCCTCTCCAACCAGGGGAAACAGCCTCTCAGCATCTACCCTGTTAAGCCCTCTAAGAATTTTATACCTTTCAATGAGATAACCTCTCATTCTTCTGAACTCTCGAGAATATAGGCCCATTCCACTCAATTGTAATCCAGCCAATATAGACCAATGAAATGAAATGCTGTAGCTTTGGAGTTGAAACTCGCCTCTTAACTGTATGTGTTTGCGTCAAGATGCTGTGCTCTAATATTAGATGTGTTGGCATGAACCCATATTAATCCTGAGGAGAGGCTGTCAGTCCTGGTAAGGTAACTCTTTGCAAAGGCCCAGCATATCACAATCAGGGTCTTAGGATGCCCAGACCCTGCAGTACACCGTGGTGTACCAGTACATGACACGGTTGTCTGAAATTCCTCTCCCTGCTATTTGAATGGGCCTTAACCCATTTATTTTACTGGTGTTAAAACCTATGCTGAAATAACACAGAGTGGAATTTGAGTGGAGTACACCATTTGCTCATAATCCACCTGCGTCAGTTCAGGATCCGTGCTTTCTACATCCTGGACTTTGTGGTATCTCTTAGGACTGGGAAACAGATTCCGCTCGGCCCCTCTTCTCCCCTGCTGCTAGTGCCCCTCCCCACCTCAACCCAAGAAATGGGCAGTTTTCTTTAATCTGACTTTCCCAGGTCAGAAGTTAATTTTCAGCGACCTGCACCCCCCACCCCGCCTCGCCTCCCCATCTGTAACCCATCATGAATTAAAATACCAAAGCATTTTGAGCTCTTCTGAGGCCTCAGTGGGCTAAAGGCACTGCCCGATTTGACACTGAGCCTCGGAGAGTAGGGAGGCCCTTGCTCTGTCCTGAATTAGCTGCTGTCGACCAACGTAACAGTGGAGGTGCTACGATGCTACCCTGGTATTAGCCCATGCTCCAGTCTCTGATTACTGTCCAGTAAGTGTGCACAGTGAGTGAGTGCAGGATTGGGCCTGGCATTAATGGTTCCACGATTGACGTGGCCAACACTTGTTCTCTATGGAGAATGGGCCTCTGGGCCAAGGTATTGGAGGGTTATTGGCACCCGGCCTCAAATAAGATACTCATCGGTAGGAGAGGGAAACGGGGGGGCGGGGGGGGTGGAGGGGAAGGACGGACTCGAGTATAGCAGTAACTACAATGAGCTTTGTCCATCATCATTACTTACCCCAGAAAGCCCATAGTTCACTAATCACTGCCACCAACCAAGCCTAAAGGTGCAGACTGATTGTGTTAAGAAGATGTGCATACCAGAATGCAGAATCCATTATCTAAACCCACAATTGCCAACAAACCATGGGATTGCAAATTGGAAGAAAAGATCAGGGCAGACTGGGGATTGACAGCCTCTCCAAACTGTGATGCAATGAAGAACCAGTCAATTGGAAATACAATACATTCCTGGCCCAGAACTGCAGTGTCATGTTTCCAACATACTTGTGAGCTTCAAGACATGATTTGTGTGTTATATATTTGTTGCTTTTATTAATCCTTAAACAGAGGTTCAGATCACTCATGTACAGATGTTCAGGTCCCTAATATCCGAATATACAGATGTTCAGGACCCTAATATAGAGAGGTGCAGGTCCCGAATATACAGAAGGGCAGGTCCTGAATATACAACAGTTCCGGTCCCTATATACAGGACTTCAGGTCCCTAATGTAAAGAGTTACAGGTCCCGAATGTAAATAGTTACAGGTCCCGAATGTAAAGAATTACAGGTCCCTACCATACAGAGGTGCAAGTCCCTGATCTACTTAGATATAGATCCCTAATACAGAGAGATGCAAATCCCGATATCAAGAGTTGCAAGTTGTTAGAGGAGGAGCTACTGATCCTTCTATCAAAGGTGCTTATATTATATAGAATAGTGAGGTACTGGCTCTTAATTAGACAGCTATTCTAAACTAATGTTGCAACTGTTAATTAGTTTGATTATAGTGAGAAATCATTTGTAAGAAATGCATTATGTAGCTGCCCCTCCCTCTATAAATCACAGAGTATTTGTGAATGAAGAGGGCCAAAGGTGGTATTGATGACTGTTACATAAGGTGTTGACCCTGGTTTAGAGTTCGATTTAAAATAACATCCTTCCCCAACTTTGACCAAAAGGCTGAATGCGTCGGAGGAAAATGGTTAAAATGAAGGGGTATGCAATAATAATATTAAAATACACAAATTGGATCATTGAAGCTTACCAACCCACATAGATTCTTAGAGCTTTGTGAATATTTTCCTCATCCATCTGAAGCTTGTTGAGTTATTTTTAGGGTGATCAGTTGGAAGGAATGTGACTTTGATAAACCACCTCTTAATTGACCCAACACAAGGTCACTTCCTGTAGTTAAATCATCACGTTTTTGATGTTTGCAAGTTTTTAAAAAAAAACAAAGAAAAAATGTTTCCTTGTTTGAATATGTGTTGAGCACTGACAGACCTAATAACTGTACAATTTTAGGGACCATTGATTGCAACGGCATTTACAAACGGATACCATTGAAAGCAAACAGGTGGTTGGTTGGTTGCCATCTCAGGTTTGAGGTATTACATATTATATATATATTCCATCCCATTTCCTTCCCTTGCTTTTCCTAGGGTAGCTAACCCCTGTCAATACACACAAATCCATTCTTTCCTGTACTCCTTAGTTATCTAATTACCACTCTTCTGCTTAAACTGTCCTGTTAAATGGTTTAGGGAAGGAGTCTTATGTACACATCAAGTGGCATGGCAGGTTCGAGTTCTGACCCTGCGCTCTCTGGGTCTGAGTACTGTCTGGACAGAAGAGGGCTGTAGATCTTTCCTCTGTGAAAGAGGAAAGAAAGACTTGCATTTATATAGCATCTTGCATGACCCCAGGACGTCCCAAAGCTCTTTATAGTTTCAATGAAGTACCTTTGAAGTCACTGTTGTAATGTAGGATACAAGTCAGCCAATTTGCGCACAGCAAGCTCCCACAGACAGCAATCTGGTAATGACTGGATAATCTTCCTTTTAATGATGTTGTTTGAGGGATAAATATTGACCAGGACCAACATACCCTCTCATTTTCTTTTGTAGTTTGCGGACGATTTGTTTAGATGCGCCACCCCTTTAAATATTTTTGCGTAACCATGCATGCTGGGTAACTTAAAGGGACTGACTTGTGCTTGGCATGCCTGGGAACTTTTGAGTTGAGAGATCGGCTTGGGCAGTCTTGAGGCATTCCCAAGCAGATACAAGGCCACAGCTCAATAACAACTGTAAAAGTAGGCACACATTATCTCAACTAGCAAAGACAATGGCTGGTGGATGAGCAAAGGAAATCAGAGTGAGGTAATGGTGGGCGAGGAGTTCTACTGGCGTAAAAGTTCCCATGGTGCTATTTCGAAGAAAAGGCGTTCACCCAGTATCCTGACCAATATTTATCCCTCAACCAACATCACTAAAAAAAAAACAAATTATCTGGTCATTATCTCATTGCTGTTTGTGGGAGCTTGCTGTGCTCAAAAATGGCCATCCCCTTTCAATCTCTTAACTGTTTTGCTCTCCATCTTCCTTTATCTTAGTTTGGTAATTGGCATAAATGTCAATTTTGTTCTGTTTAAAAAAAAAAATTAGGCTCCTCAGTTGAGTGGGTGCATGCACAATGCAGTGTTGTATGGAAACACACAGATCAGGAAGGCCCCAGATTTTATCCTTGGCCATATTTGTAATGGAGAAACATTACCAAGGTCAAAGGACACTGTCGAGGTTAAAGGTCATCACCAAAGTTCAAACACATCACCAACCTTAAAGGGTAGAATGGAAGATGAGAGATAGTGACTGGGCAGCACAAAGATTGTGTTTTAAAAGCCTGTGGGAGAATAAGAAGATGGAGGAAGCTCAGGAAAAGTGAGTTAGAGGAAAAAGGATTTTGTAGGATGGTGTTTTTGAAGTTTAGGAGAATGAAGAAAAGAGCTGAGCAGAATAAGGAGAAGAAATTTACAGCAGCAAATATGGCAGTATAAATGAAATAGAAAAATATAAAACTGGTTATGATGGTGAAGAGTGGAGGCCTGGGCTGTATTAGGAGATGGATGGCTGGATACAATTGGACTCCCTGGATTAAGGAATTAAGGAATGGGAATAAATTTCCTCCAAGATCCATTTTCCAGAACTAGCCTCCCTGTAAGCACATTCCTGCTCACAAGTAACAGAAAATCTATGAACATCTCCTTGTCTTGTGTGATTGAGCTGTGTTGGTGGAAGTTATTGACATAGGTCAGGCTGCCAAGGATAAAAGAGTGTGCAAAGAAGTTGAAAAAAAAATCATGAGTGAGGCAGGAGTTGCTTGTTAAAAATACGAGTGAGGAGGAAATGGTTTTCCACGCTGATGGGTCCCTTTTTGAAGCAGGTCTTATGAGTTCCTGCTCCTGGTTCTGATCTTGAAATTGCCAGCAGCAAATAGTTAGGAATTAATCGATTGAAAGTCTGGCATGGGCCATCAAATTCCTGAGCCCCAATTCAAAAAAATCTACCCATCCTTTTACATTTTACATGAATAAATGGCACAAATGCAGCATGGTGATACCCTCTCCAATTTTAGTCTTCGTGAACTACTGAGTACGAGGGAGGATGAGGGAATGGTCTCGCACTATTTATCGAGACTGCCTTCTCTCTTAAAACAATAAGCAGCCAAATATTTCTGCCTCCCCTTCTCTACTTCCTGTTGCCTATGTGATCATGAGCAATGCTTCTATACCCTGCCCTAACATAGTCTTGGAAAGTTTAAGACGTCTTTACAGTTTCTGAAGCTACTCATTTGGTGTCCAGACCATTAATTTTCAGGTCCATTGGATCTCCTGTCTGCATCCTGGCCCAGTGAGTGTCTTCCAGATGCCCTGGCTTACTGGTGTCCCGAGTTTAATCACTGTTCTTCTTCAGTGGATGCCCTGACTCAGTGCACATCACACCATCATCCAGGCTCAATATGTGACCTTGGTCAGCAAGGCTTTCTTCAGCCTCCTGGCTCATTTAAAAAATTCGTTCATGGGATGTGGGCGTCGCAGGCTAGGCCAGCATTTATTGCCCATGCTTAACTGCCCTTGAGAAGGTGGTGGTGAGCTGCCTTCTTGAACTGCTGCAGTCCATGTGGGGTAGGTGCACCCACAGTACTATTAGGAAGGGAGTTCCAGGATTTTGATCCAGTGACAGCAAGGGAATGGTGATATAGTTCCAAGTCAGGTTGGTGTGTGCCTTGGAGAGGAACTTGCAGGTGGTGGTGTTCCCATGCATCTACTGCCCTTGTCCTTCTAGGTGGTAGAGGTTGCGGTTTGGGAGGTGCTGTCTCAGGAGCCTTGGTGCATTGCTGCAATGCATCTTGTAGATGGTACACACTGCTGCCACTGTGCATCAGTGGTGGAGGGAGTGAATGTTTGTAGATGGGGTGCCAATCAAGCGTGCTGCTTTGTCCTGGATGGTGTCAAGCTTCTTAAGTATTGTTGGAGCTGCACCCATCCAGCCAAGTGGAGAGTATTGAATCACACTCCTGACTTATGCCTCGTGGATGGTGGACAGGCTTTGGGGAGTCAGGAGGTGAGTTACTCGCCACAGGATTCCTAGCAGCTGACCTGCTCTTGTAGCCATGGTATTTATATGGCTACTCCAGTTCAGTTTCTGGTCAATGGTAACCCCTAGGATGTTGATAGTGGGGGATTCAATGATCGTATTGCCATTGACTGTTAAGGGGAAATGGTTGGATTCTGTCTTGTTGGAGATGGTCATTGCCTGGCACTTGTGTGGCGTGAATGTTACTTGCCACTTATTAGCCCAAGCCTGGATATTGTCCAGGTCTTGCTGCATTTCTACATGGACTGCTTCAGTATATGAGGAGTCACGAATGGTGCTGAACATTGTGCAATCATCAGTGAACATCCCCAGTTCTGACCTTATGATTGAAGGAAGGTCATTGATGAAGCAGCTGAAGATGGTTGGGCCTAGGACACGACCCTGAGGAACTCCTGCAGTGATGTCCTGGGGCTGAGATGATTGACCTCCAACAACCACAACCATCTTCCTTTGCGCTAGGTACGACTCCAACCAGCGGAGAGTTTTCCCCCCAATTCCCATTGACTCCAGTTTTGCTAGGGCTCCTTGATGCCATACTCGGTCAAATGCTGCCTTGATGTCAAGGGCAGTCACTCTCACCTCACCTCTTGAGTTCAGCTCTTTTGCCCATGTTTGGACCAAGGCTGTAATGAGGTCAGGAGCTGAGTGGCCCTGGCGGAACCCAAACTGAGCAAGTGCCACTTGTTGGCACTGTTAATGACACCTTCCATCACTTTACTGATGATTGAGAGTAGGCTGATGGGGCGGTAATTGGCCGGGTTGGAGTTGTCCTGCTTTTTGTGTACAGGACATACCTGGGCAATTTTCCACATTGCAGGGTAGATGCCAGTGTTGTAGCTGTACTGGAACAGCTTGACTAGGGGGTGTGGCACATTATGGAGCACAGGTCTTCAGTACTATTGCCAGAATGTTGTCAGGGCCCATAGCCTTTGCAGTATCCAGTGCCTTCAGTCACTTCTTGATATCACGTGGGGTGAATCAAATTGGCAGAAGTCTGGCATCTGTGATGTTGGGGACTTCAGGAGGAGGCTGAGATGGATCATCAACTCGGCACTTCTGGCTGAAGATTGTTGCAAATGCTTCAGTCTTATCTTTTGCACTGATGTACTGGGCTCCGCCATCATTGAGTATGGGGATACGTCCTCCAGTTAGTTGTTTAATTGCCCACCACCATTCACAACTGGATGTGGCAGGACTGCAGAGCTTAGATCTGATCCATTGGTTGTGGGATCGCTTAGCTTTATCAGATGCTGCTTACGCAGTTTGGCATGCAAGTAGTCCTGTGTTGTAGCTTCACCAGGTTGACACCTCATTTTGAGGTCTGCCTGGTGCTGCTCCTGGCATGCCCTCCTGCACCCTTCATTGAACCAGGGTTGATCCCCCGGCTTGATGGTGATGGTAGAGTGGGGGATATGCCGGGCCATGAGGTTACAGATTGTGGTTGAGTACAGTTCTGCTGCTGCTGGTGGTCCACAGCACCTCATGGATGCCCAGTTTTGCATTGCTAGATCTGTTTGAAATCTATCCCATTTAGCACGGTGGTAGTGCCACACAACACGATGGAGGGTATCCTTAATGTGAAGGTACTCTGTCTTGTTTTATAACTTGGCTAAGTGCCTACTCTTCTGGATCTCCAGTTAAGATGTCAGCTTCACTTTTTCTGTGGTTGTACGGTCCTAGCCCTGGTAGAATTCATGTAGTGGACGCATTTATTCTGTTCTCAGCTGGAAGCCTATGTGCCATCCCTTTTCCTCACCACAATGTATCTGCTTCCTGAGAGCATGTTCCCCTACAGTGTTGTAAGAGGAATCTGAAACCCTGGCAGTACTGGAGGATAGTGCAACATAGGTATCATAAATGACCCCAAATCAACAAGCTCCTGCTTCTGGCTGCAGTCAGGAATTTCAGTATCTCCTAAAATGCTGGTGACGTTTGGGAAGCTGAGACTGACAAAGTTTTGTCCTCCACTTGTCATAATCTCCCGAATTGATGCATGTGCTCCATTCCAAAGAGCCCCACTTACCTGCTACTGCTTCGCAGAGGCTGTACAACACAGCAAAATCAGCAGCCATCATCAGTCATCAAGTCCAGGCATTGCTTTTCGCTTGCAATCTCAGTTAACCAAACTCCGGGAGTTCCAGAGTGCAGATGGCGTGGGATGACGGCACCGCCATGGGAGGTAGCCGATAAGTTTAACTGGCCCAACTGAATCAGGGCCCCCATTTTTGCAGTTGATTTCGGGACCATTGCCCTGAATTTGAAGCAGTGATACCATACTTATAATTGTTGCTGCGAAGTCTTCATTTTTGGGTTGCAAGAGCTGGGATGTAAAACAAGTTTGAAGTGTGCTTCATTTGTTTTGTTGCCCTGCCTGCGCTTCTCAATTCAAGGGACTGACACCGTACTGCATTTAACAGGAGATCGTTAAAAGGCTTAAACTCTATACCATCAAAATATAACAAGGACCTTGCAATAATACCAAGAGTTAACAGTGTACAAATACATGGCATGGTACAGCACAAAAGGAAAGCCATTCGGCCCATCATGCTTGTGCCAGTTCTTTGGAAGAGCTATCAAATTAAATACATTCATCTCCCTTATTTTAGTGCAAGTGTTAATCCAATTATTTAAAATGCCTCTGCTAAAGTAGCAGACAAAAATGTCAAACCAATGCAATATATGTTCATATACTAGAGTCACATGGTGTTATATCCTGGTCAAAGTACTAATTGCTTTAATTACAGTGTGTGTATATTGTGGGGAGGAAACAAATTAAACGCACATCAAACTGAAATTCCCTTCATTTGTACTGGATTTGTACAAACTATAATGTATTAAACTCATTAGGAACACATGAGTAATTGTTCAAAAAATGAAAACGTTAAGCTATTTGAATATGGAAAGCACTATACTTAGTAAATTAGTGTGTCCCTAAATTTGGCTATTTGCCACCCCTTTTTACAATCTGTGTGCCAGGCTGTCCAGAGGTAGACATTCCAGACAGACAAGGAGACACGGGTGTGGGGTTACATTGCAAACAGGAGATTTGAAGGGGAGGGAAGTGTGAGTGTGATGTCTTGCTATAGTTCATACCCGTGATTGTCTCTGTGAAACACTGAAAGTCTCAGCCACACCACTGGGGGAAAGGCGTTGAGTAGATGCAATAAGGTGCTCTGCCCATCTCCCACAGGGCAAGAGGAGAAAATCACAGGACGGGGCTCACCCCATGCTATGTGCGCTGACAAGTGGCTAGTTACTTGCCTAATATTGTGAGGGATATGGTTAGAAAGGCAGAAAACTAGCTGCGAAGTAGTAGGTGAGAAGTACAAGGAAAGTATGGAGTAGTGTTGACACCATATTACCTGAGGGGTACCAATGAAGCAATACATTGGGTAACCCAAGCCACTTTGAACATTGAGCCCTGAATGTCTCCTAGTGGTTGGGGATATTCACTGGCTTCAAATGGAACTACAGTGAGGGATACAATCAGGATAGGTGATGGAGCACTTCTGGCATCAGGTCCACCAAGTCCTTTAGATTCTGCACTTAAACAACGTTCTTTCTCTCTCAGTTACTCATGAAACTTTTTTCCTGTTGTGCAAACTATTGTGCATCCTTCCTTCCCGAATTCTCGTGCTTCCTAAATAGTGTTTTAGTCTCGTTTTCTTTGTAGTTTACATACCCTGCATTTTTTTTTTTGCTGTTCTTTAAGTAGCAACTCAACATGTTATGTGATGGTCAGCAATATGAGGTAATCTTACTCTGCTTTTCTCCCTTCCTTTGTCCCTTCCTGCTAATCTCCCCTCCCTCTTACCCCTCCACCTCTATCTCGCCACATCTCACCCCCGCAGAGTTTATCAGGAGCTCCAGGCAAGACTGGCCGAACTTTCTGACTGGTCCCAGATTCAGGTGATGTCATCAAAGCGAAGAGGAAAACTTTAAAAACAAAACCACACAAATGAGCACTACATCATCACTGAGCGAATAAAACTGGAGGTGGCACTCTGTGGACTAAATGTTTTTTTAAAAGAGAAATGAAATTGCATCATCTCAGTGGTCTACTGTATTATAATAATCTTAGGATAAAAAGAAAATGGCATTTTAAATGATTAATAATAATAGTCTTTTTAGTGTTTCTTGATTTATTTTGAAATTTATTTGAGTCACAGATATTATTTTTCCCTCCTTTTTGTGTTATGGGTAGTGATGTAGTTCTTAGTCTGTGTATAATATTTCTGATACCATTAATCCTGCAATGTAATCTCTTCAAACTTTGTGTGTGTGTGTGCGCGCGCGTCTCTTTTTGGTTGGGAAAAAGCCCTGTTTTCATTCATAAGAGCCCCCCCCCCCCTCCCAGATTTTACAAATTTGCAAGAACTGTAAATGTTTAAGGTGGGGGGAAGGTGGTTCAGAAACAAAGTTAAGACAGGTAAAAGAAGACAGTGGAATATTCAAGTAAAGCCGCTGTCCCCTTGGGAGGGGGTTATGCCTAGAATCAGTAAAACAGGGCAATGGGGAGTCTGTTCTGCTTTTAATGTTGCTGTCTAGAAGGAGCGGAAAAAGTAGCCTGACTAACAATCAGAAATAAATCTATTTTTTTGTTCTGCAACAGTACCTTGATTAGCTCCACTTTTGGCAATAAGGTCAGGACTATGAGATTTCTTTTCCAAGTCCTTTTTCTATAAGTACTGTTTTCACAGGTTTGTGTTTCCTTTTTGGGTCGTCATTTAAAGTGGTGATTATAGTATAAGGTGTTTTATTTTTTTGTTGTTGTTGAAGTTGTGAATTCTCATTTTGTAAATAATGATTCCACGTGGCTGCATATATTCTATTCAAAGAGAGAGATTGAGAGATTGAGAGAAAGAAGGGTACAAATGTTTTGGGTATTTTTTTTTTTGCTTATGGTGCTGCTCTCGGGTTGTGACACACTTGGCGAAGTAACGATTCTCTAACTCAGACATAAGTTGGAAATCTTGCCAAATCTTGTTTGCCCGGGCTGCACTGTAATGATACTAGTGTAACACTGTTCAGCTTGCTCTGTAGATGATTCTGATGGAATTATTGACTGTACTCACGTCATTACCAGTATGTTAATTTCTAGTCGATTTCAAGCCCATGTGGACAGCTCCAGAAAAATGCCTTCAGTCGACCATCTGGAGTTGTCTCAATTGTGCTCTTATTTTCCTAAAAAAAAAACTAATTGAACATTTGACATCAGAAATGAAAAAAAATCACTTCATTGACTGAAAAAAAAATCCAAATGGTAGCTCAAACAAGTTTTAATTAATTAAATTGATGATTTTTTTTGTTTAAAAAGAGAAAAGGCTAGGAGTTCTCTCTCCAGCCTCGGAATTAACAGTAACTAATTATTGCCACATTTCAGCCATTTGCTCTTTTTTCCTTAATCTGTTGTTAGGCAAGTGCCCTGTCATTCACTGTATTGCCTGTATAGAGACATAAGATGGCAATACTAAAACAAAACTCACACAAGCCTCTTATCCATTTTACTCTGTATTGCTGAATTAGAGAGCATAAAGAAAGGTTTTTCATGAATACCTCAGTGCTGTATTGGTTTCAGCATAGAAGCATTCTAAAGATTAATTTATTGTAGACTTAAAGATAATTAAAATAACATTTTAAAAAAATCGTTGCACTGTGATTGGTAGGGAGAAACTGACAATTCCTATTTGCACATGTTAATTATTTGGCATTTTTTTATGGTCCTCGATCCCCTTAGACAGGGGGAGATGTATGAAGGATAGTCTAATTTCTTTTGTTACATTTGTCTTTTTTTAAATTAAATTGGGACAAGTAGGGCTCCAAAAGCCAATAGAATGACATCTTTTTAGGTGGTGTGATGAAGTGGGAATATTGCGGGTTAGTTTAATGTGTCTTACTGCGATGAGAATCAGGCAATGCAACAAGTCCTTTGTTTCAAAAACGAAATAGCAGTAATTCTTTAACATGCAGAATCTGGTACTATAGACCCTTTGTTAACACACTGATACATAGGCGAGAAAACTATTAGAAAGGGTAGCTGCTGCACTCCTGGATTTTTTTTTGATAGGTTACAGAAGAGTTAGCGATTAACATGCGGCCTGACTATATACAGAAGCAGGTAACTTTAGAGGCAGTCAAATATTACAACATTAAATGACAGTGGATACTGTCAGGGTTGTTTTTAGAAGAAAAATACATTTGTTTTTCAACCCTGTTTTATTTTTGTCTTCGGAACAACTGGTTTGTAAAATGCTGGACGCTCAAGATTTTTATAAATGAGAAAAGATTTGATCAAGGAGTGAAGGTGAAATAATAACAAGCATTTTAATAAAGATTAAAGTTGTTCTTGGGAGAAAAAAAACAATAGTTCCCTAAGATGTGATTGTAATCAGGGAACATTTGTATTGATAAATATATATATATATATTTTTGGGGGGTTGTTGATAATTCTGTACTGTATTTCCTAGTTTATTTTATTTTTCCTCATTCCCTTTCACCTCACGGAGATACATTTCCACATCCCCTCCACCTCGGATCATTGTTAGTCATTAATGTATTTTTGCTAGTGCGTACAGTTGTTATTGTCCTGGAGTGCTGTCTTTGATGCTTAGCGTAGTGATTTTTAAGACAAAATAATTCTCTCCAATATAAATCTTGAGTATTAGTTGTAGACATATTGTAAGTTTAAAAGAAGAAAAAAAGTTTTAAAAAAATTTTTTAAGGAAAAAAGGTAAATACAAGTTATTAGATGTAGTTAAATGAGATCTAGGACCAGTAAGGATAGGATTTCCTGTATTTAATAATTAATAATTAAAAAAGGTAATTACTAACCATTATAATGTTGGGGCAATTCTGCTGATCTGACGTGGTTTCAACTAACCAAAGCTTTCATGACATTTTAATGCTGACAAATGAAAGGCATTAAGTGGATTCCCCACCCTTGTCTCTTAAAGGGGTTGCCATCCTACCTTAAATGCTAATGCTAGATATGCAAAACTGGGTTTTTATTATTTTTAAGAGGGACGCAAGCTATAATTATGAAAATGATTTTATTAAGAAAAGAATCCATATTTTTTTAAAAGCTCAGATGAAATTGATAAAAAAAAGTGATTGTGTGATAAGTTTTAATGTTTATATACACATAAACCACAGTCCCAGTGACCCACTGCACAAATATTTTTGAAGAAATAAAATATGTTTTAACGTGTCTGCCTATATAGTAAGGTTTACTTTAGTTCTCACTCGTCTAGAGCGTTGGGTTTGTTAAGGTTTTTTGTGACT
The DNA here is from genome assembly GCF_036365525.1 of Heterodontus francisci. Classification (NCBI taxonomy): domain Eukaryota; kingdom Metazoa; phylum Chordata; class Chondrichthyes; order Heterodontiformes; family Heterodontidae; genus Heterodontus; species Heterodontus francisci. The sequence continues at coordinate 51,866,304 of NC_090400.1, forward strand.
GAATTCCGTCACTTTAAGAAGAGTCCATACAGTTTTTTATTTTTTAATTTGGTCTTGTAGCTTGGACTTTAAGGTAGCATGGCTCTGTTTTGCTCAAATTTTATTTTTCATTGTACAGCAGTTTACAGCTGATGAATGTTACACATCTTGCTTAGACTAGTTTCAATTCATTGGGCAAGTGTTGGTGATTTTTCTGACCTGAAAGCTGTTTGACTGAACTCGGTGCAATTAAGTCACCATGGTAGAACTTGAAGCTGAGGTGAGGGGCTGGGTGTGGGGGAAACCGGCTGTGAGCCACAGTGACAGTACAAGATGGACCTCCATGCCAAACTAGATGCGGTAAAGCGTTGCGCTGAGTGTTTGGCAGCATGGCTGGGTTGCCGTTGTTCTGCAAGTTCCGTTGGTCCTGCCAAGCCTCTTGTTTAAGTTGGCAAATTGTCGGGAGGGAGGGGACCCAAGGTCACATGTGCATCAATTCTAGCTTGAAAGGTTGCTCGCAGTGCCCTAACTGACTTCTGCAGTAATAAGAGTGACCATTGCCACCTCATACCACTCCGGGACACTGAAGGAGCATGAATCAGTGCAGATTCCTTTGAAGTATTGGTGCCAGATCTTTCCTGGCAGCTGCACCCTGCAGATACTGGCTGTAAAGCGCTTTGAGATGTCCTAAGGTCATGAAAGGCGCTATAGGAATGCAAGTTTTTCATTTAGGATCTGCACATTTCTGAATTTGAAACCTCCTGATCCTATGACCTCACCCTGACCTTATGCATATGAAAATGTAGAATATTCCTGATTAAAATGGAAAAGAAAGGATTGATTCTACCGCTAACACCTGCCCCTAGTCTAGTGCAGCACTGAGTCAGCCGCAAAATTCCCTCACGCTTTATAAGGTCTTGTGTCATTCAGGGCCAGAGGTTAACTTAGTTAATGACTTACACATGGTACAAACTAATTATGTTTGCACTTTCAAAATTGTGCTAAAACCCATTGATGTGTTTGGCCGTTGGCTCAGTTATTTAATGACTTTGGAACTAATCTTTTTAGACCAGGATTCACTCTAATGTGGCAATTACAGCCTCAGGCTAAAACCACCAGTGCTCAGCACTGATGCAAATTGGCAGCGTGCACGCTCTGTTTTTTCTGCTTTTTGGGGATGCCACATGAGGTCAGGAGAAGGCGGCTGCCCAGCAGCCTGGAGGATGAAGGTGAGTAGGTCTTGGGAGGGGCCCATGAATTGGTGTTACCTGGCAGTCCAATGCTCGGACAGTCTCACTGTAGATGAGATGTGATTAAGACAGACGGACGGAGGAAAGAGAATTCCAACATCCAGGTTATTTTTATCGCTTTATACGTTCACTGGCAATGCCCTTTGGCAGTTGGTAACTCAATTAATGGGCAGATCTGCCCATCCTCCTTGGCACTGAGCTCTCTGCACGTAAGATCGTCTCAAATGCACGCTCTTTAATTCCTTTAGCAGTTTGAAACCGATCAGGATTCCTTAAGCATGGTGGTTATCCCAGCCAGGTAGATGTTAATAGGATTCTACCTTACACTGCCATTGTAGCTCTGTTGCCAGGTGCTCATTGCCCATTGTAAGAACGTTGCTGCTCCAGTAAGTGCCCCAGATGACACATAAACCTAGGGCGTGGCTAAGTTTATCAACAGAAGGTCATGCAGTTGGCTAGTTTAGTTTTGCTTATCCAGTCCATGTTTGTAATTAAATATTTTCAATCTTCAAAGCGAAGATTGTCCACTACCAGGTTAAAGTGTCGCAAGGCATACATGTTACAGCAGGTAGAGTTGGACAGTGATCGCACGCGTTGATAGGGATGGACGGATGCCGCACCAGTTGGTAGAGATGGATGGTGGTCACACGAGTTGCTAGAGATGGATGGTGGTCACACGAGTTGGTAGAGATGGATGGTGGTCACACGAGTTGGTAGAGATGGATGGTGGTCACATGAGTTGGTAGAGATGGATGGTGGCCACACGAGTTGGTAGAGATGGCTGGTGGCCACACCATAGAGATGGACAGGGGCCACACCAATTGCTAGAGATGGACGGGGGCCACACCAGTTGGTAGAGATGGACAACGGCCACACCAGTTGGTAGAGATGGACAATGGCCACACCAGTTGGTAGAGATGGACAATGGCCACACCAGCTGGTAGAGATGGACAACGGCCACATCAGCTGGTAGAGATGGACAACGGCCACACCAGCTGGTAGAGATGGACGGTGGTCACACCAGTTGGTAGAGATGGACAATGGCCACACCAGTTGGTAGAGATGGACAATGGTCACACCAGTTGGTAGAGATGGACAATGGCCACACCAGTTGGTAGAGATGGACAATGGCCACACCAGTTGGTAGAGATGGACAATGGTCACACCAGTTGGTAGAGATGGACAATGGCCACACCAGTTGGTAGAGATGGACAATGGCCACACCAGTTGGTAGAGATGGACAATGGTCACACCAGTTGGTAGAGATGGACAATGGCCACACTAGTTGGTAGAGATGGATGGTGGTCACACCAGTTGGTAGAGATGGACAATGGCCACACCAGCTGGTAGAGATGGACAATGGCCACATCAGCTGGTAGAGATGGACAATGGCCACATCAGCTGGTAGAGATGGACAACGGCCACACCAGCTGGTAGAGATGGACGGTGGTCACACCAGTTGGTAGAGATGGACAATGATCATACCAGTTGGTAGAGATGGACAATGGCCACACCAGTTGGTAGAGATGGACAATGGTCACACCAGTTGGTAGAGATGGATGGTTGCCACACCAGTTGGTAGAGATGGACAATGGCCGCACCAGTTGGTAGAGATGGACAATGGTCACACCAGTTGGTAGAGATGGATGGTTGCCATACCAGTTGGTAGAGATGGACAATGGTCACACCAGTTGGTAGAGATGGATGGTTGCCACACCAGTTGGTAGAGATGGACAATGGCCACACCATTTGGTAGAGATGGACAATGGTCACACCAGTTGGTAGAGGTGGACAATGGTCACACCAGTGAGTAGAGACGGCCAATGGTCACACCAGTTAGTAGAGATGGACAGATGCCATACCTATTGATTTTAGCAGCTCATTTGCTGAAACTAACTTTCCTCAAAATTTTTGGAACAGTTCTGTATGGATGACTCTGCACTCCAATATTCTCCATATTTGTCTCAGCACGAGACGTGACCCATTCTCAGGGGCTTTGCCTCATTATCCCAGAGCTACAACTTGAGAACCAAGATCAGTGCTCCTAAACACCCAATTCCCAGAATAATTCCTTTGGCAAGCCCTTTGGTGAGGGAAGAGGTGCCAGCCCAGAAACAATGATCTGATCCATGATGACACTTGCAGATAAACACCCCAGAAAATGGGATGACCCTCATGTGATGTATCTTCTTGTACATACAGTGCAAAAAAAAAGAGCAGGACAGTTGGACTCTGCTTCAAATCCATCTCAGATCTTGATTGACTTGTGGAAGACTTGAGTTGTGAGGATATTCACAACACACCATGTTTTTCTCTTTCAATTTTGCTTTCAGTGTTAGGAACCTGACTGCACGAGGTCAGATCAGAGGTCACCAGTGCTATTGTTATCAAGTGCAGTTTGGCTCTCTTACCAGTCAGTGAAAGCCTCACAGACTGACTATAAACTGGCTTCCCTTACCCTCACTCTTCTATTGGATCCAAACGTAATGGACTGGGCTAAACAGGAGGGGTGGCCTTGAAATGTGTGACACTTTGAAACAAGGCGTCATGTTTGGGATCTGCGCAGAAGACTCCCAACAAATTTATCACCTTTGTTCTTGGCACAGGAAAATCTTTGATGTGTTTGAGCTCCTATGGTGGTGACAGATGAATCAGCAACAAGTTTAAACTGACAGTCTCCTTTGTCCTGTGTTTCTTTTCCCTGTTGCTGATGTATGTATAACTCTGTGATCATCGAGATTGATGCTCTCTCATTATTTGGTCCCAGATATGTTTTTCCCCCTTCGATGGTTTGCCTGCAAATTGTGTTTAAGGATTTTTTTCAAAATGGTCAATCAATTTGTGAAATTGACCTGAAATGGACAAATCTAAGTTTGTTTGCAGAGGGATGATTGGATATTGGAATCCGATGGCAGCCCTGTTGATTATTGTGCTGCAGTTTTGCTGTCTGTTAAAAACACTTCACTGCCTCTTTAATGTCTCCTCTTCTTGTTATTTACTTTGTAGATTAAACTGCGGGCTGCAATGAGAAATATTAAATGGTATAACCATGGTATCCAGCCCAACAGGTCACAGAATCAGTGCCCCAAAGTCCAGTGCAATATCCCAATAAAGTCTGCAAGGCCCACTAAACGGAAACAAGGAAGAAAAGAGAATCAAACATAATTCCGAAATTAGCTTTATTCTCCCACCCTTTCCCTCTTCCCCATCATAGATTCCTGATCACGGGGAAAATCGAGCTCTAGACAGTTATACTGAAGCCTTCCCCACTGTAGTCCCTCTATGCTGCAAGATCTCCCAATATTGGCCCTGTATTCCAAAGTCTTGCTGTATCTCTTGCCTTATTTGGGTTCCGCTGTTCCCTGTGTCATCATCTCTACACCTTTCACACTGCTGTTAAGTGTTCATGACGAGTGGTTCTCCACGGATTGCAGTGCATTATTACTGCCTGTTACCCCTTCTTTTCTCAACTTCGCTGCAGTTGTTTGACCTTGAGGCCCAGAGAAAGGGAACTTTGGCCAAAAGGGGACATTTTTCTTTTGTCATTCACACAGGAGTATGCTCCTGAGCTGTGATGCAATCAGCCACTTCACTGCATCATCACATGACTGACTGCTTGTGTCATGTAATGTTATTTGAAGCACAATGGCAAGAAATATTAAGCATACTTGCAAATGGTAGCACTTGGGGCTAAGCTCTCAGCTGTGACTTTAGGGCTCTGTGCTCTTTATTATTCCGGTCTGTAGGAGAGCTTTCTGCACACCACCAACCCCAACCTCTCCATCTTCCTGCACCAGTATCTTAGCACAACCCCTTTTCCAAGGGAATTCTTCTAACTTGCAAGGAAACAACGGGTTTTGGAAGAAGCTGCTTTTTTGTGGACATGACACACTGTGAACAGCTACTGGCTTCCCATATCTCGAACTGCATTTGATTGCACTTTAAGGCACTTCTTACATTTTACTGAGAGATGGCTGACTCTCTGTCCATCGTTGAAACAAGCCAACGATGTAATGAGGTGCACAAATCTGCTGTTGGGTAAAAGTTGCCCATTGTTGCAAAATTAAAACTAGGGGTTTGGACCCTGCCCCTGGGCAACATCAGTTTCAATATGTTGTGTAAATGAGCCTTTAACATGCTTTGTTCCCTTGTTGACCACTTTCATTCCAACATTTCCTACATGACAGTCATCAGAAGTACTTCATTGGCTGTAAAGAGCTTTGGGACAGCCTGAGATCATGAAAGGTGATATATAAATGCAAGTCTGTCTTTCACACAAATGTGAAAAAGAAAACTTCTAAAGCAATCTCGAGCAGGCAGTTCACTTTTGCCTCTGGGCTCCACCTGCACAATTCTGTCCAGGCAATTTCTTTGTGCTGATGCCTTTTGATGACTTTAATTCCTAGATGTTTGCTCAGCGCAATCCTATTTGCCATCACCCTTAAGTCTTATCGAGTCTCCCTCCATGTAAACTGTCACCATTCGCCCTGAAAACAAAGTAACTTAGCCATCCGTGTCTGTAGGTCACGTTAAGCTGTCTCGACACCACTTACGCTGGTCAGTGTGCAGTGCCAGTCTGTCGAAACCCAAGCAAGGGGGGGAAACCTGCCTCCCTTTAAAAGGGATATTTGATTTTCTTTGTCCTGTGTGAATGGCTGTTAATTCCAACAAACAATGAAAAACATTTTAAGCAATTTTTTTTTTTGTGGTGACTTTAGCAATGCTCATCAGAGATAGTGATGTTAGTGTTGAACACTCATCTGGTTAAGCACACCACAGCCAGGCTCCGCCTCAGGCAATCTTCAGAAGGGGGCTTCCTACTGCCCCAGAATGTGGAATTGTTTTCCATTTCCCACGCTAACCATCCTTATGGCCAGTCTGAGTGATATTGCTGGTTTAGGTTCTTTTTTATTTCCAAAATATACTTTATTCATAGAAATCTGTAAAAAAAAAAATACATTACCAAACAGTTTCAAACAGCACCAAGTCAAAAAATACAAACAGTGCAAAGGAGATCTGTTTCCTTCTATACAATCATGAGTTGCCTCACAACCCTTCCATTTCATTGTCATGCCATATACATTTTTACATTTACAGCACACAAAATTTTCCCGATACAGTTCGAGGGGTTTCCCATGGATCCAGCCCCTCAGTTCAGCTTGGTGGGGGGGACCTTACACTGTGGTCTTTCCCCATTGAGCCTTTGCTGCGGCTGCCCCAAGCTTTAGTGCGTCCCTCAGCACGTAGTCCTGGACCTTGGAATGTGCCAGTCTGCAACATTCAGTGGTGGACAACTCTTTGCGCTGGAAGAACCAGCAAGTTTCGGGCAGACCAAAGGGCGTCTTTCACCGAATTGATAGTCCTCCAGCAGCAGTTGATGTTTGTCTCGGTGTGCGTCCCTGGGAACAGCCCGTAGAGCACAGACTCCTGTGTTACAGAGCTGCTTGGGATGAACCTCGACAAAACCCACTGCATCTCTTTTGGTTTAGTGCCAGTTTAATGCTGTAGACCCAATGGTCACTAGGAACTAGACAGAGACTGCTCAAACCCATTTCACACAGGACCCTTTCCAGTCAGGACAAGGCTTTGGTCCCGTCACGCTGTACTGGATTGATTCCGGGTCCGAGAGGTGTCAGCTGTGGCTCAGTGGGTGGCACTCTCACCTCTGAGTCATAAGATTTTTGGGTTCAAGTCCCACTCCTGAGACTTGAGTGCAAAATCTAGGCAGACACTCCAGTGCAGTACTTGAGGGGCTGCTGTCTATCAGATGAGATATTAAATTGAGGCCCTGTCTGGCCCCTCTGATGGAAGTTTAAACATTCCATGGCACTGTTTCAAAGTTCTCCCTGATGTCCAGTCCCTTAACCAACGTCACTAAAAGCAAATGATTTGGCTGTTTGTGGGACCTTGCTGTGTGCAAATTGGCTACAGCATTCCCTACTTTACAGTATTGACTACACTAAAAGTACTTCATGAGCTTTGGAATGTCCTGAGGTTGTGGAAGGCGCTCTATAAATGCAAGTTCTTCCTTCTTGAAAGGCCACTTTGCCTGATTTGCTTGATGCGGTTCTACATACAATCCTCTTACAACATTGTTAACAAATCAACTCGAAACACAATTATACATTGCTGCAAGTGAGGATTTGAAAATGGTGAATTGTGAAGACTGAATTGTCAGCGTTAATCAAACAAAACACTATGTTAAGAAAAGGAGGGGGTTTCATTGTGACAAAATAAATCTCCTGCTGAAAGAGAAAAATAGGCTAACGTTTGCAATGAAAGATCCACTTGAGCTGCTTTCAAACCCAGTGACTTGCTGAAATAAAAACAGAAAGTGCTGGAAATACTCAGCAGGTCTGGCAGCATCTGTGGAGAGAGGAGCAGGGTTGATGTTTTAGGTCTTTGACCTTTCATCGCATCAAGTGACTTGCTGTGTATTTCCAATGTTTTCTGCTTTATCTCGTTATTATTGTGATTTTCGAATCCCCTGTCTGTCCCACCTCAGTTGATTGCATCTGGTCATGAGTTACCAATGCCCCCCGATCTTGCATTAGCCTACATCGTAAAGGTCACTGCACTCCCGAAGAAGGCCATTGCCTGAACGCACTTTGAGATGTTGCAACATGATGCTACCCTGTCTAACTGTAAAAACATCTTTACCTTACGCTGTAGCAGGTCTCCCTCCTCTCTCCACAGGTCTGCTCAGAAGTGACAATTGAGACTGACATTGAGAGTTGGTATTGCTTGAGTTATCATACTCAGCATGGGTTTATTGGTTACTTTACAACAGTGATCATACTTCAGTAAAAGTGGCTGTAAGGTACTTTTGGACATCCTGTATTATGAAAGGCACTATATAATACAATCTCTTTATTTCTCAATGTTTTAAAGTTTTCTCCAGGTTGTGAAGGAAAAGAAAAGATAAAAAACACTGATAAATATACCTCAGGTATTGACTTTCTTTTGATTGTTTTACCAAGCACTGCTTCAGGGGTGGGAGGTGGAGGAAGCATTTAATCTTGTATTCTCCTACACTTGTGATCAGTGAGTTAATCCCTGCCTAGAAGAAGGAGTTTGCAGAAGGACAGGGAGGGAGGCAGGGGGAAAAAATTCCTGCATTTGGTCCTTGTAGAAACTTGGTCTGCTGATCTGTGTTTATGATTTCACCACAAATAGTCAACTGAGGACGTCTTTGCCCATGAGTGGTTTGTGCTCCATTCTATGCGCTTCATTCTTGGTGGTGTCTTGCAATATCGGCCTTGGCCCACTCCTTTGTTTCCCAATCTACAAAAAAAACTGGCATCATTAGGTGAGTACGGTAATGTATTGGTTGCGGGCACAGATGTTCCTGCTGATGTTTAGTCACTGTAGCTCATTCCCTTCCCTCCTCGGCTCTCACCTCACAATTAAAATCTGAACTGTCAACACTGTTAACACAACAAGTAAAAAAGCATCTTTCAGGTCCCTGTGTATGGCTTACTCAGCCCTGTTGTAAAATATGTGGATGGGGCTCTCTCACATCACAGATGTGGAAAGTATAATTTTATATTTGTATTTTCAAAATAAAAAGTTTGTGAAAGGTTTCCATCCTCTACTGTGGTCCAGAAATCAATGTGTTTGTCAGAAATAAAAAAAATAAAAAAATAAACTGTTTTGAACTCAGTTCTTGTCAGTGTCTTTCATATTAAACCACCTTGCACAGTTCAAAGAACCAGTCGGGTCGATTTTTAACTTGCGGCATGGATGTGAACCTGGCAATGCAGAATGGCTGCCCACTGTAAACACTGCCGGCTCGAGACACTGTCTGTTATAAACACAGCCGGCTCGAGACACTGTCTGCTATAAACACCGCCGGCTCGAGACACTGTCTGTTATAAACACAGCCGGCTCGAGACACTGTCTGTTATAAACACCGCCGGCTCGAGACACTGTCTGCTATAAACACAGCCGGCTCGAGACACTGTCTGTTATAAACACAGCCGGCTCTAGACACTGTCTGTTATAAACACCGCCGGCTCGAGACACTGTCTGCTATAAACACCGCCGGCTCGAGACACTGTCTGTTATAAACACAGCCGGCTCGAGACACTGTCTGTTATAAACACCGCCGGCTCGAGACACTGTCTGCTATAAACACAGCCGGCTCGAGACACTGTCTGTTATAAACACCGCCGGCTCGAGACACTGTCTGCTATAAACACCGCCGGCTCTAGACACTGTCTGTTATAAAGACCACCGGCTCTAGACACTGTCTGTTATAAACACCACCGGCTCTAGACACTGTCTGTTATAAACACCGCCGGCTCGAGACACTGTCTGTTATAAACACCGCCGGCTCTAGACACTGTCTGATAGAAACACCGCCGGCTCTAGACACTGTCTGTTATAAAGACCACCGGCTCTAGACACTGTCTGTTATAAAGACCACCGGCTCTAGACACTGTCTGATATAAACACCACCGGCTCTAGACACTGTCTGCTATAAACACCACCGGCTCTAGACACTGTCTGATATAAACACCGCCGGCTCTAGACACTGTTATAAAGACCGCCGGCTCTAGACGCTGTCTGCTATAAACACCACCGGCTCTAGACACTGTCTGATATAAAGACCACCGGCTCTAGACACTGTCTGATATAAACACCGCCGGCTCTAGACACTGTCTGATATAAACACCGCCGGCTCTAGACACTGTCTGATATAAAGACCACCGGCTCTAGACACTGTCTGCTATAAACACCACCGGCTCTAGACACTGTCTGATATAAAGACCACCGGCTCTAGACACTGTCTGATATAAACACCACCAGCTCTAGACACTGTCTGTTATAAACACCGCCGGCTCTAGACACTGTTATAAAGACCGCCGGCTCTAGACGCTGTCTGCTATAAACACCACCGGCTCTAGACACTGTCTGCTATAAACACCACCGGCTCTAGACACTGTCTGTTATAAACACCGCCGGCTCTAGACACTGTCTGATATAAACACCGCCGGCTCTAGACACTGTCTGATATAAACACCACCGGCTCTAGACACTGTCTGATATAAACACCGCCGGCTCTAGACACTGTCTGCTATAAACACCACCAGCTCTAGACACGGTCTGTTATAAAGACCGCCGGCTCTAGACACTGTTATAAAGACCGCCGGCTCTAGACGCTGTCTGCTATAAACACCACCGGCTCTAGACACTGTCTGCTATAAACACCACCGGCTCTAGACACTCTCTGTTATAAACAGCGCCGGCTCTCGACACTGTCTGATATAAACACCGCCGGCTCTAGACACTGTCTGCTATAAACACCACCGGCTCTAGACACTGTCTGCTATAAACACCGCCGGCTCTAGACACTCTCTGTTATAAACAGCGCCGGCTCTCGACACTGTCTGATATAAACACCGCCGGCTCTAGACACTGTCTGCTATAAACACCGCCGGCTCTAGACACTGTCTGTTATAAAGACCACCGGCTCTAGACACTGTCTGTTATAAACACCGCCGGCTCTAGACACTGTCTGATATAAACACCGCCGGCTCTAGACACTGTCTGCTATAAACACCGCCGGCTCTAGACACTGTCTGTTATAAAGACCACCGGCTCTAGACACTGTCTGTTATAAACACCGCCGGCTCTAGACACTGTCTGATATAAACACCGCCGGCTCTAGACACTGTCTGATATAAACACCGCCGGCTCTAGACACTGTCTGTTATAAAGACCACCGGCTCTAGACACTGTCTGTTATAAACACCGCCGGCTCTAGACACTGTCTGTTATAAACACCACCGGCTCTAGACACTGTCTGATATAAACACCACCGGCTCTAGACACTGTCTGCTATAAACACCGCCGGCTCTAGACACTCTCTGTTATAAACACCGCCGGCTCTCGACACTGTCTGATATAAACACCACCGGCTCTAGACACTGTCTGTTATAAACACAGCCGGCTCTAGACACTGTCTGATATAAACACCACCGGCTCTAGACACTGTCTGATATAAACACCGCCGGCTCTAGACACTGTCTGTTATAAACACCGCCGGCTCTAGACACTGTCTGATATAAACACCGCCGGCTCTAGACACTGTCTGTTATAAACACCGCCGGCTCTAGACACTGTCTGTTATAAACACCGCCGGCTCTAGACACTGTCTGATATAAACACCGCCGGCTCTAGACACTGTCTGATATAAACACCGCCGGCTCTAGACACTGTCTGTTATAAACACCGCCGGCTCTAGACACTGTCTGTTATAAACACCGCCGGCTCTAGACACTGTCTGTTATAAAGACCGCCGGCTCTAGACACTGTCTGATATAAACACCGCCAGCTCTAGACACTGTCTGTTATAAACACCGCCGGCTCTAGACACTGTCTGTTATAAACACCGCCGGCTCTAGACACTGTCTGTTAGAAACACCGCCGGCTCTAGACACTGTCTGTTATAAAGACCACCGGCTCTAGACACTGTCTGATATAAACACCGCCGGCTCTAGACACTGTCTGTTATAAAGACCACCGGCTCTAGACACTGTCTGTTATAAAGACCACCGGCTCTAGACACTGTCTGATATAAACACCACCGGCTCTAGACACTGTCTGATATAAACACCGCCGGCTCTAGACACTGTCTGTTATAAAGACCGCCGGCTCTAGACGCTGTCTGCTATAAACACCACCGGCTCTAGACACTGTCTGCTATAAAGACCACCGGCTCTAGACGCTGTCTGCTATAAACACCACTGGCTCTAGACACTGTCTGCTATAAAGACCACCGGCTCTAGACGCTGTCTGCTATAAACACCACCGGCTCTAGACACTGTCTGCTATAAAGACCACCGGCTCTAGACACTGTCTGTTATAAACATCGCCGGCTCTAGACACTGTCTGTTATAAAGACCACCGGCTCTAGACACTGTCTGTTATAAACACCGCCGGCTCTAGACACTGTCTGTTATAAAGACCACCGGCTCTAGACACTGTCTGATATAAACACCGCCGGCTCTAGACACTGTCTGTTATAAACACCGCCGGCTCTAGACACTGTCTGTTATAAACACCGCCGGCTCTAGACACTGTCTGTTATAAACACCGCCGGCTCTAGACACTGTCTGTTATAAACACCGCCGGCTCTAGACACTGTCTGTTATAAACACCGCCGGCTCTAGACACTGTTATAAACACCGCCGGCTCTAGACACCGTCTGTTATAAACACCACCGGCTCTAGACACTGTCTGTTATAAACACCGCCGGCTCTAGACACCGTCTGTTATAAAGACCGCCGGCTCTAGACACTGTCTGTTATAAACACCGCCGGCTCTAGACACCGTCTGTTATAAAGACCGCCGGCTCTAGACACTGTCTGTTATAAACACCGCCGGCTCTAGACACCGTCTGTTATAAAGACCGCCGGCTCTAGACACTGTCTGTTATAAAGACCGCCGGCTCTAGACACCGTCTGTTATAAACACCGCCGGCTCTAGACACTGTCTGTTATAAACACCGCCGGCTCTAGACACCGTCTGTTATAAACACCGCCGGCTCTAGACACTGTCTGTTATAAACACCGCCGGCTCTAGACACCGTCTGTTATAAACACCGCCGGCTCTAGACACTGTCTGTTATAAACACCGCCGGCTCTAGACACCGTCTGTTATAAACACCGCCGGCTCTAGACACTGTCTGTTATAAACACCGCCGGCTCTAGACACCGTCTGTTATAAACACCGCCGGCTCTAGACACTGTCTGTTATAAACACCACCAGCCCTAGACACCGTCTGATATAAACACTGCCAGTTATAGACACTGCCCAATATAAAGAGCACCAACTACAGATACTGCCCTCTATAAACACCGGTGTCTATAGACACTTCCCACTATAGACAGTGCTCGTTATAAACACCACCAGTTATAGACATAGCCCACTACTAACTCTGCCAGCTATACACATTGCCCACTATAAACACCGGTGTCTGTAGACACTGCCCACTATAGACAGTGCCCGCTATGAGCACCACCAGCTATAGACACGGCCCACTATAGACACTATAAGCACCACCAGTTATAAACACTGCACATTATAAACAATACCCAGTATAAACTCCACCAGCTGTAGACACTGCCCACTATAAGCACCACCAATTATAGACACTCCCACTATAGACACTGCCGCTATAAATACTGCCAGCTATAGACACTGCCCACTCCGTTCCCTCCCTCCTAGATCTGAATCAAACTCTTGACCATGAATGGCAGAAAGCCTGACACGTGTGGCAAGTGACATCATTGAACAGGATGCAATCCATAAGTTATGACACTATTACTAATGTAAATGGTGATGCACCCTCCCCAACCCCAACACTTTCTACCCAACAAACCTGTCAACAATCCATGACCCACACACAATGCCCCATCAGTCACCACAGTTTTCACTGAGTGTTTAGTTTGATGGAGGGATTAGCGACTGTGTGGTTACTTCCAGTTTTCTATCAACCCGTGTTGTCACCGTGCACATGAGCCTATCTCTCTCCGTTTTTGAATAGTAACATTTGCAATCGTCCAGTTCGCTGACACCACTCAAGTATGTATGTGGATGTTATTTATATGAACTTGTGGAAAATATTTGATAAAGTTTCTCATTGGAGACTGTTAGCTAAAGTTGAGATCATGGAATTGAAGGCAAATCATTGACCTGGTTTAGAAAGGCTGAGTGGCAGAAGACGGAGAGTAGGGATAATGGGCAGGTAGCAGGATGTGACTAGTGGGGTCCCGCAAGGATCTGTGTTGGGGCCTCAACTATTCAGTGTATTCATTAATGACTTAAATGATGGGATAGAAAGCCACATATCCAAATTTGATAATGACACAAAGATAGGCGGCATTGTAAGCAGTGTCGATGGAAACATTCAAATTACAAAGTGATGTTAATAGATTAAGTGAATGAGCAAAACTGTGGCAAATGGATTTCAATGTAAGCAAATGTCAGGTCATCTACTTTGGGCCCAAAGGGATAGATTAGGGTACTTTCTAAATGGTGAAAAGCTAGAAACAGTGAAGATTCAAGAGACTTGGGGGTCCAGGTACATAGATCATTAAAATATCATGATCAGGTACAGAAAATAATCAAAAAAGTTTACTGAACCATTGGTCTTTATATCCAGAGGACTAGAATACAAGGGGAGGGTAGAGGTCGTGCTTCAGCCAGACAAAGCCTTTGTTAGCCCACACCTGGAGTACTGCGAGCAGTTCAGGGCACAGCACCTTAAGAAGGATATATTGTCCTTGGTGGGGGAGTAACATAGATTTACTAGGATGATACCTGGACTCTAAGGGTTAAGCAAAGAGGAAAGATTAAACCAACTATTCCATGGAATTTAGAAGGTTAAAGGGTGATCTGATCAAAGTTTTCAAGCTATTAAAGGGAACTGATAGGGTAGATAGAGAGAAACTATTTCCGCTGTTTGGGGAGTCTAGGACCCTGGGACACAGTCTAAAGATTAGAGCCAGATCTTTCAGGAGTGAAATTAGGAACCACTTCTTCACACAACGGGTGGTAGAAGTTTGAACTTCCTTCCCCAAACAGCAATTGATGCTAGATTAATAGTTTATTTTTAAACTCAGATTGTTAGCTAAAGGTATTAAGGGATTTGAGGCAAAGGCAGGTATATGGAATTAGATTGCAGATCAGCCATGATCTCATTGAATGGCAGAACAGGTTCGAGGAACTAAATGACCTCCTCCTGTTCCCATGTTCCTAAGATTTAAAAGTTGTGCTCAGAGCTTGAGTTATCTCCATTCTATCTTCCCTCAGCAACCTAGGATGCGTCCCATTTGGACCAGGTGACTTGTAACTCAATAGAAGAAGCAGAATGCTATAAATAGAGCCAAGCGATCCCACAAACAATGGATCAGATCAAAGCTCTGCATTCCTGCCACATCCAGTCATAAATGGTGGTGGACAATTAAACAACTGATGGGAGAAAGAGTCTCCATGAACATCCCCATCCTCAATGATGGAAGAGCCCAGCACATTGGTGCAAAAGACAAGGTTGAAGCATTTGCAACCATCTTCAGCCAGAAGTGCCGAGTGGATGATCCATCTCGGCCTCCTCCTGAGGTCCTCAGCATTACAGATGCCAGTCTTCAGCCAATTTGATTCACTCCATGTGATATCAAGAAATGCCTGAGTGCATGGGACACATCAGAGGCTATGGGTCCTGACAATACCCCAGCTGTGATGCTGAAGGCTTGAGACTTGTTCTCCAGAACCAGCCATGCCCTTATCCAAGCTATTCCAGTATAGCTACAATACTGGCATCTACCTGACAGTGTGGAAAATTGCCAAGGTATGGCCTGTCCACAAAAAGCAGGACAAATCCAAACCAGCCAATTACCACCCGATCCGTCTTCTCTCTAACATCAGAAAAATGATAGAATATAATCATAAACAATGCAATGAAGCAGCACTTACACAGCTATAACCTTCTCACCGATGCCCAGTTTGGGTTTCACCAGGACCACTTGGTTCCAGATCTCACTACAGCCTTTGTCCGAACATGGACAAAAGAGCTGAATTCAAGAGATGAGGTGACCAACTGATCATGCGGCATCAAGGAGCCCTAGCAAAACTGAAGTCAATAGGGATCAGGATGGAAAGCTCTCCACTGGTTAGAGTCATACCAAGCACAAAGGAAGATTATCGTGTTTTTGGAGACCAATCATCTCAGCCCCGGTACATAGCTGCAGGAGTTCCTCAGGGTAGTGTCCTAGGCCCAACCATCTTCAGCTGCTACATCAATGACCTTTCCTCCATCATAGGGTCAGAAGTGGGGATGTTCGCTGATGATTGTACGGTGTTCACAACCATTCACAACTCCTCAGATACTGAAGCAGCCAATGCTTGCATGAAACAAGACCTGGACAACATTCAAGATTGGGCTGATAAGTGGTAAGTAACAGTCATGCCACACTAGTGCCAGACAATTACCATCTCCAATAAGAGAGAGGCTAAGCACCCAAACTGTCAACATCCTGAGGGTTACCATTCACTAGAAACTGAACTGGTACAGCCATATAGATACTGTGGCTACAAGAGCAGGTCAGAGGCTAGGAACTCTGCAGTGAATGTCTCACCTCCTGACTGCCCAAAACTCTTCCACCACCTAAAGGCACAAGTCAGGAGTGTGATGGAATACTCTCCACTTGCTTGGATGAGCGCAGCTCCAACTAAAGGCCTGCTCAGGTCAGGAAAAAAAACCCATCCCGATCCTGACAGAACCACATCGGACCCTAGCCCGACCCGGCCTGAGTCCCTCCATTTTTTCCTGTGCCTGACCCGACTCGAGCCCGAGCCGACCTGACCCAACCCGACCCGAGCCCGACCCGTGCCCGACCCAACCACCGGAATGTTCACTTTACCTAGCTTCCGATTGCGAATGTGCAGGAAGCTGCAGCATGAGCGTGATGATGTCATAGAGATGCTCACCGCACAGACTCAGAGTTTCCCTCCTTGACATCCCGGACTCCCAGCTCAGGTAGGCTTTTCAACTTTTGACACTTACAAAACTCAACTTCCCAGCAGAGCAAAATGTAATACTTACTGTGTGTGTTCGACCTGGACCCGGCCCGACCTGAGCCGAGCCCGAAAGCCGGACCCGGAAGAGCGAGGCAACCCGACCCGAACCCGACATGTCATCGGGTCCCGTTGGGTTTGGGTTGGGTAAAAGGACTTTAGCTCCAACAACAACCACAAATCTCAAAACCATCCAGAACAAAGCAGACCACTTGATTGGCACCCCATCCACTACGTTAAACATTCACTCCCTCCATCACCGATGCACAGTGGCAGCAGTGTGTACCATCTACAAGATGCACTGCAGCAACTCACCAAGAGTCCTTTGATAGCACATTCCAAACTGCTGCCTCTACTACCTAGAAGGCAAGGGCAGTAGATGCATGAGAACACCACCACCTCCAAGTTCTCCTCCAAGCCACACACCATCCTGACTTGGGACTATATCGCTGTTCCTTCATTGTCACTGGGTCAAAGCCTTGGAACTCCCTTCCTAACAGCACTATGGGTGTACCTACCCCACAATGACTGCAGCGATTCAAGAAAGCAGCTCACCACCACCTGCTCAAGGGAAACTAGGGGTGAGCAATAAAGGTTTGATTTGCCTGCATCCCCAACAATGAATAAATAATTAAAACAAAAATTAGTATGCATTCTGTGTCAGTCCTACTGACATGCATGACATTACATTTATATGTTATTTGCCACACTCACCTATTCCAATGTTCTCCTGGCCAGCTTCCCATCTTCCACTGTCAATGAACTTGCGCTCATCCAAAACCCTTCTGCACATTTCCTAACTGGCAGTAAGTCACCTTCATCATCACCCCTGTGCTCACTGACCTACATTAAATCATGGTCCATTAACACCTTGATTTTCAAATTACGTTTCAAATTCCTCATGTTGAAATCTCTTCACTGCCTCACTCCTTCCTATCTGAACTCCAGAGTGTGAACATTGTACATTCTCTAAACTCTACAGTGTGAACACTGTTCGTTCTCAAACTCAATACTGTGAGCACTGTACATTCTCTGAAATCAGGAGTATGAGTACTGCATTCTCTGAAAATAGCTAACATGAGTGCTCTGAAATCAGCAGTGAGAGTGCTGTGCATTCTCTAATCATAACAGTGTAAGCACTGTGCATTCCCTGAAATCAGCAGAGTGCTGTATGTTCTTTGAAATCAGCAGTGTGAGGGCTGTGTGTGTGCTCCTAACCCGGCACTTCTTCTTCGGCCTCCTTGTCTCGAGAGGCAATGGGTAAGCGCCTGGAGGTGGTCAGCGGTTTTTGGAGCAGCGCCTGGAGTGGCTATAAAGGCCAATTCTAGAGTGACAGACTCTTCCACAGGTGCTGCAGATAAAATTGGTTGTCAGGGCTGTTACACAGTTGGCTCTCTCCTTGCACTTCTGTCTTTTTTCCTGCCAACTGCTAAGTCTCTTCGACTGGCCACTCTTTAGCCCCGCCTTTATGGCTGTCCACCAGCTCTGGCGATCACTGGCAACTGACTCCCATGACTTGTGGTCAATGTCACAGGACGTCATGTCCCGTTTGCAGATGTCTTTAAAGCAGACACATGGATGGTCGATGGGTCTGATACTAGAGATGAGCTCGCTGTACGATGCATCTTTGGGGATCCTGCCATCTTCCATGCGGCTCACATGGCCAAGCCATCTCAGGCGCCGCTGGCTCAGTAGGGTGTATATGCTAGGGATGTTGGCCGCCTTGAGAACTTCTGTGTTGGAGATACGGTCCTGCCACCTGATGCCAAGGATTCTCCGGAGGCAGCGAAGATGGAATAAGTTGAGACATCGCTCTTGGCTGACATAACGTTGTCCAGGCCTCACTGCCGTAGAGCAAGGTACTGAGGACACAGGCTTAATACACTCGGACTTTTGTGTTCCGTGTCAATGTGCCATTTTCCCACACTCTCTTGGCCAGTCTGGACATAGCAGTGGAAGCCTTTCCCATGTGCTTGTTGATTTCTGCATTGAGAGACAGGTTGCTGGTGATAGTTGAGCCTAGGTAGGTGAACTCTTGAACCACTTCCAGAGCGTGGTCGCCGATATTGATGGATGGAGCAATTCTGACGTCCTGTCCCATGATGTTCGTTTTCTTGAGGCTGATGGTTAGGCCAAATTCGTTGCAGGCAGCCGCAAACCTGTCGATGAGTCTCTGCAGATACTCTTCTGTGTGGGATGTTAATGCAGCATCGTCAGCAAAGAGGAGCTCCCCGATGAGGACTTTCCGTACTTTGGTCTTCGCTCTAAGACAGGCAAGGTTGAACAACCTGCCTTCTGATCTTGTGTGGAGGAAAGTTCCTTCTTCTGAAGACTTGAACGCATGTGAGAGTAGCAGGGAGAAGAAGATCCCAAACAGTGTAGGTGCGAGAACACAGCCCTGTTTCACGCCACTCAGGATAGGAAAGAGGTCTGATGAGGCACCACTATGCTGAGTAGTGTGGGGGCTGTGCGTGTGCTCCTAACCCTGGAGTGTCAGCACTATTAGTCTCTAATAGCAGTCGTGTTAGGACTGTACCTGTCTGACAACAACAGGATCAGGTTACAGAGAACATTGAATTACTCTACAGCAGACAGGGTTAAATTACACATTCCAGACAAACTGTTGGGTGTGTCTTGTCCTCCAAAGCAACCAATCAGAAATCTGATCCAGCCCACCTAACGTTACAAGTAAATGCAGCCAACTTTTTCCAGTTCTGAGGAATGGTCACAGACCTGAAACTTTAACTCTGTTTCTTTCTCCTCTGATGCTGTCTGATTACTGAGCATTTCCAGTACTTTCTGTATGTGTATATATATATCTCTTTCTCTTTTGGGCCTCCTTATCTCGAGAGACAATGGATACGCGCCTGGAGGTGGTCAGTGGTTTGTGAAGCAGCGCCTGGAGTATCGACAGTGTAGTATTCAAACTCTCACGGCCCTGCACTCAGCAGTTTATCTATGAGCCAGCCTAGAAGAATATTCTGGACATTTTTCACCCTTTGTGTGAAGAAGCTCATTCTGGTTTCTATTTATTTACATGATCATCTTTTAGTCCTGTTATCTTGCCACATTTTAAAGCAATGTTCAGATTTACTTTATCGAAATGGGTTCATGTTTTTACATCCTTCAGCCAGGTCGCCTTCTTACCAACCTACAATAATACTCATGCAGAGATGAAGCTAAATTCAAAAACTGGGGGCCATAAATATAAGATAGTCACCAATAAATCCAAAAAGGAATTCAGAAGAAACTTCTTTACCCAGAGAGTGGTGAGAATGTGGAACTCGCTACCACAAGGAGTGGTTGAGGTGAATAGTATGGATGCACTTAAGGGGAATCTAGATAAGCACACGAAGGAGAAAGGAATAGAAAGATGTGATGACAGGGTTAGATGAAGAAGGATGGGAGGGGGCTTTGTGTGTAGCATAAACACCAGCATCGACCTTGTTGGGCCAAATATGCTGCAGATTCTGTGTAGTTTTTAAACCTTTTCTCCTGGGTGTCTGGGATCATTCTTGTTTGCATCCACTCTAATGTTTTCCCCTCTGTTTTTCATAGCAACCTATACATGATTGATACATGTTTCTATCATGGCACATTGCCACACTGCCTTACTGGTATTGGGACGTGTGTAGAAAGGAACCTCATTTAGTCTGCCTAGAGCTATTGACTTCCCAATTAACTTGTGAAATTATTACCGCACTGGCCCTTACTTTCATTTAATTAACAAAGTGCTTCCGACTATCTTTTCCCATGGAGCATAATTAGTCAGCACACCTATCAGCTCACAGTGTTCACTCCAATACCCGTTGTGTACTCAAGATATGATTAGCCAAGAGTCACAGCATCTGCCCACTGTGCTGTTTACAAGCAGGGAAACCAGTCAGTGGGCACTTGTGTCCAGACAGTGGACACCAACACAAAGATTGGGCGGCAGGGCAGAGCCATCCACATGTTGCATTCACACCCCTACTCATTCGCAGACCTCAGATTCTGCCCACTCTGGGTTTATCCTAAACAAGTCAATTGGCAAGAGCAGGCATCCACTCACATCAATATAATGAGACCCCTCAAGGTGTACCTCTGCTCTTCATTTAGTCCTATTGATAACAGTTGAACATAACAGTGGGGGGATATAGCTTGTCCCCCGCTCCTTCATGTCACTAAGACCCCTGCCCTTTAAATTCTCTCCAAAGCTACTTCACCTTGCTTGCTTCTTATTTCTGTGTCTTCAAAGGCTTCCTAAAAATTTATCCCTTCATCATTTCACCCCTCCCCAAGATCCTTGATAGACATTCTCTTTGTGGGGAGTGTTACAGAAATGCAAGCAGGTGATTGAGCAGTTGACTGAATATTTTATCTGAATGATGAATAATCTCACCCAAATCCCTTTTATATCTACCATTGGATATCCCTTCATTGTGTACAGGTTTGACATTTTCAATATGTTTTAATATGTATTACCTTCCATTTAAGAACTGGAACAGAAGAATATAAAAAATTGTTTAATTCCTGAGATGAGAGGGTTGTCCTTTGAGGTGAGATGGAAGAGAATGGGCCTATATTCTCTGGAGTTTAGAAGAATGAGAGGTGATCCCAGTAAAATGTATACAATTCTTAAAGGATTTGACAGGGTGGATGCTGAGAGGCTGTTTCCCCTGGCTGGAGCATTTACAACTCGGGGCCACTGCCTCAGGATAAGAGGTTTGCCATTTAGGACCGAGAATGAGGAGAATTTTTTCACTCAGAGAGTTGTGAACCTTTGGAATTCTCTACCCCAGAGAGTTGTGGTTGCTCAGTCATTGAGTATATTCAAGATTGAGATTGATAGATGTTTGGGCACTAAAGGAATTAAGGGATAAGGTGGGATAGTGTAGTTGAGGTAGCAGATCAGCTGTGATCTTATTGAATGGGAGAGCAGGCTCAAAGGGCCATATGGTCTATTCCTGATCCTATTTCTTATGTTCTTATTTATCAACATGAAGGAGCATCTGCCATTGGTGCCTATGCCTTTGAGTGCTGTCAGTTTCTCTTACACTCCTAAACTGGCCATATATGTTGATGCCAAAAATATGACAAGCACCTTTCCCCATGTCACACATGACTAAAGGGGTCCCAGAACAGATCCCTGCAGATTGCCACTCATCATTGTCTCCCCAGCCAGAGCCTTTTCAGCACCAGGTCAGTTTACAATCCAGCTAATGCACCGTTAATCTGTCAAATGCTTCTGAAAGTCTGTGTACCTTAGATCTACAGAATTAGGATTTAGCCACCGACTTAATTGCCTCCATCAACAATTCCATTGGACCTGCAAAGGTACGATTTAGTTGGCGTTGTGGATTCCTGGGATCAGCTGCTTCTGTAGCAGTTCTCAGTCTGTTAATGGCTCCAGTGAATCGAACAGACCCATTCTGAGGACGCAGTCCGCAACTTCTCACTGATCAGAATGGTAGAGATTGGAAAAATAAGGTTCCACTGCGGGTAGGGGAGGGGAATTTAACGGATATTTTTCTCTTCCAAAAGTATGGAATATTTTGTCCATTTGTTCAGGCCTGGTTTTACAAAACTGCTCTCCCTTTCAATAACTATGTGATGTCCATTTCCTTCTCCACACCAATGGTGGGCCATGCATTCAGCTGCCTAGACCCTAAGCTCTGGAATTCCCTCCTTAAACCTATTCGCCTCTCTACCTCTCTCCTCCTTTAAGTCGCTCCTTAAAACCTGCCTTGTTGACGAATTGGCCAAACTGGTATCAAATTTTGTCCGATCACACCCCCCGTGAAACACCTTGGGACGTTTTGCTATGTTAAAGGCGCTTTATAAATGCAAGTTATTGTTGCTGTCGGTGGAAATCTCCTGCCACTCACCAACAGAACAGAAAAGATGTCAAACAAAGCACTAAACAGACACCCTTAATTGCCTCATTGTAATTTTCAGCAGCACACATCTTCGAATGACAATGTGGAATTCAGTTTGGAGATATTGCAGGTAAATAGGTAAATGAGCAGGTAAATCTTGCTCATTGAGAATGTGATCAAAGACCAGGAGCAGCTCTGCTGGTGTTATGGTCCTCCCTTTAATAAAGGATAATTACAAGAATGTTTCTAAATCTGTGTTGGAATTTCTCATCGCCTTTATTAACAAATGTTTCTGAAATGATAAGGCGGCAGCAAAAACATACAGAAATGGATTTGCTCAGTAACTTGTAGACATTTGAGTCACATTTTAGAGAAAGGCTGGTGGAGGAGCAGCCATTTTGTAGAAGCCCAGCCATATAATAATAAGTATAATTTTCTTCCATTGCTGATCTAACTCCAGCCTGGAAAATTGTCATTTGCTCCTACTTTTCTCCGTCATTTCCTGAAAGTCTTGCCTCTTGCTCGGGTTGAATTTGAAGGCGAATAGTTCCACCTCACCAACCCCTGTTTAGTACCTCACCCAAGCAGCTGCTCTTCACACTTGAGCCCGGACAGGGAATGTGGATGTGGGAGGTCCATCAGGCCTCACTTTTTCTCTTCATAGGTAATTTGCTTGTGTACCATGGATAGAGCCTCAGGGATCACATCGAAAGTTTAACTCCCAGTTCCCATTAATTTGCAGACATCTCAAGTTGCAGATGCCAAGGGATTTCGATGTTCTGATCTAGACTTCATCCACCAATGAAACCAGAATATTACGAAAGCCCCTCCCCTCACCTCCAGGACTGTAACGTTGAGAAACGGTCAAAGTGGCAATTAATATGATAGGGAAATTAAAATAAATTTCTTGACTCCAGAAAGTGCTTAGAAAGTGGAACTGACTACCTGAGGAAGTGGTTGAGGCAAATAGATGCTTTCAAAAGGAAACTATACAAGTACATGAGAGAAAAGAGAATAGAAAGATATGCTGAAAGGTTGAGATGAGGCAAATAGAATGGGAGGAGACTCTGTGGTGTATAAACTCCAGCACAGACTAGTTGGGCCGAATGGCCTTTTTCTGTGCTGTATATTCTATCCAAATTTGTACTGATCTCCCCTTGTGCATAACTCGTGTCTCACTACTGGACTCTGGAGGGGGAATGAGGAATTGCAGCTGAGCCCAAATCCCAGTCAAGACTGATCTCAGCCAGATCATCGACCTCAACCCCAAACCAAAGCAAGGAAGAGAAGAAAAATAGTAATCAATAACAAAAACTGGCACTTATATAACACCTTGAACATAGTAAAACTACCCAAGGCTTTACACAGGAGGATTATCATACAAAATAATACACCGAGACACCCAAGGAGATATTAGGACAGATCTTCTTTTTATATTCATTTGATGGGATGTGGGTGTCGCTGGCTAGGTCAGCATTTGTTGCCCATCCCTAAATGCCCTTGAGAGGGTGATGATGAGTCACCTTCTTGAATTGCAGTCCTTGGGGTATAGGAACACCAGTTAGGAAGGGAGTTCCAGGCTTTTGATCCAGTGACAGTGAAGGAACGGCGATATAGTTCCAAGTCAGGATGGTGTGTGAGTTGAAGGAGAACTTGCAAGTGGCGGTGTTCCCATGCATCTGCTGCCCTTGTTCTTCAAGGTGGTAGAGATCGTAGGTTTGGAAGCTGTTGTTAATGGAGCCTTGGTGAGTTGCTGCAGTGCATCTGTAATTAGTACACACTGCTGCCACTGTGCATTGGTGGTGGAGGGAGTGAATGTTTAATGTAGTGGGTGGGGTGACCCAAAGCTTGGTCAGAGGTAGGTTTTAGAGAAGCATAAAGGAGGAGAGAGAGTCTGAGAGGAACAGCGCAGGAATTTCCGAGCTTAGGACCTAAACAGCTGAAGGCACAGCCGCCAATGGTGGGAAAAAGGAAATCAGGGATGCGCCAGAGGCCAGAATTGGGGGAACATAGAGTTCTTAGAGTGTTTGGGGTTGGAGGAGGTTAGAGAGATCGGGAGGGGCAAGGAGGAATTTGAAAACAAGGATGAGAATTTTAAATTTGGGAGGTGGTGGCCCAGGAGCCAATGTAGGTCAACAAGCACAGGCATGGCAGGTGAACGGGATTTATCAGAGTTAGAAAATGCGCAGCAGAGTTTTGGATGAGTTCAGGTTTCTGGAGGGTTGAGGGTGGGGTGACACCCAAGGGAGCAGGCAGGGACGAACCCTGACCCCAATGGCTATCCAAGGACAACTGTGTGTGTGGATATCGGGTAAGATAAGAGTCAGGTTAAATTGAAATTCCCTCCCTCTTCACTCAGTCAAATAATCTGACGGGAGAAAGAGTGGTGTGTGGAACACAGCATCCATCAGTAGCTTCAGCAAAGGAGGACAGAAATCTGAAGGGAAAATAAAAGAAAATCTCATTTAAATTAAATTAAAATTTTCATCCACGAAAAGTGTTAGATGAACATTTTGCTGAGGGAAATGAATATTAAAAAGAAATAACACCAGGAATCTGTCACTGGGAGAAGGAGACAAAGAAATGACTTGACAGCAAAAGCCGCACCTCCCCCAAATCCCCCCCAATCCCTCCGCCCCACCGAAACCATTTTAAGTGAGAAGTTGCCACTAATATCATTTTTGAGAAGTTCGCTGATTTTTTTACATGCTTTACTTTTTTATATTAAAATCTATGACTTAACAACAACATGACTTTATGTAGCACCTTTTGATGTAGTGAACCATACCAAGGGCGTGTCACAGAAGTGGTTTCCAACAATATTTGACACTGAATCACATAAGGTGATATTAATGCAGATGACCAAAAGCCTGATCAAAGAGGTTTTAAGGAGGAGGAGAGAGATAGAGAGGTGGAGAGGCTCAGGGAGGGAATTCCACAGCGTAGGGTCTAGGCAGCTGAAGGCATGTCCACCAATGGTGGAGAGATTAAAATTGGGGATCTTCAAGAGGCCAGAATTAGAGGAGTGCAGATATCTCAGAGGGTTGTAAAACTGGAGGGAATTAAAGAGAAAGGGAGAGGCAAGGCCATGAGGGCAAAGGATGAGAATTTTAAAATGGGGAGGTTTCCACTGTCGGTCAGTGAGCACAGGGGTGAATGGGAGTTGGTGCAAGTTAGGATATGAACAGCAGTGTTTTGGATGAGTTCAAGTTTATGGAGAATGGGATGCCGGCCAGGAGAGCATTAGAATAGTCAAGACTAAAGGTTGCAAAGGCATGGATGAGGGTTTCAGCAGCAGATGAGCTGAGACAGAGGTAGAGTTGGGTGATGCTATGAAGGTGGAAGTAGGCAGTCTTAGAGATGGCATGGATATGTTGTCTGATTACACCGCTGTGAAGCAGCTGGGAATGTTTTTCTAAGTTAACAAAGATAAATGCAAGGGATGTTGATATTTCAGAGCCACACTGAGGGAGAGCTTGGGTGAAATGTTCAACCATTTGCCTTTTCAGGTAGATGTTAAAGATCCCTTGGCATTACTTGTAGAAGAGCAGGAAGCTCTTCACAGACCCTCCTCTCAATCAACTCCGCCAAAAACAGATTAATTGGTCATTCATCTCATTGTAATTTGCCGGATTTTGTTATCTGAAAATAGGTGTTGTGCTGCCCCACATGACATCAGTCAGCCTGCCCTGAAGCACACTCACCTCTCACTCAGAAGGTGGTGGATTCAAATCCCTCTCCGGAGACTTGAAGACATAATCTTGGCTAACACTCCAGTCTAGCACTGAGGGAATGCTGTGCTGTCTTTCATATGTGACATCCGACACATTGGACGGAGTTTTAAGGGCCTCCCGGTGGTGGGTGGGGTGGCCTGTTGCAATGTGATTTTATCGGGGGCAGGATAGGCTGACGTCAGCCTTCCTGCCCAGAGGCCAATTGAGGCCCTTGGTCCATTAAAGGCCTCTTCCTGCCACCACTGGGATTTAACCTGTGGCGGAGGAGGGGCCTCCACCATGCGGGGAGGTCACCCAGTAAAAAGAGGCAACCTCCCTATGGGCTTGGTTGGGGATAGGGAGGGGGCTTTTGCTGGAGTTGATGAAGGGGAGGGTCTGTGACGAGCTTCCTGCTCTTCTGCAAATAGTGCCATGGGATCTTTAACAACCACCTGAAAAGGTAGATGGTTTAACATTTCACCCAAGCTCTCCCTCAGTGTGGCCCACGGAGGGACCCTGCCGGGAAAAAGCCTACCTCCGTAAACACTCATCCCCCTGCATTAAATGCCCATCTTCTCCCCCCACCCCACCTCTACATCTCCAGGACCTGCTGGTCTAGCCCTGGCAACCCTGCCTCACCTACCTTGGGTCTGGGTTCCAGTGCTGGGCAGCGTCCAAAGCCTCTACAGTATCGGCAGTAGCCACCACTCCCACTGACCCTGCCAATACTGCTTAACTGCTTGGTTTCCTGCCCCGTGGTTGGCTGGCAGATCTTGGAGGCCAGGATCCCCGTCTTTAATTGGCCTGATGCAGTAGAATCGCTCTGGGGTGTCCCCAGCAGAGGCGGGATTCCACCCGCCATTTCGGCCCCAGCGCCGGGAGACCCACCGTGGGCACAAAATTCACCCCATTGAGTCTGCCCTGTCAGGTGGGTATAAAAGATCCCATGGTGCTATTTGAGGAAGAGCAGGGGAGTTCCCTCAGGTGTCCTGGCCAATGTTTGTCCCTCAACCAGCATTACCAAAACCAGACTACCTGGCCATTACCTCATTGCTGTTTGTGGGAGCTTGCTGTGTTTCCTACAATACAACAGTGACTATGCTTCAAAAGTACTTTATTGGCTGTAAAGTGCTTTGGGATGTCCTGAGATTGTGAAAGGCGCTACATAAATGTGCAAATCCGAACACCCATTAGAACTCAAAGTAATTAATTGAGATGTTTGTGAGAGACCAGCAGATATACAGTGGGCTGAATGGCCTCTTTCTGCCCTGCATGATTCTATGAGTCTCAGTGAGGTGTTACATAAATACAAGTTCTTTCTTCAGGGCAAAGAGACTAATGTTTTAAATATATAAAAGTGCTGGAGTAATCTACACAATCTTATCAACTTCTTAATAAAATGAGGACAAAGCCACAGAGAAGGGAGATTTAATGTTAAAAATTACCTGCCAGAATCAGCATTTAAGCACAGATAAGAAATCATCTTAAAGACATCATTTATTGATTTTATGGGTGATAGACTTTGACATCTAATAACGGGCAACATGTTCCACTGTCAGGAGGTGAAAAGAGCTGAAGATTTCTCACAAAGTAAAATGCTAAAATCACTCAGAATCTGACGGGCATCTGTTATAAGGTTAAGACTCCAGCTGCAGTGGGAGCTGTTCATATTCTGTATAATCCTTTGAAGAGTAATCTTATAGAATTCCAGCATTTCTCAACTATTCGTCTTTACAATGTGAGGCTGAGAACAAGAATTAAAAATGTAATGCACGGAAGCAATAGTGATCAAACAAAGAAAGCTCATTTTTAAACTCTCGCACTGCCTAGGCTCCAAGATGAAGAATGGATACTTGGAGGAAGTAGGGCAAGAGGGAGAGAAAGCCTGAAGTGGACAAGGAATAAAATATCCTCGTACTGGGTATTGTCTTTATAAATAAAAAAGAGAACATCAACAGGCCGGGCAGTCCTCTAGAGCACTTTGAGACATCTTCGATCCATCATTCCTGTAATGTTTATGCCGGGTTGCTGGATATAGTATGTATCTCAGAGCCATACAGATATCACACTTGCATTAAATCACTAACTGGTTTATTTACAGCACTTTAAAATATCAGTTCTTACAAGATCTCAGTACAACGTCTTCTCAGAGCAGTGTGTTTCTTTTGCTGTAGGACCTTCTGGTTTCAGTTTTAACTCTTAAGCTCCACCCAAAGGCTTAAGCAATCAAACACAGTGAACACAGATAAGTGGACAGACTAGTACAATCAAACCCAAATCAATCGAAAACTACATTTCCCATATTTATAACCTACTTTCATAGCTTGAGTACAAAATCTAGGGATTACCAGTGTAGTACTGAGGGAGAACTGCATTACTGGAGGTGCTGTCTTTAGGATGAGATGTGAAACCAAGGCCCTATCCACCCTCTACGATAAATGTAAAAAATCCCATGGCACTATTCCAGAGAAGGTCAGGGGAGTTCTCCCTGATGTCCTAGCCAATGCTTATGCATCAGTCAACAGCGCTAAAAAATAAATTATCTGGTTATGACATTGCTATTTGTGGGATCTTGCTGTGTGTAAATTGGCTGCTGTGTTTACTACATTACGACAGTGATTACACTTCAAAAGCACTTCATTGACTGTAAAACACTTTGGGACATCCTGAGGTCATGAAAGACACTATATCTTTCTTTTATATCAGGGCTCCAGTTACACTGGCCGTTCATCTTTTATTGAGACCTTCAACTTTGGGCATGGCAACAGGTCCCTACTTTATTAATAAAGAACACAGAAGAATTCATCTGGTTGGTATAGCTTACAAAACGGTAAATCCATATTTTTTGTTTTATTAATATCACATTATATCATCAGAAATAGAGAAAGTAGGTTCCGTTATGTTTACAATGCCACCAGCAGATTGCGGTCAGACACCAGCTACTCCTCCCAGATATTTGTAAATGGCAAAGAGCAATCTTCAGTCACTTCGTACCTGGACTGAGTCCAGGACTAACTGAACAAGAAAGACTTGCATTCATATAGAGTCTTTCACAGCCACCGGATATCTCAAAGCGCTTTACTGCCAATGCAGTACTTACCTTTTTGAAGTGAACTCAATGTTGTAATGTAGGAAACACATCAACCAATGTATGCACAGCAAGCTCCCAAAAACAGCAAAGTGATAATGTGTTTCTGTGATGTTGATTGAGGGATAAATATTGGCCAGGACACTGGGGAGAACTCCCCTACTCTTCTTTGAAATAGTGCCATTGAATCCAACTAAGCAGATGGAGGCCTCGGTTTAACATCTCTAAAGACAGCATCTCCAACAATGTAGCACTCCCTCAGCATTGCTCTGCAACATCAGCTTTGATTTTTGTGCTCAAGGCCTGGAGTGGGACCTGAATTGGGAATCTTGTCATTCAGAGATAAGAGTGTCACTAACTGAGCTACAGCTAACACTAATTGAAGGCTGTCTGCTGGGTGGGGGAGGAGAAGATGGGACCTGGGCTTGAGTTCTGATGGCTGCTTTGCTGATAATGAAAATTCACTGAAAAACTTAATTGATAATCTCGAGGTCACCAAACATTGGTTTAAAAACTAAATAAAGTGGGAGTAACCATTGTGACTATCAGTATACTGACTGGCACCCGCCAGCAATCATTCCCAAACACAGCTCAGCTGATGAAAATCCACCCAAGTGCCAAATGTAGCTGTCATCTCCTTTTTCACTCTTCCAGTCTCTTATTAGATTTTGTGTCTGAACATGTCCTTCCTGTGATGTATTCTCTCTCTTGTTCTCTCACACTTTCTTTCTCACACTCTCTTGCTGTCTCTCACTCTCTTTCTCTCTCCCCCACATTCATTTGTTCAACTTTAGTTAACCCTTACCCGCCCAGTTTGAGCATATAACTCACCCACTCAGCGCTCACCCCTTTCAGACCATCTCTGATATTAACCAGCAAGGGTTCTGCAGGGAGGGGCATCATGAATTTGTACAAATTGGGGTTCTATTAGGTCAAGAGGATGTGTTGGCATTTAAATGGGGGGAGGGGGGGAGAAGGGTGAGGGGGGAAAAGTATGGTTTTCATGTCAAGCTGATAGGCAGCTTTTCAGAAGGATTGAGAGATCCTCCTGGTTAAGTCACCAAATGTACTTTGTGGGTAGAGAGAATCAGGAGTGTCCACAATTCCTCCCCCGCACCCTTCCCGTGAAACCCTCCTGAAACTTCCTCCCCATCACAAAGCTGGGAGCAAGTGGGTGACCATTGGCTGCTTGATTTCCCCAACATGGCAGGGAGCTCCACTGCGCCATCTCCTGGGCAGGTGAGGGGCCAGCAGCTTAAATTCACCGTGACCTCCTGCTAACCCTGGCGGACAGGAATTTAACTTGCCATAGTTTCCCGCTCTCACTCTTTCTCTCTCACACTCTCAGTTTTTGTCAGAGGCAATCTCTCTCACTCCTGTTGTCTCGCCCTCACTCTTTCCATCTGTTCCTCACACCCAGTACAGGTTCAGTCTTTGACCTCCCATTATTTGTTTGCTCTACTTCCTTTCAATGAGGATTAGAGGCAGTGGCAAGATTACAATGAGCAAATCCATTTCCAAACAGTAGGATCAATCATTTTCTTTCAATGAAAATTCTGCTTAGAGAAAGCACAGCTGAAAAAATGGATCGTTGGAAGTCATAATCCCTCCACACACTCACTCACAGGCACTGAGTCAGAGACTCTCCCTCCCTCCACACACTCACTCACAGGTACTGAGTCAGAGACTCTCCCTCCCTCCACACACTCACTCACAGGTACTGAGTCAGAGACTCTCCCTCCCTCCACACACTCACTCACAGGTACTGAGTCAGAGACTCTCCCTCCCTCCACACACTCACTCACAGGCACTGAGTCAGAGACTCTCCCTCCCTCCACACTCTCACTCACAGGCACTGAGTCAGAGACTCTCCCTCCCTCCACACTCTCCCTCACAGGTACTGAGTCACAGACCCACCCTCCCTCCACACTCTCACTCACAGGCACTGAGTCAGAGACTCTCCCTCCCTCCACACTCTCCCTCACAGGTACTGAGTCAGAGACTCTCCCTCCCTCCACACTCTCACTCACAGGCACTGAGTCACAGACCCTCCCTCCCTCCACACTCTCACTCACAGGCACTGAGTCACAGACTCTCCCTCCCTCCACACTCTCCCTCACAGGTACTGAGTCACAGACCCTCCCTCCCTCCACACTCTCACTCACAGGCACTGAGTCACAGACCCTCCCTCCCTCCACACTCTCACTCACAGGCACTGAGTCACAGACTCTCCCTCCCTCCACACTCTCACTCACAGGTACTGTCACAGACCCTCCCTCCCTCCACACTCTCCCTCACAGGTACTGAGTCAGAGACTCTCCCTCCCTCCACACTCTCACTCACAGGCACTGAGTCAGAGACTCTCCCTCCCTCCACACTCTCACTCACAGGCACTGAGTCAGAGACTCTCCCTCCCTCTACACTCTCACTCACAGGTACTGAGTCACAGACCCTCCCTCCCTCCACACTCTCACTCACAGGCACTGAGTCACAGACCCTCCCTCCCTCCACACTCTCACTCACAGGCACTGAGTCACAGACTCTCCCTCCCTCCACACTCTCACTCACAGGCACTGAGTCACAGACCCTCCCTCCCTCCACACTCTCACTCACAGGCACTGAGTCACAGACCCTCCCTCCCTCCACACACTCACTCACAGGCACTGAGTCAGAGACTCTCCCTCCCTCCACACTCTCCCTCACAGGTACTGAGTCACAGACCCACCCTCCCTCCACACTCTCACTCACAGGCACTGAGCCACAGACCCTCCCTCCCTCCACACTCTCACTCACAGGCACTGAGTCACAGACCCTCCCTCCCTCCACACTCTCACTCACAGGCACTGAGTCACAGACTCTCCCTCCCTCCACACTCTCACTCACAGGTACTGAGTCACAGACCCTCCCTCCCTCCACACTCTCACTCACAGGTACTGTCACAGACCCTCCCTCCCTCTTTCCCTGTTAGCAGCTGCTAAAATAGCAGAGGTTTAGACGGGGAATGTTCAGCTGACAAATTTCCTCACCTTGTTTGCGAATGTTATTGACAACCTAGATAATGACATTCCTTCTAATTTATTTGGATTTCCAGACAGCTTGACAATGTTTCACATGAAAGGCCACTAATTAAAGTAAAAGCTAAGGGAAGGTGCATTAGAAAGTGCCACTAAATAAGAGACTGGTGCTAAAAAGGCCCAGAAAACATGACAGTGGGATGTCAGACTGGAGGCGGAGGGAGGTGGGGGCAGGTATCGATTGGAGTGTCTTTAAAATCACCCCTCTGGACCCTGTTCCTATTCAAAACTGACTGAAACACTAAAACAGGAGACAAAGGATGAAGCTTAAAAGTTCTGCAGCATTGGCAGAAGTATCAAAATCAAAACAAGTTATTCACTTTGAGAAGGACATGACTGTCCCGGTCCATGGCCCAATTTAATAGCAGGGGTATGGCAGTGTCGTGGTTATGTTACTGGACTTGTAATTGTTCAGAGAAAGTGGGTTAAATTCAAGCCCATTTGCAGTTTAAGAATTTGAATTTAGTTTAAGTAAAAGGTTGGTGTCTGTAAAAGTCACCATGAAGCTGCTGGGTTGTGATAAAAACCAAACAGGTTCATTAATGTCCCTAACCTGTCATCTCTACTCGGTCGGGGTCTATACTTGACTCCAATCCCACACTAACATGGTTGCCTCTTAACTGCCCTCTGAAGAAGTTGAGTGAGCTATTCTATTTTATCAAACCACTGACAAATTGGATAAATACCTGAAGGGAAAAAAATGTTGTTATGGAGTCTTCATGTGTGAACTGGGTTCTGTATACCTTGAGTTTGTGTTTGAGAGATGGTACCAGATGTGAAGCTGGAGATTTCCAAGTTAAACCCAGGTTAGATAAACAAACAGTCCAAAAAAATAGATGTTTAACCAGATTCATGTCACTGGCAGTTTTTTGTTTCAGTTTGTCATGAAGTCTCTACAGGGTGTTAAGCCAGAAGTAAAGGAAAAGCTGTATGAGTTTTTCAAGAAAACACCAGAGATTGTGTTCAGCCAGAAATAGGCTGTGTGATTTTCACAAGATGCCAGTGGCAGAGCTGGATGTTGTTGGTTTGGAAAGAGTCTCCCAGGGCTGCTGAAATGGAAAAAGCCAGGAGTTATTGATTTTAAAGGGACAGGGTCTTTGAATTAGAACCTGTTTCCTGGTAGCTGACCTTTAGAAAATAAGAATTGCTATCATTGTCTTTGATGACTGAAAAGTTATCAGCAGAATCATGCCATCAGGATGGTGGTGGTTTGAGTGGTGATAAGACCAATCCGTTAAAGCAAAGATTGCATTGCTCACTATCGACAGGACATCATTGGGCTGATAAGTGGCAAGTAACATTCATGCCACACAAGTGCCAGATAATGACCATCTCAAACAAGAGAGAATCTAACCATCTCCCCTTGATGTTCAATGGCATTACCATCGCTTAATCCCTCACTATCAACATCCTTGGATCACCATTGACCAGAAACTGAACTGGACCAGTCACATAAATGCTGTGCCAGGTCAGAGGCTCGGAATTCTGCGGCCAGTAACTCACCTCCTGACTCCCCAATGCCTGGCCACCATCTGCAAGGCACAAGTCAGGAGTGTGATGGAATACTCTCCACTTGCCTGGATGAGTGCAGCTCCAAAAACAGACAAGAAGTTCAACACCATCCAGGACAAAGCAGCCCACTTGACTGGCACCCCATCCACAAACATTCACTCCCTCCTCCACTGACACACAGTTGCAGCAGTGTGTACCATCTACAAGATGCACTGCAATATCTCACCAAGGTTCCTTCGACAGCACCTTCTAAACCTGCGACCCTTACCATCTAGAAGAACAAAGGTAGCAGTTGCAAGGGAGCACCACCACCTGCAAGTTCCCCTCCAAGCCACACACCATCCTGACTTGGAACTACATCACCGTTCCTTCACTGTCGCTGTGTCAAAATCCTGGAACTCCCTTCCTAACAGCACTGTGGGTGTACCTACACCCCAAGGACTGCAGCAGTTCAAGAAGGCAGCTCACCACCACCTTCTCAAGGGCAATTAGGGATGGGCAATAACCGCTGGCCAAGCCAGCAATGCCCACATCCCAGGAACGAATAAAAAAAATTACTTCCATATCCGCATCCTGGAGGACCGGATTTGAAAGCTGCCTGAGGAAGATTCTGATTTTGATGTGTTGTGAGACGGATCAGCAGCCTGTAAGGACTTTCCTTGGTGCATTTGCTAATTAATGTGTAACCTTTAAGATATATACATCGGTCGTGATTTAACTGTTAGTTCATGTTTAATTTATGTTGGTTTTGGTTTGAGTGTTAAAGTAAAATTTACAAAAAGTGAAAACTTGTCTGTTTGGTTTTCTGTTTCCTCAATTGAGGTCAGTTGGTGGATTTGATTCTTTTTATTTGTTGGTGGTCCTCAGGGATCATAACAATTTGCAGAGCAATGGGGAAAGAGCAGGGGAGTGGACCTAATTGAATCGCTCTCTCAAAGAGCGAGCACATGCACAATGGGCCGAATGCCTTCCTTCTGTGTTGTATGACTCAATGATTTTATGTTAGACGTGGGCAATTAATGCCAGCCTTGCCAGTGCCACCCACATTGCAAGAATGATTTTTTTTTTTTAATTTAGCTGTTAATTTACGAACTGAACAATCAGGAATCCTATGATACAAGTTTATTTTTTAAGTTATTTTTTTACTTCCTACACACGCCACATTGAAATTCTGCCTGGGAGCATTGTGATCCGCTGTTGTTACATTCTGAGCTGTGCTGTGCTCCTCTGCTGACTTGTCAGGAACTCTAACGCTCAGTCTGGCAAGGTGGTGGAAGCTGATTCCATAAATAATTTTAAAAGGGAGTCAGATGGTTACTTGAGGATGAGGAACAACAGGGTCACAGAGAAAATGCAGAGATGCGGCAGTGCGAATGCTCTTTCAAAGACCCAGCATGTAGACGATGGGCCGAATGGCCTCCTTCTGTGCTGTAAGCTCCTGTTATTCTATGATTTCCATAGCTCGTTGAAAATCTCTCAGGGACCTTCCATAAATTCAGCCCCTCGCCCCCAACTCACTGCTTTCTTGCAGGCCGGCAGAATCTGTATGGAAACACTTGGATTAAAATGGGGAAGGATTCTGTCAACGCTCTTTCTCAGCCCCCGAAACCCTATCATTCATTGGATTGCAAAGGAATGAAAATGTCCAATTTAAGTACCAATATTGGATATTGCACGCTACCATTTAGAAATCAGCATGTAAAGGGGTGCAGCAGCAGGAAGAATGGGAAAGGGCTATGTTGATGTACAGGAAGTGGGATGGATGGAGGGGGGCATGTGTCAAGATGCTAATTATAAACTGATACCAAAGACAATATGTGCCGGGAGATGCGGAACCCAATAGAGATGGTGCGCGATGTTAGATGGAGAGATAGTAAAAGGACTTGACACACTCATTCAGATTTCAATGTATCAATGAATGATTATTATGGGTTGTAGGACTGTCCTATGAGTGGTCACCGCATGTTTTCCAAGTGTGATTTTGAGCACATTTTGGCACCTGGGCATATAGAAATCATAGAACAGTTATGTCACAATTTTTTTCAGATTAGTTGGCAGTAACTACATAGCAACCAGCTGCTTCTCAGTCAGAGCTTTAAGTTAAGAACAATAAAGAACCTTTGCCTGATGTCTTAATTTAATAAAAGAAAAGAAACACTGCCAGTGCTGTAAATTGGAAATGAAAGCAATAAAAGCTGGAATGACAAAAGAAAAATCCCAATGGATTAAAGATCCAGGTGTCAGCCCTTCATCAGAACTTCTAGTATCTCACATGGGTTGTGAGCTGCCCAGTGTACTTCCTGAGGCAGACAGACGCGGAGGTCCCCGGTGCTGAGTTGGTGCCTGCCGGTAAAAGGAGGGGTGGGGGTGAACATGTCACTCAAGACTGCTATTCAGGTGGGGTGGGGTGGGAGGGGAGGGGGGAGGGCAGAGATGGATGTGAGGTGAGGTGCAAATTTACATCAATTGTGGACAGGATCAGGTTTGGCTGTGATGCCCCTCATTGTGCAGGTTGTCACTTGATGAAAGGGCAGAGCCATGTGGTACCAATGTGATTTAGTGGGCAGTGCTGTGCCTCTTGAGTCTGAAGATTGTGGGTTCAAATCCCACTCCAAACACTTGAGCACAAAACTCTATGTCGACCAGTGCAGTACTGAAGGAGTGCTGCATTGTTGGTGGTGCTGCTATTCTGATGAGATATTAAGCTGAGGCCCTGTGTGCCTTACAAGTGGGTGTAGAAGATCCCATTACATGGTTTTGAAAAAGAGTAGGGGAGTTCTCCTAACCAATATTTATCCCTCAAACGATATCAGTAAGAAAAAGCAGATTATCTGGTCATTTATCTCATTGCTGTCTGTGGGTTCTTGCTGTGCACAAATTTGCTGCCATGTTTCCTGCTTTACAACAATGACTTAATTGCGACAAAACACTTTGGAACATCCTGAGGTAGTGAAAGGTGCTATATAACTGCAAGTTCTTTCTTGCTCCTCACTGGAGGATGATTGGCATTGTGGAATTATACTCCAAGAAAAGAGGCAGTGTGTTCAGGGTGATGAGCATCGGAACAGGAGTAGACCATTTAGTCCCTTAAGCTTGTTCCTCCATTTAATGAGATTATGGTTGATCTGTGAACAAGCTCCTATACAGTACTGAGGGAATGCTGCAATGTCTTTCAGAGAGTGAAAGGTAAACTCATCAGCCTTGAAATCTTCTTCGGCCTCCTTGTCTCGAGAGACAATGGGTAAGCGCCTGGAGGTGGTCAGTGGTTTGTGAAGCAGTGCCTGGAATGGCTATAAAGGCCAATTCTAGAGTGACAGACTCTTCCACAGGTGCTGCAGATAAAATTGGTTGTCAGGGCTATTACACAGTTGGCTCTCTCCTTGCACTTCTGTCTTTTTTCCTGCCAACTGCTAAATCTCTTCGACTTGCCACACTTTAGCCCCGCCTTCATGGTTGTCCGCCAGCTCTGGCGATCACTGGCAACTGACTCCCACGACTTGTGGTCAATGTCACAGGACTTCATGTCCCGTTTGCAGACGTCTTTAAAGCGGAGACATGGACGGCCGGTGGGTCTGATACCAGTGGCGAGCTCGCTGTACAATGTGTCCTTGGGATCCTGCCATCTTCCATGCGGCTCACATGGCCAAGCCATCTCAAGCGCCGCTGGCTCAGTAGGGTGTATAGGCTGGGGATGTTGGCCGCCTTGAGGACTTCTGCGTTAGAGATACGGTCCTGCCACCTGATGCCAAGGATTCTCCGGAGGCAGCGAAGATGGAATGAGTTGAGACGCCGCTCTTGGCTGACATACGTTGTCCAGGCCTCGCTGCAGTAGAGCAAGGTACTGAGGACACAGGCTTGATACACTCGGACGTTTGTGTTCCGTGTCAGTGTGCCATTTTCCCACACTCTCTTGGCCAGTCTGGACATAGCAGCGGATGCCTTTCCCACGCGCTTGTTGATTTCTGCATCGAGAAACAGGTTACTGGTGATAGTTGAGCCTAGGTAGGTGAACTCTTGAACCACTTTCAGAGCGTGGTCGCCGATATTGATGGATGGAGCATTTCTGACGTCCTGTCCCATGATGTTCATTTTATTGAGGCTGATGTTTAGGCCAAATTGGTTGCAGGCAGCCGCAAACCTGTCGATGAGTCTCTGCAGATACTCTTCTGT
Source organism: Heterodontus francisci (assembly GCF_036365525.1). Lineage (NCBI taxonomy): Eukaryota > Metazoa > Chordata > Chondrichthyes > Heterodontiformes > Heterodontidae > Heterodontus > Heterodontus francisci. The sequence continues at coordinate 51,904,530 of NC_090400.1, forward strand.
GTGGGATGTTAATGCAGCATCATCAGCAAAGAGGAGTTCCCTGATGAGGACTTTTCGTACTTTGGTCTTCGCTCTAAGACGGGCAAGGCTGAACAATCTGCCATCTGATCTTGTGTGGAGGAAAATTCCTTCTTCTGAAGACTTGAACGCATGTGAGAGCAGCAGGGAGAAGAAGATCCCAAACAGTGTAGGTGCAAGAACCACGCCACTCAGGATAGGAAAGGGGTCTGATGAGGCACCGCTATGCTGAATTGTGCCTTTCATATTGTCATGGAATGAGGTGATGATACTTAGTAGCTTTGGTGGACATCCGATCTTTGCTAGTAGTCTGAAGAGACCACGTCTGCTGACGAGGTCAAAGGCTTTGGTGAGATCCATGAAAGCAACATGGAGGGGTATCTGTTGTTCGTGGCATTTCTCCTGTAGCTGGTGAAGGGAGAACAGCATGTCAATGGTGGATCTCTCTGCTCGAAAGCCACACTGTGCCTCAGGGTAGACGTGCTCAGCCAGCTTCTGGAGTCTGTTTAAAACAACTCGAGCAAAGACTTTCCCCACTATGCTGAGCAGGGAGATTCCACGGTAGTTGTTGCAGTCACCACGGTCACCCTTGTTCTTCTAGAGGGTGATGATATTGACATCGCGCATGTCCTGTGGTACTGCTCCCTCATCCCAGCACAGGCAAAGCAGGCCTTGAAATCACATCAGGGATATTGGCTTGAATGCCAATTTGGTGGCGGGGTTAACCATTGCAACCTATGACATCTCTGCAATTACCATTTGTGTTGTTAACGGCTGGGTACTGAGCACATTCACATGATGTGCCTTTGTCCACTATTTTAACGGAGGCCTAACCTGTTTGCTTAAAACGGATTAAGCACCTTCACCAAAAGAGTGGACTGAAGAATGTCAAGACAACCGAGTATTCTCTACCCTCCCCCAGCCAAGATGTCGGGGAGGCCAAAATTAGGGGCTATAAATATAAAAAAAAATTTTTTCTTTGGCCTCCTTATCTCGAGAGACAATGGATACGCGCCTGGAGGTGGTCAGTGGTTTGTGAAGCAGCGCCTGGAGTGGCTATAAAGGCCAATTCAAGAGTGACAGGCTCTTCCACAGGTGCTGCAGAGAAATTTGTTTGTCGGGGCTGTTACACAGTTGGCTCTCCCCTTGCGCCTCTCTTTTTTCCTGCCAACTACTAAGTCTCTTCGACTCGCCACACTTTAGCCCCGTCTTTATAGCTGCCCGCCAGCTCTGGCGAACGCTGGCAACTGACTCCCACGACTTGTGATCAATGTCACAGGATTTCATGTCGCGTTTGCAGACGTCTTTAAAGCGGAGACATGGACGGCCGGTGGGTCTGATATCAGTGGCGAGCTCGCTGTACAATGTGTCTTTGGGAATCCTGCCATCTTCCATGCGGCTCACATGGCCAAATAGTCACCAACAATCCAATAAGGAATTCAGAGAAACTTCTTTACCCAGGCAGTGGTTAGAATATGGAACTCACTACCACAAGGTGACAAGAATAGATGCATTTAAATGGAAGCAAGATAAATACACGGGGCAGAAAAGAATAGAAGGTTACGATGATAGGGCTAGATGAGGTAGGGGTGGAAGGAAGCTCATATGGAGTGTACAAAACTGGCATAGACCAGCTGGGCTGAATGGCCTTTTTTGCGCTGTACATAGCATTGCCACTGGTTATTTTTACACATTGCTATTGACAAGCTGATCTTCAGAGCTGGGAAACTGGAAACTGTTAGCTGCGGAATCACTGTAAACACAAGGACAGCTTCAAGTGCATGAAATTAATAACATTGGAAAAGTCATTTGATCTGCGCTTATGTAATTTTCCCTGAAACAGCCATAAAATTAGCATTTGCTTTAGTTCCTCATGTTGACTGTGATCTGGAACAGAAAAAGGACCTGGATCTGTATTGCGTTAGGGAGACAGCACTGGGAATAGTAGCTATTTAACCTTGTCACTCATATCAACTTACTGAATTATGTGCACATTATGTGTTTGCAGTACGCCTGAAGGCTTTATGTGGGAGAGTCCTTGGGGTTCTCGTGTCAGCAGTCAAATTTCAATAAACTTTTAAAAAATTAGGTTTCACTAGCCAAAGTGCAGTTGAAATTAAAATGCAGACACAGTACATTTGTAGACTATTTATTCCCTGTTTTCCCAAGTCTCTAGCCCAATATTTGTTCCTCTTCATCTCTCCTGAAGGCACTGGCTGCTGCTGTGTTACGGTTCCCTGGGTGTACAGGGCATCATTTCAAAGTTTGCAGATGACACAAAACTCAAAAATGTAGTAAACAGTGAGGAGGATAGTAATGAGCTTCAGGAGAACATAGACTGGTGAAATGGGCAGACTCATGGCAGATGAAATTTAATGCAGAAAAGCTCGGGACTTCTAGGACCGAGAAGAGGAGAAATTTCTTCAATCAGAGGATTGTGAATCTTTGGAATTCTCTACCCCAGAGGGTTGTGGATGCTCAGTCGATAAGTGTATTCAAGACTGAGATTGATAGACTTTTGGATCACTGAGGGAATCAAGGGACGTGGGGATCAGGCGGGAAGGTGGGAGTTGAGGTCAAAGATCAGGTGTGACCTTATTGAATGGCAGAGCAGGCTTGAGGGGCCGAGTACTATTGTGACTGTTTTTTTAAGTTTTTGTCATCTTAAGAGTGAAATGATGCATTTGGGAAGGAAGAATGAGGAAAGAGAAAATAAGCTAAACAGTGCCGTTTTAAAGGGGATGCAGGAACAATAAGGCCTAGGGGTTTACGCACACAAATCTATGAAGGTGGCAGGACAAGTTGATAAGGCCGATAAAAAGCATATGCTATCCTTAGCTTTATATACAGAGGCATTAAGTACGAAAGCAAGGAAGTTATGTTCAACTATAAATCACTGGTTGGGCCTCAGTTGGAGGATCGTGTTCAATTCTGCACCTCACACTTTAGGAGGGATGTTAAGACCTTGAGAGGGTGCAGAGGGGATTTACTAGAAGATTTACTGGCACCAGGGATGAGGAACTTCAGTTATGTGGAGACTTGAGGGAAGCTGGGTTGTTCTCCTTAGAGCAGAGAGGGTAAGGGGAGATTCATTGGAGGTGTTCAAAATCACGAGGGATATTGACATCGTATATGGTGTTACGACCAAGGCGGGAGGAGTGCACTGTCTTTCTCTAGTTCCACTACTCCACAGGGGATAACATATATTTAAATGTTTACCCAGTTCGCGATATGGCCAATTATATACTCTATTTTTATTTTAGAATAAATCCACCAACGAGGTTTCTTTCATAAGCAACAAAATTATTAAATTATTATGAAACAGGACTTAGTAGATAAAGATACAAAGCTTTAACACACAGTTTGAAATATGACAGTACATACATAATATTCCTTTCTAAATACCCCCCACACACAAACACACACACACACACACACACACATACATACCAGTTAAAGGAAAAATAAAGATGTTTTGGCCAAAATACTTGTTAATTCTTGAAGAAAAAGGATACAATACGTTATGTTCCAGATGGCATATAGTCTGATGTCCAAGTAGATGGGTCACTGGGATCTTTTCAGAAGCAGTTCATTCAGGGGATGTTGAGAGGAAGTCTTCCAGCAGCTTCACAGCAGAAATGCGGCATCAGGGGTTTTAGCTATCACACAATGGATTTTGCAGAGCTTCTCAGAGAGGTGGAGAAAGATGGGCCTGGTGCTTCTCGCTTAGCTGGCTGACCTCCAACTGACTGAAAACAGTATTCAAAAATGAAACCCACTCTTGAGCCATAGATCTTGACATGTCACTTCTCTTGTAAACAACTCCCTGGTCAGAAGGCACCTGTTGTTTACTTAGCTGAAAACATGTGACATCAAAAATGTTGTTTGTTAGCAGAGTCCTTCCAGTGACCCTTTAAAAAACACATCCATGGAATCTCTTCAGTCTCAAATGAATTCATGTCCACAATTCTAAATCTCAAGTCCTCAAAAAATATTTTTTTAAATGGAGGCACTTTCATAACAATAGGGAGGAACTGTTTCCACTGGCAGGAGGGTCAGTACAAGAGGACACAGATTTAAAGTAATTGGCAAAAGAACCAGAGGAGAGATGAAGAGAAATTCTTTGATGTAGTGAATTCTGATCTGGAATGCACTGCCTGAAAGAATGTGGAAGTGGATTCAATTGTAACTTTCAAAAGCGAACTGGATAAATATTCGAAGGGGAAAAAATTGGAGGGATCAGGGATATGAGACTAATTGGACAGCTCTTTCAAACAGCCGGCATATGCACGCTGGACTGAATGGCCTCCTTCTGTGCCATGTGATCCTAGAATTCTACCATCTGTCCTCTGGCATTTCACCCACATCTTTCATACTTGAGCCTACCCAGTGAGTGTTGGCAAGCTGTTCAACCTGGGTGGGCATCACAGCTGAGCCCTATCCTGTCCCTGATACATTTTGCAGTGGGATTTGCTATCCGGTGATCAGGAGCTGGAATCATAGAATCATAGAATAGTTACAGCACAGAAGGAGGCCATTCGGCCTGTCATATCCATACCAGCTCTCTGCAAGAACAACTTACCTAGTCCCACTTCCCTGCCCTTTCCCTGTAACTCTGCAATTCTTTTCTCTTCAGATAATTATCCAGTTCTCTTTTGAAGGCCTCGATTGAATCTGCCTCCACCACACTCTCAAGCAGTGCATTCCAGATCCTAACCACTCACTGCGTAAAAAACTTTTTCCTCATGTCGCTGTTGCTTCTTTTGCCAATCATCTTAAATCAGTGTCCTCTGGATCCTTCCACCAATGGGAACAGTTTCTCTCTGTCTACTCTGTCCAGACTCCTTATAATTTTGAACACCTCTATCAAATCTCCTCTTAATTTTCTCTTCTCCAAGGAGAACAGCCCCAGCTTCTCCAAACTATCCACATAACTGAAGTTGCTCATCCCTGGAAACATTCTCTTGAATCTTTTCTGCACCCTGTCTAATGCCTTTATATCCTTCCTAAAATGAGGTGCCCAGAATTGGACACAATGCTTCAGTTGAGGCTGAACCAGTGTTTTATACAGGTTTATCATAACTTCCTTTCTTTTGTATTCAATGCCCATATTTATAAAGCCCAGGATCTCATATACTTTATTAACCACTTTCTCAACCTGCCCTGCAACCTTCAATGATTTCTGGGTTCAAAACCCATGGCTCTGGCCCCTTTATTTTTTTCCTTACATAATGTGCGATGTCAATATGTTTTACAGCAGATTATAAACACTTTGCATCGTGAAGCAGTCTGCAAGGCCCAATCAAGCAATATTGTCATATTCACCAATTCTATTGGATTTGCAAGGAATCCAACAGTCTGAGAATCACAATCTCACACAAATGGCTGTTGTTTGATTGTCTTTAAGAGCGATGTCCCTTTAAAATCTTAGTATGCTAATGAGCTAAGTACCAGGCTGCAGTCATGTGACTACAAGCCAATGTCACTCTGCAATTGTAACACCTAGAGGAAGGTTCTGTAAATAGTTTGCTCTGTACTGTGTCATGGTCCTGTAGTTTTTTTCCCGGGAATATGCAGTTTGCCTTTAAGGCTTGCAAAGGATCAGTATTGCTTTAAGAACCAGCAAGTCTTAGGAGTTATAGGAAGGTGCATTTATGTTGCCTTAGAAACAGCCATTTGGAGACTGCAATTCAAAGGGTGCATTCTCGATACCATGGAAACAGCCACTGGGAGAGAGTCTCATGCGATACATTTGTTACAATTCAGTTTTGAACTGGCTTTTAGTTGCAGACAGTTTGTTATAACAGACAGACACAGAGACACAGACAGCTGTGATGACGGCACTTGGAAAAAGAGCTCTCAACCATTTAAACTGAAGGAATAGGATTTTTGTCTGTTTAATTATTATCTCTCAAGATTCTTAAACATCAAGCCAAAACAAAGATCTCTGGTATTTTAAATTGAAGAAAGGGAAGTTAGACTGTGACAATCTTTAATCCCTCAAAAATCTCTAAAGTTAGATTGACTCCTTCGAAAGTGTTCGCAAGTTGTTAATTGTTGAAATTCATCACCGAGGACTTCAAGCAACATTCTGTGAGGATTTCAAACAACATTGGACTGTAAGTTTGCAAGGACTCCAATTTTTTCTATTTTAAATGTTGTTTATATCTTCATAGTGTTTAAGAATTTAGTTCATCTAATTAAAGAGTTAATTTGTTTTGAAGACACCTGTTTTAGTTAGCCTCATTCGGGGGTTAATAGATAGTACAATTCGGTTGGGTCTTTCTTTAATTTGGAAAGTTTTAAATGATATGTTAGCCGATCTGTGGAGTGACGAGATTGATTTAACAGTGCAGTGGTCCCACCATAATCAGAATCGTATATTTTGATTGGGGGCTTTGACTGGAGCAGTCGGACATGACAACTGTATATAATAATTTAGCTGTAATAAACCTGTTTGAGATCTTCAGGATAACTGGACTTCATGCATCTCATTTATGTTGCATCAGACAACATAAAGAACTAATTATAATGGTGGTTCTGTTTCCCATATTGCACTAGAGCGCATAAAGGTCCCTATTGACTATATAGGCCATCCTGCATTATGCTGGTAACACTAATCCCACCACCTTTAGTTTTGGCTGCATGCTAATCGCTGCTACTGAGGCATTACTGATGGAATGTTAAACCAGGAAACTGGCTGATGTCAATCAATATTTCAAATATCGTGGGCTCACTCTGGAGGACACAGTAGGAGGCCTGTATCAATCTTGTGTGTTCTTAACCTGGGGCCCTGATGATGCTTGAGGAAAGACATAATTCCGTAAAGAATATGATAAAAGATATCCACAACAGTTATTAGATTAGAGGGTGAAGTAAAAGAGCCAAACACTTCCTCTCTTACCCATTTGTCCCCTGCCCAGTCTGCTGCCGAAGAGTGCTGACTGAGTTGACTTTCTAAAGGTTGCACAGCAGTTCCTCAGTCATTCAGCTGCTTACACCTGTTTTGCACCAATGGCTGCACCAGTGAGAATGAAAATGAGCAGCCCCAGGAAGCCCCCATGTAACTTTCTCTGCAGGCCACCAGTTGGGGGCAATGTTTTTAAAATGGTGTAACCAATTCTAAGCCAAAGATGAAGAGAAGCCCACATGGGTCTTAGTTTATGTTAGTCCAGGACTATATAACCAGACACAATGTGCCATCTGTACTATGGTCTTCTTCCCCCATTCCCAATTCCCAGTCTTCCATCCACCTTGCCATAACAATTGGAGTCACTCTGTGGAGGATAGTTAGTTTGCTGGCGATACCAAGATGGTGGGAATATAAGCTGTGAGGAGGACACAGCGAGCCTGCAAAGAGATATAGACAGGTAAAGTGAGTGAGCAACAAGGTGGTAGATAGAGTATAATGTGGGGAAGTGTGAGATTATTCACTATGGTGGTAAGAATAGAAAAGCAGAATATTTTTTTAAAAGCATGAAACTGCTAAATGTTGATGTTCAGAGAGACTTGGGTGAACACATACAAGGAACACAGAAAGTTAGCATGCAGGTACAGCAAGCGATTAGGAAGACAAATGGCATGTTGGCCTTTATTGCAACAGGATTGGAGTACAAGAATAAGGAAGTCTTGCAACAATTGTACAGGATTTTGGTGAGACCACATCTGGAGTACTGTGCACAGTTCTGCTCTCCATATCTAAGGAACAATATACTTGCATTGGAGGTGGTACAGCAAAGTTCACTAGATTGGTTCCTGGGATGAGAGGGTTGTCCTATGATGAGAGGCTGAGTAAATTGGGCCATTCTCTCAGAGTTAAGAAGAATGAGAGGTGATATCATTCAAACATGCAAGATTCTGAAGGATCTTGAACGGGTAAACTCTGAGAGAATGTCTCCTCTGGCTGGGGAATATATAACATGGGAGCACAGTCTCAGAATAAGGAGACCATCATTTAGGACAGAGATGAGGAGAAATTTCTTCACTCAAAGGGCGATGAACCTTTGGAATTCTCTACCCCAGAGGGTTGTGGATGTTCCATTGTTCAGTATATTTAAGGCTGAGATAGAGTGATTTTTGGTCTCTCAGGGAATCAATGGATATGGGAGTGGGCAGGAAAGTGAAGCTGAGGCAGAAGATCAGCCATGATCATATTGAGTGGAGAAGCAGGCTCGAGGGGCTGTAGGGTCTATTCCTGCTCCTATTTCTTAAGTTCTCATGTTCTGTTGTTTGTCTTTCAACAGGAATCCTGCAAAATAACCTTCTCAAGAGCAACGAGGGATGGGCAATAAATACTGGCCTTGCCAGTGATGCCCTTATCCAGTGAAAAAATACAAAAAAACCTGCCAAAGGAGTTGAAACATTAACTCTTGTTTCTCTCTCTCCACAGACGTTGCCTGACCAATTGAGTAAATTTCTTACTGCAAAATTAAATATATTCCCATCCAGACTGAATCACTGTGACTGAGTGGGGCAGCTCTTAACTTAAAATAAGAGATGTGTTTGCTGAGACAAGTGTCCCCTTTCTCTCCTTCAAAGCGTTTCTGGTTTTGATTGCTCTCCCTCAGGTGCTGACCTTTGCTAACGTGAGGATCTGTTGGTGCAGATAGACCACTGGTAGCTCATTCAAGTGACTATTCCTTAACATCAGTTAAAATAAGGGATGCCAGCAAGCTGGGCCGATACTCTCTGAAGTTCAGAAGAATGAGAGGTGATCTCATTAAAATGTATGAAATTCTCAGAGGCCTTGACAGGGGTCAACGCTGAGAGATCGTTTCTTTTGGCTGGCGAGTCACACAGCCCAATTTTAACTCTGTACAAGTGGATGGGTTAAAATGAGTTAAAATCTCACTCATATGGCTGGATTTTTGAGGATCGGCGGCGAGCTCAAAAAATGGCAGCCCACCCATCCCGGCCGCATGCCCCAAAAAGCCGCAATGATCTCAAGCGTGGCGGCTCATTTAAATAGCCAGGGCGGCACCCCCCTCCCAAATCATGTGGAGGGGACGGGCTGTCCATCCTTGGCAATGGTGTCAGCTGCCTGTGTGCAGGCACTGGTGCCATTTTTAAAGGACAGCCAGTCCTGCCAGGATATGAACATTTTTAAAGTGAACCACTCCCAAAATTAAATAAAGTTCCAACGTCCCTTTTCCAGCACCAACCCCCCATAACGATTACATTAACATTTTTCCCTCCCCCCCAAAACAATTACCTTTAACATCTGACCTTCCCCTCCCAAACTGCACAACGTTTAAGGTTCAACCCTTCCCACCATCCCCTACACCCATTACGTGTACTTGACCCCGTCCCACAGCACCCCGCACTGATATCCTTACTTCCTCCTCCCTCCCCACCAGTGTGGTGTCTCATTTCCCCAGACAGGGATCTGAGGGCGCGGGAGTGCGGCCGCTGTGCCGAAGATCGCGGCGGGCCCTCAAGATCGCGGGTGAGTATATTTAAATTAATTAGTTTTATTGATCGGAATATTTAAAGTGTGGTCCCATCTCCGAGGGGCGGGGGAGCTGCCATGGAGCCTCACTACCGCTGGGAGGATCGGGCTGGGCCCTTCCGGTGTTGAAGTCCATGGTGGGCCTCATTCGGAGCCATCTTCAGACCACCCCCCACTTCCCCCACCATGGATCATGGTGTCGAGGGCTTCTTAAAATCCAGCCCATAGTCTCAGAATAAGGAATCGGCCATTTAGGACTGAGAAGAGGAGAAATTTATTCAATCAGAGGGTTGTGAATCTTTGGAATTCTCTGCCCCAGAGAGCTGTGCATACTCAAACATTGAGTATATTCAAGACTGAGATCAATAGATTTTTGGACACTCGGGGAATCAAGGAATAAGGTGATAGCGTGGGAAAGTGGAGTTGAGGTTGAAGATCAGCCATGATCTTATTGAATGGTGGAGTATGCTCGAGGGGCTGAACGGCCTGCTCTTGTTCCTATTTCTTATATTCTTATGTTCTAAACTAATTAACTTTGGAGAGATTCCCAGCGGGCCATGATTCTGATGTTTGCATACAAGTCTTTTTCAACAGGAGCCACTGGAGTGTGATCAGGATAGGGAACCTTAGCTGTGCTATCCTATTCTCTTGTATTACGTGTGAGGAATCAATTGGAGCACATTCTAGAAGGAAATCCATGTAAGCGGTGCACAGTCGAAATACGTTAAATTGTTGATCCAAAGTGAGAAATGTCAGGAGACGAGGAAATGAATCGTAAATGTAGGGGGCATGATCAGGAAGTTTGCAGACAACACAAAGATTGCCCATGTGGTTGATAGCGAGGAGGATAGCTGTAGTCTGCAGGAAGATATTGATGGTCTGGTCAAATGGGCAGAAAAGTGGCAAATGGAATTCAACCTGGAGAAGTGTGAGGTGATGCATTTGGGGAGGTCAAACAAGGCAAAGGAATACATGATTAATGGGAAAATACTGAGAAGTGTAGAGGAAGTGAGGGATCTTGGAGTGAATGTCCACAGATCCCTGAAGGTAGCAGGACAGGTCGATAAGGTGGTTAAGAAGGCATGTGGAATCCTTTCCTTTATTAGCCAAGGTATGGCATATAAGAAGCAGGGAGGTTATGGTGGAACTGTATAAATCATTGGTCAGGCCACAACTTGAGTACTGTGAGCAGTTCTGATCACCTCATTACAGAAAGGATGTAATTGCACTGGAGAGGGTACAGAGGAGATTTATGAGGATGTTACAGGACTGGAAAAATGCAGTAATGAGGAAAGATTGAATAGACTGGGGTTGTTCTCCTTGGAACAGAGAAGACTGAGGGGAGATCTGATTGAAATGTACAAAATTTTGAGGGGCCTGGATAGAGTGGAGGTGAAGGGTCTATTCACCTTAGCAGAGAGATCAATGACTAGGGGGCATAGATTTAAAGTGATTGCTAGAAAGATTAGAGGGGAGATGAGGAAAAACCTTTTCACCCAGAAGGTGGTGATAGTCTGGAATTCACTGCCTGAAAGGGTAGTTGAGGCAGAAACCCTTAATTCATTCAAAAGGAGTCTGGATATGCACCTCAAGTGCTGTAATCTGCAGGGCTATGGACCAAATGCTGGAAGGTGGGATTAGAACGAGTGGATCGTTTATCGGCCGGCACAGACACGATGGGCCAAGTGGTCTCTTTATGTGCCTTAAACTTTCTATGATTCAATGATTCTGTGAATCAAGCACATTTCTGATGGAAACCTTTAACCAGTATCTTTTTTTACTTGGAAGATTTGACTTGGCTCTCAGCAGGCACATGTTATAATGAGTGTCCTCCACTTTATATTTCTATGAAAAATCTTACATCTGCACACACTTGCTGTCATCTTTTTCGATATAAATGACTGTGCCATGTTTATAATGGAAAGTATTCATGTTGCATATTATTTACAGCACAGAAACAGATCATTCAGCCCAACTGCTCTTTGCCGCCATTTATGCTGCACACGGGCTCCTCCCATCCTACATCTCACCCTATCTGCATAACCTTCTATTCCTTTCTCCCTTATGTGCTTGGCTAGTTTCCCCTTTAAAGCTTCTGTGCAATTTGCCTTAACTGCTCCTTGCATCAGCAAGTTCGATATTCTCTGTCACACTCTCATTGCACCCTTGTGCTGTGAAGGTGTTACAGCACTCTCAGGATGGTGTATTTACAGCGTGACAAGTTTACATAGACAATTCTCATGGTAAATGTGGGCATGGGTATTTATAATGGAAATATAAAAATAAGGGCAGAGCACATGACTTTATAATGAGGAAGGTATTACGTTAGTGCAACATGGTTCAATTAACTCCCCCTTACTATCCCCGAGGCCTCTAAGCTGAAGACTGCACGTGGCCTTGACTCTCTGACCAGGATTTTATCGGGGTGATGGGGGTCTTGACGTCTGGAAAAATCGACGCCAAGAACCCTGTGTCACCTGTTCTGTGGGAGGCCCGCCGAATCTTGTGCCAATTAGGCAGTTAAGTGGACAGTGGCAGGCCTTCCACGGGATCAAGGATCCTGGCAACGGAAGTCCCGCCCTCTGAGAGCTGCTGGCCAATCACAGGTCAGCAGCTCTTTCACTGAGCAGTGGCACTGCTGAGGCAGTGGCTGCTGCTGGTGGAGCACCTACTCAAGGCCCAGGAGTGGCCCTGGACCCAGGCCACAGGTAGGTTAGGGCGGGAGTGGTCTTGCAGTGTGGGGGTCGTGGGACGGGGGTTTGTGGGGGTTGGGGGTGGTGGTGTCAGTTGCAAGGCCAGGTGGGTGGCTCTCAGTGGGCCCCCCTTTCTCGATGCCGGGTCCCTAATTCAGGGCCTTTTAACCTGGGTCCCCCCCCACAACACCCCCCCACCCCCAGTGCCAGCAAGCAGCCCACTCATTTTTTTGTGCCGTGCTTCCCGTGCGGTGACACGGCCAATTGCAGCAGCGGCAGGATGAGGCCCTAAATTGGGCCATTCACATGCCTTCCCGCCCTGGAATTAATTTCGACAGAGGCGGGAAGGTGGTGGGGTCCTCCCCGCAACCACCCCACCCAATTATATGCTCTCCCCGCCTCCAAAGCTGCCACGAGGGACAGCATAAAATTCCCTCCCCCTCCTCCATGTGGCAGAGCGACTATATTGAAAATATTCTTGAACTTTACAAAAGCAAAATACTGCAGACACTGGAAATCTGAGACAAAAACAGAAAATGCTGGAAATACTCAGCAGGTCTGGCAGCATCTGTGGAGAGAGAAAAGAGTTAACATTTCAGGTCTGTGACCTTTCATCAGAACTGGCAAAGGATAGAAATGTAATAGGTTTTGAGCAAGTGAAAGAGTGGGGGTGGGGGGTTGATTGGTGGGTGGGGTGGAAGAACAAAAGGGAATGTCTGTGATAGGGTGGAAGACAGGAGAGATTAAATGATACAAGGGTTGTTGTTGCAAGGCTAAAGGGAGTGGTAATGGAACAAGGAAAGAAACAAAAGATGTTTCTAGAGGAGGTGTGAATGGCAGATGGATGGACAGCTGCTGTCTGAAAACAAAGAAAGAGAAAAACAAGATTGAGATCAAAACGTGTAAAGATAAAGAAAACAAAATGGGAGAAGAGGTTATGGTCTGAAATTGTTGAACACAATGTAGAGTCCAGAAGGCTGTAAAGTGCCTAATCGAAAGATGAGGTGCTTTTTCTCAAATTTGCGTTGAGCTTCATGGGAACATTGAAGTAGGCCAAGGACAGAGAGATCAGAGTGGGAACAAGGTGAAGAATTAAAATGACAGGCGACTGGAAGATCAGGGTCACGCTTGTGGACTGAACGGAGGTGTTCTGCAAAGCAGTCACCTAATCTGTGTTTGGTCTCCCTAACGTAGAGCAGACCACAATGTGAACAGTGAATACAGTGTACTAAATTAGAAGAAGTACTTGTGAATCACTGCTTCACCTCGAAGGAGTGTTTGGGGCCTTGGACAGTGAGGAGATAGGAGGTAAAAGTGCAGGTGTCGCATCTCCCGCACTTGCATGGAAAGGTGCCGTGGGAAAGGGAATGGGTGCTGGGGGTGATTGAGGAGTGAACCAGAGTATCAAGGAGGGAATGGTCCCTTTGGAATGCTGAAAGGGGAGGGAAAGATGTGTTTGGTGGTGGCATGATGCTGGAAATGGTGGAGGATGATCCATTGAATACGGAGGCTGGTAGGGTGGAATCTCATCATGATAGTGGGAGGGACTGTGAGAGCAGGAGTGCAGGAAATGGGATGATCACTTTAGTTATGCACAGAGAGAGGCTTTTAGTTCAACTTCAGCAATAGTTATTTAGCTGATATTTCTCTTTAGATGTTATGATAAAGACCTGTTATTTTAATTTAAGCAGTTTGAATTTGTTTTGTAGTCCATGCACACAAACAATAATGGGCCTTATTCACCTTTCCAAATGCTAATCTGTTAATTGCTTGTCTAACTGGGTCACTTTAACAACTCATTATTCACAGACTTCTTGTAAATGTCACACTTTGAAATTCTTTAAGATGCCATAAACTACTTCATTCAGCTTGTAAATAGAAAGAAAGACATTTTTCTAAACATTTCTAAAGCGTTTCCTGCATGACAACAGTGCCTGCACTTCAAAGAATGCTTCATTGACTGTAAAGCACTTTAAGACGTCTGGTGGTTTTGAAAGACGCTATATAAATGTAACTCTTTTAAACAAATGCTGATACATTTATATTACAGCCCTGGCTTTGTACATTCAGCAGCCTGAATGGGGTGGGGGTGGGTGAGCTGCAGCAGAACGGCCAACACCCACTCTTTGTAGTGGGTTTTCATAGCGCCAGGATTGGGGTTGGTAGGAAGGAGGTATAGAAGGAGATGACGGAGGAAAACAACATCAGCTGCCATGAGCAGGAAGTCTTTTACAGATCTTCCCTGGATAATTGCAGAGATGTTAAAATCACACGTGTGTGACCATGTGTGCATGTCTGTGTGTGTGTGTATGTGCGCACATGAGAGTGCCTGCATGGGTGTACACCTATGTATATATATGCACACATATACTATCCCCATGCAGTTGTTTGAGTGTTGCTGCCAGCTGTGTGAAGCAGGTCTCATGCTCCTGGAAAGTAGGCTCAGTTAAGATGCCAGCCCACCCTGCCCCACCCCCGATCTGTGCCAATGCACATTGTCTCAGCTTACACAGCGTTTAAATCCTTCACCGACCGGATCAGAGGTGGGAATGGTACCACAAAGCCAAAGGCTCACTCCTTTTGTTCTGGTGCTATCCTGACAAGCATGAGTCTGCACCCTGTCACTGTGGCACCATGGCATTGTAACTTGGCATCAGTTAGCACCTATCCAGGGGAGAAAGTAAAAGATTATTTAAATGAATTACTTAACAGGAGTGAAAATATTCCACTTGCCTCCTTTTTTGGATCCTTTTTTTTTATTCTGTCATGGGATGTGGGCATCGCTGGCTAGGCCAGCATTTATTGCCCATCCATAATTGCCCTTGAGAAGGTGGTGGTGAGCTGCCTTCTTGAACCGCTGCAGTCCATGTAATGTAGGTACACCCACAGTGCTGTTAGGGAAGGAATTCCATGATTTTGACTGCTATTTATATGTAAGAATATTAAACCAGAAATTTGTCACAGACTGCAGGGAGAATTGGCCTTCACAAGGACAAGGCAGAGCCTCTCTATATGTACTCTAATATAACATTAGCTCAGCACAAATCTCCGACTCGCTCAGGTTCACCACAAGCAGCCCAATTGAATCCGGATAAACCTACAACTCATTTATTGTAATTCCCCAGGCTTCACTGAATCCTGTATTTTCCCCCCAATAAATCCAGACATATTCCTGGAGATTGCTTTAACCAGCTTTGACCTTGATATGGAACAGTTAAAGGAGTTGGGTGTGTATTCATTTCATAGATTGTTGGGGGAGGGGATGGGGGTAGTGGAGAATTGTTAACACTGTAATGTACATTATAGAATCATAGAATGATACATCCAAGGAGGCCATTTGGTCCATTGTGCCTATGCTGGCCCATTCACCCATCTCTCCTGTGCTTGCTGACCTACATTGGCTCCCGGTCTGGCAATGCCATGATTTAAAAATTCTCATCCTTGTTTTCAAATCCCTCCATGGCTTTGCCCCTCCCTATCTCGGTAACCTGCTCCAGCCCTACAACCCTCTGAAAACTCTGCACTTCTCCAATTCTGGCGTCTTGAACATCCCCGATTTTGATTGCTCCACCATTGGTGACTGTACTTTCACTTGCTTGGGACCTAAGTTCTGGAATTCCCTCCTTAAACCTCTCTATCTCTCTCCTCTTCTAAGATGCTCCTCAAAACCTACCTCATTGAGCAAGGTTTTGGCCACCTGTCCTAATATTGTCTTATTTAGTTTAGTTTAGTTTAGAGATACAGCACTGAAACAGGCCCTTCGGCCCACCGAGTCTGTGCCGACCATCAACCACCCATTTATACTAATCCTACACTAATTCCATATTCCTACCACATCCCCACCTGTCCCTATATTTCCCTACCACCTACCTATACTAGGGGCAATTGCTAATAGCCAATTTACCTATCAACCTTATGTGGCTCGTGTCAAATTTAGTTTGATAATGCTCCGTGAGATGTTTAAAAGTGCTATATAAATGCAGGTTGTTGTTGTTTGAAAGGGCTATTCAATAAGCCCCATTCCCTGCCCTTTCTTATTTGTGCAAATTTATTATCTATTCCTTCCTTCTTCTGCTAAAGACAGGTGGTTGTTCTTTATGTGTAAGTCTAGACGATGAGCGTTGACAGGCTTTTCAACCATGGAAGCATCACACCTGAGCCCCTACCCAATCTTGGCCTTCCCAATACACTCTGTCTCTCTCTCTCTCTCTCGCTCTCTCTGGGGATCTGAGGAGGCTGGTACTCATGGACACTGACCTCAGCAAGACACTGCCTTCAGAGGGACAGCAAACTGAAATATAGGCTAGAGAGGGAGAGAATTGCAGACATATTCATTCTACAGCAGTATTTTACTTCCTAATGGCCTCCTGCCAACAAGCCCTTTTCCTTTCCTCCTTCTATTAATCATGCATTCACTCATCTCTGCCCCCAATTCCTGCTCAATGACCCTTCATCCCTCCCTCCCTTCAAGCCCTGTGAAGCATCCTGGGGCACATCTCTAGGTTACAGGCCCTATATTAGTGTGAGCATTGTTACAATTAAAACATAAACCTTTCTCGTCTGACCAGTAACTAATGATTCCTCCCATTCCTTTCTGTCGGATAAAAGAGCTGCCCACAGCAAACTCCAGTATTTAAACTTGGTTGCATCACTGATATTTTATATCCAGACCAGCAATTCTGGAGGCAGCTCACATTTAACAAATTAAATGCACCTCGAGCAATTTACTCACTCACGTGCGCCGACATGTCTAAATTTAAATACTGTACAATAAGTGCAAAATAAGATATCTTACAGAAGGTTAGCAGAGTATGAAAGGCAGTCAGACAACAGCAAACAAGACTAATGGGAGAAAAGTATTTTATTCTTTCATCATTCAACACAGAGAATATTCAAGCTGGGGATGTTCTCCTTGGAGCAGAGAAGGCTAAGAGGAGATTTGATAGAGGTGTTCAAAATCAGGAAGGGTTTAGATAGAGTAAATAAAGAGGAACTGTTTCCAATGGCTGAAGGGTCAGTAACGAGAGGGCACAGATTTAAGGTGATTGGCAAAAGAACCAGAGCCGACATGAGGAAAAACTGTTTTATCCAACGAGTGTTTAGGATT
Source organism: Heterodontus francisci (assembly GCF_036365525.1). Taxonomy (NCBI): domain Eukaryota; kingdom Metazoa; phylum Chordata; class Chondrichthyes; order Heterodontiformes; family Heterodontidae; genus Heterodontus; species Heterodontus francisci. The sequence goes on from NC_090400.1 coordinate 51,921,796, forward strand.
TGGAATGCACTACTCGACAGGATGGTGAAAAGAGATTCAATAGTGGTCTTCAGCAGGGAATTGGATGAATACTTGAAGGAGAAAAAATTGTAGAGATATGGGAAAGGAAAGGGGAGTGGGGATAACTGGATTGCTCTTTGAAAGAGCTGGTACAGACTTGATGGGCAGAATAGCCTCCTTCTGTGCCGTATGATTATGATTACAATTACTAAGCTGCCTGGACTGGTTCAATGTAGACGAGTGGACGGGGCATGATTTAACTCGCAGTTGCTCACGTGCTGGGCTGTGCATCGTGCTTGTTTGCAGTCACCCTTGCACTAATTGTGTATAAATGAAATAAATGAAGGCAACCTTCTTCTATGACCTAATTAAATGCAGTGTTTGCAGCGAATCCGAAGATGCTATTAATCTTTAATCACCAGGAGTGAGCTCCTGGGCAGCAGAAATCCTACAGATCTATTGATTATCTTGGCTTAAATTAATTAACGTGATTGTAGCTCACCATAATATGTCAGCTTTACAAACCCTGGGCAGCCTTCCTCCTTAATTATGAGGTATCACGGCTTCAGTAGTGACTACAATTTTCACAATTCAAAATCGCTCTTTATTAATGGAGGAACACAATTTGCTGAAGCACAATTAACCCTTTTAGTGCTGGATGGCATTGTGCGTGGCACAGAATCCAACTGTACAAGGCGACTGCAGTGCTAACTATGGCTATCTATATTTCCCCCATCCTCTCCTGAAGGCACTGACTTATCACTGAAACCACAGCTCAGAAGGAGGCCAGGAATAAAAACAGAAAGTGCTTGGAAACACTCAGTGGGTCTGGTAGTAACTCTGGAGAGAGAAACAGAGTTAACGTTTCAGGTCGGTGACCTTTCTGAGTGTTACCAGCATTTTGTGTCCAGTTCTGCCGAAGGGTCACCAACCTGAAACATTAACTCTGTTTCTCTCTCCACAGATGCTGCCAGACCTGCTGAGTATTTCCAGCATTTTCTATTTTTATTATAGATTTGCAGCATCCACAGTATTTTGCTTTTACAGGAGACCATTTGGCCCATCATTCTCTGTGCTGGTACTAGCTGTTCCATTGTGAAATTCGTTACCGCAGGGAGTGGTTGAGGTGAATAGCATAGATGCATTTAAGGGGAAGCTGGATAAACACATGAGGAAGAAAGGAATCGAAAGAAATGTTGATAACGTGTGATGAAGTAGGGTGGGAGGTGACTCGTGTGGAGCATAAACTCCAGTAAGAACCTGTTGGGCCAAATGGCCTATTTCTATGCTGTAAATACTATATAATACGATACAAAGCACTCTGATTCAATTTCCCAAATCATCAACAACTAGTTTTGATTGCTTGAGGAGATCGGCGAGGATTACTCCAGGGCATTTTTCTCCTTGTTGGCCCCGTTCTTTTTGTCTCTTCCAGGAGATTACAAGGCTGCAGGTGGATGGCGGATAGGAAGTATCTAATTACGATGTTCCCAGCATCGTGAGGGTGGGGCAGGCTTGATGGACACGCCTGCCATTTTTGTATGGTTTAACATTGAGAAACATGCTGATGAGTTTCAAAGGAGAGGTATGAATTCCAACACGTCACTCCATTCCACAGGCAGAAAACCCACAGGTTGGGAGTGCACAGTGTTGTGACATGTGCTCCAGGGTGAGACAAGAAGCAGCCCATAGGACAGACTTTGCTTAAGTTGTACAACTGCTGCACCGCCACTCGTGTTTGGCAGCAGAAGGTGGGTCAACACCTGTAGAATAGTGTCCCAGCTAAAGTAAAGTAGGGCATAAATGCTGGCCTTTCCCATGACTCCCACATCCCATGAATGAATTTAAAAAAAAGTGTCCGTTGAGGATAAGAGATTAAGTGGTTAACCATCTGAGGTGCTTCAGATGATTAAAGGAGTTGCTAGGGTAGATCGAGAGAAACTATTTCGTCTGGCGGGGGAGTCCAGAACAACTGGGACATAACCTTAAAATTAGAGCTAGGCTATTTAGGGGTGATGTCAGGAAGCACTTCTTTATACGAAGGGAAGTGGAAATCTGCATCTCCCTCCCACATAAAACTGTAGAGGCTGGGGGGGTCAGTTGAATATTTCAAAATTGATATTGATAGAATTTCGTTAGGCAAATGTATTAAGAGTTACAGAACCAAGATGGGTCGATGGAGTTAAGATACAGATCAGACATGATCTGATTGAATGGCAGAACAAGCTCGAGGGGCCGAATGGCCTCTTCCTGTTCCAGTGTTTCCATAAATCACCACCTTCAGGAGAGGGGGAGAGAAAATTGGAGGGCAGAAGACAAGAAATCCGAGAGTATGTCTAGATTAAACTTTGAGATGGTGAAGGGGAAAGGTAATTGTGATTTTTCATTTTACTTTGGGGGAATTGAAATCTTCCTTCAGTACTCTTGAAGATAAACGTCATGGTAACGGTTCGACATGGATTGAGCTGTTAAGAGCAGCTGCTGGCTGCATCACCTTCACTAGAAGTCACCTCTGTTGGCTCCTGTTTGGCTGAAATTGTGCAGCTTTGCAGAGTTAAACTGCTCATTCGTCATGGATAAGCTGTGCCCTCACTCAGCGTCCGTCTGCACATTTCCCCCCACCCTACACCCCCATGCCTCCGAGAATCTGCGCTATCCCGTCACGTAACTCCTGCGCACATTGTTTGATGCGTACTGTGCTTTTCTTCCTTCCTCTAGTTTGAGCCCGGCCTCTTGAAGGGGCACTGAGATTGCTTTTGGTTTGCGTTCCAGGGTGCTGGGTGCTGCCCTTAGGTATATCACCCAAGTGGCCATTTGTCACGTTTGAGCCCTGGAGCGCCAGCCGATATTCGCTCGTGATCCGCCTGTCAGTGACAGGCCGGTGGTGGCCAGCAACTTAACACCTTGGGCAGAATTTTCCCAGCCCTTGTGATGGTGGGCTTGAAGTGGGGATGGTGAGGGCTGGGAAAATAGGGTGGAGCCATTACATAATTAAGGTCCCAATTCAGGGCAATTTTCCAGCCTTGCCGCCATTTTGCCGCAGGCATGCGGAAGCGGCAAGCTTAATGGAGGCAGCCTCCCTGCAGCAGTCCGGGCGGCGCCCTTTCGAAGCGGAGGCTCCATCCCCCAATGAGTGGGCCAGGGGCATCAAAGGAAGCCCCTAGAGCTCCAACAATCCAAGTGGAGGGGTTTCCCCTCCAATCCGAGGGCCTACTGCCTTTCTCCTTCTAAAAATAATTATTTATTTTTATGCTTCCGAGGCTGCCTCCATTTTGAAGCCCCGCTGAGGTCTCCTACCTGCCTCAGCAGAGCCCATCTCTCCCGGTGGGACAGCCAAGGCTACAGAGCTGCCGGCTTCCTGATTGAGTCAGCAGCATCGAGAGTCCGCCCATCGTGAGCACAGAGACGGCCAATTAGGAGGCTGCCTTCGGGAAAATATCTCAGCCGGTCTCACTCCTGTAAGTGCGGGCTCAGGACCCCCGTTTGGTCCCAGTGTCGGGGTCCTGAAACCCACGGGAAAATCCTGCCTCTTGTTTACGTTGGTGCTCTAGCTGCTGCCATCTTGGATATGGCCTTGGTACAATACTGCAAATTCAAAGATAGCTGCAGGTTGGGCTCCTCCTGTTAATAAATTTACAGGAGGGTGAAAGATTTCATTTTCTCCCCTTTCTTTACCTTTCTGCACTATCAGAGATGCAGTTGTGAAGCCTGTCCTCAGCCCCCCTGTCTACGCCGGTCCCAACCAGTTGCGGCACAGGTGGGGGTTTGAACCAGGTTAGGGTGGGCATGATTACAAGGTCATATGGATGAGGAAAGGAAAAAGGGAAACATTGGTCTGGAGAGTAAGAAGAGGCTGATATGTGGTTGAAACAGTTTTGTGTGTTACAGGAATACATCAGAACTCAATAGCAGAAATCAGAATCTAAATTTGCACTTGCAAGTTACCCTACTTATTATTATTAATAGCCTCCCACCTACCCTCGTTATTGAATTCATTTCAGGTGACCTCACTGCCCCCAGCTGCCATGTCGTTCCTTACAAGGAAGTGATTAAACATACCCGTACAATAGCATTGCCTGTGATCGTGGTGTTGCTAACAATGCTTTTCTTTGAAGGCTTGTGCCTATACGAGAGGCCTGAGCCTTGAATTCAGGTAATTCCCAGATGAATCAGCACCAGCTGAAGTGACTAACCAAGGTAGCAGCCTACTGCACGTAACACATGTGTGCTTGCAAGCCCCAAAATCCATCTATGGTTGTCCGCAATACTGGCAAACCACAGCGCATCCCACAACTTGCTGTTCACAAAATGACTGAGAATGAAAACCCCACAAGGAAACCATGTTAAGGAATAGCCACAATTTGACCTAGCTGTGGAAATTATAAACCCCTTGGGTGGGGGGAGTGAATTTCCTTGGAGCTTCTGCTATTCGGCCAGTGTAACTTTGCTGGAAGTGCAGTGGAAATGCCATTATAACAGGTGATGTGTGCCGTACCTCCACCAAAGATACAAGTGAAGATTAGGGGAAATTCACCCTCCAACTGACACTGGAGCCACACAGGAAACTTCAGCAGTAACTGACCGTGGCAATGCAGGGTAGAAACTCTGGCAATAAGGCTGGAAACATATCAAATCGTATATTAATTATAAAAGTCACCTGGCATGTGCTCAAGGCTGTTAACACTCTCTGGGTTTGGACGGCAATGGGACTGTGTTCGAGTTTCACTCTCACCGCGCGCAATGTTTCCTGAACCCCCACCTTTGAATAATGGGTCATCTTGCTGTCTCAAGTAAGCGGCGTTCAGTCATTACTGACTCTTTGCTCAGTGTCAGCGTGATATTGACACAGCGGGGGCATTGGCATTAGAGAATGCTAATGTGACAAAAATTATTAATCATGTCATTATGAATTATGAATCATGATAAATCATATCATTGCCAGCGACCAGTCAGAAGGCAGCATTAGTGATGCAGGATGAGCTCTTATCCAGCCATGAAGCTGGCACTCCAAGCAGCTGTGCTCCCAGTCCAGCCTCATGCAGTTAGTCCATTAATAATGTAATCGACAATCACAAACTCAACTTTGCCAGCCATTCAGGATGCCCAATTATAGTCTGCCTACAAGAAAAAGAAACAACGGTGGAAAGAGGACATGACTTAGAGTCAAAATTGTTTTCAAACACTGTCTGTGCATCTATTTCAGCTGCTTTTCCCCCTTCCCATTCCTGGAATCAGTTGACAATCAGTACACAAGAGAGTTGGCCTCACAGCTTGGTCTACCCACCTACGGGCTGCGTCAGCCTTCTCTCCTTTGTGTCTTCCTTCATCCATTTTTCAATTGAATTTGAGCCTGTTCATTCAGTTCATTTAACTACTGGTCCTTTTCTGACGAGAAACCAGTAATAAATGCCTACATAGAATAGAGGTCACAAGACCATATTATAAAACAGCTAAGATACATTTTGTATACTGTCCATTCCATCACCATGCTCAGCTGTGAACTCGAGCCTCTCTTTTAACTGTCAACTAATTGACAAATCATGGAGTGGAATCTGCGGAATGCCTTTTCTTAATAAAACCAAAAGGAGATGCTAGTTTTTCCTAGTGTTATCAAACAAAACTTCCCTTTTTCACGTGGGGCACAACTAATAAAGGACAAAACCATAAAACAAAGGAAGCTTAAAAAAAATTTTGAATGATCACCCATGCCACTATACACTCCAGTGCGCACCAGTTGCGGACAAAGCCATGGAAGTGAGCGAGGCAGCCAGAGGAGCTACCTCCGCTATTCACATCCAACCTGGGCCTGTGGATGGCCACCTTGGTGAGAAGTTCCTCCAACTTGCCCCCCGCGCCACCCCCCCACCCACCCCCCCCCGCCCCCCACCTCAGTCCACACCAGGTGGCCAAAGATCAGGAGCGTGGGATTGAAGTGGAGGCAGAAATTGAGGAGCGTGCCCCCTTTAAAGAGTGGAAGAGGGGGCTGCAGCCTCTCACAAGAAACAAAATATGGAACATGGTCTTGTCAAGGCTGCAAAAATCAGTAAAATGATTTAAAATCCTATGTAACAGAACATGTCTGTGCAACACTCTCCACCCCACATCCCCAATAGTGCAGGGGAGCACTCCCATGTAGACAGCCCCCCACTAGGGAACCCCACCTCTGCCGGACAGTACAGAATATGTGGATCATGCTCAATAGCAGCGCAATGCCCAAGCCTTGAATCCAGGTCATGTTTTTATTTGTGGCTATTTGGTGGGATGACAGTGATATATTAATATCACGTCAGTTCTATTTATGGCACGAAAGAGGAAAAGCTGTCAGCCCAATGAATCCAATCCATCGGAGTATCCTCTAGCATTTTGTCCGTCATTTATTATATAAATCACCAATCACCATTCACCAATCAAATTCATGACATCACCTGACAGACCATCACTGGGTGGCATCAGCCCCTCAATTAACCAGTGAACAAACTGTGTTTCTAAATAGAAGACTGCAAGATGACTGAATTGAAAGCATGTCACGTTGTCTTGTTGTGAACACTGCTCCAGGATTTCCACCTTTCGTTTTTATGGAACAGTGATAGAGCTGGTAAAATCGGTTACAATCCCGGTGCTTGGGCGTTTGGTGGGCGGGGTCAGGGTCCTGGAACAACAATGGTTAAATATCGGTTTTGTGGATCCCAGAGAAACATTCGTGCACCTCTCTGTCCCCGACGCAGAAATAAGCAGAAACGTACCCGTCAGCTCCTCTTCACCTGGACAGCCAGCTGCTACACAGTTACTCCATCCAGTGCTATCTCAAAATTGCAAAACAGGGTCCTATGTGTGGCACAGCACCCTGATTTACATACAAAATGGGTCTACTGCCTGACTTATACCCCATTTTTGCTGGGTGTGAGGCTTCAAAATCTAACCACTTGAATGAACAGCATCAGGGGATTGGTTCCACTAGATTGGTTCCTGGGATGAGAGGGTTATCCTATGATGAGAGACTGAGTGAATTGTGCCTGTACTTTCCGGAGTTTAGAAGAATGAGAGATGATCTCATTGAAACATACAAGATTCTTAAGGGGCTTTGACAGGGTAGACATGGTGAGGTTGTTTTGCCCTGGTCGGGAAATCTTGAACACAGGGGCACAGTCTCAGGATTAGGGGCTGATCATTTAGGTATGAGATGAAGAGAAATTTCTTCACTTAAAGGGTTGTGAATCTTTGGAATTGTCTATCCCAGAGGGCTGTGGATGCTCCATCGTTGAATATATTTAAGGCTGAGATAGACAGATTTTTGGTTCACTCAGGGAATTAAGGGATATGGGGAGTGGGCGGGAAAGTGGAATTGAGGCAGAAGATCAGCCATGATCATCTTGAATGGGCTTGAGGGGCCATATGGTCTACTGCTCCTATTTATTATGTTCTTGTGTAGGGAGCCACTTTGCATGTCTGCTGCATGCAACCAAAGCCTGAACATCAGGAGCACTGAAGGATTCAATCTGCTACAACATTACTTTGAACTGATTGCCTATCCACTATTCCACTCTGCACCCTGAAGAATGGTGAGTTCTCCCTGTGTCACGGCCAACATGCTACCCTCAACCGACACTAACATAACAAAACCCAGATTAGCTAGTCAATCATCTCATTGCTGTTTGTGGGACATTGCTGTGCGTAAATTACTTCTCACTTTTTAAGAAAGACTCACATTTTTACAGAGCCTATCATGACCTCAGGATGTCCCAAAGCACTTTACAACCAATGAGGCACTTTTGAAATGTAGTCACTGCTGTACTAAAGGAAACATGGCAGCCAATTTGTGCACCATGAGATAAACAACCATATTATTTGTTTTTGATGGTGTTAGTTGAGGGATAAATATTGGCCAGGACACCTCACACCATTCTTTAAAAAGGGCCATGGAATCTTCTGCATTCACCTGAGATGCAGACTTGGTTTGATAGCTCATTTGAAAGATGGCACGTCCGACAGTGCAGCACTCCCCCAGTACTGCATGGAGTGTCAACCTAGAGTATATGCTCTGCAGTGGAACTGTGAGCCCACAGCCTTCTGACTCAGAGGAGAGACACACTTGCCTAAGTGCTACAATGATTGCACTTCATAGAAAACCAACTTGGAGATGTTTCTGAGAGATGTGATAGGTTGCAACATAAATGCAAATGCTTTTCATTTGTTCCTTCCCCCATCTCACTATATCAGGAAGGGAAGGTCATTGGGAAAAGGAAGGAATAGTCACCCTCAGGCCCAACTAGCAATCAGATTAAAGTGGTATTGGTAAGAGTCTTCAACACAAATCCTTCAGCCACTGAAGGTACATGGGGAGGCCAAAGCAAAAAGGACTCAGGGTCAGTATACTTTACAACTTCCCCTCTAAAGTGACTACATACATGTGCAGCAAAAACATGTACAAAATTAGTTACATATCAAACGGGAATGCACTGATGCTACACAGAATTACATAGAATTTGCAGCATTGAAACAGCCCATTCAGCCCATCTGGTCTATGCCAGTGTTTATGCTCCACATGAGGCCCCTCCCACCCGACATCATCTCACCTGGTCAACATGTTCTTCGATTCCTTTCTCCCTCAGGTGTTTATTTAGCTTCCCCTAAATGCATTGAGTACCCTATCAAGTCAGACACCCACTGCCCAAGGATAAAATAATTTATGGAGGCTGACATTATTTATTGCTCACCCAGGTTTCATAATTCCCCAGACTATTTTAGGAGGGAGTTATACAGACACTGCTAACATAAGGATCATGTGCCATCTTAACCAGGCAGTACCATTCAAGGGAAGTGTTGTGCAAGGTTCTTTGTGTTGTTTCACTAATGGAGGGAGTGTGACAGCTGGCACTGCCTCATCTGTTGAAATTGGTGCTCCAAGTTATTTTTAAACTTGAGTGCATACCTCTCAAGCTGCCACGTGTCAACCTTTTTCGGATATGGCAGGGCCATGTATTGCAAAATTGTTGCATTCGCAGTCCATAACGGATAAAGGATAAGCACGGGATTAGAGTGCAGAATTTTATCATGTGGTCCCTATACACAAGCCAAGCAGTGGGACAGTGGCATGTGTTGAAAAGATGGAAATCAGCCCAGTGCTTGTGGTGGCAGAGTGGGCTTCTTTAGAGGTGGCAAACCAAATGACTTAGATGGCATGGACTCTATCTTAGTGGCACTGCTTCATGTCAGGATATTTTAGGTAACACAGGATACAGTTGACAAGTATGTTTGTGTGAATAATTAATTCAAGAGAATTAAGGGGAAAGCAAAGAACATAAGAAATAGGAGCTGGAGTAGCCCCTTGATCCTGTTTCCCCATTCAATAAGATCATCATCCATGGCTCAGTAAGAAAGTCAAGGATAGTATCAAATTGAAAGAAACACTGGACAAACCTGCAAAAAGTAGTGGGAGGACAGAAGATTGGACAGATTTTAAGGACCAGCAAAGAATGACTAAAAAAAAGGGGGAAAAACTAGCCAGTAATATAAAGAAGAGTTTCTACAAGTATTTAAATAGGAAAAGAATAACTAAAGCTATTGTTGGTCCTTCAGAGAGTGAATTGAAAATGGAAAACAAGGAAATGGCAGAGACATTGAACAGGTATTTTGTGTCTGTTTTCACTGTAGAAGACGAAGAAAATTTCTCAAAGATACTTGAAAATCAAGAGGTGAAAGGGGGGGGAGGAACTTAAAACAATCACTATCACCAGGGAAAAGGTTACATCAAAAGCCACATCAAAGGTTACTACACAAAATAAGAGCACATGGTGTAGGGGTAACATTTTCGCATGGATAAAGGACTGGTTAGCTAACAGGAAGCAGAGAATAGAGATAAATGGGTCTTTTTTGGGTTGGCAAGCTGTAACTACTGGAGTGGCACAGGGATCAGTGCTGCAATGTCAACTATTTACAATCTATATCAATGACTTGAATACAGGGACTGAATGTATGTTAGCTAAATTTGCCAATGACAGGAAGATGGGTCGGAAAGTATGTTGTCAAGAGGAAGTAATGAGCCTACTAAGAGATATAGATAGGTTAAGTGAGTGGGCAAAAATTTGGCAGATGGAGTATAATGTGGGAAAATTGTCCGCTTTGGCAGCAAGAATAAAAAAGCTGTATACTATATAAATAGAGAGAGATTACAGAACTCAGTGGTACAGAAGGATCTGGGTGTCCCGGTACATGATTCACAAAAGGTTAGCATGCAAGTACAGCAAGTGATTAGGAAGGCAAATGGAATGTTGGCATTTATTGCAAGGGGAATCGAGTATAAATGGAGGGAAGTTTTACTGCAACTGTACAAGACCTTGGTGAGACCACATCTGGAGTACTTTGTACAGTTTTGGTCTCCTTATTTGAAAAAGGATTTAATTGCATTGAAAGCAGTTCAGAGAAGGTTCACTTGATTAATTCTGGGGATGAAGGGCTTACCTTATGAAGAATGGTTGAACAGGTTGAGCCTCTACTCATTAGAATTTAGAAGAATGAGAGATGATCTTATTGCATCATATAAGATCCTGAGGGGACTTGATAGAGTGGATAGCGGGAGGATGTTTCCTCTTGTGGGGGAGACTAGAACTATGAGGTACAGTTTCAGACTAAGAGGTCTCCCTTTTAAGATGGAGATGAGGAGAAATTTGTTCTCTCAGAGGGTCGTTAATGTGTGGAGTTCACTTCCCCAGAAAGCAGTGGAGGCTGGGTCATTGAATTTATTCAAGGCTGAGTTAGATAGATTTTTGAGTCAAGGATTATGGGGAGCAGAGAGGAAAGTGGAGTTGAGACCACAACCAGGTCAGCCATCATTTTATTGAATGGCGGAGCAGGCTTGAGGGGCTGAATGGCCTATTCCTGCTTCTAAATCCTATGTTCCTATGTTCCTATCATGGCTGATCTTCGACCTCAACTCTATTTTCCAGCCTGATCCCTATATCCCTCGATTCCTTTCAATTCCAGGAATCTATCGATCTCAGTCTTGAATATACTCAACAGCTGAGCATCCACAGCTCTCTGGGATAGAGAATTCCAAAGATTCACAACCCTCTGACTCTCCAGCCAGCAGCAACAGCCTCTCAGCATCTACCCTGTCAAGCCCTCTCAGAATCTTATATGTTTCATTAAATGGCAAAAGAAGCAACAGCAACATGAGAAAAAGGCTTTTTATACAGCGAGTGGTTAGGATCTGGAATGCACTGCCTGAGAGTGTGGTGGAGGCAGATTCAATCGTGGCTTTGAAACGGGAAGTGAATAGTTATCTGAAGAGAAGAACATTTGCAGGGCTACAGGGAAAAGGCAGGGGAGTGGAACTCAGTGAGTTGCTCTTGCAGAGAGCTGGCACAGACACGATGGGCTGAATGGCCTCCTTCTGTGCTGTAACCATTCCATGATTCTATTAAATTTTCATTAAATTAAAAACACAGTCATTTTTTTTCAGGGTTGCCAAATGTTAACAAATCAGGGACTCTTTTCCCAAAAAGGACAGTGAATGCTGATGGACAATTGGGGCTTTCAGGACTGTGATCGATAGCATTTTGTTAGGCAAAGGGTATGAGGGTATAAGGAGCAATGACTGGAAAATGGAGTTGAGGTGCAGATCAGTCTTGATCTAACTGACTAGTGGAGCAGTCCCAAGGGGATGAATAGCCTCCTCCCATTCCTAATTCCTGGAATTTAGAAGGTTAGGGGATGATTTGATTGAAATTTTCAACATGTTAAGGGGAACAGATAGGATAAATTGGGAGAAACTATTTCTACTAGTTGGGGAGTCTAGGACTAGGGGGCACAGTCCAGAAATTCGAGCCAGACCCCACGGGAGTGAAATTAGGGAACATTTCTACACGTAAAGGGTGGTAGAAATTTAGAACTCTCTTCTACAATGGAAATTCCTGCTGGATTAATTGTTAATTTTAAATCTGAGATTGATAGATTTTTGTTAGCCAAAAGTATTAAAGCATATAGGGCAAAGGTCACAGATCAACCATGACCTCATTGAATGGCAGAACAGGCTCGATGGGCTGAATGGCCTCTTCCTGTTCCTATGCTCCATGACTAGGAGACTGCAATTCAAAACCCATCTCAGGACTGATTCCTCACTACAATTCCTCTCTCCTCACCCTGATAGAAAGCTGACAATCATATCCTGGTCATCAAAAGCAGCATGGTGTGGAGTTATGGAGAACTTGGCATGGTTTTTACTTTGTGTTAAGTTTCAATCCTCACTACCACCCGTCCACAGATGATATTGACGGAGGTTGTGGAGACAACCACAGTCACACTCACATCTGCCTCTCAGTCCAGGTGGCAGAAAGGAGAGAACAGGATGTGAAACAGATTTGAGCAAAAGCACTAGAATCATTAAACATATATTCAGTGCACAGCTATCTCATTAACAGGACGTAAGCTCAATGTACTACAAGGTACTCCAAACCCTTACAGCGCAGGGCTTACGTTACTAGTCCTGACATACTCCCTGCACTGGATAGGTTAAACTGATTGGAAAAGGCTGAGAGGAGCTTATCAAACCTAATAACTGAAGCAACACTTCTACTCGGAGTGGTTTAAGGTGTATACTCAAGCACCCTCTTCTGACTTCCAAAGACTGTTGCACATAATCATTCATTATTCCAAGGTCAACTATCTCCTCCTGAAGGTGACTGGATGGTGTTGCTGTGCCATTCCCCTTTGCCAACTCCTCACCATTCCCTGGGACATGCTGTGCTGCCCAAGACCAGACATGTGTTCAATCAATATTTTTAAAACAACTTGGGGATGGGGGGGTGGGGGGGTGGGGCTGGGGCTACTAGTCTAGTCACATTACCACTACACCACCACCTCCTACCATCTGCAGCTTGTAAATCATAACTGATTGTGCGATGACGGGCAAGTGGGATGTGAGAAGGTGGATTAGGTAGCAACATACCGTCATCCTCGATGGTGTCAGCCCCGCCGCTGGTCACAGCTTCAGTTGTGCCCACACCAATGCTTCCCAGTATTGTGTCCTCTATAGGTGTAGGAACATGGAGCTGTGACCACCCCTCACCCCATGTCCCCTGCCAGTTAGGTACTGCTCCGATTATGGGACACCTTCTCCTTCAAAAGCGAGGGAAGTGTGTCAGTGAGTGTGGTACAATGTGTTTGGATGATGTGCCCACCACAGTTGAATAGCTGGCAGTCTGCAAGCTGTGAGATGTGAGTGTGTGGCTTGCAGCAGTGCCAAGAGTGGTAGGATGGCGTGAGGCTATGAATGTGAGGTATGAGTTGTGATTGATAGAGATTGTTGGTGGGTGAGTGAAGGGGATGAGCTGAGTGTGGGAAGCTAGTGGTTCACCGGTAAGGAAATGCCATGTGAACATGCCTTCACTGACCTTGACCACTCTTGTGAGGTCATTAAACTTCTTGCGGCACTGCATCCAGATCCTCAGAGCTGGACTGCTGACATTGACTGCAATGGCTGCCTGTTCCCACTGCCTGCTTTGTATCTGCCTGGATGACTGCCTTGTCCCCTGAGGGAAGAGGACCTCTCTCCCCCTGTGCACCTCCTGCACCAAGGCCTTCAGCACTGCATCGGAGAACCTTGGAGCATGTTCTGCCTCCAGTTGCGCCATTTTTTAAGGTTCTTCCAGCCCGTTAACTCCTCTTTCCCCACTTCAGCCTCTGGTGCCACCAGAATGCACGTTGTCTTTAAGTGGTATAGTCTGGCTTTAAGTGGTGCTAGACTCGCATGAACTTGGGCCCACTGCTGAGGTGTGTCGCCACTCAGCAACGCATCTGGAGCTGGGCTGCACGCAACAATCATTATAATTAGCAGGCAGTACAAAGTGTGTATCCTTCCTGCATCACTTTTAAGGGCCATGGGATCATCGCACATCGTGATCCCCGAGCCTTTTTTTGGAGGTTATCCAACTTGGCCTTATTTAGTGGAAGTAATGTGCCTGACCTGAGAAAGCACAAAATTCAGCTGGAGTAAAGGTAAATAAGATTTATTTCTTTATTTAAAAAGAGGATTCAGAGATTTTAAAACAATGAAAAATGCTAGAAGTCTCTGCCTAAAGTGCTAATCTATCCTTTTTCATTTCCAATTCTCAACAGTTACAGTTTTTATTTCTATTGTGATAGGATATGAACATAGGAACAGGAGGAGACCATTCAGCCCCTCAAGCCTGCTCCACCATTCAATGAGATCCATGGCTGATCTGTATCTTAACTCCATCAACCCTCCTGGGATGAAGGACTTAGACCTCCTCTTTTGTTTGTCTTTCTTTGTGCTTGTGTTACCTCAGGCCAGCCGACATCGTGATAAATCAGCGTTGTACCCTCTCTAGGGGTCACGGTCTCATAATAAGGGGTCGGCTGTTTAGGACTGAGATGAGGAGAAATGTTTTCACTCAGAGGGTTGCAAATCTTTGGAACTCTCTACCCCAGAGAGCTGTGGACGCTCAGTTGTTGAGTGTATTCAAGACTGAGATCGATTGATTTTTGGACTGTAAAGGAATCAAGGGATATGGGGATCAGGAGGAAAGTAGAATTAAGGTAGAACATCAGCCATGATTGTATTGAATGGCAGAGCAGGCTTGAGGGGCCAATTGGCCTACTCCTGCTCCTATTTCTTATGTTTCAAAGCTTCAATATCTTTCCCTTAGTGTTGAGCTCAATACTGCACAAAGTACTCTAACTGAGGTATTATTAAGGTTTGAGATAGGTTCATCATTACTACTCAGCTTTCATATTCTTTACCTCTTGTGATAAAGCCTCAAATTCCATTAGCTTTTCCCTTACAGTCTTGTGAGAAAAATCAAAGCCCATGAGATTAAAGGGATAATGGCAGCATGGATACAAAATTGGCTAAAGAACGGAATGCAGAGAGTAGTGCTGAACAGTTGTTTACCAGAAGTATACTGTTGTGTTCCCCAGGGGTTGGTATTAGGATCACTGCTGTTTTTGATATACATTAATGACCAGGACTTGGGTGTAGAGGGCATCATTTCAAAACTTGTAGCTGATATTCAATGAATGGCCTGACACTGGGAAGTTCCGAGGAACAAAGGGACCTTGGCGTGTTTGTCCATAGATCTCTGAAGGCAGAAGGGCAGGTTAATAGCGTGGTGAAAAAGGCATATGGGAAACTTGCCTTCATCAATCGAGGCATAGATTATAAAAGCAGGGAGGTCATGTTGGAGTTGAACAGAACTTTGGTAAGGCCACAGCTGGAGTACTGTGTGCAATTCTGGTTGCCACATTATAGGAAGGATGTGATTGCATTGGAGGGGGTGCAGAGGCGATTCACCAGGATGTTGCCTGGGATGGAACATTTAAGCTATGAAGAGAGGTTGGATAGGCTTGGGTTGTTTTCGCTGGAGCAGAGAAGACTGAGGGGTGACCTGATTGAGGTGTACAAGATTATGAGGGGCATGGACAGGGTGGATAGGGAGCAGCTGTTCCCTTAGTTGAAGGGTCAGTTACGAGGGGTCACAAGTTTAAGGTGAGGGGCAGGAGGTTTAAGGGGGACTTGAGGAAGAACTTTTTTACCCAAAGGGTGGTGATGGTCTGGAATATACTGCCTGGGAGGGTGGTAGATGCAGGTTGCCTCACATCCTTTAAAAAGTACCTGGATGAGCACTTGGCACGTCATTACATTCATGGCTATGGGCCAAGTGCTGGCAAATGGGATTAGGTAGACAGGTCAGGTGTTTTAATGCATCGGTGCAGACTCGATGGGCCAAAGGACCTCTTCTGCACTGTATTATTCTGTGATTCTGTGATATTTGGAAATGTATTAAACAATGAGGAGGACGTAGACAGACTGATGAAAAGGCCAGATATGACAGATGAAATTTAATGCAGAGAAGTGTGAAGTGATGCATTTTGGTAGGAAGAATGAGGAAGGCAATATGAACTAAACGGTACAAGTTTAAAGGGGGTGCACGAACAGAGAGACCTGACGGTATAAGTACACAGATATTTGAAGGTAGGACAAGTGCATAGAATCGTAGAAATTTACAGTACGGATGGAAACCATTTGGCCCATTGTGTCTATGCTAGTCTATAAAGAGTTATCCAGCCTAATCCCACTTTCCAGCTCTTGGTCCGTAGCCCTGCAGTTTAAGGCACTTGGACTGCATCATATCCAGGTATTTTTTAATTGTCGTGAGGGTTTCTGCCTCTACCACCCTGACAGGCAATGAGTTCCAGATCCCCACCACCCTTTGGGTAAAAAATCTCTCCTCAACTCCCCTCCAATCCTTCCATCGATTACTGTAAATCTGTGCCCCTCTGGTTATTGTCCTCTTTGCTAACAGAAATAGGTCCTTCCTATCCACTCTATCTCAGGACCTCATAATTTTATACACCTCAACTAACTCTCCCCTCAGCCTCCTCTGTTCCAAAGAAAACAACCCCAGCCGATACAATCATTTCTCATAACTAAAATCCTCCATTCTTAGCAACATCATCATAAATCTCCTCTGTACCCTCTCTTGTGCGATCATATCCTTTCTGTAATGCAGTAGCTAGAACTGCACATAATAATCTAGTTGAGATCTAACTAGTGTTTTATACACTCGCATAACCTCGCTGCTCTTATATTTTATACCTCAGCTAATAAAGAACAAAGAACAAAGAACAGTACAGCACAGGAACAGGACATTTGGCCCTCCAAGCCTGCGCCGATCTTGATGCCTGCCTAAACTAACACCTTCTGCACTTCCGGGGCCCATATCCCTCTATTCCCTTCCTATTCATGTATTTGTCAAGATGTCTCTTAAACGTCACTATCGTATCTGCTTCCACCACCTCCCCTGGCAGCAAGTTCCAGGCACTCACCACCCTCTGTGTAAAAAAACTTGCCTCGCACATCCCCTCTAAACTTTGCCCCTCGCACCTTAAACCTATGTCCCCTAGTAACTGACTCTTCCACCCTGGGAAAAAGCTTCTGACTATCCACTCTGTCTATGCCGCTCATAACTTTGTAAACCTCTATCATGTCGCCCCTCCACCTCCGTCGTTCCAGTGAAAACAATCCGAGTTTTTCTAACCTCTGCTCATAGCTAATGCCCTCCAGACCAGGCAACATCCTGGTAAACCTCCTCTGTACCCTCTCCAAAGCCTCCACGTCCTTCTGGTAGTGTGGCGACCAGAATTGCACGCAATATTCTAAGTGTGGCCTAACTAAGGTTCTGTACAGCTGCAACATGACTTGCCAATTTTTATACTCTATGCCCCGACCGATGAAGGCAAGCATGCCGTATGCCTTCTTGACTACCTTATCCACCTGCGTTGCCACTTTCAGTGACCTGTGGACCTGTACGCCCAGATCTCTCTGCCTGTCAATACTCCTAAGGGTTCTGCCATTTACTGTATACTTCCCATCTGTATTAGATCTTCCAAAATGCATTATTCTCATCCTTGTTGTCAAATCCCTCAATGGCCTTGCGCACCCCCTGTCTCTGAAACCACCTCCAGCCCTCCAAGCCTTCGAGATTGCTGCACTCCTCCATTTCTGGTCTCTGTGCAGCCCTGATTTTAATCACTTCACCACAGATGGCCATGCCATCAGCTGGCTAGGTCCTAAGATCTGGAATTCCCTCTCTAAACCTCTTCATCTCTCTCTCTCTCCTCTTCTAAGACACTCATTAAAACCAATCTCTTTGATCAAGCTTTTGATCATTTATCTTGATATCTCCTTATGTGGCTCGATGTTAAATTTTGTTTGATAATGTTCCTGTGAAACGCCTTGGGATGTTTCACTATATGAAAGACCGCTATATAAATGCATTCTGCTGATGTTGTTATTAAATAACTCCGCCATTTCTTGATTGCCATTTACAAATGAATAATCCTCTCCTCTCTGGAGTTTCACTTCACTTTAAAAAATACTCTTTTTACTAACATACTTTAGTGTCCCTTTTGATGTTTAAAAAAATAATGGCTCCTCATACTCCCCTTAACTTTTCTTATCCTAGTCTCAACCTCTTTTCTCATATTCTCCTTTAAATCTTTTCATCATTATCATGGTCCTTTTCAATTTTTAATTGGTTTCTAACCTCTTTACTCAAAGGATCCTAAGAAGTTTCCTTCCTTGTTTCTGAATGGAATCTACTTCTACATTGCCTTTGTGCTCCAGCTTGACAACACCCCCCTCCCCCACCACCCCCACTCCCTCCCCTGCCCTCCCCAACCGGAGGAAACCTCACTGGAACCTTCTAAACTCAACATTTTGCAAATCCAGTTGGCTTTTGATGACAGGTAGACAAGCTGCCTCCGCCAGTTTATGCACACATACTAATTGACGTGACATATTGACTGGCATTTCTGCCAGGAAAGAAGGGGGAAAAAAACTATTGGCCCAAGTCTACGTGTCACTCGGGCTCGATAATAATTAGTTATTTAGAAGTACTTAAACAGCAATGATGACTGGAATGTACATTAACCATGCGACCTTTTCCTTTTCAAAATGTACGGCTGGAAATAATTTTAGAGGATTTTACAATTGTCACTTCAAATGTCATTAAGCATTAACCCCCTTCACCTGTGAAATTAAAAGGCAGTATCTAAAAAAAGAGTGAGAAGGAAGTGGCACAAGGGGCATTTCTGCATTAATCACATTCTCTCAATGCATCCATAATTTTAAATAAACAGTTTTCCCTGCGTCCCCCCCCCACCCGCCTAAATGATACCTATTCAAGAAATTTCAAGCCTTAAACTCACATTCTGTTTGAATTGATATGATGAGTGTGATGCTGTACTTGGCACTAGGCCACAGGAAGTCTCAAACCAAACCAAACCAAACAAGAAGATTACAAGTTTCCTCGGCAGCTTCTTCTTTCCCCAGTTCCTTCCCACTCAGATACCAAAGGCCTTGATTCTCATTGGACTATGTTTCTGTAGCAGCTGGCAGCCTACAGTAGTAGCTCTACTCTGCTGATGAGCCTTGAGTATTGATAGGCTATTGAACCATGCTGGGCACCAGCGTCAAGTCCAATCCTGTCCTCACGTTGCAGTCACATTTGGACACTTACACGTAGTGGTCATTCTTGCCTCCTTAGCAGAAGGTTACAGGTCCTGACCTGTAGTACCCAATCTAGCAGTGAAGGACCATTGCATTGTGCCATTCTTCAGAAGGGGTGTGAAAATGGAGCCCTGTGTGTTGGTTCAAGAGCATTTTAAATATCCTATGACAAAATTAAATGGAAGACTTTCACAACCTCAGGAAGTCCCAAAGCGCTTTGCAGCCAATGAAATACTTTCGAAGTGCAGTCACTGTTGAAGTGAAAGGAAATGTGACAGCCAATTCACACACAGCAAGCTCCCACAGCAATGTGATGCTGACCAGATAATCTCTTTTAGTAATGTTGGTTCAGGGATAAATATTGGCCCAGGGCACTGGGGGAAACTCCTCTGCTCTGCTTTGAAACAGTGCCATGGGATCTTTTATGTCCACCTGAGGGTTGAGACATTGATTTTGTAACGTGAAGCTTTTTATTCTGTCTGATGCAACATTAATGAGATGCGTGGAGTTTTTTTTTCTAAAATATACTTTATTCATAAAAATTTGTAAAAATAAATTACACAACAGTTCAAATTTCACATTTTGGAAAATACAATAGAGATCAGATTTGTTTGATACAGAAACATGAAGTGCCTCACAACTCTTGCCATTCCATTTTAAATGCAATTTACATTGGCATTATATAGCAAAAAACATTTTGGTGCATACAGTCGGAGGGGTTTGACACAGGTTCTAGCCCCTTGGTATACTATGGTGGGAGGACCTTACACAGTGGAGTTCAGATGATTTAAGAACAGCTAACTAATATATACAGTAGAGTTGATTATTTACAGGACTTGCCTCTTGGTGTTAGTGACAGAGTGAGACTGGCATGTAGTCACATGAATATGTCCTGGTGCTTGGCTCATTAGCATACTAAGATCTTAAAGGGACATCATTCTTAAAGACAATCACACAACATTCCCCTTCTTTCCAAAGATGTTTCGTATGCAAAAAGTAAAAACACATTAGATAACATCAAGATTATTTACACATGGATTGAGTTTGTGAAATTTACAAATGTAGAGGCTCAACAGTCCATATATTGTCTCGGTGGTTTGACAACTCTTGCTCGGGGAATTTGAGTCTCATCTGTTGCTGTTCTTTCTGAAGTTTCTCCCCCTCTGCATTCAGTTTCTTTTGCTCTGCCTTCAGCCTGCTAACATACTCTGTTGCTTTTCTCAGGGTAACCACTTTTGGAGCTTTGTCGTTCTTGGAAAGTTCCAGCACCTCATCCCGAAGAGCCCACAGACAATGCTTCAACTCAGTCCTTCTCTGGATCTTCAGGACATTGCTTGTTCTTCGCTTCTCCTCATCCTCTGCATTTGAAGGCTTGGGGCTTAAGGTTGAGGACTTGTTAGGGGAGGAGGACTTAGTCTTCTGGAGATACCTGTTTGTTCTGGCTCATTGTGGTGCTGGCGGTTCTCTAGAAAGCAGAAATGAAGGCACGGCATAGTTGTGGTGTTGCTAGATTTGTAGACTGCACCATTTGATGCTGGTCATAGTTTGCGAGCGGGTTCCAGTCCTTGGAGAATTCCCCTTGGCAATGCTCTTGTGGATAGTTATGATGTTGAGGCCCTTACACACTAGTAGTCCTAACATTGCTGGTCCGCTCATGTCTACTAGGTAGAACGTTTGCGGTTTCCATGCCGACTTGCCATACCTGTATTGCAGTGTTAATGTGCCACTGCAAGGGATGGGTGACCCGTTGTAAGCAGATAACTTGGCAGTTGTTGGTTGTATCATTGATTTCCATCGACTCCGGTACATATCTTTGAGTATTTGGACTGGTAGATTATTTGTACTAGTGACAGTGTCAATGTTGACCTTGAGTGAATGTTTGCAAACCTTCTTTGGGCACATGATGTTAATAGTGGTGAAACCTTCCAGTTGTTTGATTTCATCCACGTGATATGTCAGGTTGAAGTGTGGAATGCTTGCTCATCTTCTGACTGAGCATTACTTCTCTCTGGGTCTTGTCTCAAGTCTGTTTTGCTGTGGACCTTCTATATTTGTATTTACGCCAGCCTCTGGCATTTTCCTTGCTGCTGCTGCCCTGTTTTCTGTTCGCTTGCGTCTGACCGTGACTTCTGGCTGTGTCTTTAGAGCCAGAATTCCTGCATAGGTGGGCCCGTGTCCTTTTGCATTGCACGCCTTGCACAGGTCTTGAAATGCAGGACAATTTCGCCATGAGTAGGACAAATACTTACCACACAGCTTGCCTGCTTTATGGTGCCGATACTGTTGGTTGCACCTCGTGCTTGCAGGTGCTGTTATCCAGCTACAATGGCTTCAAATTTCCCGCCATCTTCCAGCAGTGTATCAATGCTGTGACCTTTCTTTTTCCCCAAGAAGTCCTTCTGAAACACTTCAATGGGTGTTGATACCATCACCAGCTCCATTATTCGGTCTGACAGCTCAACTTCTGAAAAATCACACTCGTTGCCCTAACTATGACATCTACTGACAAACTGGTCTATTGATTCCTATGGCTGTTGCCTGTAGGCCATCAATTTCAGGCGGTGAATTCGAAAATTCACTCTTGATCTGAGTTGATCTTCCAGCACTTTCCATATCTTTACTGGATCTTTCTGGTCCTGTTCAGATAATCCAGAGGTATTGATTCTGTGTACTTCCTCATTTTCAATCATTATTTTTCCAGCCTGTTTTTCTGGTTCTACAATTACTTGGTCTGTAAAACATAACTGCATTCTTTGTTTGAACAGTTGGAACTCAGGTAGGTTATCAATGGCCTTCCAGTTCATGCTGGGAAGTTTGGTATCCATCTTCCTGCTGTTTTTTTGCTTTAAAACTTGCTTTAAGAACTTACTTTATGGCTCTGCACTGTCTTCCCTTTAAGAAAAAAAATCTCTCTTCCTTCAACTGGCTGGTTTGATTGACAGGAGCAGCTTGTCTAATTATCTGGCTTCCAGCACTTTAGACTGTTTATTTATATGGCTGTGCAATCAAGAGCTTTTTCACTAGGGTTTGTTTATACAGCCTTTCAAAAGGCAATTCTTCACACTTGAGTGGTTTTATGAGTTTTTTATACTCAGGCTGAGTGAATGAAAGCTCTTCATGCTGGAGTGATTTAATGGTTTCTTTTTATAGCTTTAGTTGTGAGCTGCATGAATGGAGGATTCCCCCGCTTTTTGCTGTCGGGCCCCTTCTGTAATGGCACGGAACTTGATCAGGCTGGGGGAGCCTTTGAAAACAATCGATCAGGCTGAGATAGGGATTTGGTTTTCCCTGTTATTTCTTTTACTGAGTCTTCTTTAAAAAATCAACTTTGTAAGCACCTCAAAGCTTTTTTTTAAAACTGGGGTTCCTGTACTGATGGCACATTGACTCACCCGCTCACAGTGATTGATTTGCAGTCTATTATTCAGCACTCTGTCTTCTACAGCTGGAGGTGAGTTTTTTTCTTCTTTACACTGTTTGGGCCAGTGTTTCTTTTAATGTTCCCTCTTTTAGCTGTAGGTAGTTTTTAAAGCTGTTTTCTTGTGGTCTTCAATCTTGGATTCTGTCTTCACACCACAGCTCCCACCTTGTAACATAAAGCTTTTTATGTTGTCTGATACAACATAAATGAGATGCGTGGAGTTCAGTTGATTGAAGATCTCAAAAGGGTTTAATAAACAGCTAACTCATATATACAGTACAGAGTTGACTATTTACAGGACTTGTCTCTTGGTGTTACAGTTACAGAGTGAGACTGGTATGTAGTCACCTGACTGTGTCCTGGTACTTGGCTCATTAGCATACTAAGATTTTAAAGGGACATCACTCTTAAAGGCCATCATACAACAGATTTAACGTCTCATCCGAAAGACGGGGCGGCACAGTGGCGCAGTGGTTAGCACTGCAGCCTCACAGCTCCAGCGACCCGGGTTCAATTCTGGGTACTGCCTGTGTGGAGTTTGCAGGTTCTCCCTGTGTCTGCGTGGGTTTCCTCCGGGTGCTCCGGTTTCCTCCCACATGCCAAAGACTTGCAGGTTGATAGGTAAATTGGCCATTATAAATTGCCCCTAGTATAGGTAGGCGTTAGGGAAATATATGGAATTAGTGTAGGATTAGTATAGATGGGTGGTTGATGGTCGGCACAGACTTGGTGGGCCGAAGGGCCTGTTTCAGTGCTGTATCTCTAAATAAATATTAAAAAAAACATCTCCGACAGTGCAGCATTCCCTCAGTACTGCACTGGAATGTTGGCCTGCATTACGTGCTCAAGTCTCTGGAGTGGGACTTGAATTCACAACGTTCTGACTCAGAGGCGTGTCAAATGCCATGTCATCGTTTGAACAAGAGCAGAGAATTCTTTCGGCATCTTGGCCAACATTCACCAAAGCTATCAAATATATACAGGTAAATTCACAGGGAACATGTCGAAAAGAGAGAAGAATGCACTCATCCTATGCTTCCTTTAAATATGTCTCCCTGTGGGATTGGGGAATTTACCCTATAACCTCATTGTTGTTTGTGGAATGTTGTGAGAAAAATGGCTCCTGCATTTACATGGGAACAGGAGTAGGCTGTTCAGCCCTTTGAGCTTATATTGTCACTTTATTAGGCTGACTGGACCCCAACTCCATTCATCTGTCTTTGCTCCACATCCTTTTATACCCTTAGTCTTAAAACATTTCAATTGACCCCTGTATCCACAACGTTTCGGGAGAAGGGAGTTCCAGATTTCCATTACCCTTTGTGTAAAAAAAATGTTTCCTTGTATCTTTCCTGAGGTGCGGTGTCCAAAGCACAAAGCTCCAGATGGGTTCTGACCAAGGCTCTGTAGAATTGGACCATAACTTCCTCCCCATTGCAATCCAGCCCCCTTGAGATCAAGGCCAACATTCCATTAGCCTTTTTGATTACTTTTCGTACCCTTTTGCTTGTGGGACAACTATAGCTGCATCTCAAAGCAATTCACTCTCTATGAAGCTCTTTGGGATGGCTCTGAAAGACAAGGTGTTGCATTTCCTTTCCTTAATAAGGTATTCTTTTTCTCTTCTAGCCTAGGGGGCAGTGAGGTAGCATTGATTAATGAGCCCCAACACCAACCAGAGACATACCCTGGGATTTTTTGCAGTGAAATTCATCTTTAGCATTAGCACAAGATGGACAACAGTGAATCAGCAGCCGCTGTTACACCCCATTCAAAGAACAAAGAAAATCACAGCACAGGAACAGGCCCTTCGGCCCTCCAAGCCTACGCCGTTCCATTCGATTTTATTTTCCATAAAGAAAGACTTGCATTTATATAAATGAACTTTACAGCCACTAACTTTATGAAGTGTAGTCACTGTTTTAATGTAGGAAATAAACAGGTGGTCTGTAAATCAGGCTGTCGCCCTGTTCTGTGCTATTGCCAAAGACTGATTTTACCCCTTATCACTTAGAACTGCTTTTACCAACTAAACCATCAACCGTTCCACCCAACTGATTCTTCTAGCAAGGTATAAGGTGGGTACAGAGCTCCTTATTACCTGGGGAAGAAGGCATGTCTTAACCCAAAGCTGGTGGGACCATGTTGGTGTAATTTTAACCTGTGATGGTAATCATCGGTACTAACTGCCCTGCCCTTCATACAGATTAATGGGAGAAATGTAATGAGAGATACAATTGAGAGAGAGTCAGGGAAAGAGAGAGAGAGCGAGAGAGAGAATACATCTGGCTGCAGTTATTGCTCACACATCTATATAGAATAAATCTAATCAGGCAGATGCAATAACGTAAACTGTATTACATGCAACTGAAATCAAAGTGAGTGATGACAACGGAGGAAATCTCATTAATCTACAAGCTGCTCTATGTGTACAAAAGAGTCTCAAACTAATAATGTTGCTGCTGAATTGTTACCGTTATCAGCCTTATCAGCCTTTGGATGTAATTCAGTGCTTTTTAAAAAAACTCTGGGAGCTGCCCTCTTCCCATGCCAATCTAAGCATGTCTGGTGTTCCTCTGTCATAAACGGGTCTATCTGCCTCCCCTCCCCTTTGTCTTTACCTCTCTCTAACATCAGCACCGATTGTGAGCACATCCAATACAATGCAAAGGATTCTCCCTCCTGCCAAATCCAATTCATTCCATCCCAGGACCTCAAATGCCTGAAGGTCCTCACTTCCCTCAGCCTTCCCTTCATATTACTACCTCCAGGCTCTCCTAACCAAACCCACTATTGGAAGGAAACATTAAACCCAGTTCCAACTTGTCTGCTCTGGTGGGTTTTGCAGATCGATGGCACGATTCAAAGAGGAGCAGAGAATTATCCCCGTGTCCCGGCCAACATTCCTCCCTCAGCCTATAGCACTGAAGAACAGATTGGCTGGTCTTCGCTGCATTGCAGTTTGTGGGATCTTACTTTGCAGAATATCGCTGTGACGTTTAGAAAGCCATTTATTCTCAGGATTTCTTTTACAGGGCATGAGCATCATTAGCAAGGTCAACATATATTGGCCATCGCTAATTGCCCTTGAGAAGGCAGTGGTGAGCCATCTTTGTGAATACAACCGAGTGGTTTGCTAGGCCATTTCAGAGGGCAGTCAACAACTCAAACACATTGCTGTAGGTCTGAAGTCTTAAATAGACCAGGTAAGGAGAGCAGATTTCCTCCCCTAAAGCGCATTAATAAAGCAGATGGGTTTTTAACAACAGCAACCCAGTCGTGTCATAGTCATCATTATTTTTTTTAATTCATTCATGGGATGTAGGTGGCACTGGCAAAGCCAGCATTTATTGCCCATCCCTAACTGCAGATTTATTTAATTTAAATTCCTCAGTTGCTATGGTGGGATTTGAATTCATGTTTCTGGAATATTAGCCCAGGCCTCTACATTCCTAAATAAAAACAAGAAATGCTGGAAATACTCAGCAGGTCTGGCAGCATCTGTGGAGAGAGAAGCAGAGTTAACGTTTCAGGTCAGTGACCCTTCATCAGAACTGGCAAAGGTTAGAAATGTAATAGGTTTTAAGCAAATAAAGTGGGGATGGGGCAAAAGATAACAAAAGAGAAGGTCAGGGTCACAGAGACTAATAGACCAGAAGGTCATGGAGCAAAGGCAAACGGTATGTTAATGGTGTGCTGAAAGACAAAGTGTTAGTGCAGAGAAGGTGTTAATTGACAGAAAGATGAATAGCCCTGGCCCAAAGCACAAACATGAAAAAAACAGTGGGCAGGCACGTGGTGAAAAAAAATGATGAAACAAACTAAAATAAAATACATTCTCTACATTCCTAATTTAGGAACATAACCACTATGCCACCATTCACCTATCGAAGGTAACTGGCCACCCTCTTGAACCACTGTAGCCCAGGTGGTGAAGTTATTTGCTGACAGGTACAACATTGCAAAGTAATTCCCTTCTGTGCTTAAGCCTCTGGAGTGGGGTTTGATCCTGTGATTTTCTGACTCAGAGGTGGGAGTGTTACAAATGACTTGTGGCTGACACCTATATACCCTCCTGAAAGAGGAAAATTGAGGCCTTGCTGCATCTTACCCAATGAAGCTCGCTCTATCGGGGCAAGGCTTTCCTAGTACCTGCCTGTGGCAGAAGAACCTCAACCATCGTCTGCATGTAGCCGAAAATTACAAGTGCACCTCCCCCAATTTTCCACTGTGCAAGGGATAAGTGGGCAAGCTTTCCCCACTCTCTCCTGCTCAGAAAGTTCCCCCTTTCTGTGTCTCAGTTTGTCCCCCTTCCTCCAGGGTTCCTGCCCTACGAGTCAACAAAACTGCAAATGCCAATCGTGTGAAAAACCCACTCCCAGGTCTCTGCCAATGGCGCTCCTGTTGAGATGATTGTTAGAGGGTGTATGCGAAGCATCTAGTAATAACTCTCGTTCTGATTTACTCTCATTCTCCTACCTAAGAGGTGTCTGGAATTGGCTCCCTCCTACTCAAAGAAGTGCAACCAACATTCACAATTGTGCAAACCACATTCACAACCCACTACCTTACCATCATGTCTACCAAGCTTGGTATTCCCAACAGACAGGTAGAGCAAGTGTTCCTGTATTTAATTATCACGTGTGCTTAAAGTCACTGGTCTAAGGAGGGAATAAAGATAAAGGCTGCTATGCAGTGTCCCCCAGAGGAAAATGTGTACATCACAGAATGATACAGCACAGAGGCTGGCAATTCAGCCCATCATGTCTGTGCTGGTTCGTTAGAACAGCTATCCAATTAGTCTCACTTCCTTCTCTTTCCTCATAGCCCTGCAATTTTCTCCCCTTTTAGCCCAATGCATTTTGAAGGTTAATACTGAAGCTGCTACCACCACCCTTTCGGGCAATGCATCCCAGATCACAGCAAATCAATGCATTAAGCAAATTCTCTACATCCTGCATCTACGTCTTCTGCTAATTACCTTAAATCTGAGTCCTTTGTTACTGGGAACAGTTTCCCCTTATTTACTCTATCAAAACCCTTCATGGTTTTGAACACTTCTATTAAATCTCCCCTTAACCCTTTCTGCTCTAAGGAGAATAAAATCAGGTTCTCTAGAGAAGTCCCGTGCATGGACATTGAGTAAGAAGAATGGTCACTTGACACTTGCACATAAAAAATGGTTATTTGGGCGGGGCACTGGAGGGCTGTCCTTGTACAGGAAGCCCCAGCAATGTGGCAGTACCTTTAGGGGAGAAAATCTCTGGGGTTGGGGGGGGGTGGGGGGGAGGAGGGAAAAAATAGAAAATGCCACAGTCTTTTATTTTTCAGATATTCTCCATTCCAGACTGTTTATCAAACTGTGCCACTTTGAGCGAAGCTGATCGGCTCAGCAGGACATGCAGGTCTACCACTGAGATGTTGATGAGCTGTCTGATGAACTGACTGCACTGCTATAAATAAGAGAAATTTGTAGCAGTGTTTGATTAATAAGGTCAGAGAGCTAAGCATTTGGCATTCTGTTGGTACGGAACACTTTGAACAATGTCAGTGTTAATTAAAGGTTTCCCGACTAATCCTCTTGCTGTTTCCAAATATACTCACCTCGGCTCAAGTAGCTCCCAGTGACTGTGCACTGCTACTGATATAAGGTTATTAATCTCTGTTCATTTCATCAGGGGCTTGATGTCTTTGGATCAATTGCCATTTCTATTTAAGTGCTAGGATTTCCTAATGTCTTTTGTTCAAAGTTCTTTCAGTTGGGCAAGAAACGGCCTCTATTTTCGCTTCATCTGCATCCTGAGTCACTCATTGATGGTCAGGTACAGTTCCATGGGCACTGGGAATTAATCTTGTCCAATGGGACATTCTTCACATGTGAGCCTTGTGTCAATGATGGACAGAAGAACACAAAATATAGGAGCAGACGTAGACCATATGGCCCATTGAGCCTGCTCCGCTATTCAATACGATCATGGCTGATCTTGGGCTTCAATTCCAGTTTCCTGCCCGCTCCCCATATCCACTGATTCCCTGCAAGACCAAAAATCTATCCCAACTTTAAATGTATTCAATGATGGAGCATCCACAACCCTCTGGGGTAGAAAATTCCAAAGATTCACAAACCTTTGAGTGAAATAATTTCTCCTCATCTCAGTCCTGAATGATTGACCCCTTATCCGGAGACTGTGTCCCCGTGTTCTAGATTCCCTGACCAACGGGAACAATCTCTCAGCTTCTACCCTATCAAACCCATTCAGAATCTTGTATTTCTCAATTAGATTGCCTCTCATTCTTCTAAACTCCAGAGAATATAGGCCTAATTTACTCAGCCTCTTATCATAGGACAACCCCCTCATCCCAGGGACCAATTTAGTAAATCTTCGCTACACTGCCTCCAGTGCAAGTATATCTTAAATGTGGAGACTAAAACTGTACACAGTATTCCAGGTGCGGTCTCACCAAAGCCCTGTACAATTTTAGTAAGACTTCTTTATTCCTGTACTCCAATCCCCTTGGAATAAAAGCCAACATGCCATTTGTCTTCCTCATAGCCTGTTGCACCTGCATGTTAACTTTGTGCGTTCCTTGTACGAGTACCCCCAAGTCTCTCTGAACATCAACACTTACTAGTTTCACACCTTTTAAAAAATATTCTGCTTTTTCTATTTTTACGACCAAAGTGAACAACTTCACACTTCCCTACATTATACTCCATTTGCCATCTTGTTGCCCACTCACTTAACCTGTCTATATCTCTTTGCAGCCTCTCTACATCCTCCCCGCAGTTTACCTTTCCACCGAGCTTTGTAACATCAGCAAACTTAAATATATTACTCTCTGTCTTTTCATCCAAACCATTAATATAGAGTGTAAATAGCTGAATCCCCAGCACTAATCCTTGCGGCACTCCACTATTCACTGCCTGCCAACCTGAAAATGCCCCATTTATGCCCACTCTCTACTGCCTGTCTGTTAACCAATCCTCTATCCACACTAATATATTACCCCCAACACCATGAGTCCTTATCTTCTCTATTAATCTTTTATGTGGCATCTTATTGAATGCCTTTTGAAAATCTAGGTATGCTACATCTACTGGTCTCCTTTATCTACCCTACCAGTCACATCCTCAAAAAACTCTAATAAATTTGTCAAACAGGATCTCCCTTTAGTAAAACCATGCTGACTTGTTCTAATCATACTATGCTTTTCCAAGTGCAATGTTAAGACTTCTTTAATAATAGTTTCCAATATCTTCTCAACGACTGATGTTAGGCTAACTGGTCTATAGTTCCCTGTTATCTCTCTACCTCCTTTCTTGAAAAGCAGAGGACTTCAACAGCAATCCCAATTGTCCTGACTTAACACCCGCTGTTTCAGTGCTGTATCTCTAAAACCCGCACCCATGTGCGCTGTCCAGCAGCAGAGAACAGACAGATGTCAGGGGTAAAGAACTTGACAGATTTTTCAGCCTGCCTACTCCAGGAATACAAAAACCAATTATTCTCACTGCTGCTTTTGGTGAGACTGGCTGATAGCACAAACCAAATGCTCTGTGGAGCTCTTTGCCATACTAGGAGGACAGAAGCTTCATCTTAAGCCCAGTGTACAACACCAAATTGAATGCAATTTTCCTACCAAACTGATATCTTTTTGGGACAGTTTCAAATATGTGCAGCTCCCCACTGGATGGTTGACTTTCCAATTGGAGACTTTGACCAGAATTTAATGCCCCTCCCTCACCAGGAGTGAGCTAGGAGGCCGGTTGGGGGTGTGTAAAATCATGTGAGAGGTGGGGGGTTGCCGTGCCCGTCAGCTATCCACCTCCGCTGCTATTTTACAAGTGGTGGGAAAGGTAGCAAATGGTCCGCCTGCCCCAAGCCAATTGAGGCCCTTAAGTGGCCAATTAATTTTCACTTCAGGACCTCTTCCTGCCACCACTGGTATTTTACCAGTGGTGGACAGGCACTTTAGCACCTGAGGAGGCCATGCAGTAATATCTGACAGGCTCTTTGCAGGTTGGGTGAGGGGCCCTCCTGATCAGATACCCTGTGTCCCACAGAGGGCACCACCCCCAGCAGCACTGGCCACCCTCGCTAAAACTACCCCACTGCCCTGCTTTCTGACCCACCCCCGCCTTGCCTGGGCCTAGCCAATTGCTCCTGGCAAGGCCTGACCCCCACTTGCCTCTTTGAAGGATGACTCCATCGTTACCCTTCTTCCTGGGTTTAAAAAGAATTTGTTTTCATGGGATGTGAGCATTGCTGGCCAAGCCAGTATTTAGTGCCCATCCCTAATTTCCCTTGAGAAGGTGGTGGTGAGCTACCTTCTTGAACTGCTGCAGTCTATGTGGGGTAGGTGCACCCACACTGCTGTTAGGAAGGGAGTTCCAGGATTTTGGCCCAGCGACAGTGAAGGAAGGGTGATATAGTTCCAAGTCAGGATGGTGTATGGCTTGGAGGGGAATTTGCAGGTGGTGCTGTTCCCAGGCATCTGCTGCCCTGTCCTTCTAGGTGGTAGAGGTCGCGGGTTTGGAAGGGGCTGCCTGAGTAGTCTTGGTGAGTTGCTGCAGTGCATCTTGTAGATGGTACACACTGCTGCCACTGTGCATCGGTGGTGAAGGAAATGAATGTTTGGGGATGGGGTGCCAATCAATGGGCTGCTTTGTCCTGGATGGTGTCAAGCTTTTTGAGTGTTGTTGGAGCTGCACCCATCCAGGCAGGTAGAGAGTATTCCGTCACACTCCTGACTTGTGCCTTGTATATGGTGGACAGGCTGTGGGGAGTCAGGAAGTGAGTTACTCGCTGCAGAATTCCTACCTCTGACCTGCTTTTGTAGCTGTAGTTTCTGGTCAATGGTAACCCCCAGGATGTTGATAGTGGAGATGTCCCAAAGCATTTCATGGCCAATTAAACATTGTAGTCACTGTTGCAATATAGGAAATTCGGCAGTCAATTTTCAGTCAGTAAAGGTCCCACAAAACAGCAAGATCTGTTTTTTTAAAAAATATTGGTTGAGTGATAAATATCATATTGTCTCAAAAGACAAGGAGGGGTGACTAAACACCATTCTCCTGTAAGGTGCGAGCTATGGATAGAGATCACTTAGTGATTGAATGCAGTCTTCCAGGTTCACTGCATCTTGGGAGAAGACGAGGAAGAGGTTCAAAGGTATCAAGAGGAGAGCCAAGTTAACTATGGGAACCTTTGTGTGCATGCATGCTCTTCCTTGCTACAAGGCATGGACCCAATGTAAACGTTCATCTGCTGCATCCACAGGGCAATAAGATGCAAAGCACACACAGAACACTGAACCCCCTGTACAACAGTCCTTCATTCAACAGAGGCTGTATTGTATGTTAGCAGCAGGGGAAATGTATAATACCAGGCACATAGCACTTCACAGGTAACCAGTGAGAGAGTGCTGGCAGGAAAAGCACCGTTGAAGGCCAATGTGAGAAGGCCTGGCACAGGGGGGGAGTTTGTCAAGACACAGAGTGCTGCTTGGGGTGCTCAAGCACTTGCGAAAATCTTCATAAACGAACTTGCTTTGGGGCCAAGGTTGCTCGCAACCATTCACAGAGTAACAAGACTGGGCCACACTAAACAGCTGTCTGGTCTAGACACAGGTATGACAGCAGAGAGCGTGACCTGTAAGAGCTGACTCCTGCTGACTGTAGGAACTAAGGGGTTAACAACTGCCATGTCTAATCTGTTGGATGAATCTGAAGATAATGTGTCCTCATGAATTGGTCCTCATCGCCTCCAATACGTGCAACATTATGGGAGTGGCCAAAAGGGATTCCCAATATTCTAGTAATGCAGCAATAATTAACAAGACTTCAGGGGAGTGTGAAGATTTCCATGAAAATATAAAAGGAAACAAACATACACAAAAATTTTAAGGCCATATTGGGAGAAACTGAGAGTAAGAAGGCTTCAATAGTCAATGAAACAACAGCAGCCTCACTTTAAGAGACACACAAAAACAACAATCTGCATTTATAATGTAGCAAAACATCCCAAGGCGTTTCACAGCAGCGTTATCAAACAAAATGTGACACCGAGTCACATAAGAAGATATTAGGGGACAGATGACCAAAAATTTGGTCAAAGAGTTGGTTTTAAGGAGTGCCTCAAAGGAGGAGAGAGAGTCGGAGTGGCGGAGAGGTTTAAGGAGGGAGGTCCGAAGTTTAGGGCCTGGACAGGTGAATGCACGGCCATCAATGGTGAAGAGCTTAAAATTGGGGACACAGAAGAGGCTAGAATTGGAGGAATCACCAGGCCTGTTTCCCCTGTCACATGCCCATTTTATATGGGCAAAGAAAAGCCCTGTGGGCACAGCCATGCCCCAAATTGTGAAATGCAGCACGGAATCTGCTTGCATAGAATTAAATGTGACCTGATTGTGCAAGACTTCTCACTCACCTCAAATGTGTGATTTGGAAAATCAGATGTGCCCGAGCAGAAAAATGAGGTTGGAGTACCGGGTTTTCAGACCTGTGCCCGCCGTCGGTGTGGTTCCATGCTGCCAGCAGAGCCTCTGAAAATTGAGCTTAAATTGGCAATCTCACACAGAAAACGATGGTTGGTGTTAAATAAATGGAAACTGTTGCCCTGGTGCTGAGGTGGGGAAGAGTTGGGCTGAAATTTATACTCCCGCTGCCGAAATGCAAAAGCAATGGCGGTCTGCCTGCCTGGGCCACATGTCACAGAGCCACCGCGATACTAAGCACGGCGGCTCATTTAAATAGCCGGGGCAGGCCGCCCCCTGATGACGTAGAGCTGTCCATCCCCGGCAATGGCGTCAGCTGCCTGTGTGCAGGCGCCGACACCATTTTGAAAGCGCTTTGAACCCTACCGTTAAATTCAAAAATTTAAAGAGACATTGAATTAAAAAAAAAATTAAAATTTATTTTGCCCATCTCCCACCCCCCCCCCCAATAACCATAGAATTAATTACTTGCCCTCTTCCTCCCATAAACACTTACCTTGTCCACCTGACCTGTCCCGCCAAACTGCATAAACTTTAAACCATAACCCTTCCCACCATCCCTTAAACTAATGATATTATTTTGACCCTGCTCCCCGCACCCACCTCACCGCACTGAGAAACCTACCTCCTCCCCCCTCCCCACCAGTGTTCCACCTTGGTTCCCTGGATGGGGATCTGAAGGTGCAGGAGTGCCAGCCAGCGGCACGAAGATCACACCAGGACAGACAGCGAGAACATAAATATCATTAATTCATTGACTCCAATCAATTTAAATATTTAAATGGGGGTCCCATTGCCGAGTGGCGGGCTGGCCGCCACGAGGCCTCGCCACCGCTGGCAATACAGGGCTGGGCCTCCCGGCATCGGTGTGCCTCTCCCGGAGGCATTTTCCGGTCCCCAATGATATCGGGGGGTGGGGGGGGGGGAGGTCTGTAAGATTCAGCCCATTGTTATATTATCCAAAGTTCCTGCATCTACCTTTTGGCTAAAACGTGAGCCAGCAGAAAATAGATGAGCCATACGGGGGATGTAAAGGAGCAATCGGCATGGCTGATGATATCCAGATATATGGTGTAGATGAGAAAGACCATTACTACCATCTATATGAAGCCATGGAGAGAACCAGAAAAGCTGGGATCAAGCTAAACGCAGACAAATGCATTGCGAAGGTGGCAGAATGCCAGTTCCTTGGAATGGAGTACACACCTGACAGAGTCAAGCTGAGTCCTGAAAAAGTCACAGCTATCTCTGAGATGGAAGCGCCAAGGGACAAGAATGAGTTGTGAAGTTTTCTTGGCTTGATCCAGTACATGAGCTCTTTCATACCTCACGTGTCGGAGCACGCAGCAAACCTACGAGAGCTGCTGAGAGAAGATGTTGAGTACCAGTGGACAGTCACATGAGAGGAGTTTCAGTAAACTCAAAGAAGTAATATGCAAAGGAGACAAGTTACTCTGCACGTAGATGCTTCTACGAAAGGACTTGGAGCGGACCTGGTACAAGAGAGAAAGCTGATAGCATTCGCATCCAAAGCTCTAACATCAGCAGAGACCAGATATGCCAACACATAAAAAAAGATTTTGGCAGTGGTGTAAGTTCCACACACATCTCTGTGGGAGAAAGTTCATAGTGGAGAGTGATCATTGTCCACTAGAACAGATCTACAAGAAAAGTCTGTGTAGAGCACCAGCAAGACTACAAAGGTTACTCTTAAGGCTTCAGGGTAATGATTTCACTGTGAAGTACAAGCGAGGAAGAGAAATAATGCCAGTGGATACCTTATCTTGTCTGTCACCACATGAGAAACATGAGATAAAAGATCTAAGTATAAAGATACATCACCTAGTGAACGTGACACCATCGAAATTGAGTCAAATCAGAGATGAAACCAGTAAAGATGAAGAGTTCCAAATGCTCTCTCAGCAAGTGATTCAGGAATGGGCGGAAAAGATGCAACGAACACAACCAGTAATACAGCAGTATTGGTCAATAAGAGATGACATCTCACTGGAAGATGCTGTTCTGCTAGCCAGATCCAGAATCATCGTACCCAAAACGATGCAGAGAGAACTTCTCCAGAAAATACATGAAGGCCACATGGGAATGGAGAAGTTTAAGCTTTGAACCAGATCAGCTGTGTACTGGATAGGCATCTACAAAGACATTGAAAAAATGGTATCTACATCCAGTGTATGCCAGAAGTATAGCAATACACAAGCGAAAGAGGAGATGATGGTTAGTGAGGTATCACCCAGACCATGGCGTACTGTGGGAGCCAACCAAGAATGATATCTTATAGTAGCAGACTATTACTCGAAGTTCCCATTCATCAGAAAGGTAAAAGATTTGAGAGCTACAACAATCACCTCTGCAGTACCAGTCCTGTTTGCTGTTTCCAGAAAGGGTGTTATGTGATAAAGGAACCCAATTCACCTCCAGAGAGTATAAGGAGTTTGCTGAACAGTATGAATTTAACATCATAACCTCATCACTACAGTAGCCAAGGGGACACAGTTTTATCAAAAAACACATCCAGACACCTCTCAAGGCCAACATGAAATCACCTGTAGAGCTATTTGAATGGCAGAAAATACAAGACAACTCTACCAAACAAGATGCATCCTCCAAATAACCATGAGGACATAAGACGACAATTCATTGATGCGCAGGTAGAAGGAAGTCAGCACTTCAACAAACATGCCAAATCATTGCCTGAGCTGTTGAGGGGACAAATTGTGCATGTACAGGATCCAATCCAGAAAACCTGGAACCCAGCAAAGGTTGTTGGTAAAGCTGAGACTCCAAGGTCATACCTCATCGAGACTGAAACTGGTAAGCAGATGAGAAGGAACAGAGTCCATATTCGGCCTACACCAGAACTGGTAAAGCAGAGAGGGTCATCAGCAGCATCACCAATAAGTGATACAACATTAGCAACATTACGAGCAAGTGACACAACGTCAGCAATATCACCAACATCAAGCACGACTTCTACAGCACCAGGAGCAGCACATACAACACCACCAGTACAGTGCGCCAACTCATCGCAAACAGGAGTGACGACAACCAAATCCACGAGATGGAGGCACGACATCTTACCACCAGAACAATATTATGAATAACAAAAACAAGAAATGCTGGAATCCGAAGAAGGGTCACTGACCTGAAACGTTAACTCTGCTTCTCTTTCCACAGATGCTGCCAGACCTGCTGAGTGATTCTAGCATTTCTTGTTTTTGTTTCAGATTTCCAGCATCCACAGTATTTTGCTTTTATTATAATATTATGAATAAAGTGTTCAGTTACAAGTTTAATTGTAAAGGTTGATTGTAAATTTTCTTTAGTTTAGCCAAAAGTAAAAAAAAGCTTGGAAAAGTTACACTAATAGTAAAAGAAAACATTGTTTTTTAAAAGAAAGTGGGATGTTATATTGTTACATTATCCAAAATGGCTTAGGAACTACATTGTTCTAGTGTATGTCTATATATCTTCAGAATGCCACATCACTTATTACTGCACTACAACCTGTGTACCAAACACACATTGTATCATTCCACCACAAATGGAGAGACATGAGAAAATATGATGGAAGCTCCAATATCTGTGTCTAAAATGTGACTCTTTAAGAAGCTCTGGGAACCACAAGACATAACAATAAGTAACTGGGAATGCCTCCTCTTGTCCCTGGGTCCCTGAAATTGGAGATTTCTCCCATTTCCAGCACTAAAGTCCTTCATCTCAATGAGCATAGAAGTTCACAGTTTTGCTTGATGTATGGGGGGGGGAGGGGGGGGTGGGGGACAATTTTAACTTAACCCATTGTTTCTCCTGAATTCTCTATTGGAATTATTTGTGACTATCTTATATAATGGCTCCTGATTTTGATGGAGAGTAAAATTGGGTGCGGTGTGAAGCCAACATTGCCCCTGATCCTATCAGTTTTCCAATGGGTGGGTTAGGTTAAAATTGCTCCCTAAAAAGGGCTGCATTGTGGCGTAAGTAACATCACTTTGCCGATGCTGTCTCCGACAACGCCTGCACACTCACACCAGCAGAAGGCTCGGCCGAATAACACTTCTCAATGTCGACGACAGGTCCTTTAAGAGAATACGTTAGCTGTTTCCCAAAGTGTCTGACGTTCATACAGTTTCCTGGCTCATTTGCGATTTTGCCATTGTTTTACTTACGCTTTCCTGGGACCCCTGTGACCTGCATGTCAAATCACTAAACTCGTTCTGTGAACCACATTAGAGCTAGCAATCCCTGGAGTCAAACGCCTATCCTTCAGAAGAAATGGAAGCTATCAGGACATTGAGAGACTTGAGACACTTCTATAAAAGACTGTCAGCTGAAGAGCTGAGTGCAATTTAGTCATCTTTCAAACCACCCTGTCAACTGCAACAAGCAACTCCTCTCCTTACGAAACTCAACCATTGCTATAGCAACTGAAAGAAGCACAAACAAAGTACAACCAGCATTAAACTATCTATGTAGGAGTGACTGCTCTAACCCTTCGACACGTAAAAAAAGCAGGTTAACTGCTTCTTCTAAAAACAATTATTTTTGCGCCCGATCTGGGTTTACCTCAGTATCAGATTTTAAGCTTTGAAACCAGGGGTTGAATCTTATGAGTGCCGCGGCGTTCCCGATGACGGGTCCGTAAGTTGTCGTAACTTCTGCTTCTGCCGGAAATCCCATTTCCCACACGATTTTATATTTAAATTAGCCATGCGGCGACGGGCACGGGGAACATGCAGCCAGGGCAGCCCTTCATTGGTGGAACCTGCCATCACTACCCCAAGCACCATGATTGCCACAGATATAAAACATTCTGTGCTTGCAGCCTCAAGGATCAGCAGCCTTCCTTTCATGTACGTATCTTCCGAATAACTTAAATTGAAGCTGGAACTGAAATCGAAATGTTTTTGCCTCCCTTATTTTGTGAAAGTCACCACCAACTTCATATCATTTATTTCCCCTCCAGCCAAAGTGAATTAAATGGCAGCCAGCAGGCAGAGACCCGCCCCACGGTTCAGTGATGCCTCGTTACAGGTTCTCCTCCAGGCCTTCAGGGAAAGGCAGGAGGTCCTCTTCCCTGCAGATGGAGTGTGAAGACCCTCTCGCCTCACCAAGGTGTCCTGGATGGAGGTAGCAGAGGAGGTGTCAAATCATGGGGTCACTTGTAGAACATGGGTGCAGTGCTGCAAGTACATCAATGACTTGCTCAGATCAGCGAGGGTACGTGTTCCCGGCAAGGCTGTTCCATTGATTTCTTCCATGGCTCCGTGTCTTTGAGGCAGAAGGTACGCAAGGAATGAAGTGGAATGCATGAGAAGCCTTGGTGCCATTCACTAAATGATGCTGTGCCAAGATGAACATTGGCATGGTTTATGTGATTGGATGTGTTGTGCGAAAGCCACTGCAGAATGAATGATGTTGATGCATGTATGCAATGGTTGTGATGTATCATTTGCCATATGGTGTATTCGGGATTAGTTAGTTAGTTAGTTAGTTAGAGATACAGCACTGAAACAGGCCCTTCAGCCCACCAAGTCTGTGCCGTTTTCAGAAGGCTTTTGATAAGGTCTCACAAAGGAAGTTAGGAAACAAAATTAGAGCACATGGGGTTGGGGATAATATAGTGGAATAAAGACAGAAAATGCTGGAAATACTCAGCAGGTCTGGCAGCATCTGTGGAGAAAGAAACAGCGTTAACGTTTCAGGTCCGTGACGTTTCATCAGAACTGGTAATATACTGGTTTGGCTTGAGAATTGGTTAGCAGACAGAACACAGAGAGTAGGAATAAACGGGTCATTCTCAGGTTGGCAGGCTGTTACTCGTGGGGTACTGCAAGGATCAGTGCTGGGGCCACAGCTGTTCAAAATCTATTGAAATGGTTTGGATGTGGGACCAAATGTAATATTTCCAAATTTGCTGATGACACAAAACTAGGTGGAAATGTAAGTTGTGAGGAGGATGCAAGGAGGCTTCAAGGGGACTTGGACAGGTTAAGTGAATGGGCAAGAACATGGCAGATGGAATATAGTGTGAATAAGTGTGAAGTTATCCACTAAAGTAGAAAAAACAGAAAGACAGACTATTTCTTAAATGGTGAGAGGTTGGGAAGTGTTGATGTCCAAAAGGGACCTGGGTGTCCTTCATGAGTCACTAAAAGCTAGTATGCAGGTGCAGCAAGCAATTCAGAAGGCAAGTGGTATGTTGGCCTTCAGCGCAAGGGGTTTTGAGTACAGGAGTAAAGAAGTCTTCCTGCAATTGTATAGAGCCTTGGTGAGATCGCACCTGGTGTAAGGTGTACAGTTTTGGTTTATTTATCAAAGGAAGGATATACTTGCCATAGAGGTTCACCAGACTAATTCCTGGGATGGCGAGATTGTCATATGAGGAGAGATTGAGGAAACTGGGCCTGTATTCTCTGGAGTTTCGAAGAATGAGAGGTGATCTCATTGAAACTTACAAAATTCTTACAGGGCATGACAGGGTGGATATAGATAGGATGTTTCCCCTGGCTGGTGAGTCTAGAACCAGGGGACATTGTCTCAGAATAAAGGGTAGGCCATTTAAAACTGAGATGAGAAGGAGTTTGTTCACTCAGAGGATGGTGAATCTTTGGAATTCTCAACCCCAGAGGGCTGTGGAAGCTCAATCATTGAGAATGTGCAAGACAGAAATCAATAGATATCTGGATACTAATGACATCAAGAGATATGGGGATAGCACGGGAAAGTGGCATTGAGGTTGGTGATCAGCCATGATCTAATTGAATGGCCTACACCTGCTCCTATGTCCCTAAATCTGCACTGTCTGTTGCAGGATAAACAAAACCAGCGTGAGCATGCTAAGGAGGGTCCTTGACATAAGGCTGAGGAGGAGGCGTCTGAGATCGCGAGAAAGGAGGAAGGCAGGACGAGCAGAAATGGCGAGGAAGGAGCCACAAGACATAAGGATGAAGTGTCATCTCTGCTCTTGCAGCCATATGTGGAAACTGAAGAAAATTGTGTGAATGCATGTGAAGCACATGCTTAAAGTGTCTCTGTTTGTGTCTCCACAACTCCAGCACCCGAGTAGCAGAATGTCATGTAGCCCAAGAGTCCTCCTCTGGGGAGGAAGAAGAAGCCAATGGCCCAGAGGGTGCACTGTCATCTGCCTCTTCAACCACCTCCGCCAGCGCAGATACATCCACGCAGTCCATAGGGAGTTTAAGATTAGAATCTGAGTCACAAGCTGGTGGTCACGACACAGACACGTCCCAACAGCTGAGGGAGCATGTGCCAGCCCGTTCCCCTGACAATCGAAGGACTGCTGAGGACCAGGTCCCTGTTCAGCCCCATGCTCATGATGATCCTCTGTTTGTTGCTACAAGAAGTCTGTTGGATATGCAGCAAAGCCATGTGAAAAATATGTCGGAGATGCCTCAGGTGGCATTGCGCGTGCCATGGAGGAGTCCATGCAAACCATGACATCTGCAATGTCCCAGGCATTTGAGCGTATGGCTTCCTCAGTTGAGAGTTTGGCGGGCTCCGTGGCGAGTCTGGTTGAGCACTCGAGCCACATGTGATCTGACCTGCACTCCGTCGCTGTTGCCATGGGCTCCATGCAGCAGAGTCTAAGTAAGAGGGAGACGAAGAACCAGGACCTCCCTCCAGGTGTTCCTTCCCCTCAGGGGGACAGGACGGTGCCATCGTGCACCCAATGGAGGAGGGGCATGTGCCAGCTACCCCAGGGCCTTTCTCTCAGGACATCCCCAGGGTAAGCGTCGTCTCATCCTCCCCCCCAACATTGACCCCCTTACCTCCAGCAGGTGAACACACGGGGGATACTCAAGCACCAGTGCTGCAAATCCCCCAGTAGGATGGAGCCATCAAGGCCCCGTTCCTCCAGAGGACGCCCGCCACGGTCATCCCCAGCCCCAGGGCAGCGCACTGAGCAGACTGTCTCCACCTCAGCTGCTAATGTCAGGGTAGCACCTGGACGTAGCAGGAGAAAAAGGTTTGAAAGAGGTTTGATCACGAAGGTAGCACAGGTGATCTACAAATTGTCACGATGGAAAAGATTTATTAATACATTTTTATTTCATGCAAAATTTGATCCACTTTTGGAAATGTTTTGCTTGGTTACAGACAGATAGAAAGAAGTTTTTTGGAGGCCTATGGCAGGAACGCAATGATGCTTGCAAATCATCTCAGGAAATGTCCAGTGTCCACATCTCATTGGAATTTGAGCCTTCACTCTTCAATGATGGCTTTGATGATAAATAACTTTTTCCAGTATTGTCATGTCTTGCTTTTGTTTTCTACAGTCACAACTTAACGCTGTTTACACTGGTTTGCAGTCACATTTATTGTAGCCGATAGATGATTTCCAATGCCAATCACATGAAAGTGCAACAGCACTTAGTTAAGTATTCAGAGATGAATAAGGCCTCATGCAAAAGGGAATTTCTGCGGGGAAATGTTACGTTTCTCCTTCCGACATTCTTTGTTGATGTGGCTTATTGTTGGCTGAAACGTGCATAAGTAAGATTTCTCCTGATGTCCCTTGCATAACTTTCCATGGCCCTCATATCGATGACAGCATCGTTGTCATTGTTATTCTCCTCCTCACCCTCTTCATAGACATCCTCATCTGAGGAGGACTGCTGTTCCTCCTGTTCCTCCGCCTGCAGAATGTTGCTGTGTCTAATTGCAAGGTTGTGAAAGGCACAGCAAACAACAATTATTTGTGACACCCTCTGTGGTGCATACTGAAAAGTCCCTCCAGACCGGTCAAGGCAACGGAATCGCATTTTCAGCATACCAATGGTGTGTTCAATGATGGCCCTCGTGGATGCGTGAGCAACATTGTACCTCTCTTCACCGGCGCTTTGTGGATGATGTATTGGTGTCATCAAAGGGGACTGCTGGGTAAGTAAAAACTATATATTTGGGTGGTTTAAAATCTCTTTCTTTTAGTTTTGGTGACTGCAGCTTTGACAGTAGCGGAGGTGCGGGAGCGAACTTGCAGCTGGGAAGTCAATTTCAGTGGAAGTTTAAAAGTTAATTCCCTTTTGTTTTCGGAGGACAAGGGGACTGCTGGGTAAGTAAAAACTATATATTTGGGTGGTGGCTGTACCTGAGACACTACACGTGTAGTGTCTCCCACCCACCCTCCTCCTCTAACCAAAAAAAAAAGGACTCTGTTGTGTTGATAAGGTAAGCTTTTTATTTAAGAAGTTCTGTCCGTTGGATTGCTAACCTAACAAGTTTTGACTTTTTTTTTTTGGTTTTTCAGTAGATTTGTTGGGAATTTAGAATAGTGGGAATGGAGGTAAAGGCAGTTGTATGTTCCTCCTGCAGAATGTGGGAGGTAAGGGTCGCCAAGAGTGTCCCTGCTGACTGCATCTGTGGGAAGTGCACCCAACTCCAGCTCCTCGAGAACCGCGTTAGGGAACTGGAGCTGGAGCTGGATGAACTTCGGATCATTCGGGAGGCGGAGGGGGTTATTGAGAGGAGTTATGGGGAGGTAGTCACACCTCAGGTAAAAGAAGTAGGTAGATGGGTTACCGTCAGGGGAAGGAGAGGGAACCAGCAGGCAGTGCAGGGATGCCCTGTGGCCGTTTCCCTCAACAACAGGTATACCGTTTTGGATACTGTTGCGGGGGACGACTTACCAGGGGTAAGCAATGGGGTACAGGTATCTGGCACAGAGTCTGTCCCTGTTGCTCAGAAGGGAAGGGGGAAGAGGAGCAGAGCATTAGTCATTGGGGACTCCATAGTTAGGGGAACAGATAGGAGGTTCTGTGGGAACGAGAGAGACTCACGGTTGGTGTGTTGCCTCCCAGGTGCCAGGGTTCGTGATGTCTCGGATCGTGTTTTTGGGATCCTTAAGGGGGAGGGGGAGCAGCCCCAAGTCGTGGTCCACATAGGCACCAACGACATAGGTAGGAAGGGAGATGGGGATTTAAGACAGAAATTCAGGGAGCTAGGGTGGAAGCTTAGAGCGAGAACAAACAGAGTTGTTATCTCTGGGTTGTTGGCCGTGCCACGTGATAGCAAAGCGAGGAATAGGGAGAGAGAGGAGTTGAACACGTGGCTGCAGGGATGGTGCAGGAGGGAGGGTTTTGGTTTCCTGGATAATTGGGGCTCTTTCTGGGGTAGGTGGGACCTCTACAAACAGGATGGTCTTCACCTGAACCAGAGGGGTACCAATATCCTGGGGGGGAGATTTGCTAGTGCTCTTCGGGGGGGTTTAAACTAATTCAGCAGGGGAATGGGAACCTAAATTGTAGTGCCAGTGTACAGGATGTTGAGAGTAGTGAGGGCAGGGATAAGGTTACAAGGACGCAAGAGGGCACTGGCAAGCAAGAACCTGGTTTAAAGTGTGTCTACTTCAACGCCAGGAGCATCCGGAATAAGGTGGGTGAGCTTGCAGCATGGGTTGGTACCTGGGATCTCGATGTAGTGGCCATTTCGGAGACATGGGTAGAGCAGGGGCAGGAATGGATGTTGCAGGTTCCGGGATTTAGATGTTTCAGTAAGAACAGAGAAGATGGTAAAAGAGGGGGGGGTGTGGCATTGTTAATCAAGGAGAGTATTACAGCGACAGAAAGGACGTTTGAGGACTCGTCTACTGAGGTAGTATGGGCCGAGGTTAGAAACAGGAGAGGTGAGGTCACCCTGTTGGGAGTCTTTTATAGACCTCCGAATAGTTCCAGAGATGTAGAGGAAAGGATAGCGAAGATGATTCTCGACAGGGGCGAGAGTAACAGGGTAGTTGTTATGGGGGACTTTAACTTTCCAAATATCGACTGGAAATACTATAGTTCGAGTACTTTAGATGGGTCAGTTTTTGTCCAGTGTGTGCAGGAGGGTTTTCTGACACAGTATGTAGACAGGCCAACCAGGGGCGATGCCACATTGGATTTGGTACTGGGTAATGAACCCGGCCAGGTGTTAGATTTAGATGTAGGTGAGCACTTTGGTGATAGTGATCACAATTCGGTTAGGTTTACCTTAGCGATGGGCAGGGACAGGTATATACCGCAGGGCAAAAATTATAGCTGGGGGAAAGGAAATTATGATGCGATTAGGCAAGATTTAGGATGCGTAGGATGGGGAAGGAAACTGCAGGGGATGGGAACAATCGAAATGTGGAGCTTATTCAAGGAGCAGCTACTGCGTGTCCTTGATAAGTATGTACCTGTGAGGCAGGGAGGAAGTTGTCGAGCGAGGGAGCCGTGGTTTACTAAAGAAGTTGAAGCGCTTGTCAAGAGGAAGAAGAAGGCTTATGTTAGGATGAGATGTGAAGGCTCAGTTAGGGCGCTTGAGAGTTACAAGCTAGCCAGAAAGGATCTAAAGGGAGAGCTAAGAAGAGCAAGGAGAGGACACGAGAAGTCATTGGCGGATAGGATCAGGGAAAACCCTAAGGCTTTCTATAGGTATATCAGGAATAAAAGAATGACTAGAGTTAGATTAGGGCCAATCAAGGATAGTAGTGGGAAGTTGTGTGTGGAATCAGAGGAGATAGGGGAAGCGTTAAATGAATATTTTGCGTCAGTATTTACAGTAGAGAAAGAAAATGTTGTCGAGGAGAATACTGAGATTCAGACTACTAGGCTAGATGGGATTGAGGTTCACAAGGAGGAGGTGTTAGCAATTTTGGAAAGTGTGAAAATAGATAAGTCCCCTGGGCCAGATGGGATTTATCCTAGGATTCTCTGGGAAGCTAGGGAGGAGATTGCAGAGCCTTTATCCTTGATCTTTATGTCGTCATTGTCGACAGGAATAGTGCCGGAAGACTGGAGGATAGCAAATGTTGTCCCCTTGTTCAAGAAGGGGAGTAGAGACAGCCCTGGTAATTATAGACCTGTGAGCCTTACTTCGGTTGTGGGTAAAATGTTGGAAAAGGTTATAAGAGACAGGATTTATAATCATCTTGAAAAGAATAAGTTCATTAGAGATAGTCAGCACGGTTTTGTGACGGGTAGGTCGTGCCTCACAAACCTTATTGAGTTTTTCGA
This sequence comes from Heterodontus francisci, assembly GCF_036365525.1. Lineage (NCBI taxonomy): Eukaryota > Metazoa > Chordata > Chondrichthyes > Heterodontiformes > Heterodontidae > Heterodontus > Heterodontus francisci. The sequence continues at coordinate 51,966,758 of NC_090400.1, forward strand.
GAAGGTGACCAAACAGGTGGATGAGGGTAAAGCAGTGGATGTGGTGTATATGGATTTCAGTAAGGCGTTTGATAAGGTTCCCCACGGTAGGCTATTGCAGAAAATACGGAAGTATGGGGTTGAAGGTGATTTAGAGCTTTGGATCAGAAATTGGCTAGCTGAAAGAAGACAGAGGGTGGTGGTTGATGGCAAATGTTCATCCTGGAGTTTAGGTACTAGTGGTGTACCGCAAGGATCTGTTTTGGGGCCACTGCTGTTTGTCATTTTTATAAATGACCTGGAAGAGGGTGTAGAAGGGTGGGTTAGTAAATTTGCGGATGACACTAAGGTCGGTGGAGTTGTGGATAGTGCCGAAGGATGTTGTAGGGTACAGAGGGACATAGATAGGCTGCAGAGCTGGGCTGAGAGATGGCAAATGGAGTTTAATGTGGAAAAGTGCGAGGTGATTCACTTTGGAAGGAGTAACAGGAATGCAGAGTACTGGGCTAATGGGAAGATTCTTGGTAGTGTAGATGAACAGAGAGATCTTGGTGTCCAGGTACATAAATCCCTGAAGGTTGCTACCCAGGTTAATAGGGCTGTTAAGAAGGCATATGGTGTGTTAGCTTTTATTAGTAGGGGGATCGAGTTTCGGAGCCACGAGGTCATGCTGCAGCTGTACAAAACTCTGGTGAGACCGCACCTGGAGTATTGCGTGCAGTTCTGGTCACCGCATTATAGGAAGGATGTGGAAGCTTTGGAAAGGGTGCAGAGGAGACTTACTAGGTACCGGGGCACCTTCCCCTGCAATCGCAGGAGGTGTAATACCTGCCCATTTACCTCCTCTCTCCTCACTATCCCAGGCCCCAAACACTCCTTTCAGGTGAAGCAGCGATTTACTTGTACTTCTTTCAATGTAGTATACTGTATTCGCTGCTCACAGTGTGGTCTCCTCTACATTGGGGAGACCAAGCGCAGACTGGGTGACCGCTTTGCGGAACATCTCCGCTCAGTCCGCAAGCAGGACCCTGAGCTTCCGGTTGCTTGCCATTTCAACACTCCCCCCTGCTCTCATGCTCACATCTCTGTCCTGGGATTGCTGCAGTGTTCCAGTGAACATCAATGCAAGCTCGAGGAACAGCATCTCATCTACCAATTAAGCACACTACAGCCTGCCGGACTGAACATTGAGTTCAATAATTTCAGAGCATGACAGCCCCCCATTTTACTTTCATTTTTAGTTATTTTTTCTTCCTTTTTTTTAACATTCTTTTTTACATTTTTTACAATCTTTTTTTGCATTTATTTCATTTCATCTTAGTTTGTTCAGTTTGCTTACCCACTGTTTTTTTCAGGTTTTTTTTCAGGTTTGTACTTGCTGCTGTTCAATATTCAGTGTATTCACACCTAATCTGTACTAATGCTTTGTCTTTCAACACACCATTAACATATTGTTTGCCTTTGCTCCGTGACCTTTTGGTCAGCTATGTGGCCTGGTCCAATCTGCACCTTCTCCTTTGTTATCTCTTGCCCCACCCCCACCTCACTTGCTTATAATCTGTGACTTTTCTAATATTTGTCAGTTCCGAAGAAGGGTCACTGACCCGAAACGTTAACTCTGCTTCTCTTTCCACAGATGCTGCCAGACCTGCTGAGTGATTCCAGCATTTCTTGTTTTTGTTTCAGATTTCCAGCATCCGCAGTATTTTGCTTTTATTTTACTAGGATGTTGCCTGGTATGGAGGGAAGGTCTAACGAGGAAAGGCTGAGGGACTTGAGGTTGTTTTCGTTGGAGAGAAGGAGGAGGAGAGGTGACTTAATAGAGACATCTAAGATAATCAGAGGGTTAGACAGGGTGGATAGTGAGAGTCTTTTTCCTCGGATAGTGATGGCAAACACGAGGGGACATAGCTTTAAGTTGAGGGGTGATAGATATAGGACAGATGTCAGAGGTAGTTTCTTTACTCAGAGAGTAGTAGGGGCGTGGAACACCCTGCCTGCAGCAGTAGTAGACTCGCCAACTTTAAGAGCATTTAAGTGGTCATTGGATAGACATATGGATGAAAATGGAATAGTGTAGGTCAGATGGTTTCACAGGTCGGCACAACATCGAGGGCTGAAGGGCCTGTACTGCGCTGTAATGTTCTAATTCTAATTCTAATTCTAATTCAACCATGTACAAAGGGAGTAACCCTTGTCACCCAGGATCCAGCCATCCATTTCGGCTGGTTCCTTGAAAACTCCTCAAAATGTAGGAGTCATGACAGCTCCCTGGAAAACGTGTGCAAACATGCATGAATCTTCTCCTGTGGTCGTAAACTAACTGTACATTTAAAGAGTGGAAGCCTTTGCGATTGCCAAAGACAGCTGGCTGGTCCCAGGGAGCTCTAATGGCCACATGAGTGCAGTTGATCACCCCTTGTACTCTGGGGAAGCCAGCGAAGGAGCTGAAGGCTGCAGACCTTGCTCTGTAACTGTCCTCATCTACAGGTAAGTAGATTAAATCATTGGCACATCGAAAGAGGGCATTGGCCACCTCTTTGATGCACCTGTGGGTCGCAGACTGTGAGGTGCCACATATGTTGCCTGTGGATCCCTGGAAGGAGCTGCTGGAAAAAAGATTGAGTGCAGCAGTCACCTTGAGGGCAATGGCATGGGATTCCCACCAAAGCTGAGTGGCTGCAGGTCATGCTGTGACCATTTCACATGATATCCTTAGGCATCTCTGGCATTGCCTCTCTGACATTTGTAGGTAATTTGTTCTTGTCCTGAGGATGCGATGACGTATCAATGCCCGTCTTCAATAAGGCCATTCCTCATTGTTATCACTCAGAGCATCCTCACCTTCCTGTTCAGCCTGTTGCTGGTGCTCAGGGATCACGAGCTGAGGGAAAAGAGCCCTCCTTAGTTTCTCTCTTTGCTCTTCTTCCCATGGTGCTGGACAAATTGGGTGTCTGAGACTCATATCGCTGTGGCTTTTCTGAACAATAAATATGCAGAGTGTGGTGATTCAGCCCTCTGTTGCGAGTGAGCTGAAACATTGAGGCAATGGACTTATATCTGCCTTCTAATTGCAGCCAGGGAGAAGACACAGCCACTGTCGTTTGCCTCCTCCCACTCTCCTTGCAATCCTTGAGTGTCCACTTGGTTCCCATTATCATTGCAGAAAATGGTGCATGTGGCGTTCAGGGCGAGTCTCCCCACCTTCCAACCCCTTTCTGCAACCTTCCAGCTTGAACCCATCACCCTTGACCCACCCAATGTTACCACTACCCTTCCCGCCATTCCCATTGAGCCTCCCCTCATTACTGTGCACAGTGTAATCATCAATGTATTCATGCCATCCCTCCCCCCGTTCCTACTTCCATTATTATCGACCTGCCGACTCTTACCCTTGAATCTCCTCACATCAAACTGACCATTGTTACTGAATCCCATTCCCCTCCATATGAAACTATCGAATACCCACCCATTAGTCTTGGCCTTCCCCTCTATAGAATCCATTTTCCCTAATTGACTGTGACCGTTCCCTCTGCTAGCCAGTACCCTGAACTTGCCCCGATGTCGACAGCACTCATCCCTCCCTTTCGGCCCTTGGCAAATATCTTCACACAATACTGATCTAATCCACACACAACACCCGCAGCCAACAAAATGCATCTTCACATCTTCACCATCAACAGCAACCATTCAACAACCTGAATGCTCCACTCCTCCCTCCCCTGCTCCTCCATGTAGCCAATCAGCCCCAACCTTCCCTCCCGAAAACCCCGCGCATGCCTTCACTGCCATCCCCTGAGATGATTCACCCTTGCTTGTGCTGAACCTGGAGGCAAACATCCATTCCGATGCTGGCATTAGTTTACCGGCTGAGTTAAAGAGAAAAGAGCACAGTCTCGAGACTCAACTGCACAAATCTGACTGTTGTACACCAAGTTGAGACATTCTTGAACCAGGTGGCACGGGAATATCGCTCACCATTCACCAAATCTGGCGGGTAGGACTGAATTGTAACTATGCATAGGGTAATGAGTATTCATGTTATTTAAATGAGTGCAAATCTGCAATCCGCCACAGCGCTGGGAGAACTCCGGAACGCCACAAACCTTCCGTCAACTTAATTCCTCTAAAATGTCCCGCTGACCGGAATCCAAGAAAATACCTCCTGCCTAATTATATCACCCGCACACCACCAAATCCAATGCATAAAAGTTCCCCCCAGTGCTCTCTTTCTAAAGGCCTTTTTTGCCAAGGCTGGTTCAAATCTGAAAGGACTGAAATTGCCCTAAACTGGAATGCTAGAAATATTTCCTTACACAGTGGTGTGATCAACCACTGCAACTGCTTCCCAGGAATAATGATTGAGGCTCAGAAACAGCGAGATACAGTAGGATAGATATTCTAAAAGGATAAAGTTAAATGGCCCAAATGATCTCCACTCAAGAAAACAAAAGCAAAATCCTGCAGATGCCGGAAATCTGAAAATAAAAAGAGAAAATGCCGGAAACACTCAGCAGATCAGGCAGCATCTGTGGAGAGAGAAGCAGAGTTAACAAAGCAGTGTTAGTGCTTGGGAATTAAATGTCTTGTGCACCCAATGCCGCTAGCAGCTGCTCTCAGTTGTGTTGTTAACAACCCCGTCCTAAAAAAAAATGACTTGCATTTATATAGCACTTTTCACAACCACTGGATATCCAAAAGCACTTGACAGCCAATGAAGTACTTTTGAAATGTAGTCACTGCTTTAATGTAGGAAATGCAGCAGCTAATTTGCACACAGCAAGCTCCCACAGAAAGCAATGTGATAATGACCAGATAATCTGTTTTAGTGATGTTGATTGCAAGATAAATATTGGTCAGGACACCGGGGAGATCTCCCCTTCTCTTCTTCAAAATATTGCCTTGGGATCTTTTACATCCACCCAAGAGGACAGACGGGCCCTCGGTTTAACATCTCATCCAAAAGACAGCACCTCTGGCAGTGCAGCATTCCCTCAGTACTGCACTGGAGTGTCAGCCTTGCTTTTGTGTTCAAGTATCTAGAGTGAGAGACAAAGATACACTGTATGAATAATTCAATTTTGTTGAGAAAGGGGATCAGAGGTAAAAGCATAAACTCGATGATATGTAACCCAAGAGTTTCATGTCATGTGTGATGCATTGGACAAAGAGGAACCTAAGGACAAAGGAAGAGATGGCTCTGTTGATTTGGCAGCCAGGTAAGGCTTCACACCAGTTAAACCTCTGACAAGAGGAAGGATGTTGAGGTGGATGGGCCAATCAAAACATAAAAATAGAGTATGGTTCACATCTGTTTGAACCCTCTGCAGGGTCATCTGTAATTAAACAGATCCTCATACACACTGACAGAATCATCAATGTCTGCAAACAGAGCAGAGGTGGGAAATGGTGACCCCGTCCCACACTCCCCTAACCTCCGCCCATGGCCCAGGTGTTTCTAAATGGAAGCAAGTTTCCAGTTGCATTTAAACCTTTAGATTCTGTGTGAAGAGTTAACATGTTAACAATGCAGTTAAACAGAATAGATGAAAGCTATGCGGACTCAATTCTATCAGAGTTTTCTTGTGTCTAAAGATGAGAACGATTGTAGAGATCCATTTTTCCCTTTCATCTTTTTAGTGAATCCAGGAATATGAATGCAACAAGTGTGTAACTTTATCTGGCTGCGTTGCTGTTTTTTTTCACCCAGGTCCGGTGGGCCACACTGACTAGGGCCCTAGGGAAATAATTGCTGCAGATCAATAGTCTTTATCTTTTGGTATCGTGGACCTTTGAGTTTTATGTGACATCCAATGAACTAACTAGTGTTTTCATTGGAATCACGCACATGCTCATTGGAACTTGGTTCATCCATGTCCCTGTCCCTAACTCATTTTCTTCAGGGCCTTGCTTTTTTTAAAGCAATCTATTAGGATGCCCAGTGTTATCAACAGGAAAAACGCCTCCCTTTCACAATAAGAAACTCAAACATAAAATGTACTTTCAACAAAACTAAAGGAAATGTCTAAAACTAAATCATAATATTATTTCTCATGCCAATAAGAGAGAGCCCACTGGTTACAGAAGGCCTCAAGCATACCAATAGGCACCGCATACTCTCTCTCCATGGGTGTCAGCTGTAGCTCAATAGGCAGCTCTCTCACCACTAAGGCAGAAGATTGTGGGTTTAGTCCCACTCCAGAGACTTGAGGACAAAAATTTCGGCTGCCACTGTCGTGCCGTACTGAGGGAGTACTGCACTGTTGGAGGTGCTTTTGGGTAAGATATTAAACCAAGGCCCTATCTGCTCTCTCAGGTGGATGTAAAAGATCCCATGACACTATTTTGAAGAGGAGCAGGGGAGGTCTCCCCAGTGTCCTGGCCAATATTTATCCCTCAATCAAAAACAGATTATCTGCTTGTTATCCCGTTACTGTTTGCGGAGCTTGTTGCGTGCAAATTGATCGCCATGTTTCCCACATTACCGTAGGGACTACACTTTAAAAGCACTTCATTGGCTGTGAAGCACTCTGGGAACGTTCTATGGCCATGAGAAGTGCGAAACAAATGTAAGTCTTTACTGCAATAGTAACTGCGATTCAAAAGTGCTTCATAAAGCACTTTAGGGTGTCCTGAGATTATGAAAGGTGATATATAAATGCAAGACATTCTTTCTTTTCTCTTTCCAGGATTAAGTCCCTTGCAGTCTGCAAAGAGAAAAGACTTATGTCCAATTGAACTCTGACCCTGAGAGTCAATTTCCCTTGACAGTATGATCGGAAACAAGAGGACGTTGATTATTTTTCCCAAATAGAAACATTTTGAACAAACATCACTAAGGTTTTACTGATTACCTCCTGGCAAAGTGACTGTTTGATTGGCAAAGGCCCCTTATTGTCAATTTAAAAGGACCTCATTCCAAATCAGCTCCTTCATCATTTTGATTGCTGGAATCAATCCTTGAACTGATTGAACGATAAGGCAGGTGTTTCTCTTCTCGATGAATGAAATCAGCCGATTTTAAAGAGGTACCACTACCTGCACCAGGCTGACCTGTTTGTGAGCAGAGCAGCAGACAATGGCCAATAATTCTACTGTGCTGCCGAGGCATCCATTGCTGCAAATTCTTTTTATCCCAGCTTTAGTTATTTATAAAATACTCGTACAGCTTCGTGGTGAACAGTTCCTGGCAATCAACATGGTGGCTTAGCTACCAAATATTCGGAGCAGGATGTTTCAGGAACTCAATAGAATGAGAAGGCCCTAAGAAAGAAATACCAAAAGGTGTAAGCTCGCATTTTGGGCTAAGTGCTATATTAGTTAGCTGCCTTATACTAAATGGTGTTGAAATTGGTCATTAATGGTAATGCAAAAAAAGGTGTAACAGCAAATCACCAGCTCCCATTTTTTGTGTTACCATCAGCACTTTCCAACCAATCAAGTACTTTTGAAAGCCATGTTCACTGTTGTAATGTAGAAAACACAGAAACCAATTTACACACAGCAAGGCCCCACAAACAGCAATGTGATAATGACCAGACAATTTGTTTTTAGTGGTGTTGGTACGAGGGAAAAATATTGGGCCAGGACACTGGGGAGATCTCCCCTTGCTCTGCTTTGAAATATTGGGCCAAGTGTAATGAGTTCCGAAAAGCACAACAAACAGAAGAATCACTTGTGAAGGGAATGGATGCGAGCAGGGACTGAGCCGCACCCAATGCTATTTCGTTTCAAGCAGTTCCTTGCATTACCTGTGCAATTCTGAGCAGCAGGGAGCGGCAATGAGCTCTGTGCCCTGGTGTGAAGTGTTGTGGCCTGATTTATCTAAACTCTGGACACACAAAGCAAAGAACAGGTAATTGTGAGGACACAGGAGAATTGTCTTTTTTTCTTGCTCCAGTGTACCATCATACCACAATCTCAATAATGGAAATTGCTGTTTATGATACATAATGATGCAGCTGGGAGCTTAATACCTCAATAAATGTTTGTCTGAGATTACTCTAAAACTGGTATTTACCTGCTTATTCTAAATGAGTTAAAACTTCCGCGATAATAGCGGACAGAAAGAATGTCTCACAAACACTACAAATATTTGTCCAACAATAAATATCCCCTGTAGTAATTCCTACCCATTCAATCCAACCTAGCTCACTCACGTTGGAATACATTCAGCTCCCCCCAACACAGCATCCAAATGATACCAAAGTTTTTCATTTTTCCTACTCCACCCAAAACTCTGTTCCAAATGTTAATTGTTCGTGTGAAAAATTTCCTGACCTCAACCTTACATGGCTTTCACTAGTCTGAAACTATCTGCTCCCCACCTCACAGTCCCACTGTTGAGGTACTGCTGTGCATTTGCCTTGCCTACACTGCTTACTATCACCTTTCAGTCCCCTCACTTCAAGGATGAAGAACTCAACTTCTTCCGATGGTTCCTCATAACTCAAATGACCTTTCTCTGCACTGCCTGTAGAAAGTGAATGTCTCCCTTGTGTCTCGACAACCAAGTGTGGAAGTCTGGGCTGGGGAACAGCTAGGAGATTTCTTAGATCATTGAATCTCACAGCACTGAAGGAGGTCATTTGTCCTGACATACCTCTTTGAAAGAGCTGTCCAATTTTGGCCCACACCCCAGCTTTCTCCCCCATGTCCCAGCACGAGGTCGCCTCTTATTTGATTCTGGCCTCCTTTTATTTTATTTATTGATACAACACTGAAACAGGCCCTTCGGCCCACCGAGTCTGTGCCGACCAACAACCACCCATTTATACTAACCCTGCAGTAATCCCATAATCCCTACCACCTACCGACACTAGGGACAATTTACAATGGCCAATTTACCTATCAACCTGCAAGTCTTTGGCTGTGGGAGGAGACCGGAGCACCCGGCGAAAACCCACACGGTCACAGGGAGAACTTGCAAACTCCGCACAGGCAGTACCCAGAATCGAACACGGGTCCCTGGAGCTGTAAGGCTGCAGTGCTAACCACTGCGCCGCCCAACACCCAACTCCTTCCTTTAGCAGTATGCCCTTCAGCCACCTTGGAATATTCTGCCTTACTATTTATCTTACTCTTCATAAGCCTCCCCAAAATCTACCTCTTTGTTATGCCTTTAGTCACTACCTTTAATTGGATATTTCTGCCTCTGTGAAACACTTTGAGATTTTATTAGAGGGGCATGTTAGCATAGGGGTAATGCTATTGGGCTAGTCATTCAGTGGCCTTAACAAATGCTCTGGAGCTGTGAGTTCCCATCCCACCATAGCAGCTGAGGGAACTAAATTCAATTAGTTAATAAATCTGGAATTAAGATACCAATTTCATTAATGATCAATAAACTACCAGGTTGTTGTAAAAGCCCATCTAGTTCACAAATATCCTGCAGAGAAGGAAATCTGTTGTCCTTACCCAATCTGATCTCCATGTGACTCCAGTCCCGCAACAATAAGGAGCAGGAGTAGACCATATGGCCCCTCAAGTTTGCTCTGCCATTCAATATGATCATGGCCTCCATTCCATTTTCCTGCCCAATCCCCAAATCTCTTGATTCCCTGAGAGGCCAAAAATCTGTCTATCTCAGCCTTAAATGTATTCAACGATGGAGCATCCACAATCCTCTGGGGTAGAGAATTCCAAAGAGTCACAAACCTTTGAGTGAAGAAATTTCTCCTCATCTCAGTCCTAAATGATCGGCTCCTTCCTGAGGCATCCTGAGACTGTGCTCATATTTTAGATTCCCCAGTCAGGGGAAACAACCTCTCAATGTCTACCCTGTCAAGCCCCTTCAGAATCTTTATGTTTCAATGAGATCACCTCTCATTCTTCTAAACTCCAGAGAATATAGACCCAATTTACTCAGCCTCTCATCATAGGAGAGCCCTCTCATCTCAGGGACTAATCTAGTGAACCTTCACTCTACTGTCTCCAAGGCAAGTACATCCTTCCTTAAAGATGGAGACCAAAACTGCACACAGTACTCCAGGTGTGGTCTCACCAAAGCCCTGTACAAATGTAGAAAGACTTCCTTATTCTTGTACTCCAATCCCCTTCTATCTACAAGATGCACTGCAGCAATGCACCAAGGCTCCTTTGACAGCACCTTCCAAACTCACAATCTCTACCACCTAGAAGGACAAGGGCAGCAAATGCATGGGAACACCACCACCTGCAAGTTCCCCTCCAAGTCACACACCCTCCTGATTTGGAACTATATCGCCATTCCTTCACTGTCCCTGGGTCAAAATCCTGGAACTCCCTTCCTAACAGCACTATTGGTGTACCTACCCCACATGGACTGCAGTGGTTCAAGAAGGCAGCTCACCACCACCTTCTCAAGGGCAATTAGGGATGGGCAATAAATGCTGGCCCGGCCAGCGATGCCCACATCCCATGAATGAATAAAAAAAAAGCGAACAGCAATGTGGTTGACTCTTAACTGCCCTCTAAAATGGCTTAGCAAGCCAGTCAGTTGTAGCAAGCCACTACAGAAAAAGCACAGTGGGTGTACCTAAACCACATGGATTGCAGTGATTCAAGAAGGCAGCTCACCACCACCTTCTCAAAGACAATTAGGAATGGGCAACAAATGCTGGCCTTACCAGCAATGCCCACATTCCAAGAACAAATTTAAAAAAAATGGAAAGGCACTGTAGGAGGTGCCCAGTTACTGCTGCCTCTGGAGAATACAGATGTCCTGGGTAATCGTGCCTCAGTGGGTAGCACTCTGAGTCAGAAGGTTGTGGGTTCAAGTCTCCCTTCAGAGACCCAAACACAAAAATCTAGCCTGACAATTCAGTGCTTTACTGAAGGAGTGCTACACTGTCAGAGGTGCCATCTTTCAGATAAGACATTAAACTGAGGCTCTGTCTGCCCTCTCAGGTGGGCGTAAAAGATCCCATGGTACTGTTTCAAAGAAGAGCAGGTGAATTCTCCCCGCTGTCCTGGCCAATATTTATCCCTCAATTAAAATCACTAAAACAGACGATCTGGTCACTATCACATTCCTGTTAGTAGGAGCTTGCTGTGTGCAAATTGGCTGCTGCATTTCCTACATTACAACAGTGACTACACTTCAAAGCACTTTGTTGGCTGTAAGATGCTTTGGATGTCCAGAAGTTGTGAAAGGTGATATATAAATGCAAGTCTTTCTTTGTGTCCTTTATGAGCATTGCAACTAAAACATTGACGAGAAAGCTTGGTATCACATTGCTGCATTGACTGTATAACATCTAGAGGTGGGAAAACTCCAAACCAATGTCCTCTTTCCTGGAACCATCAGAAATCCTGCCACTTGCTTAAGACTTCTTGATAAAGAAACACAATCACTCATTGGTTGGAATTGAATGTCACTGTGCTGGAGAGCAGTGACTGCCCATTGTGCAAAACAGTCAGCATGGAGACGCAGGTGACAATATGGGAACTCCACCACCTCCAAGTTCCCCTTCAAGTCACACATTATCCTAACTTGGAAATATATTGTCATTCCTTATCTTCACTGCGTCAAAATCCTGGAACTCCATCCCTAACAGCACTGTGGGACTACCTACAACACACGGACTGCAGCGGTTCAAGAAGGTGACTCACCACCACCTTCTCGAGGGTTATTAGGGATGGGTGCCAAATGCTGGCCTTGCCACCAATATCCACATTCCATGAATGAATTTTTAAAAAATCAAAAGTTATATTTAAAAAAATCAAAAGTTATATTTAAAAATAATGGTTAGAAACATTGAAAACATGTGGTATAGAAGTTTAGAAGTGTGTCAAGAATGCTATCATTGATAGTTGCTTTGTTGTTCAATCATTAAAAAAAGACTTGCATTTATATAGCACCTTTCCCAACCTTAGGATGTCCCAAAGCACTTTATAACCACTTACGCACTTTTGGAGTGTAGTCACTGTTGTAATGTAGAAAATGCAACAACCAATTTTGCACACACCAAGCTCCCACAAATAGTAATATGATAATCACCAAATAATATGTTTTTTAGGGCTGTTGTTTGAGGAATAAATATTGCCCCAAGACACTGGGGATAACTCCTCTAATTTCTTCAAAATAGTGCGATCTTTTACTTCCACCTGAGAGGGCAGACAGAGCCCCGGTTTAATGCCTCATCTGAAAAGATGGCACCTCCAACAGTGCAGCAGTCCCTTAACACTGCAGTGGGAGTGTTGGCCCAAATTCTGTGGCCAAGTCTCAGGAAACGATATAAGGGATCCAGCTTGTAAAGCTATATATACCCAATGACTAAAAAACACTTAGTTCAGCTGTTTGGCTCCTACACACAGCTCCCACCTTTTATTTATTTATAGCCCTACTTCCCTACCATGTTCACTTGTGAATGAAAGGAAAGAGAAGAGATAAACAAAATGGGAGGAGAAATTTAAATAAGTTCTTTCAGATGTTGCTGGAGAATTTCCATTTTGCCTTGAGTGGCAGTGCTGGTTCACCCGGTTCTCATACAGAGTGCGAGAAATAGTTTAGCATTACATTAACATTTTCTTCAAATTAAATCCAGTTCTTTTGGTTTGTTGCACGTTCAATGTAATGTTTTTCACCATGTTATGGTCATAAAAAGCTTTGATCAAAATCCAGCAAAAGGTTAACACATTAATAACCTGAAAATAATTCTTTTGTACTTCAGAGCTGCGGCCTGCAGTTAGTCAGGCCAGTCTGGAACTGAACTGCGATGTGCAGACTTGTTCAATCATATAGTAAATGTTGACTGTCTGCTGCAGTGTATAATGACCCCTGCGTGGCAGTCCTGCTGCTTGTATCCCAGTCCCAGCATCGTCTGGCTTTCACTTGAATGATTTACTTCAACACAAACTGAAAGAACTGGATTTAATTTGAAGAAAATGTTAATACAATACTAACCTATTTCTCACACTCTGTGCTCGAGCTCAAGCTACTAGTAAAGAATGTGAGTGCCGGGGAATGGAATATTTCTGATAGCCACCCTCACTAGCCGCACCCTCCCCCACCCACCCACCCCCTACCACGGCATGTGCCAACCTCTCAAGAATACGTTCAACTAAAGTTAGCAAGCCTAACTGAGGAGAGAGTTCTAGAGAGCAAGGATATAGTGACTCAAAGATTGGCCTGAGAAACTCTTCTGAGTTAGCTACAGCACAGTGAGAAAAACTAACCCTACACCCTGACTTCAGAAAAACAACCTCTGCTCAACGAGCGCAGTATTTATTTCTCTGAATGATTGACCTCGGATGGCAAGGCAGAAGGAATGGAGAACAGGTTGTTTGCTGTGACAGTGGAGTGGAAGGTGTGTACAGACTTGTATTGTTGGAGAAGATAGTTCAAGACAAAATGAATGAGGCTGTTGAGTGATCTGAAGGCAGGAAGAGAATTTTGGAAAACTGATTGCTCAGTGCACAGGGAGCTTGGCAAAGACTGGGGTGATGGATGGCCATGGCTTTTTTGTGTGTGAGAACACACAGGACCCTTCATTAGCTGAAGGCACAGAAGAACTGACAAGCAGCACGTTGAGATAAGTAAATCTTTGAGCTGAGGACTAGAGTTTCAGCAGTGGTCTTGGGAAGAATAGGAACATAAGTGAGCAATACTAATGTGTTACAACCGGGTGACAAAGAGGTCTAAGGTTCCCTTTCAGCCTTCACCTGGTCTTACGGTAACAGGGTTTAATTTTAAACACACTGTGTTTTTAGCTCCCCCTTGGTGAATCCTTGTTCACCGCTTTCCAATTATAAAGCAAAGAATCCAGCACAAACAGGCTTTCTTAGGTTTAAAGAAAAGTTGAAATTTATTAAACTTAAATTTAAACTCTAGTTCGGTTAACGTCTACGGATACACGATGCGTCCATGCTAGCATGCATACACGATACACACATGCAAATAGAGACAGAAAAGAGCAGAAGAAAAATAAAGTGGAAAAGCTTGAGGCAGTATCTGAAGAGTTGTTGTTACGGTTCTTCGAGCTCATTGTAGAGTTCTTGATTGTAGGTAGATCTTGCTTTTCATTGGGGCCCAGTATTCTTGTTAAATTTTGGTCACTGTAGGAGACTTTTCTCTCTTGGGGTTCATGTATCTTCAGTTGATTCAGAGGCTTGTGAGAAAGAGATGGGAGCAGACAGGAGAGAGATCTTAGTCCAGGAGCAAACAGACTTTCTGCCCAAACTGTTTGTACAAATTCAAAAAACTCAGGTTGCCAGCAGGTTAGTCATGTGACTAGCTGGTTTGACCATGTCCATTTGTGTATTTGGCCATCTTAGCAGTCAACCTGGAATGCGAGCTCCCCCACCTTCAACGCCTGGTGATCAAAAGTCCATTGTGGGTTGAATGTCAGGGAATGGCTGCTTTGTCCTTCCAAACCCCATCTGTTAATATGCAAATGTCTTTTCCAGCTACGGCTGATCTATTTAACAAGTCCTCTCTTCACTCAGTAACAGTTTAAAATCAATGTTCATGACAAAATTAATGTGCCTCATTCTTGGTAGGCGGCGGCCTACTGTGACAGCTGGAAAGGGAAGGAATCCCGAAAGCAGACCAGATCAATAACAACTTGCATTTATATTGTGCCTTTAATGCAGTAAAACATCCTAAAGGTGCTTCACAGGAGCGTTATCAGACAAAATCTGACACTGAGCCACATTCAGAGATATTCGGACAGGTGACCAAAAGCCTGGTCAAAGATATAGGTTTTAAGGAGTGTCAGAGAAAGGTAAAGAGGCAGAGTTTTGGGGAGGGAATTCCAGAGTTTAAGGCCTTGGCAGCTGAAGGCACAGCCACCAATGGTGGAGCGATTAAAATTGGGTGTATACAGAAGGACAGAATTGGAGGAGTGCAGAGATCTCGGAGGGCTGGAGGAAGTGACAGAGATAAGGAGGGCTCAAGGCCATGAAGCGACTTGAAGAAATGTTAAAATAGTGGCGTTGCCAGTCAGGAAGCCAATGTAGGTCACTAAGCACAGAGGTTATAAGTGAATGGACGTTGGTTCCAATACAGGAGTTTGGATACGGGTAGCGTCTTGGTTGAGCTCAAGTTTGTAGAGAATGTAAGTCAGGAGGCCAGGCAGGAAAGCATTGAAAAGTCGAGACTGGAGATAATAAAGGCATGGATGTGGGTTGCGGCAACAGTTGGGATGAGGCAGGGGCAGCGGCCATGTTATGGAGATGGAAGCAAGCGATGAAAAAGGATAAGGGGTCAGAGGCTCAGCTCAGAGTCCAATAGGACTCTTAGCTGGTGAACAACCTGGGTCAGGCAGGCTCTGGGAGAATTTACCAAGTCAGTTACAGAGGCAGATGCTGATGGCAGCTGATAAGGGGCAGTGACTCTTGTTGATTTTGATGCCACCCTAGTCCAGGGTTTTGGGACTTTCCCAGTTTGCGTGGCATGGAACAGCACGAGAGTGCAATTTCTCATTGAACCATTAGGCAGAGCACAAACTGTGTTATAGAATCCTATCACGTTACAGCACAGAAGGAGGCCATTCAGCCCATTGTGCCTGTGCCAGCATTTTGAGAGAGCCATCCAACTAGTCACATTCCCCCATCCTCTTTCCCCACAGCCCTGCAACATTTCCCCCCTTTAAGTAGTTATCCAGTTCCCTTTTTAAAGTTACTATTGAATCTGCTTCCACCTTCCGTTCAGGCAGCGCACTCCAGATCACAACAACTCACTGAACTAAAAAACCAAAATCTCCTCATCTCCCCTTTGGCATTTTTGCCAATTACCTGTTGATGTCTGGGAAAAAAAAATCTTTCAGAAGTTGGTAGAAACTCCCAAAGAGCATTTCCCAGATTATTTTCTCACCTTTTTTCCCTTTTCCTGCAGCCTTTCCACATCCAGTATTGGCAATTAGGAGAGGCTTAGTGTTTGATTTTTAGCCCCCGCTGGGTGGTGGGAGGGGTGGGAATGGAGATGGGCACATGGTTCCCCAGCTCCATCCTGTCTCCAGCCAGTTTCCCAGAGGCGTGATGGGGGGGTGGGGTGGGGAGGTGATGGGTAGCAGGGCCAGGTCTGGACTACCCAACCCCTCCTCCCTGCTCCCCTACCCCCCACCACAATGGTGACCTGGCTGCTTTTTCTGTTTTTAAATTAGTTTTTGAAAAGTTTTTAAAAGATGGCTGAGAGGGCACCTTCTTGTTGAGGCACCCACCCAGTTACTACTTTGTACAGTAGCCAAGTGCATCGCTGAAGCTGAAAGGCCTCTGATTGGCCCTCCAGCTTCGAGCCAGACTACCATCCTTAATTGGACAGGAAAACCGTCTCCATGCCAATCATGGGCTGTCCCATGCGAAAATCTCAACTTTAATCTGTCTCCCTCCGACACCCACCTGCCACCCCCCCCCCCCTTCCCCGGAGGAGGGTTTCTGATCCGAAAACAAACACGGCTCCTGTTTCCCGCCTCCGTGGCGAAAATTCTGCCCAGGGAGCGTGCTTCCACTTGTGGGGAAGAGCAAAACTGGAGACCATTGATACACGATAGTCACCAAGAAATTAAACAGAGAATTCAGAAGAAACGTCGTCACCCAGAGTGTGCTGAGAATGTGGAGCTCGCTATCATATAGCAAATAATATTTAAGGGGAAGCTAGATAAGCATATGAGGGAGAAAGGAATGGAGTGTTATGCTGATAGTGTTAGATGAGGAAGGATGGGAGAAGGCTCGAGTGCAGCTTAAACATCAGCATGAACTGGATGGGCTGAGTGGCCTGTTTCTGTACTGTATATTTTATGTAATCCGTTTTAATAACAGAGGTTGTTCAGGTTCTGAAGAGGCTCCCTTGTGGGAATGAATGCAACTCCCTTTACATCCTGCACTATCACAACAAAAACAGGACTTATTAGGAACAAATTTACAGTAAGGACAATCTAATGTAGTGTTAATGTCAATCTGAGCACCATTTTTTTTTTACAAATGCATAAAATAATCCTAACTACAAATCTGAAAATAAAAACCCAGCACATAAAAATAGAACTAATTGTATGAAAAATAATTAACTACAGCAGGTCCATTTGGACATGTACACCCTGAAATGAGATTTATTTGTCAGCCTGACTCTCTCACGTTTGCACTGCTCACCTCATCTTGGATTTCCATTGGAAGTTTTACAACAACAAAAACTTGCATTTATATAGCACCTTTAACATATCAAAATGTCCCAAAGCACTTCCCAGGAGCGTTATCAAACAAAATGTGATACCGAGCCTTTCAAGGAGATATTCGGAGAGGTGACGAAAGCTTGGTCAAGTAGGTAGGTATTAAGGAGCGTCTTAAAGGAAAGGAGAGAGGTGAAGAGGCAGAGAGGTTTAGGGAGGAGTCCCAGAGTTTAGGGCCGAGGTAGCTGAAGGCACAGCCACCAATGGTAGAGTGATTGAAATTGTGATGCGCAACAGGTCAGAGTTAGCATTATATAAACTGGATGGCTGGAATTTTACACACCTCTGCAGGAATGGGCTTGAGGCAGGGTGGGGGGGGGGCATCATAAAATTCAGTGGGAGGTGGGAGGGTGCCGTTCCTGTTGCCTTCCCACCCCTGTTGGTGCTGGTGGCGAGAAACGGCCCACCCGCCCCAGGCCAATCAAGGTCCTTCAGTGGCCAATTCACTGCCACTCAAGGGCGGCTCAAGCCCCCCAGAGGCCACCCAGTAAAACCTTGTGGCCTCCTGTGCCCCACGGAGGGTCCACCCCATGGCCCAACTGCCCCCACTGAACTACATACCACCCCATACCAACCCCCCCCCCCCACCTTTGCCTCTCTGGGGCCCAGCCGCTTGTCCCAGTCGAGGCCCCACAAACTTCGCTCTTTTGCCGGGCCAGTGTCCCTCTTGCTGTTGTGCCTGGATGTAGTCCTAGCGGTGGCCACCGCTCCCAATGGCGCTGCTGGGACTGAGAGCTGCTGGCCCGCTGATTGGCTGGCAGCTTTTGGGGGAGGCGGGACTTCCTGCCTCAGAGCATGGCCTCCAGCCCAATGTTGTTGTTGTGAACCCCTGATTAATGAACATCCTTGGTGGGTGTTTAGAGCCAGGCTTGTAAGAAGGGAAGTTGTCTGTTCATGAATAGGTCTGTTTGCTATTAGTAAATGAGTTCAGCAATGTTTTCTAACTACTGGATTGTAAAACAAGAACTGGCTAATTCATGCAGGTGCTAAAAACTGTTAGTCATTGGCTCAGTCCAACTGATGACAGACACTCTTCTGACATATAGGGATATATAACCGAAAGAACCTGCATTTTTTAATTCTTTCATGGGATGTGGGAGTCACTGGCCAGGCCAGCATATATTGCCCACCCCTAATTGCCCTTGAGAAGGTGGTGGTGAGCCTATATAGCACCTTTCCCAACCTCAACATGTCTCAAAGTGCTTTACAGCCAATGAAGCACTTTTGACGTATAGCCACTGTTGTAATGTCGGAAATGTGGCTGGATCCCACAAACAGGAATGTGATAGTGACCAGATAATCTATTTTTTTAGTGTGCTGATTGAGGGATAAAAAAAAATTGCTGAAGATTTCCTATCACTTCTTTGGAATAATGTGCCAGACCTTTCCTAAGAGAGTAGACACTGTGTTAGTGGCTGATTGGAAAGATTGTACCTTCCACTGGAGTTATATTTAAGTGTCCGGTTGGGGGGTGGGATTTGAACCTGTGAGCTTAAGCTCAGAAAGTGAGGGTGTTACATACTAAGTTACAGCTTGGAGGCTAGATGCTTAAAGAGTATTTTGAATAATGGTGAGAGGTGTTGTTAAGATCTGGCGTGCACTACCTGAAAAGGAAGCAGATTCACGTTTCATTTTTTTCAAAAGGATAAATATTTGAAGGGGGAAAAATTGCAGGGCTATGGGGAAAGAACTGTGGAAAGGCACCCATTGGATAGCTTTTTCAAAGAGCCAGTACAATGGCCAACGACCTTCTTCAGTGCCGTAAGTTAGATGGTAATATTCTGTCAAGGGGCTGGTGTGTTGATCGTTTAGAAAAGCTGAGGTGCCTAATTGTCTTCAGCTCAAGTTTGCCCCGGGTGTGAGAGCCTGAAGCAGGCACGGGTCAATTACAAGCTTGGATGTTTTGATTAATTAAATATTCACTAATTAGAGGGCTGTAACATTAAGATATCACTCTGGGGTTACAGAAGTGGCTGCCAGTATGTTTGATTCACATTCAAGGTTACTCTCCCAATCAAACAATCAATATTTTGCCACTTTGTACCCTGAGAATTGTCTTATTAAACTGAAAATGCCGGGATGTAACCGGATTGAGGCAAGCAGGACTTTTTTTTTCTTTAAAGAAGTTTTTCTGTGCTGTTCACACTCATCAATGTCCCCCAATGGGGAAATGGACAACGGTGACACGAGGAAAAACGTTTTTTACGCAGCTGGTGGTTAGGATCTGGAATGCACTGTCTGAGAGTGTGGCGGAGGCAGGTTCAATCGTGGCTTTTAAAAGGGAAATGGATAAGCACCTGAAAAGAGAAAATAAAATTGCAGGGCTACCGGGGAAAGGTGGAGGAGTGGGACGAGCTGAGTTTCTCTTGCAGAGAGCTGGCACAAGCTCGACAGGCTGAATGGCCTCCTTCTGTCTTGTAAACCATTCCATGATTCTACTTTCCTATTTAAAATAATCCAGTGTCAGCTTCAAGCCTTGTGTTGTAGAATCACAGGATCTTACAGCATAGAAGGAGGCCATTCAACCCATCATGTCTGTGCTGGCTCTTAGGTAGAGCAATCCAATTTGTCCCACTTCCCTGTTTGTTCCCCATAGCCCTGCAATTTTCTCCCTTCCAGTATTTATCCAATTCTTGTTTGAAAGTTGCGACTGAATCTGCTTCAACCATCCTTTCAGACAATGCATTCCAGATCACAACAACTCTCTTGTGAAAAAAAACTTCTCATCGCCCCTTTTGGGTTCTTTTGCCAATTACCTGTTGCTGTCTGGAAAATAAATCTCTCAGAACTCAGTAGGAGCTGCCAATAAGTCTTTTTTTTCCAAAATGATTTCCCCCTTTCTTTTTCTACTGCTTTAGCACACTTTTCATGCTTCACTAATTTGCCTCAGCCCCAGTATGGGAGCAGATTCCATGTAGTGTAACGCTGTTCAATTCCTGGCTCAGCCAGCCTGTGGCCTTACTGAGTGAGATTGCTAGTTTTTTTTTGTCCAAACTATGCTGAAACGGGCACTGCTCTCTGCTGTCGCTCCATGCCCACTAGGACCTGTATTGTGATTGCCCAGATTCATTGCACACAGTGCTGCCTTTTCATGGCAACAATCTTAACGAAATTTGAAGCCAGTTCCCCAGAGATGAAAGGCCAGTTTCTCAACCATTCTGCCTTCAGGCGCACCCGTCCCCTACACGCCCACCCCACCGCCCCCACTCTCATGTATTTTAAAAATAAAAGCCCTCTACTATTTTTCTCTCCATATAAGGCTGACTGGCCCCACACTGTCCACAGCCAAGCGGGGTGAGTGTATTTCTGCCAGGCCCCTGACCGCATCTCCCTTCATCTGGTTGCTAGGAAACGCTTGAGCCTTGCAACCACTCTTTTTGAATTATCCCTCATCCCTTTATGAATGTCCCTTTTATCACTTTCTCCCAGTTGGGGTTGGGCTCAGTGGAGTACAGGATTTAATTGCTCTCCTCTTTTTACTCTGTGGTGTGGAATGCCGGAGCTCATTAGGAAGGCACCACTTACTTAGTGATAAGTTTAAATCTCCATTAGCTTCAGGAGGCAAGCATTACTTTGAGTAACCTGTGAGTGTTTGAAGCCAAGTTTCTTGTTTTGAATTCTTACATATCCACTCCCTCTACCTATTCTGGAACCATGTACAGTGTGCAGTACTGAGCTCCACACGATAGGAAGGATATAGAAGATGATACAATGCGATTTCACTAAGAAGCTGCCTGGAATAAGGAAATGTGAGGAAAGGCTTGAAAAATTGTGGCTTTTTTATTCGAACAATACAGATTATGGAGGAATATAAATGCTTAGAATGATCCAAGGGTGGCTCGGTGAGTAGGACTTGCACATCTGAGTCAGAAGGTTTTGGGTTCAAGTCCCACTCCAGAGAGGGAGCATGAAAATCTAGACTGACACCCCTGTGCAGTAGTGAAGGAGTGCTACACTGTCTTCCAATAAGATGTTAAACTGAGGCCCTGCTGAAAACCACAGCAAAACAGAGCTGAGACAAAACCCAGAGAGAAGTAATTTGCAGTGAGAAGACAAACAGGCATTCCACATTGTGAACCTGACACATCACATTGATGAAGACAAACAACTGGAAGCTTTTGCCACAATTAACATCATGTGCCCAAAGAGAGCTGGCAAACATACACTCAGGGTCAAGATTGACACTGGCGCGAGTGTAAATATCCTACCAGTCTGAATCCTCAAAGATGTACCGGAGTCGCTGGAAATCAATGATACAACCAACAAATGCCAAGTTATCTGCATACAATGAGTCAACCATCCCTTGCAGTGGCACATTAACAATACAATGCAGCTATGGCAAGTTGGCATGGAAACCACAAACATTCTACCTAGTAGAAACAAGCGGTCCAGCAATAATGAGCCAGAACAGACAGGTACCACTATAAGACCAAGTCATCGACCTTGAGCCCCAAGCCTTCAGACAGGGAGGATGAGGAGAGGTGAAGGACACGCAATGTCCTGAGGAGGAATGAGTTTAGTTTAGTGATACAGCACTGAAACAGGCCCTTCGGCCCACCGAGTCTGTGCCGACCATCAACCACCCATTTATACTAATCCTACACTAATTCCATATTCCTACCACATCCCCCCTGTCCCTATATTTCCCTACCACCTACCTATACTAGGGGCAATTTATAATGGCCAATTTACCTATCAACCTGCAAATCTTTGGCATGTGGGAGGAAACCGGAGCACCCGGAGGAAACCCACACAGACACAGGGAGAACTTGCAAACTCCACACAGGCAGTACCCAGAATTGAACCCGGGTCGCTGGAGCTGTGAGGCTGCAGTGCTAACCACTGCGCCACTGCGCCGCCCAACAAAGTGAAGCATTGTCTGTTCGAGATGAGGTGCCAGAACTTTCCAAGAATGACAAGGCCTCAAAAGGCTTTTCTTGAGAAAAGCAACAGAGTATGTTAGCAGGCTGAAGGCAGAACAACAGAAACTGAATGCATAGAGGGAGAATCTTCAGAAAGAACAGCAATAGATGAGATGCAAACTCCCCGAGCAAGAGTTGTCAAACCAGCAAGACAAGATGTAGATTCTTAAGCCTCTATGTTTGTAAATTTCACAATCTCTATCTATGTGTAAATAATTTTGATGTTATCTAATTTTATAGTATTTTTATTTCTAGCACGTAAGACTTATCTTTGGAAAGAAAAGGGATGTTGTGTGATTGCCTTTAAGAGTGATGTCCCTTTTAGATCTTATAATGCTAATTAGCTAAGTACTAGGATGCAGTCATGTGACTTGAAGCTAGAATCACTCTGTAACTGTAAAACCTAGAGGCAAGTTCTGTAAATAGTTAGCTCTGTACTGTATGTAATAGTTAGCTGTAATAAACCTGTTTGAGATCTTCAACCAACTGAACTCCACGCATCTCATTTATGTTGCATCAGACAACATAAAAAAAACTCATTACACTGTCTGCCCTCTCAGGTGGATGTGAAAGCCCCCAGGGCACTTCTTTGAAGAAGAGCAGAGGAGTTCTCCCTCGTGTCCTGGCCAATATTTATCCATTGATAAACATCGCTTAAAGGAAGCAGATTCAATCGAGGTCTTCAAAAGAGAACTGGATAATTATTTGAAGAGAAAAGATTTGCAGGGCTATGGGGAAAAGGCGGGAGAGTGTGACTAGGTGAGTCGTTCATGCAGACGGCCGGCACAGACACAATGGGCTGAATGACCTCCTTCTGTCCTTTCTATGATTTAATGAAATGAAACAGATTATCTGGTCATTATCACATTGCTGTTTGTGGGAGCTTGCTGTGCGTATATTGGCTGCCGTGTTTCCTACATTACAACTTCAAAAGAATTTCATTGGCTTTGGTATGTAATGAGGTTGTGACAGATGCTATAGCAATGAAAACTTTTTTTAGATAGAGGCAGTCTATTTGCAGTAGTTGATGGGGCAAGAATGAGAGGGTCATAGGAACAAAATTAAATGTAAGACAAAAGAAATAGTGGGAGAATTTGCATTGGTTTAGCACCTTTCACAACCTCAGGAAGACACAAAGTCCTTTAAGGCCAATTAAGTACTTTTTTAAGTGTTGTAATGTAGGAAATGTGACAATACAGCCAATTTGTGCACAGAAAGATCCCACAAACAGCAACGAAATAATCTGTTTTTAGGTGTTGGTCGGTTGGATCTAAAAGATCCTATGGCCACTATTTCAAAAAAGAGCAAGGAGCGTTCTCCCCGGTGTCCTGGCCAATATTTATCTCTCAACCAATATTACTAGAACAGACTATCTGGCCACTATCATTTTGGCATTTGTGGGAGCTTGCTGTGCGGAAATTGGCTGCCACGTTTCCTACATTACAACAGTGACTACACTTCAAAAAGTACTTAAGAGGCTGGACAAGGCTTTAGAATATACTGATGTTGTGAAAGGTGCCATATAAATGCAAATTCTTTAGTTTTCCTTCAACATATGAAGGTTGTGAAGGTGGGTCCGCACAAGTAAATCTCCAGCACTCAAAAATGGAACTAACTATAGCTTAGAAGTGATTATCGTCAACATTAGCAGATGACCCCTTACCATCTTCAGACCTCAAGTCCTTTGCCCTTTATTAAAACACAATTGGTAGCTTGTTTAAAATAACAGATCTGAACCAACATCCTGAGGAAACCTTTTTGCTCACAATTATAGCTAATGACCTGCTTGGGTGCTATGTGGCGGGGAATCTCATGTAACCTTAGTTAGGTGGTATTAGTGGTGAAAATAAGCTATTCTGCTCTGCTCACTGTTCCACATGCTCAGTGCTGAGCATCAAGTTAACATCAAGCGTCATTAATCATCCTTGTCAAAGGCTGGGACCCCTTCACACATTTCCCATTAATCAGCAAACAATCGGACCTGCAGGCCAGTCGAGTTCAGCTAGATTTGCTTTGTCTTGTTTGCGTCTCTTTCAGTAGATATAAGATTATCGTGACATTATCAGGTTTAACAACAACGTGCTTCGGAGAGAGGAGGGGGGAAAAAAAGATGTGTTTCATTGATTTGGCCTTTCTTTAGACAGCGTGTCTTTCCCTGTCACAATATGCCCTTTTCTTGGGGCATTCAGCTTTTAAAATTCAATTTTGTCAGATAAAGAGAATCTTTAAGCATCCCTGTATGCCCTTAAAAGCTTTTTCTGACTTTATCAAATGATGAATCAGAATGCTTTATCTCTTGTCTGAAAGCATTTTAAAATGTTAAACACCTCTACATCAATTAATCATGGCAAAAATGGGAGAACGCCAAGAGATTGTATAAATCTCAAAAAACAATAAAGGGACCCAGAACTGACAAATCTCCTCAGCATCGCCCTAGATCTTTTAATATCATTGATGGTCTTTACAATAATAAGCATGCTTCAGAAGATTCGTTCCCAATTAATTTTTACCTATATGGTTGATTTAAATTCAAAGTGCATATGTATTTAAATATTTAAATACATTGAGGGCTGAAGGTGGGTGGGTGTGAATTGCACTTGTTGTTAATTGCCACATCACTATCGATGGGATGGGGAGGGGGAGGGAGAAAGGAGGGGGTAGAATGAATGGGAGGGTAGAGGAGGGGAGAGGAGAAGAAAGCAGAGGGGAGGCAAGGCAAAACATTGGAGGAAAGGGAGAGGGGAGAAGAGGGACAGGAAAGATCAAGGGGAATGGGACATATGGTGGTTCTAGTGCTATCAACCCAGAGCTCATGGATGGGATTTGAACTCATTCAAAACCCATCCACAAGCACAGAGTTAAACTCTAGCCCAGTGAGTTCAAATCCCATTAGAGCAAGTGTGAAATTGAACTGAATAAAATATGGAGCAAAGTACTGCTGGGAAGGTAAAAGAAAAACAGGCAATGCTGGAAATACTCAGCAATTCTGGCAGTGCCTGTGGAGAGAGAAACAGAGTTAGCGTTTTAGGTGGGTGACCTTTTGTCAGAACTCTCATCAACCGGAAACAGTTTGTCTCTCCACAGATGCTGCCTGGCCTGCTGAGTATTTCCAACGTTTTCTATTTTGATACAATCTGGTAATTTGTGGACTGGCATCAGAATAAAATGACAGTGATAGCTTCCCTTTTTCATTTCGTAAAAATCTGACTGGTTCCTTAATGTCCTTTAGAGAAAGGACCCTGCTGCTTCTATCCAGCTTGTGTCTAGACACAATTCCACTCCCTCACTACCAGGCAGATTTCCACTTTTAGCAGTGCTGGTATTGGATGAGCTGCCTGTTATCTACCCTGCCCACAACAAAAAGGTCATTCAGTTTTGCCTTTGAAAATAAGAGTAGGGGTCAAATTTGGCCCAGATACATTGATCGTTAAACTATATTCCCCTCCTTCCACCCAGACAAGTACACAATTGCATGCATAACCTTGCTGTTTAGTTGCGATACCCTACAAACTATATTCTGTATTTGTAAATATCAAAACAATTTATTTTACATATTCATATACATTATTTAAAAATTAAGACTTGCATTTACAACCACATGAGATCCCAAAGTGCTTTGCAACCAATGAAGTACAGTCATTGTTGTAATGCAGGAAATGAATGACAACTGATTTTGCACAGCAAGCTCCCACAAACTGCTATGTGATAATGACCAGATAGCCTGTTCTGGTGATATTGATGAGGGATGGATGTTGACCAGGGTACCAGGAATAATTCCACTACTCATCTTCAGAAAAAGACCAGCGTGATCTTTTATATCCACCTTTGAGGGCAGACAGGGCCTCAGCTTAATACCTCATCTAAAAGACAGCACTGCTGGTAGAAAAGCAGCCCATTAGCACTAGACGATCAGCATTGATGCTTATGTATAAGTCCTAGAGTGGGATTTGAACCCCTAAACTTCTAAGCTCAGAAGCAAGTGTGCTACCAACTGAGCCACAGCAAACAATGAAGTCAGCAGGTGCAGTTTTATCCAATTCTAATTTTCGGCAATATTCATACATTCTAATTGGTGCCCTTCTTTAAATTGTCCATTTTTACCCTGAGTTCAAGCAAGGTGCTGTAAGTCCTGGAGATGGCATTGACCCTCTGGATAGCCTGTTCTCATGTGTGCCATGCTCTAGGCTGATATGCAGCTCTTCTGTAATTACTGTATTGTCCTGTTAGCTCCATAACAACATCAACAAGAGGGTGTGGGGTGTCACCTCCAAAACAGGCTATGTATTCCCCGTTGTCGCTCAGCTCTGGTCTCTGCCAATTGCTCTCTCCACAGCTAATGAACTTTGGGATATATACACTGACTGGTTAAGTGGCTTTCTTCAGCAGCCAAAGGGTGGCAAAAGGACCACAATTGCAGGTGTGAAATTGAGGGTAATGCGTCATTAAGACTAACAAATGCAGTTCCCCTGGAATCACATGCGTCAATCACATGTATCAGTGTCTCTCCCCACACCTCTTTGTGACTCATTTTCTCTCTTGCTTGTGTTATCTATGCCTCTCCAGCTGCTGCCTCTCTTGATTTGTCTCTCACATTACTCATGTTCCTCTCAGTCTTACATTGACCTTTTTTTTTCTATTATGAAATAACTGGCCCCTGTTTAATCTCTACAGCCAACAGGCTTGCAAAGAACAATTAGGAAGAGAAAATTTAAGGGCATTCCACAATTCCTCATTCAGTGCAAGTTTTTTTCAGGAACACAAGTAGGATTTGGAAATTGGATGGGGTGGGGGCGGGGGGCGTGAAGGTTTGAGGGGGAGAAGTTTGGCAGCCCCAAATTGCTCTCAATATCCCCTTTTATAGGCTTTGTTGAACACTGGCTTCTTGTGATATATTTGCCAAGCTGCTGTATTGGACATGCAACTTCCACAGAGGAAACTGGCACTGGGTCATGATGAATGGATGTTTGTTTTTTCACTGCAACATCTAGTCAGAAGTCCTTCAGGAAGTCTGCACGGTCCCAATTCTTTTTCCCGTCTTTCAACAGTTCTTGTTGTCTTGGAAAGTGATGTTGTTCTCTTTGGTGGGTAGCGTTGTCCAGCAATTAACTCCTCATTCTAGCGAAAATAGTCATAGATGTCAATCTCAGGAAGAGGTGACCTGTTATTCGCAATGCTGATGCCCTTCTTACTGTCAAACAGCCAGTAGATACGGCACAGAGTCGGAAGGTGGTGGGGTGTGCATGCCCTTACAGAGTTGAATAGATGATATAGGCCGCCACTCCAGTGCCAGTATTTAGGGAGTGCTGCATTGTTGCAGGTGCATTTGCCTGCTCAGATGGACATAAAAGATCGCATGGTATTGTTTGAAAAAAAGCGGGGAATTCTTCCAGTGTCCTTGATTGTCCTCCCTCAAACAACATCAATGAAAACACATTACCTGCTCATTCATTTGTTTGCTGTCGATGGGACCTTGCTGTGTGCAGATTGTCCTTTACATTTACCTTCGTAATAGCACGGACTGCTCCTCAAAAATAATTCATTGGTTGTAAAGCATTTTGGGGTACCAGGGAATGTGGAAGATACTAATACAAATGTACATTCTTTATAAAGGCCATTCAGCCCAACCAATCTATGCCAGTCACAGAGAGATACAGCACTGATACAGGCCCTTTGGCCCACTGAGTCTGTGCCAACCAACAACCACCCATTTATATTAATCCTACATTGATTCCTTACTACATCCACACCACCTACCTACACTAGGGGCAATTTACCTATCAACCTGCAAGTCTGGCTGTGGGAGGAAACCAGAGCAACCGGCGGAAACCCATGCAGTCACAGAGAGAACTTACAAACTCCACACAGGCAATACCCAGAACTAAACCCAGGTTGCTGGAGCTGTGAGGCTGCGGTGCTAACCACTGCGCCACCTTACTTCATCTCAGCCAGCGACATATTGCTTTCTCCCTCGTGTGCTTATCTAGCTTTCCCCTTAGATACATCAATGCTAATCATAAGAACATATGAAATAGGAGCAGGAGTAGGCCATTCGGCCCCATGAGCCTGCTCTGCCATTCAATAACATCATGGCTGATCTGATTATGGTCTTAATTCCACTTTCCTGTCTGCCCTGCATAATCCTTGACTCCCTTGTCAATCAAAAAATCTAACTCAGCTTTGAATATGAGCTGCTCTCTGGGGAAGAGAATTCCAAACACTACTGACCCTCTGAGAGAAGAAATTCCTCCTCATCTCCATCTTAAATGGGAGACCCCTTAATTTGAAACTGTGCCCCCTAGTTCTAGATTCCCCCACAAAGGGAAACATCCTCTCAGCATCTACCCTGTCAAGCCTCCTCAGAATCTTATATGTTTCAGTAAGATCACCTCTCCATCTTCTAAACTCCAATGAATGTAGCCCAACCTCATAAGCCAGGAATCAGCCCAGTGAACCTTCTCTGAACTGCTTCCAATGCAAGTATATCCCTCCTTAAGTAAGGTGACCAAAATTGAATGCAGTACTCTAGGTGTGGTCTCACCAATGCTCTCAACAAGTTCCACTTTCTTCCTTCTTTCACATCAATGGGGTAAGCATTTGCCTAGTCCTCAGATCCTCAGATCCTCAGCCATGGTGATCACATGGGAAGTATGAAGAGGTGGCAGAATCTGTCGGAATTCAAACGAAACAACTTTTAGGCCCAAATCTGGGGCTCAATCCAACATACTGAGCTACCCAACCTCATTGAAAGGCCAACAGAGATTGAATCAATGAAGGTAGATATTAAAAGAATCAAACAACTGGCAGACAAATGTGTTATCTACAGAACAGAAAAGACCAAGTAGATAACTCTGTCAAGAAAGATTGACAGTGATGATGTCCACCCACTTCTACTGTATGGGAATAGCAAACTCGCTCCACTTAACGGTTCAGCTCCTTGACTAGATAATCATACCCGATTTACACAGGAGCAAATGAGTGATAAGAATTGCTGAAACAGCGGATACAAGACCGGGAATGTTCAAGACGGTTCAGCCTTATGTGTCACATTTGATAACTTCAGTGTTATATAATGCCTGCATCCACCCTGTGCTGGAATGTCAATAACTGTGTCTTTAATAACGCTCCCGTGAAACACTTCCGGACATTAATGATGCTATATAAATGCAAGTTGGCTTTGGTGTACCCTTTTGGGTAAAAAGCTGTAGGGAAAATTCTGAGGACAGAAATCTGTAGCCCCTGTGGTGCACTGTCACTGAACTAGTAATCCAGAGACCCAGACCAATGTCCTGGGGACATGGGTTTAAATCCCACCATGGTAGCTGGTGGAATTTAAATTCAATTAATTAATAAGTTTAGTTAATTTTTTACAAAATCTGGAATTGAAAGCTAGTCTCAGTAATGGTGCCATGAAACTATCATCGATTGTTGTGAAAACCCATCTGGTTCACTAATGACCTTTAGGGAAGGAAATCTGCCGTCCTTACCTGGTCTGGCCTGCATGTGACTCCAGACCCACAGCAATGTGGTTGACTCTGAACTGCTCTCTGAAATGGCCTAGCAAGTCACTCAGTTGTCAAGGGCGATTAGGGATTGGCAACAAATGCTGGCCTTGCCAGCGATGCCCACATCCCATGAAAGAATAATAATTTAAAAAAGTCTGGTGGTCACATGACGGATGACCTGAAATTAGGCTGAAACCTGAGCTGCCCTATCCCTTCACCACCTCCCACAACAAATTTCCATGAGCTTTTATTTGAGGTGCAGCTTTCCATCGGTCTCAAACATGGTCAATGGCATCAGAGGGGGCATGGCTGAGGGAGGGGGAAACCACAGGTAAGGGGTTTCCTCATCCCTGGCCTGATGGAGGAGTGGCAGGCTGGGAAGCCAAGTGAGTGCTTACAGAGTGACACACTGTCTGGTGGAAGCTGGACCACCAGGAATCGAGGTTTGAGTAGCAGCCTGGAATTTTGTGGTCATTTTTCTCAGCAACTGGACAAAGTGGCCGCAGAGCACACTGTTCTTAATCCAGAAAGCCAGTTGGTGAAGGATAGAACTGGAGCCATTCCTTACACATTTTTATATATATTTACAGAGTTACACATTACAAGCATACACCTCCTAACCCAACAACCTCAGTTTCAGTCTGTGTCTATTTATAGTGAATTCCCAGTTAATGCCCACCACCTGCATACAGTTAAACACAATTAATATACAATTAACAACACTCCCACAGTCTTTCCAGGCGACCACCTTCCACCATCCCTGTACACTCTGGAGTGGGAACACAATGAGCACTCCCTCTACTGCCCAGAGTGGAGACACTGCACTCCATTTTGCAGCCTTCTCCTTCTTTCAGTTGCCCGAGTTGTGCCATTAGTGGTTAGGACAGCTCCCCTTGACTCCATCCCTAAAGAAACCAGAGCAGAAGGGGAAAGGCATCAAGTTCAGAAGCAGAATAACAGAACAGATACAGAGCATCCGGGAAGAAGGCTAATTAAAAGACAAGAATGATATGGACAACAATGGAAGTAACATAGGGGTCAAATGAAGGATAAAAGATCGTTACTAATGTAGAAAGCCACATGTCGCACAGTGAATATAAAGTAAAGGGAAAAAGAGGGCGAGAAACTGATCACGAGAGTTAAAGTAGAAAATGAGGTTAGGATAGCAGGGAATAATAAAAGAAATATCACATACTCGTACAAATATATTCAAAGCAAACAGTTGGAAATAGGAAACTGTGGAACCTTTGAGAGATCTCCAAGGTGACGAGATAGCAAGAGACCAAGAGATAGCAAACACACTGAATGAATTATTTTTCTTCTGTGTTAATGGAGGAGACCATGGCAATCTTCCCAGCATGAAAGTGGAATTTCCGGGGCTAATGGAGGAAGTTTTAAATTAAATAGATATTTCAGATGTGACAGTCTCTGACGGAATGAAGAAATTGAAGGAAAGAATCACACTTGACCCAAATGGACATCACACGATGGTACTTTAGGAAGTGTCTAGTGAAATCAATCACATCCTTTACAAGTTTACAGTCTCATGGGTTATTTTCCATCCACCTGAGAGGGCAGGCACGGCCTTGGATCAACATCTCATCTGAAAAACAGCACCTCCAACAGAGCAGCGTCCTGCAATACTGCACTGAACCATAGAATCATATAATCCTGGAATGGTTACAGCACAAAAGGAGACCATTCGGCCCATCGAACCCCTGTTCCGCAAGAACAATTTAGCTAGTCCCACTTCCGCCACTCTTTCTCAATAGCGCCTGCCGATTTTTTCTCTTCAGATAATTATTCAATCCACTTTTGAAAGCCATGATTGAATCTGCTTCCTCCACACTCTCAGGCAGTGCATTCCAGATCCTAACCACTCGTTGCATAAAAGAGTTTTTCCTCATGTCACTTTTGATTCTTTTGCCAATCACTTCAAATCCGTGCTCTCTGATTCTGGACACTTCCACCAATGGGAACAGTTTCTCTCTATCTACCCCGGCTCGACCCCTCATGATTTTGAACACCTCTGTCAAATTTTCTCTCAACTTTATTTTCTCTAAGGAGAACAACACCAGCTTCTCTAATCTACCCATGTAGCTGAAGTCCCTCATCCCTGGAACCATTCTCGTGAATCTTTTCTGCACCCTCTCTAAAGACTTCACACCTTTCCTAAAGTATGGTGCCCAGAGTTGGATACAATACTCTAGTTGAGGCTGAACCAGTGTTTTATAAAGATTCACCGTAATGTCCTTAACTTAGTTATAGGTCATAACCTAGTCTCTAGAGTGTGACGTGAACCTACAACCTTATAGTCCTATCACTAAACTAAGGCTGATGCTATTATTGATGGATAAATTGAACCCTGACAATATGTTGGCAACTGCCACATATTCCAGAGTCAAGGAGCACGGTGATTGAGCAGTATTCAATTTCTGTGGCTGGCTAGCCTTTTCTGGTCCTGCACTTTCCAATGTTCCATGTTTCAGGTGTCCGAGGTATTTGGTAAAGATCCTATGCCACTTATTTGAAGCAGAGTAGGGAGTACTCCAGAAGGGGGAGATGAGGAGAATTTATTATGCAGCAAGTTGTTATGATCTGCAATACTCTGTCTGAAAGGGCGAAGCAGTTTCAACAGTAACTTTCAAAGGGAATTGGATAAATATTTGAAAAGGAAAAACTTGTAAGGGGAAAAAGTGGAGTGGGGGGCGTTGGGGGGGGGGGGAGGGGGAGGTAGTGAGACTAATTGAATTGCTCTCTCAAAGAGCCAGCACAGGCACAATGGGCTGAATGACCTCGGTTCTTTGTTGTAAGGTTCTGTGAACAATATTGTTGCCTAGAACTCTATCTTTTGCGTAGAGAAGTTATAAAGCAAAATACCACCATCTATGGGGCTTAACAGGATTTGCAGCAATTGTGGGCAGGAAGGAGCAGAACGAGGTATTAATTTCAACGTGGTGATGAGTGAGTTATCTGTGGAAGCATATCATCTAAAGGGGAATGTTCAAGCACCACTCTCACTAATGGTAATTGCCATTAAACTTAAATAAAATATTTAAATGATTGTTAATATTATTTTTTCACATGATACACAGTGGGGAAGAATAAATTCATTGCCCTGCAGGAAACGTTATGAAATTTGTCTCCCTTTTGACCAAAACAAACGATATTCCACTTCCATGCCTTTGTTACCTCTAGATTTGCCTATTCCAATGCACTCTTAACCACCCTCCATAAACTTGAGGTCATCCAAAATTCTTCCTCACACCATGTCCCATTCACCCATACCTCCTGTGCTCGCTGACCTACCCGGGTCCCCAGTTAAGCAACAGCTCAATTTTAAAATCCTAATCCTTGTTTTCAAATCCTTCCATGGCCTCACCCCTCCCTAGCTCTGTAACTTCCTCCAGCCTCACAACCCACCAAGATGTCTGAGCTCCTCTAATTCTGGCCTCTTGAAGATCCCTGATTTTAATTGCTCCACCAATTAAAATTAAAATTAAAATTTAGGGCGGCACAGTGGCGCAGTGGTTAGCACCGCAGCCTCACAGCTCCAGGGACCCGGGTTCGATTCTGGGTACTGCCTGTGTGGAGTTTGCAAGTTCTCCCTGTGTCTGCGTGGGTTTTCTCCGGGTGCTCCGGTTTCCTCCCACAAGCCAAAAGACTTGCAGGTTGATAGGTAAATTGGCCATTATAAATTGTCACTAGTATAGGTAGGTGGTAGGGAAAGATAGGGACAGGTGGGGATGTTTGGTAGGAATATGGGATTAGTGTAGGATTAGTATAAATGGGTGGTTGATGGTCGGCACAGACTCGGTGGGCCGAAGGGCCTGTTTCAGTGCTGTATCTCTAATCTAAAAAAAAAACCATTGATGGCTGTCCCTTCAGCGGCCGAGGCCCTAAGCTCTGGAATTCCCTCCCTAAACCTCTCCACCTCTACCTCTCTCTCCTTTAAGATGTGCCTTAAATCCTACCTCTTGGACCAAGCTTTTGACCATCTGTCCTAATATCACCTTATGTGGCCCGATATCTAATTTTACTTTATAATTCTCTTGTGCAGCACTTTGGAACGTTTTATTACATTAAAGCTGCTACATTAATAATCGTTGTTGCTGTTGTAACCTCCATTTCACAATGCAGGGCAGTAATGGTTAAGAGAAATATCTATGAAGGTTGTAACTCGGCAGGATTGGTATTCGTCACTCCACAGTGCCAGTGATGACTCAGCAAATAGCACTCTCACCTCTGAGTCAGAAATTCGCAAATTGAAGTCGCACACCGGAGATCTGAACACGTGAGCAGCTTGACACTCCCCAGTGTAGTACTGAGTGCTGCAGGTACCGTCTTTCAGTTGAAATATTAAACCAATGCCTCAACAGCCCTCGAAGGTGGACGTCAAAGACCCAGGTGGCACGATTTTGAAGAAAAGCAGGAGTTCTTCCTGGCCAGTATTTATCCCTCATCAATATGACTAAAAACAGGTTATTCTTTGCAGTATATGGGATCTTACTGCGTGCAAATTGGCTGCCACATCTCCTACAGAAACAGTACGTGATTGATCGTAAAGCATTTGGGTTGTCCTGAGGATGTGAAAGATGTCATATATATATATATATATACATATACACTATATTTCTCTGTTTCGATTACAGTTTTCTTGTTGTGCTTCACTGATTATCTTAACCACATGGACTGATTCCTGCATCCCGTATGGTTAGAAGGCTGCATGTATACATGGGTGCTCAGATTTTCCAGTTGTCATGACCATCTCAACCATTCGTAATTAGACTTGTCTTTAAGAACACCCTGTAATTAAATTTAGATTAATGAGAAAAGGTTCTGTAATTGAGCATCACGTATACAGCCATTCATGCTACACCATCCTCCAGCTACCATACAAGCAAACTCACATCCTGTTCAACTAGGACTTTATTTCCTTTGTGAAAACAACTGGGTCAGCACAGGTGACAGACTATCCCTCACACAGGTAACAGATTATCCCTCACACAGGTAAAAACTATCCCTCACACAGGTAAAAGACTATCACTGACACAGATAAAAGACTATCCCTGACACAGGTAACAGACTATCCCTTCGACAGGTAAAAACTATCCCTCACACAGGTAACAGACTATCCCTCACACAGGTAACACATTATCGCTGACACAGGTAACAGACTATCCCTCAGACAGGTAAAAACTATCCCTCACACAGGTAACAGACTAGACCTCAAATAGGTAACAGGCCATCCTTCAAACAGGTAACAGACTATCCCTCACACAGGGAGCACACTATCCTTCACACAGGTAACAGATTATCCTTCACACAGGTAAAAACTATCACTCACACAGGTAAAAGATTATCCTTCACACAGGTAAGAGACTATCCCTCATACAGGTAACAGACTATCCCTCACACAGGTCACAGACTTTCCTTCACACAGTTAACAGATTATCCCCCACACAGGTAAAAACTATCACTCACACAGGTAAAAGATTATCCTTCACACAGGTAAGAGACTATCCCTCATACAGGGAACAGACTATCCCTCACATAGGTAACAGACTTTCCTTCACACAGTTAACAGATTATCCCCCACACAGGTAAAACTATCACTCACACAGGTAAAAGATTATCCTTCACACAGGTAAGAGACTATCCCTCATACAGGAAACAGACTATCCTTCACACAGGTAACAGACGATCCTTCACACAGGTAACAGATTATCCTTCACACAGGTAAAAACTATCCCTCACACTGGTAACAGACTATCATTCACACAGGTAACAGACTATCCTTCACACAGGTAACAGACTATCCCTCGCACAGGTAACAGACTAGCTTTCACACAGGGAACACACTATCCCTCACACAAGTAACAGATTATTCCTCACACAGGTAACAGACAATCCCTTACACAGGTAACAGACTATCCCTCACACAGGTAACAGACTATCCCTCGCACAGGTAACAGGCGAGCTTTCACACAGGGAACACACTATTCCTCACACAGGTAACAGATTATTCCTCACACAGGGAGCAGACTATCCCTTACACAGGTACCAGACTATCGCCAACATAGGTAACAGACTATCCTTCACACAGGTAACAGATTATTCTTCACACAGGTAACAGTCTATCCATCACACAGGTAACAGACTATCCCTCACACTGGTAACAGACTATCATTCAAACAGGTAACAGATTATTCTTCACACAGGTAACAGGCTATCCCTCGCACAGATAACAGAATATCCCTTACCAACAGGTAAAAGACTAGACTTCAAACATGTAACAGGCTATCTTTCACACAGGTAACAGACCAGCTTCACACAGGTAACATGCTAGACCTCAAACAGGTAACAGGCAATCATTCACACAGGTAACAGACTATCCCTCATACAAGTAACAGACTATCCCTCACACAGATAACAAACTATCCCTAACACAGGTAACAGACTATCCCTGACACAGGAAACAGACAATCCCTTACACAGGTAACAGACTATCATTCACACAGGTAACAGACTATCCCTCATACAGGTAACAGACTATCCCTCACACAGGTAACAGACTATCCCTCACACAGGTAACAGGTTACTCTTCACACAGGTAACAGTCTATCCTTCACACAGGTAACAGACTATCCCTCATACAGGTAACAGACTATCCCTCACACAGGTAACAGACTATCCCTCATACAGGTAACAGACTATCCCTCACACAGGTAACAGACTATCCCTCATACAGGTAACAGACTATCCCTCACACAGGTAGCAGACTATCCCTAACACAGGTAACAGACTATCCCTGACACAGGTAAAAGACTATCCTTCACACAGGTAACAGACTATCCCTCACACAGGTAACAGACTATCCACACAGGTAACAGACTATCATTCACACAGGTAACAGATTATTCTTCACACAGGTAACAGTCTATCCCTCACACAGGAAACAGACAATCCCTTACACAGGTAACAGACTATCATTCACACAGGTAACAGACTATCCCTCATACAAGTAACAGACTATCCCTCACACAGGTAGCAGACTATCCCTTACACAGATAACAAACTATCCCTAACACAGGTAACAGACTATCCCTGACACAGGTAAATGACTATCCTTCACACAGGTAACAGACTATCCCTCACACAGGTAACAGATTATTCTTCACACTGGTAACAGTCTATCCCTCACACAGGTAACAGACAATCCCTCACACAGGTAACAGACTAGCTTTCACACAGGTAACACACTATCCCTCACACAGGTAACAGGTTATTCTTCACACAGGTAACAGTCTATCCCTCACACAGGAAACAGACGATCCCTTACACAGGTAACAGACTATCATTCACACAGGTAACAGACTATCCCTCACACAGGTAACAGACTAGCTTTCACACAGGTAACAGTCTACCCCTCACACAGGTAACAGACTAGCTTTCACACAGGTAGCAGACTATCCCTCACACAGGTAACAGACTATCCCCAACATAGGTAACAGGCTATCTTTCACACAGGTAGCAGACTATCCCTCAAACAGTTAACAAAGTATCCCTCATACAGGTAACAGACTAACATTCACACAGGCAGCAGACTGTCCCTCACACAGGTAACAACCTATGCCTCACACAGGGTACAGACAATCATTCACACAGGTAGCAGACTATCCTTCACACAGGGAACAGAATATCCCTCAAGAGGGAGCAGACTATCCCTCACACAGGTAACAACCTATGCCTCACACAGGGAACAGACTATCATTCACACAGGCAGCAGACTATCCTTCACACAGGGAACAGAATATTCCTCAAGAGGGAGCAGACTATCCCTCACACAGGTAACAACCTATGCCTCACACAGGGAACAGATTATCATTCACACAGGTAGCAGACTATCCCTCACACAGGTAACAGATTATCCCTCACACAGGTAAAAACTATCCCTCACACAGGTAAAAGACTATCCCTGACACAGGTAAAAGACTATCCCTGACACAGGTAACAGACTATCCCTCAGACAGGTAAAAACTATCCCTCACACAGGTAACAGACTATCCCTCACACAGGTAACAGATTATCCCTCACACAGGTAAAAACTATCCCTCACACAGGTAAAAGACTATCCCTGACACAGGTAACAGACTATCCCTCAGACAGGTAAAAACTATCCCTCACACAGGTAACAGACTAGACCTCAAATAGGTAACAGGCCATCCTTCAAACAGGTAACAGACTAGCCCTCACACAGGGAGCACACTATCCTTCACACAGGTAACAGATTATCCTTCACACAGGTAAAAACTATCACTCACACAGGTAAAAGATTATCCTTCACACAGGTAAGAGACTATCCCTCATACAGGTAACAGACTATCCCTCACACAGGTCACAGACTTTCCTTCACACAGTTAACAGATTATCCCCCACACAGGTAAAAACTATCACTCACACAGGTAAAAGATTATCCTTCACACAGGTAAGAGACTATCCCTCATACAGGTAACAGACTATCCCTCACATAGGTAACAGACTTTCCTTCACACAGTTAACAGATTATCCCCCACACAGGTAAAAACTATCACTCACACAGGTAAAAGATTATCCTTCACACAGGTAAGAGACTATCCCTCATACAGGAAACAGACTATCCTTCACACAGGTAACAGATTATCCTTCACACAGGTAAAAACTATCCCTCACACAGGTAAAAGATAATACTTCACACAGGTAAGAGACTATCCCTCATACAGGAAACAGACTATCCCTCACACAGGTAACAGACTATCATTCACACAGGTAAAAGACTATCCTTCACACAGGTAACAGACTAGCTTTCACACAGGGAACACACTATCCCTCACACAGGTAACAGATTATTCCTCACACAGGTAACAGACAATCCCTTACACAGGTAACAGACTATCCCTCACACAGGTAACAGACTATCCCTCGCACAGGTAACAGACTAGCTTTCACACAGGGAACACACTATTCCTCACACAGGTAACAGATTATTCCTCACACAGGGAGCAGACTATCCCTTACACAGGTACCAGACTATCGCCAACATAGGTAACAGACTATCCTTCACACAGGTAACAGATTATTCTTCACACAGGTAACAGTCTATCCATCACACAGGTAACAGACTATCCCTCACACTGGTAACAGACTATCATTCAAACAGGTAACAGATTATTCTTCACACAGGTAACAGGCTATCCCTCGCACAGATAACAGAATATCCCTTACCAACAGGTAAAAGACTAGACCTCAAACATGTAACAGGCTATCTTTCACACAGGTAACAGACCAGCTTCACACAGGTAACATGCAAGACCTCAAACAGGTAACAGGCAATCATTCACACAGGTAACAGACTATCCCTCATACAAGTAACAGACTATCCCTCACACAGATAACAAACTATCCCTAACACGGGTAACAGACTATCCCTGACACAGGTAAAAGACTATCCTTCACACAGGTAACAGACTATCCCTCACACAGGTAACAGACTATCCCTCACACAGGTAACAGGTTATTCTTCACACAGGTAACAGTCTATCCTTCACACAGGAAACAGACAATCCCTTACACAGGTAACAGACTATCATTCACACAGGTAACAGACTATCCCTCATACAAGTAACAGACTATCCCTCACACAGGTAGCAGACGATCCCTTACACAGATAACAAACTATCCCTAACACAGGTACAGACTATCCCTGACACAGGTAAAAGACTATCCTTCACACAGGTAACAGACTATCCCTCACACAGGTAACAGACTATCCTTCACACAGGTAACAGACTATCATTCACACAGGTAACAGATTATTCTTCACACAGGTAACAGTCTATCCCTCGCACAGGTAGCAGACTATCCCTTACACAGATAACAAACTATCCCTAACACAGGAAACAGACAATCCCTTACACAGGTAACAGACTATCATTCACACAGGTAACAGACTATCCCTCATACAAGTAACAGACTATCCCTCACACAGGTAGCAGACTATCCCTTACACAGATAACAAACTATCCCTAACACAGGTAACAGACTATCCCTGACACAGGTAAATGACTATCCTTCACACCGGTAACAGACTATCCCTCACACAGGTAACAGATTATGCTTCATACTGGTAACAGACTATCCCTCACACAGGTAACAGACAATCCCTCACACAGGTAACAGACTAGCTTTCACACAGGTAACACACTATCCCTCACACAGGTAACAGGTTATTCTTCACACAGGTAACAGACTATCCCTCACACAGGTAACAGAATAGCTTTC
This sequence comes from Heterodontus francisci, assembly GCF_036365525.1. Taxonomy (NCBI): domain Eukaryota; kingdom Metazoa; phylum Chordata; class Chondrichthyes; order Heterodontiformes; family Heterodontidae; genus Heterodontus; species Heterodontus francisci. The sequence continues at coordinate 52,006,625 of NC_090400.1, forward strand.
ACACAGGTAACAGTCTACGCCTCACACAGGTAACAGACTAGCTTTCACACAGGTAGCAGACTATCCCTCACACAGGTAACAGACTAACATTCACACAGGCAGCAGACTGTCCCTCACACACGTAACAACCTATGCCTCACACAGGGAACAGACTATCATTCACACAGGTAGCAGACTATCCTTCACACAGGTAACAGATTATCCTTCACACAGGTAAAAACTATCCCTCACACTGGTAACAGACTATCATTCACACAGGTAACAGACTATCCTTCACACAGGTAACAGACTATCCCTCACACAGGTAACAGACTGGCTTTCACACAGGGAACACACTATCCCTCACACAGGTAACAGATTATTCCTCACACAGGTAACAGACAATCCCTTACACAGGTAACAGACTATCCCTCACACAGGTAACAGACTATCCCTCGCACAGGTAACAGACTAGCTTTCACACAGGGAACACACTATTCCTCACACAGGTAACAGATTATTCCTCACACAGGGAGCAGACTATCCCTAACACAGGTAACAGACTATCTCTGACACAGGTAAAAGACTATCCTTCACACAGGTAACAGATTATTCTTCACACAGGTAACAGTCTATCCATCACACAGGTAACAGACTATCCCTCACACTGGTAACAGACTATCATTCAAACAGATTATTCTTCACACAGGTAACAGGCTATCCCTCGCACAGATAACAGAATATGCCTTACCAACAGGTAAAAGACTAGACCTCAAACATGTAACAGGCTATCTTTCACACAGGTAACAGACCAGCTTCACACAGGTAACATGCTAGACCTCAAACAGGTAACAGGCAATCATTCACACAGGTAACAGACTATCCCTCATACAAGTAACAGACTATCCCTCACACAGATAACAAACTATCCCTAACACAGGTAACAGACTATCCCTGACACAGGAAACAGACAATCCCTTACACAGGTAACAGACTATCATTCACACAGGTAACAGACTATCCCTCATACAGATAACAGACTATCCCTCACACAGGTAACAGACTATCCCTCACACAGGTAACAGGTTATTCTTCACACAGGTAACAGTCTATCCTTCACACAGGAAACAGACAATCCCTTACACAGGTAACAGACTATCATTCACACAGGTAACAGACTATCCCTCATACAGGTAACAGACTATCCCTCACACAGGTAGCAGACTATCCCTAACACAGGTAACAGACTATCTCTGACACAGGTAAAAGACTATCCTTCACACAGGTAACAGACTATCCCTCACACAGGTAACAGACTATCCTTCACACAGGTAACAGACTATCATTCACACAGGTAACAGATTATTCTTCACACAGGTAACAGTCTATCCCTCACACAGGAAACAGACAATCCCTTACACAGGTAACAGACTATCATTCACACAGGTAACAGACTATCCCTCATACAAGTAACAGACTATCCCTCACACAGGTAGCAGACTATCCCTTACACAGATAACAAACTATCCCTAACACAGGTAGCAGACTATCCCTGACACTGGTAAATGACTATCCTTCACACAGGTAACAGACTATCCCTCACACAGGTAACAGATTATTCTTCACACTGGTAACAGTCTATCCCTCACACAGGTAACAGACTATCCCTCACACAGGTAACAGGTTATTCTTCACACAGGTAACAGTCTATCCTTCACACAGGAAACAGACAATCCCTTACACAGGTAACAGACTATCATTCACACAGGTAACAGACTATCCCTCATACAGGTAACAGACTATCCCTCACACAGGTAGCAGACTATCCCTAACACAGGTAACAGACTATCTCTGACACAGGTAAAAGACTATCCTTCACACAGGTAACAGACTATCCCTCACACAGGTAACAGACTATCCTTCACACAGGTAACAGACTATCATTCACACAGGTAACAGATTATACTTCACACAGGTAACAGTCTATCCCTCACACAGGAAACAGACAATCCCTTACACAGGTAACAGACTATCATTCACACAGGTAACAGACTATCCCTCATACAAGTAACAGACTATCCCTCACACAGGTAGCAGACTATCCCTTACACAGATAACAAACTATCCCTAACACAGGTAGCAGACTATCCCTGACACTGGTAAATGACTATCCTTCACACAGGTAACAGACTATCCCTCACACAGGTAACAGATTATTCTTCACACTGGTAACAGTCTATCCCTCACACAGGTAACAGACAATCCCTCACACAGGTAACAGACTAGCTTTCACACAGGTAACACACTATCCCTCACACAGGTAACAGGTTATTCTTCACACAGGTAACAGTCTATCCCTCACACAGGAAACAGACGATCCCTTACACAGGTAACAGACTATCATTCACACAGGTAACAGACTATCCCTCACACAGGTAACAGACTAGCTTTCACACAGGTAACAGTCTACCCCTCACACAGGTAACAGACTAGCTTTCACACAGGTAGCAGACTATCCCTCACACAGGTAACAGACTATCCCCAACATAGGTAACAGGCTATCTTTCACACAGGTAGCAGACTATCCCTCAAACAGTTAACAAAGTATCCCTCATACAGGTAACAGACTAACATTCACACAGGCAGCAGACTGTCCCTCACACAGGCAACAACCTATGCCTCACACAGGGAACAGACTATCATTCACACAGGTAGCAGACTATCCTTCACACAGGGAACAGAATATCCCTCAAGAGGGAGCAGACTATCCCTCACACAGGTAACAACCTATGCCTCACACAGGGAACAGACTATCATTCACACAGGTAGCAGACTATCCTTCACACAGGGAACAGAATATTCCTCAAGAGGGAGCAGACTAACCCTCACACAGGTAACAACCTATGCCTCACACAGGGAACAGATTATCATTCACACAGGTAGCAGACTATCCCTCACACAGGTAACAGATTATCCCTCACACAGGTAAAAACTATCCCTCACACAGGTAAAAGACTATCCCTGACACAGGTAAAAGACTATCCCTGACACAGGTAACAGACTATCCCTCAGACAGGTAAAAACTAACCCTCACACAGGTAACAGACTATCCCTCACACAGGTAACAGACTATCCCTCACACGGGTAAAAACTATCCCTCACACAGGTAAAAGACTATCCCTGACACAGGTAACAGACTATCCCTCAGACAGGTAAAAACTATCCCTCACACAGGTAACAGACTAGACCTCAAATAGGTAACAGGCCATCCTTCAAACAGGTAACAGACTATCCCTCACACAGGGAGCACACTATCCTTCACACAGGTAACAGATTATCCTTCACACAGGTAAAAACTATCACTCACACAGGTAAAAGATTATCCTTCACACAGGTAAGAGACTATCCCTCATACAGGTAACAGACTATCCCTCACACAGGTCACAGACTTTCCTTCACACAGTTAACAGATTATCCCCCACACAGGTAAAAACTATCACTCACACAGGTAAAAGATTATCCTTCACACAGGTAAGAGACTATCCCTCATACAGGAAACAGACTATCCTTCACACAGGTAACAGATTATCCTTCACACAGGTAAAAACTATCCCTCACACAGGTAAAAGATAATACTTCACACAGGTAAGAGACTATCCCTCATACAGGAAACAGACTATCCCTCACACAGGTAACAGACTATCATTCACACAGGTAACAGACTATCCTTCACACAGGTAACAGACTATCCCTCGCACAGGTAACAGACTAGCTTTCACACAGGGAACACACTATCCCTCACACAGGTAACAGATTATTCCTCACACAGGTAACAGACAATCCCTTACACAGGTAACAGACTATCCCTCACACAGGTAACAGACTATCCCTCGCACAGGTAACAGACTAGCTTTCACACAGGGAACACACTATTCCTCACACAGGTAACAGATTATTCCTCACACAGGAAGCAGACTATCCCTTACACAGATAACAAACTATCCCTAACACAGGTAACAGACTATCCCTGACACAGGTTAAAGACTATCCTTCACACAGGTAGCAGACTATCCCTTACACAGATAACAAACTATCCCTAACACAGGTAACAGACTATCCCTGACACAGGTTAAAGACTATCCTTCACACAGGTAACAGACTATCCCTCACACAGGTAACAGACTATCCTTCACATAGGTAACAGACGATCATTCACACAGGTAACAGATTATTCTTCACACAGGTAACAGTCTATCCCTCACACAGGTAACAGACAATCCCTCACACAGGTAACAGACTAGCTTTCACACAGGTAACACACTATCCCTCACACAGGTAACAGGTTATTCTTCACACAGGTAACAGTCTATCCCTCACACAGGAAACAGACGATCCCTTACACAGGTACCAGACTATCATTCACACAGGTAACAGACTATCCCTCACACAGGTAACAGACTTTCACACAGGTAACAGACTATCCCTCACACAGGTAACAGACTATCCCCAACATTGCTAACAGGCTATCCTTCACACAGGTAGCAGACTATCCCCCACACAGGTAACAGACTAACATTCGCACAGGCAGCAGACTGTCCCTCACACAGGTAACAACCTATCCCTCACACAGGTAACAGGCTAGACTTCAAACAGGTAACAGGCTATCCTTCACACAGGTAACAGATGAGCCTCACACAGGTCACAGACCACACCTCGCATAGGTAACAGACTATCCCTTACACAGGTAACAGACTATCCCTCACACAGGTAACAGACTATCCCTCACACAGGTAACAGGTTATTCTTCACACAGGTAACAGTCTATCCTTCACACAGGAAACAGACAATCCCTTACACAGGTAACAGACTATCATTCACACAGGTAACAGACTATCCCTCATACAGGTAACAGACTATCCCTCACACAGGTAGCAGACTATCCCTAACACAGGTAACAGACTATCCCTGACACAGGTAAAAGACTATCCTTCACACAGGTAACAGTCTATCCCTCACACAGGTAACAGACTATCCTTCACACAGGTAACAGACTATCATTCACACAGGTAACAGATTATTCTTCACACAGGTAACAGTCTATCCCTCACACAGGAAACAGACAATCCCTTACACAGGTAACAGACTATCATTCACACAGGTAACAGACTATCCCTCATACAAGTAACAGACTATCCCTCACACAGGTAGCAGACTATCCCTTACACAGATAACAAACTATCCCTAACACAGGTAACAGACTATCCCTGACACAGGTAAATGACTATCCTTCACACAGGTAACAGACTATCCCTCACACAGGTAACAGATTATTCTTCACACTGGTAACAGTCTATCCCTCACACAGGTAACAGACAATCCCTCACACAGGTAACAGACTAGCTTTCACACAGGTAACACACTATCCCTCACACAGGTAACAGGTTATTCTTCACACAGGTAACAGTCTATCCCTCACACAGGAAACAGACGATCCCTTACACAGGTAACAGACTATCATTCACACAGGTAACAGACTATCCCTCACACAGGTAACAGACTAGCTTTCACACAGGTAACAGTCTACCCCTCACACAGGTAACAGACTAGCTTTCACACAGGTAGCAGACTATCCCTCACACAGGTAACAGACTATCCCCAACATAGGTAACAGGCTATCTTTCACACAGGTAGCAGACTATCCCTCAAACAGTTAACAAAGTATCCCTCATACAGGTAACAGACTAACATTCACACAGGCAGCAGACTGTCCCTCACACAGGCAACAACCTATGCCTCACACAGGGAACAGACTATCATTCACACAGGTAGCAGACTATCCTTCACACAGGGAACAGAATATCCCTCAAGAGGGAGCAGACTATCCCTCACACAGGTAACAACCTATGCCTCACACAGGGAACAGACTATCATTCACACAGGTAGCAGACTATCCTTCACACAGGGAACAGAATATTCCTCAAGAGGGAGCAGACTAACCCTCACACAGGTAACAACCTATGCCTCACACAGGGAACAGATTATCATTCACACAGGTAGCAGACTATCCCTCACACAGGTAACAGATTATCCCTCACACAGGTAAAAACTATCCCTCACACAGGTAAAAGACTATCCCTGACACAGGTAAAAGACTATCCCTGACACAGGTAACAGACTATCCCTCAGACAGGTAAAAACTAACCCTCACACAGGTAACAGACTATCCCTCACACAGGTAACAGATTATCCCTCACACAGGTAAAAACTATCCCTCACACAGGTAAAAGACTATCCCTGACACAGGTAACAGACTATCCCTCAGACAGGTAAAAACTATCCCTCACACAGGTAACAGACTAGACCTCAAATAGGTAACAGGCCATCCTTCAAACAGGTAACAGACTATCCCTCACACAGGGAGCACACTATCCTTCACACAGATAACAGATTATCCTTCACACAGGTAAAAACTATCACTCACACAGGTAAAAGATTATCCTTCACACAGGTAAGAGACTATCCCTCATACAGGTAACAGACTATCCCTCACACAGGTCACAGACTTTCCTTCACACAGTTAACAGATTATCCCCCACACAGGTAAAAACTATCACTCACACAGGTAAAAGATTATCCTTCACACAGGTAAGAGACTATCCCTCATACAGGTAACAGACTATCCCTCACATAGTGGTGTACATGGATTTTAGTAAGGCATTTGATAAGGTCCCCCATGGTAGACTTATGGAGAAAGTCAGGAGGCATGGGATAGTGGGGAATGTGGCCAGTTGGATTAAGAATTGGCTAACTGATAGAAGGCAGAGAGTGGTCTTAGATGGTAAATACTCAGCCTGGAGCCCAGTTACCAGTGGCGTGCCACAGGGATCAGTTCTGGGTCCTCTCCTGTTTGTGATTTTTATTAACGACTTGGATGAGGAAGTCGAAGGGTGGGTCAGTAAATTTGCAGATGATACAAAGGTTGGTGGAGTTGTGGATACCGAGGAGGGCTATTGTCGTCTGCAAAGGGACTTGGATAGGTTGCAGTGTTGGGCTGAAAAGTGGCAGATGGAGTTTAACCCTGAAAAGTGTGAGGTCGTCCATTTTGGAAGGACAAACACGAATGCAAAATACTGGGTTAACGGTAGGGTTCTTGGGCATGTGGAGGAGCAGAGAGACCTTGGGGTCTATGTGCATAGATCGTTGAAAGTTGCAACTCAAGTGGATAGGGCTGTGAAGAAGGCATATGGGGTGTTAGCGTTCATTAGCAGAGGGATTGAATTTAAGAGCCGTGAGGTGATGATGCAGCTGTACAGGACCTTGGTAAGGCCTCATTTGGAGTACTGTGTGCAGTTCTGGTCGCCTCATTTTAGGAAGGATGTGGAAGCCTTGGAGAGGGTGCAGAGGAGATTTACCAGGATGTTGCCTGGAATGGAGAATAAGTCTTACGAGGAAAGGCTGAACATTCTAGGCCTCTTCTCATTAGAACGGAGAAGGATGAGGGGTGACATGATAGAGGTTTATAAGATGATCAGGGGAATAGATAGGGTAGACAGTCAGAAACTTTTTCCCCGGGTGGAGCAAAGCGTTACAAGGGGTCATAAATTTAAGGTGAAGGGTGGGAGATATAAGGGGGATGTCAGGGGAAGGTTCTTTACCCAGAGAGTGGTCGGGGCATGGAATGCCTTGCCTGGGGAAGTTGTTGAGTCAGAAACTTTAGGGACTTTCAAACGGCTTTTAGATAGGTATATGGATAAAGGAGAATGATGGGGTATAGACTAAATTGTCCTTGACAGAGGACAAAGGATCGGCACAACATCGTGGGCCGAAGGGCCTGTTCTGTGCTGTATTTTTCTATGTTCTATGTTCTATAGGTAACAGACTTTCCTTCACACAGTTAACAGATTATCCCCCACACAGGTAAAAACTATCACTCACACAGGTAAAAGATTATCCTTCACACAGGTAAGAGACTATCCCTCATACAGGAAACAGACTATCCTTCACACAGGTAACAGATTATCCTTCACACAGGTAAAAACTATCCCTCACACAGGTAAAAGATAATACTTCACACAGGTAAGAGACTATCCCTCATACAGGAAACAGACTATCCCTCACACAGGTAACAGACTATCATTCACACAGGTAACAGACTATCCTTCACACAGGTAACAGACTATCCCTCGCACAGGTAACAGACTAGCTTTCACACAGGGAACACACTATCCCTCACACAGGTAACAGATTATTCCTCACACAGGTAACAGACAATCCCTTACACAGGTAACAGACTATCCCTCACACAGGTAACAGACTATCCCTCACACAGGTAACAGACTATCCCCAACATTGCTAACAGGCTATCCTTCACACAGGTAGCAGACTATCCCTCACACAGGTAACAGACTAACATTCACACAGGCAGCAGACTGTCCCTCACACAGGTAACAACCTATCCCTCACACAGGTAACAGGCTAGACTTCAAACAGGTAACAGGCTATCCTTCACACAGGTAACAGATGAGCCTCACACAGGTCACAGACCACACCTCGCATAGGTAACAGACTATCCCTTACACAGGTAACAGACTATCCCTCACACAGGTAACAGGCTAGACTTCAAACAGGCAACAGGCTATCCTTCACACAGGTAACAGGCTAGACTTCAAACAGGTAACAGGCTATCCTTCACACAGGTAACAGATGAGCCTCACACAGGTCACAGACTAGACCTCGCATAGGTAACAGACTATCCCTTACACAGGTAACAGACTATCCCTCACACAGGTAACAGACTAGCTTTCACACAGGGAACACACTATCCCTCACACAGGTAACAGATTATTCCTCACACAGGTAACAGACAATCCCTTACACAGGTAACAGACTATCCCTCACACAGGTAACAGACTAGCTTTCACACAGGGAACACACTATTCCTCACACAGGTAACAGATTATTCCTCACACAGGGAGCAGACTATCCCTTACACAGGTCCCAGACTATCGGCAACATAGGTAACAGACTATCCTTCACACAGGTAACAGATTATTCTTCACACAGGTAACAGTCTATCCATCACACAGGTAACAGACTATCCCTGACACAGGTAAATGACTATCCTTCAAACAGGTAACAGATTATTCTTCACACAGGTAACAGGCTATCCCTCGCACAGATAACAGAATATCCCTTACCAACAGGTAAAAGACTAGACCTCAAACATGTAACAGGCTATCTTTCACACAGGTAACAGACCAGCTTCACACAGGTAACATGCTAGACCTCAAACATGTAACAGGCAATCATTCACACAGGTAACAGACTATCCCTCCTACAAGTAACAGACTATGCCTCACACAGGTAGCAGACTATCTCTTACACAGATAATAAACTATCCCTAACACAGGTAACAGACTATCCCTGACACAGGTTAAAGACTATCCTTCACACAGGTAACAGACTAACCCTCACACAGGTAACAGACTATCCTTCACATAGGTAACAGACGATCATTCACACAGGTAACAGATTATTCTTCACACAGGTAACAGTCCATCCCTCACACAGGTAACAGACAATCCCTCACACAGGTAACAGACTAGCTTTCACACAGGTAACACACTATCCCTCACACAGGTAACAGGTTATTCTTCACACAGGTAACAGTCTATCCCTCACACAGGAAACAGACGATCCCTTACACAGGTACCAGACTATCATTCACACAGGTAACAGACTATCCCTCACACAGGTAACAGACTTTCACACAGGTAACAGACTATCCCTCACATAGGTAACAGACTATCCCCAACATTGCTAACAGGCTATCCTTCACACATGTAGCAGACTATCCCTCACACAGGTAACAGACTAACATTCACGCAGGCAGCAGACTGTCCCTCACACAGGTAACAACCAATCCCTCACACAGGTAACAGGCTAGACTTCAAACAGGTAACAGGCTATCCTTCACACAGGTAACAGATGAGCCTCACACAGGTCACAGACCACACCTCACATAGGTAACAGACTATCCCTTACACAGGTAACAGACTATCCCTCACACAGGTAACAGGCTAGACTTCAAACAGGTAACAGGCAATCATTCACACAGGTAACAGACTATCCCTCATACAAGTAACAGACTATCCCTCACACAGATAACAAACTATCCCTAACACAGGTAACAGACTATCCCTGACACAGGTAAAAGACTATCCTTCACACAGGTAACAGACTATCCCTCACACAGGTAACAGACAATCCCTTACACAGGTAACAGACTATCATTCACACAGGTAACAGACTATCCCTCATACAAGTAACAGACTATCCCTCACACAGGTAGCAGACAATCCCTTACACAGATAACAAACTATCCCTAACACAGGTAACAGACTATCCCTGACACAGGTAAAAGACTATCCTTCACACAGGTAACAGACTATCCCTCACACAGGTAACAGACTATCCTTCACACAGGTAACAGACTATCATTCACACAGGTAACAGATTATTCTTCACACAGGTAACAGTCTATCCCTCACACAGGATACAGACTATCCCTCATACAAGTAACAGACTATCCCTCACACAGGCAGCAGACTATCCCTTACACAGATAACAAACTATCCCTAACACAGGTAACAGGCTATCCCTGACACAGGTAAATGACTATCCTTCACACAGGTAACAGACTATCCCTCACACAGGTAACAGATTATTCTTCATACTGGTAACAGTCTATCCCTCACACAGGAAACAGACAATCCCTCACACAGGTAACAGGTTATTCTTCACACAGGTAACAGTCTATCCCTCACACAGGAAACAGACGATCCCTTACACAGGTAACAGACTATCATTCACACAGGTAACAGACTATCCCTCACACAGGTAACAGACTAGCTTTCACACAGGTAACAGTCTACCCCTCACACAGGTAACAGACTAGCTTTCACACAGGTAGCAGACTATCCCTCACACAGGTAACAGACTATCCCCAACATAGGTAACAGGCTATCTTTCACACAGGTAGCAGACTATCCCTCAAACAGTTAACAAAGTATCCCTCACACAGGTAACAGACTAACATTCACACAGGCAGCAGACTGTCCCTCACACAGGTAACAACCTATGCCTCACACAGGGAACAGACTATCATTCACACAGGTAGCAGACTATCCTTCACACAGGGAACAGAATATCCCTCAAGAGGGAGCAGGCTATCCCTCACACAGGTAACAGATTATTCTTCACACAGGTAACAGTCTATCCCTCGCACAGATAACAGACTATACCTTACCAACAGGTAAAAGACTAGACCTCAAACATGTAACAGGCAATCATTCACACAGGTAACAGACTATCCCTCCTACAAGTAACAGACTATGCCTCACACAGGTAGCAGACTATCTCTTACACAGATAATAAACTATCCCTAACACAGGTAACAGACTATCCCTGACACAGGTTAAAGACTATCCTTCACACAGGTAACAGACTATCCCTCACACAGGTAACAGACTATCCTTCACATAGGTAACAGACGATCATTCACACAGGTAACAGATTATTCTTCACACAGGTAACAGTCCATCCCTCACACAGGTAACAGACAATCCCTCACACAGGTAACAGACTAGCTTTCACACAGGTAACACACTATCCCTCACACAGGTAACAGGTTATTCTTCACACAGGTAACAGTCTATCCCTCACACAGGAAACAGACGATCCCTTACACAGGTACCAGACTATCATTCACACAGGTAACAGACTATCCCTCACACAGGTAACAGACTTTCACACAGGTAACAGACTATCCCTCACATAGGTAACAGATTATCCCCAACATTGCTAACAGGCTATCCTTCACACAGGTAGCAGACTATCCCTCACACAGGTAACAGACTAACATTCACACAGGCAGCAGACTGTCCCTCACACAGGTAACAACCTATCCCTCACACAGGTAACAGGCTAGACTTCAAACAGGTAACAGGCTATCCTTCACACAGGTAACAGATGAGCCTCACACAGGTCACAGACCACACCTCACATAGGTAACAGACTATCCCTTACACAGGTAACAGACTATCCCTCACACAGGTAACAGGCTAGACTTCAAACAGGTAACAGGCTACCCTTCACACAGGTAACAGGCTAGACTTCAAACAGGTAACAGGCTATCCTTCACACAGGTAACAGATGAGCCTCACACAGGTCACAGACTAGACCTCGCATAGGTAACAGACTATCCCTTACACAGGTAACAGACTATCCCTCACACAGGTAACAGGCTAGACCTCAAACAGGTAACAGGCTATCCTTCACACAGGTAACAGATGAGCCTCACACAGGTCACAGACTGGACCTTGCATTGGTAACAGGCTATCCTTCAAACAGGAAACAGACTATCATTCACACAGGTAACAGATTATTCTTCACACAGGTAACAGTCTATCCCTCACACAGGTAACAGACTAGCTTTCACACAGGTAACAGTCTACCCCTCACACAGGTAACAGACTAGCTTTCACACAGGTAGCAGACTATCCCTCACACAGGTAACAGACTATCCCCAACATAGGTAACAGGCTATGTTTCACACAGGTAGCAGACTATCCCTCAAACAGTTAACAAAGTATCCCTCACACAGGTAACAGACTAACATTCACACAGGCAGCAGACTGTCCCTCACACAGGTAACAACCTATGCCTCACACAGGGAACAGACTATCATTCACACAGGTAGCAGACTATCCTTCACACAGGGAACAGAATATCCCTCAAGAGGGAGCAGACTATCCCTCACACAGGTAACAGATTATTCTTCACACAGGTAACAGTCTATCCCTCGCACAGATAACAGACTATACCTTACCAACAGGTAAAAGACTAGACCTCAAACATGTAACAGGCAATCATTCACACAGGTAACAGACTATCCCTCCTACAAGTAACAGATTATGCCTCACACAGGTAGCAGACTATCCCTTACACAGATAACAAACTATCCCTAACACAGGTAACAGACTATCCCTGACACAGGTTAAAGACTATCCTTCACACAGGTAACAGACTATCCCTCACACAGGTAACAGACTATCCTTCACATAGGTAACAGACGATCATTCACACAGGTAACAGATTATTCTTCACACAGGTAACAGTCTATCCCTCACACAGGTAACAGACAATCCCTCACACAGGTAACAGACTAGCTTTCACACAGGTAACACACTATCCATCACACAGGTAACAGGTTATTCTTCACACAGGTAACAGTCTATCCCTCACACAGGAAACAGACTATCCCTTACACAGGTACCAGACTATCATTCACACAGGTAACAGACTATCCCTCACACAGGTAACAGACTTTCACACAGGTAACAGACTATCCCTCACATAGGTAACAGATTATCCCCAACATTGCTAACAGGCTATCCTTCACACAGGTAGCAGACTATCCCTCACACAGGTAACAGACTAACATTCACACAGGCAGCAGACTGTCCCTCACACAGGTAACAACCTATCCCTCACACAGGTAACAGGCTAGACTTCAAACAGGTAACAGGCTATCCTTCACACAGGTAACAGATGAGCCTCACACAGGTCACAGACCACACCTCACATAGGTAACAGACTATCCCTTACACAGGTAACAGACTATCCCTCACACAGGTAACAGGCTAGACTTCAAACAGGTAACAGGCTATCCTTCACACAGGTAACAGGCTAGACTTCAAACAGGTAACAGGCTATCCTTCACACAGGTAACAGATGAGCCTCACACAGGTCACAGACTAGACCTCGCATAGGTAACAGACTATCCCTTACACAGGTAACAGACTATCCCTCACACAGGTAACAGGCTAGACCTCAAACAGGTAACAGGCTATCCTTCACACAGGTAACAGATGAGCCTCACACAGGACACAGACTGGACCTTGCATTGGTAACAGGCTATCCTTCAAACAGGAAACAGACTATCATTCACACAGGTAACAGATTATTCTTCACACAGGTAACAGTCTATCCCTCACACAGGTAACAGACTAGCTTTCACACAGGTAACAGTCTACCCCTCACACAGGTAACAGACTAGCTTTCACACAGGTAGCAGACTATCCCTCACACAGGTAACAGACTATCCCCAACATAGGTAACAGGCTATGTTTCACACAGGTAGCAGACTATCCCTCAAACAGTTAACAAAGTATCCCTCACACAGGTAACAGACTAACATTCACACAGGCAGCAGACTGTCCCTCACACAGGTAACAACCTATGCCTCACACAGGGAACAGACTATCATTCACACAGGTAGCAGACTATCCTTCACACAGGGAACAGAATATCCCTCAAGAGGGAGCAGACTATCCCTCACACAGGTAACAGATTATTCTTCACACAGGTAACAGTCTATCCCTCGCACAGATAACAGACTATACCTTACCAACAGGTAAAAGACTAGACCTCAAACATGTAACAGGCAATCATTCACACAGGTAACAGACTATCCCTCCTACAAGTAACAGATTATGCCTCACACAGGTAGCAGACTATCCCTTACACAGATAACAAACTATCCCTAACACAGGTAACAGACTATCCCTGACACAGGTTAAAGACTATCCTTCACACAGGTAACAGACTATCCCTCACACAGGTAACAGACTATCCTTCACATAGGTAACAGACGATCATTCACACAGGTAACAGATTATTCTTCACACAGGTAACAGTCTATCCCTCACACAGGTAACAGACAATCCCTCACACAGGTAACAGACTAGCTTTCACACAGGTAACACACTATCCATCACACAGGTAACAGGTTATTCTTCACACAGGTAACAGTCTATCCCTCACACAGGAAACAGACTATCCCTTACACAGGTACCAGACTATCATTCACACAGGTAACAGACTATCCCTCACACAGGTAACAGACTTTCACACAGGTAACAGACTATCCCTCACACAGGTAACAGACTATCCCCAACATTGCTAACAGGCTATCCTTCACACAGGTAGCAGACTATCCCTCACACAGGTAACAGACCAACATTCACACAGGCAGCAGACTGTCCCTCACACAGGTAACAACCTATCCCTCACACAGGTAACAGGCTAGACTTCAAACAGGTAACAGGCTATCCTTCACACAGGTAACAGATGAGCCTCACACAGGTCACAGACCACACCTCGCATAGGTAACAGACTATCCCTCACACAGGTAACAGGCTATCCTTCACACAGGTAACAGGCTAGACTTCAAACAGGTAACAGGCTATCCTTCACACAGGTAACAGATGAGCCTCACACAGGTCACAGACTAGACCTTGCATTGGTAACAGGCTATCCTTCAAACAGGAAACAGACTATCATTCACACAGGTAACAGATTATTCTTCACACAGGTAACAGTCTATCCCTCACACAGGTAACAGACTATCCTTCACATAGGTAACAGACGATCATTCACACAGGTAACAGATTATTCTTCACACAGGTAACAGTCTATCCCTCACAAAGGTAACAGACAATCCCTCACACAGGTAACAGACTGGCTTTCACACAGGTAACACACTATCCTTCACACAGGTAACAGGTTATTCTTCACACAGGTAACAGTCTATCCCTCACACAGGAAACAGACGATCCCTTACACAGGTACCAGACTATCATTCACACAGGTAACAGACTATCCCTCACACAGGTAACAGACTTTCACACAGGTAACAGACTATCCCTCACACAGGTAACAGACTATCCCCAACATTGCTAACAGGCTATCCTTCACACAGGTAGCAGACTATCCCTCACACAGGTAACAGACTAACATTCACACAGGCAGCAGACTGTCCCTCACACAGGTAACAACCTATCCCTCACACAGGTAACAGGCTAGACTTCAAACAGGTAACAGGCTATCCTTCACACAGGTAACAGATGAGCCTCACACAGGTCACAGACTAGACCTCGCATAGGTAACAGACTATCCCTTACACAGGTAACAGGCTATCCTTCACACAGGTAACAGATGAGCCTCACACAGGTCACAGACTAGACCTCGCATTGGTAACAGGCTATCCTTCAAACAGGCAACAGACTATCATTCACACAGGTAACAGATTATTCTTCACACAGGTAACAGTCTATCCCTCACACAGGTAACAGACTAGCTTTCACACAGGTAACAGACTATCCCTCACACAGGTAACAGACTATCCTTCAAACAGGTAGCAGACTATCCCTCACACAGGTAACAGACTATCCCCAACATAGGTAACATGCTATCTTTCACACAAGTAGCAGACTATCCCTCAAACAGTTAACAAAGTATCCCTCATACAGGTAACAGACTAACATTCACACAGGCAGCAGACTGTCCCTCACACAGGTAACAACCTATCTCTCACACAGGGAACAGACTATCATTCACACAGGTAGCAGACTATCCTTCACACAGGGAACAGAATATCCCTCAAGAGGGAGCAGACTATCCCTCACACAGGTAACAGGCTAGACCTCAAACAGGTAACAGGCTATCCTTCACACAGGTAACAGATGAGCCTCACACAGGGCACCGACTAGACCTCGCATAGGTAACAGGCTATCCTTCACACAGGTAACAGACTATCCCTCACACAGGTAACAGGCTAGACCTCAAACAGGTAACAGGCTATCCTTCACACAGGTAACAGATGAACCTCACACAGGTCACAGACTAGACCTTGCATAGGTAACAGGCTATCCTTCACACAGGTAACACACTATCCCTCACACAGGTAACAGGCTAGACCTCAAACAGGTAACAGGCTATCCTTCACACAGGTAACAGAGCAGCTTCACACAGGTAACATGCTAGCTCTCACAGAGTTAACAAGCTAGACCTCAAACAAGTAACAGGCTATACCTCAAACAGGTAACAGGCAATCCTTCACACAAGTAAGAGACTATCCCTCATACAAGCAACAGACTATCCCTCACACAGGTAACAGACTATCCCTCACACGGGGAGCAGACTATCCCTCACACGGGGAGTAGACTATCACTCACACAGCTAACAGACTATCCCTCACACAGGTAACAAACGATCCCTCACACAGGTAGCAGACTATCCCTCACTCAGGGAGCACAGTATCCTTCACACAGGTAGAAGAGTATCCCTCACGAACGGGTAAAAGAATAGACCTCACACGGGTAACATGCTATCCCTCACACAGGTAGCAGACTATCCCTCACACAGGTAACAAACTATCCCTCACACAGGGAACAGGCTAGACCTCAAACAGGTAACAGGCTATCCTTCACACAGGTAACAGATGAGCCTGACACAGGTCACCGACTAGACCTGTCATAGGTAACAGGCTATTCTTCACACAGGTAACAGGCTATCCTTCACATAGGTATCAGATTATTCTTCACACAGTGGACAGATTATTCTTCACACAGGTAACAGACTACCCCTCACACAGGTAACATGCTAGACCTCACAGAGTTAACAAGCTAGACCTCAAACAAGTAACAGGCTAAACCTCAAACAGGTAACAGGCAATCCTTCACACAAGTAAGAGACTATCCCTCATACAAGCAACAGACTATCCCTCACACAGGTAACAGACTATCCCTCACACGGGGAGCAGACTATCCCTCACACGGGGAGTAGACTATCACTCACACAGCTAACAGACTATCCCTCACACAGGTAACAAACGATCCCTCACACAGGTAGCAGACTATCCCTCACTCAGGGAGCACAGTATCCTTCACACAGGTAGAAGAGTATCCCTCACGAACGGGTCAAAGAATAGACCTCACACGGGTAACATGCTATCCCTCACACAAGTAGCAGACTATCCCTCACACAGGTAACAAACTATCCCTCACACAGGGAACAGGCTAGACCTCAAACAGGTAACAGGCTATCCTTCACACAGGTAACAGATGAGCCTGACACAGGTCACCGACTAGACCTGTCATAAGTAACAGGCTATTCTTCACACAGGTAACAGCCTATCCTATACATAGGTATCAGATTATTCTTCACACAGTGAACAGATTATTCTTCACACAGGTAACAGACTATCCCTCACACAGGGAACAGATTATTCTTCACACAGGTAACAGACTACCCCTCACACAGGTAACAGACTATCCCCAACATAGGTAACAGGCTATCTTTCACACAGGTAGCACACTATCCCTCAAACAGTTAACAAAGTATCCCTCACACAGGTCACAGACTAACATTCACACAGGCAGCAGACTGTCCCTCACACAGGTAACAACCTGTACCTCACACAGGGAACAGACTATCATTCACACAGGTAGCAGACTATCCTTCACACAGGGAACAGAATATCCCTCAAGAGGGAGCAGACTATCCCTCACACAGGTAACAGGCTAGACCTCAAACAGGTAACAGACTATCCCTCACACAGGTAACAAACTATCCCTCACACAGGGAGCAGACTATCATTCACACCGGTGGCAGACTATCCTTCACACAGGTAACAGATTATTCTTCACATAGGTAACAGTCTATCCCTGACACAAGTAACAGACTATCCTTTACACAGGTAACAGACTATCATTCATACCGGTAACAGATTATTCTCCACACAGGTAACAGACTATCCCTCGCACAGGTAACAGACTATCCCTCACCAACAGGTAAAAGACTAGACCTCAAACATGTAACAGGCTATCCTTCACACAGGTAACAGATCAGCTTCTCACAGGTAACATGCCAGACCTCACAGAGGTAACAGGCTAGACCTCAAACAAGTAAAAGGCTATACCTCAAACAGGTAACAGGCAATCCTTCACACAAGTAAGAGACTATCCCTCATACAAGTAACAGACTATCCCTCACACAGGTAACAGACTATCCCTCACACGGGGAGCAGACTATCCCTCACACGGGGAGTAGACTATCATTCACACAGGTAACAGATTTTTCTTGACACAGGTAACAGACTATCCCTCAAACAGGTAACAGACTATCCCTCACACAGGTAACAGACTAGCTTTCACACAGGTAACAGACTATCCCTCACACAGGTAACAAACTGTCCCTCACACAGGGAGCAGACTATCATTCAAACAGGGAACAGACCAGCCCTCACACAGGTAACAGGCTAGACCTCAAACAGGTAACAGGCTATCATTCACATAGGTAACAGATTATTCTTCACATAGGTAACAGTCTATCCCTCACACAAGTAACAGACTATCCTTCACACAGGTAACAGACTGTCATTCACACAGGTAACAGATTATTCTTCACATAGGTAACAGGCTATCCTTCACACAGGTAACAGATCAGCTTCTCACAGGTAATATGTCAGACCTCACAGAGGTAACAGGCTAGACCTCAAAAAAGTGAAAGGCTATACCTCAAACAGGTAACAGGCTATCCTTCACACAAGTAAGAGACTATCCCTCATACAAGTAACAGACTATCCCTCACACAGGTAGCAGACTATCCCTCACACAGGTAACAGACGATCCCTCAGTAACGGGTAAAAGAATAGACCTCACACGGGTAGCATGCTATCTCTCACACAGGTAGCAGACTATCCCTCACACAGGTAACAAACGATCCCTCACACAGGTAGCAGACTGTCCCTCACACAGGTAACAGGCTATCCTTCACACAGGTAACAGATTATTCTTCACACAGGTAACAGACTATCCCTCACACAGGTAACAGACTAGCTTTCACACAGGTAACAGACCATCCCTCACACAAGTAACAGACTATCCTTCACACAGGTAACAGACTATCCTTCACACGGAGAGCAGACTATCCCTCACCAACAGGTAAAAGACTAGACCTCAAACATGTAACAGGCTATCCTTCACACAGGTAAGAGACTATCCCTCATACAAGTAACAGACTATCCCTCACACAGGTAGCAGACTATCCCTCACACAGGTAACAGGTTATCCCTCAGTAACGGGTAAAAGAATAGACCTCACACGGGTAACATGCTGATCCCTCACACAGGTAGCAGACTGTCCCTCACACAGGTAACAGAATATCCCTCACACAGGTAACAGGCTGGACCTCAAACAGGTAACAGGCTATCCTTCACACAGGTAACAGATGAGCCTCACACAGGTGACTGACTATACCTCGCATAAGTAACAGGCTGTTCTTCACACACTTAACAGACTTTCATTCACACTGGTAACAGATTATTCTTCACATAGGTAACAGTCTATCCCTCACACAGGTAACAGACTATCATTCACACTGGTAACAGACTATCATTCACACCGGTGGCAGCCTATCCTTCACAGAGGTAACAGAATATCCCTCACACAGGTAACAGGCTAGACCTCAAACAGGTAACAGGCTATCCTTCACACAGGTAACAGATGAGACTCACACAGGTCACTGACTATCATTCACACAGGTAACAGATTATTCTTCACATAGGTAACAGTCTGTCCCTCACACAGGTAACAGACTCTCCCTCACAAAGGTAACACGCTATCCTTCACACAGGTAACAGATTTTTCTTCAGACAGGTAACAGACTATCATTCACACAGGTAACAGTCTATCCCTCACATAGTTAACAGACTATTCTTCACACAGGTAACAGGCAATCCTTCACACAGGTAACAGACTATCCCTCGCACAGGTAACTGACTATCCCTCACCAACATGTAACAGACAGGACCTCAAACATGCAACAAGCTATCCTTCAGACAGGGAACAGACCAGCCTCACACAGGTAACATGCTGGACCTCACAGAGGTAACAGGCTGGACCTCAAATAAGTAACAGGCTAGACCTCAAACTGGTTACAGGCAATCCTTCACACAGGGAACAGACTATCCCTCAGACAGGTAACAGACTCTCATTCACACAGTTAACAGATTATTCTTCACACAGGTAACTGACTGGACCTCGCATAAGTAACAGGCTATTCTTCACACAGGTAACAGACTATTCTTCACACTGGTAACAGATTATTCTTCACACAGGGAACAGTCTATCCCTCACACACGTAACAGACTATCCCTCACACAGGTCACAGTCTATCCCTCACACAGGTAACAGACTATCATTCACACTGGTAACAGATTATTCTTCACACAGGGAACAGTCTATCCCTCACACACGTAACAGACTATCCCTCACACAGGTAACAGACTCTCCCTCACAAAGGTAACACGCTATCGTTCACACAGATAACAGTCTATCCCTCACATAGTTAACAGACTATTCTTCACACAGGTAACAGGCTAGACCTCAAACAGGTAACAGGCTATCCTTCACACAGGTAACAGATGAGACACACACAGGTCACTGACTATCATTCACACAGGTAACAGATTATTCTTCACACAGGTAACAGACTAGCTTTCACACAGGTAACAGACTATCCCTCACAGGTAACAGACTAGCTTTCGCACAGGTACCAGACTATCCCTCACACAGGTAACAGACTATCATTCACACAGGTAACAGATTATTCTTCACACAGGTAACAGATGAGCCTCACACAGGTAACAGATTATTCTTCACACAGGTAACAGTCTATCCCTCACACAGGTAACAGACTAGCTAACACACAGGTAACAGACCATCCCTCACACAGGTAACAGACTATCCTTCACACAGGTAACAGACTATCCTTCACACGGAGAGCAGACTATCCCTCACACAGGTAACAGACTATCCTTCACACAGGGAGTAGACTATCCCTCACACAGGTAGCAGACTATCCCTCACACAGGTAACAAACTATCTCTCACACAGGGAGCAGACTATCATTCACACTGGTGGCAGCCTATCCTTCACAGAGGTAACAGAATATCCCTCACACAGGTAACAGGCTAGACCTCAAACAGGTAACAGGCTATTCTTCACACAGGTAACAGACTATTCTTCACACTGGTAACAGATTATTCTTCACACAGGGAACAGTCTATCCCTCACACACGTAACAGACTATCCCTCACACAGTTCACAGTCTATCCCTCACACAGGTAACAGACTATCATTCACACTGGTAACAGATTATTCTTCACACAGGGAACAGTCTATCCCTCACACATGTAACAGACTATCCCTCACACAGGTAACAGACTCTCCCTCACAAAGGTAACACGCTATCCTTCACACAGGTAACAGTCTATCCCTCACATAGTTAACAGACTATTCTTCACACAGGTAACAGGCTAGACCTCAAACAGGTAACAGGCTATCCTTCACACAGGTAACAGATGAGACTCACACAGGTCACTGACTATACCTCGCATAAGTAACAGGCTATTCTTCACACAGGTAACAGACTATCATTCAGATAGGTAACAGATTATTCTTCACATAGGTAACAGTCTCTCCCTCACACAGGTAACAGACTATCATTCACACAGGTAACAGATTATTCTTCACACAGGGAACAGTCTGTCCCTCACACAGGTAACAGACTCTCCCTCCCAAAAGTAACACGCTATCCTTCACACAGGTAACAGATTATTCTTCAGACAGGTAATAGATTATCATTCACACAGGTAACAGTCTATCCCTCACATAGTTAACAGACTATTCTTCACACAGGTAACAGGCAATCCTTCACACAGGTAACAGACTATCCCTCGCACAGGTAACTGACTATCCCTCACCAACATGTAACAGACTGGACCTCAAACATGCAACAAGCTATCCTTCAGACAGGGAACAGACCAGCCTCACACAGGTAACATGCTGGACCTCGCAGAGGTAACAGGCTGGACCTCAAATAAGTAACAGGCTAGACCTCAAACAGGTAACAGGCAATCCCTCACACAGGTAACAGACTATCCCTCAGGCAGGTAACAGATTATCCCTCACACAGGTAACAGACTCGCTTTCACACAGGTACCAGACTATCCCTCACACAGGTAACAGACTATCCCAGCTCAGGTAACAGGCTATCATTCACACAGGTAACAGATTATTCTTCACACAGGTAACAGTCTACCCCTCACACAGGTAACAGACTATCCCTCACACAGGTAACAGACTAGCTTTCACACAGGTACCAGACTATCCCTCACACAGGTAACAGACTATCATTCACACAGGTAACAGATTATTCTTCACACAGGTAACAGTCTATCCCTCACACAGGTAACAGACTATCCCTCACACAGGTAACAGACTATCCCTCACACAGGTAACAGACTATCCCAAGCAGACTATCCTTCACACAGGTAACAGACTATCCTTCACACAGGAAACAGACTATCCTTCACACAGGTAACAGACTGTCCTTTACACAGGTAACAGATTATTCTTCACACAGGTAACAGGCGATCCTTCACACAGGTAACAGACTGGACCTCACACACGTAACATACTGGACCTCACACAGGTAGAAGACTTTCCTTCACACAGGTAACAGGCAATCCGTCACACAGGCAACAGACGATCCCTCACACAGGTAACGGACTAGACCTCACATAGGTAACAGGCTATCCTTCACACAGGTAGCAGACTAGCCTCACACAGGTAAAAGAATAGACCTCACACCGGTAACCGACTCGACCTCACACAGGCAACACGCTATCCTTCACATAGGTAACAGACTATCCTTCACACAGAAAACAGACTATCCTTCACACAGGTAACAGACTAGCCTCACGCAGGTAAAAGAATAGACCTCACACCAGTAACCGGCTAGACCTCACACAGGCAACAGGCTATCCTTCACATAGGTAGCAGACTAGCCTCACACAGGTAAAAGAATAGACCTCACACCGGTAACCGGTGGACCTCACACAGGCAACAGGCGATCCTTCACATAGGTAACAGACTATCCCTCACACAGGTAACAGACTATCCCAAGCAGACTATCCTTCATACAGGTAACAGACTATCCTTCACACAGGTAACAGACTATCCTTCACACAGGAAACAGACTATCCTTCACACAGGTAACAGACTGGACCTCACACATGTAACATACTGGACCTCACACAGGTAACAGACTATCATTCACACAGGTAACAGACCAGCCCTCACACAGGTAAAAGAATAGATCTCACACCGGTAACCGGTGGACCTCACACAGGCAACAGGCTTTCCTTCACATAGGTAACAGACTATCCCTCACACAGGTAACAGACTATCCCTCACACAGGTAACAGACTATCCCTCACACAGAAAACAGACTATCCTTCACACAGGTAACAGACTAGACTCACGCAGGTAAAAGAATAGACCTCACACCAGTAACCGGCTAGACCTCACACAGGCAACAGGCTATCCTTCACACAGAAAACAGACTATCCTTCACACAGGTAACAGACTGGACATCACATACGTAACATACTGGACCTCTCGCAAGTAACAGACTATCCTTCACACAGTTAACAGGCAATCCTTTACACAGGTAACAGACTATCCCTCACCAACAGGTAACAGACTAGACCTCAAACAGTTAACAGGCCGTCCTTCACACATGTAACAGATTATTCTTCACACAGGTAACAGACTGGACCTCATGCATGTAAGATACTGGACCTCACACAAGTAACAGACTATCCTTCACACAGTTAACAGGCAATCCTTTACACAGGTAACAGACTATCCCTCACCAACAGGTAACAGACTAGACCTCAAACAGGTAACAGGCTATCCTTCACACAGGTAACAGACTATCCTCACACAGGTAACAGGTTGGACCTCACAGACGAAACAGGCTAGACCTCAAGCAGGTTACAGGCAATCCTTCACACAGGAAACAGACTATCCTTCACACAGGTAACAGACTGTCCTTTACACAGGTAACAGATTATTCTTCACACAGGTAACAGGCGATCCTTCACACAGGTAACAGACTGGACCTCACACACATAACATACTGGACCTCACACAGGTAGAAGACTTTCCTTCACACAGGTAACAGGCAATCCGTCACACAGGCAACAGACGATCCCTCACACAGGTAACGGACTAGACCTCACATAGGTAACAGGCTATCCTTCACACAGGTAGCAGACTAGCCTCACACAGGTAAAAGAATAGACCTCACACCAGTAACCGGCTAGACCTCACACAGGCAACAGGCTATCTTTCACATAGGTAGCAGACCAGCCTCACACAGGTAAAAGAATAGACCTCACACCGGTAACCGGTGGACCTCACACAGGCAACAGACGATCCTTCACATAGGTAACAGACTATCCCTCACACAGGTAACAGACTATCCCAAGCAGACTATCCTTCATACAGGTAACAGACTATCCTTCACACAGGTAACAGACTATCCTTCACACAGGAAACAGACTATCCTTCACACAGGTAACAGACTGGACCTCACACACGTAACATACTGGACCTCACACAGGTAACAGACTATCATTCACACAGGTAACAGACCAGCCCTCACACAGGAAACAGACCAGCCCTCACACAGGTAAAAGAATAGACCTCACACTGGTAACCGGTGGACCTCACACAGGCAACAGGCTTTCCTTCACATAGGTAACAGACTATCCCTCACACAGGTAACAGACTATCCCTCACACAGGTAACAGACTATCCCTCACACAGAAAACAGACTATCCTTCACACAGGTAACAGACTAGCCTCACGCAGGTAAAAGAATAGACCTCACACCAGTAACCGGCTAGACCTCACACAGGCAACAGGCTATCCTTCACACAGAAAACAGACTATCCTTCACACAGGTAACAGACTGGACATCACATACGTAACATACTGGACCTCACACAAGTAACAGACTATCCTTCACACAGTTAACAGGCAATCCTTTACACAGGTAACAGACTATCCCTCACCAACAGGTAACAGACTAGACCTCAAACAGTTAACAGGCTATCCTTCACACATGTAACAGATTATTCTTCACACAGGTAACAGACTGGACCTCATGCATGTAAGATACTGGACCTCACACAAGTAACAGACTATCCTTCACACAGTTAACAGGCAATCCTTTACACAGGTAACAGACTATCCCTCACCAACAGGTAACAGACTAGACCTCAAACAGGTAACAGGCTATCCTTCACACAGGTAACAGACTATCCTCACACAGGTAACAGGTTGGACCTCACAGACGAAACAGGCGAGACCTCAAGCAGGTTACAGGCAATCCTTCACACAGGAAACAGACTATCCTTCACACAGGTAACAGACTGTCCTTTACACAGGTAACAGATTATTCTTCACACAGGTAACAGGCGATCCTTCACACAGGTAACAGACTGGACCTCACACACATAACATACTGGACCTCACACAGGTAGAAGACTTTCCTTCACACAGGTAACAGGCAATCCGTCACACAGGCAACAGACGATCCCTCACACAGGTAACGGACTAGACCTCACATAGGTAACAGGCTATCCTTCACACAGGTAGCAGACTAGCCTCACACAGGTAAAAGAATAGACCTCACACCGGTAACCGAATAGAACTCACACAGGCAACACGCTATCCTTCACATAGGTAACAGACTATCCCTCATACAGAAAACAGACTATCCTTCACACAGGTAACAGACTAGCCTCACGCAGGTAAAAGAATAGACCTCACACCAGTAACTGGCTAGACCTCACACAGGCAACAGGCTATCCTTCACATAGGTAGCAGACCAGCCTCATACAGGTAAAAGAATAGACCTCACACCGGTAACCGGTGGACCTCACACAGGCAACAGACGATCCTTCACATAGGTAACAGACTATCCCTCACACAGGTAACAGACTATCCCAAGCAGACTATCCTTCATACAGGTAACAGACTATCCTTCACACAGGTAACAGACTATCCTTCACACAGGAAACAGACTATCCTTCACACAGGTAACAGACTGGACCTCACACACGTAACATACTGGACCTCACACAGGTAACAGACTATCATTCACACAGGTAACAGACCAGCCCTCACACAGGAAACAGACTATCCCTCACACAGGTAACAGACTATCCCAAGCAGACTATCCTTCATACAGGTAACAGACTATCCTTCACACAGGAAACTGACTATCCTTCACACAGGTAACAGACTGTCCTTCACACAGGTAAAAGACTGGACTTCACACATGTAACATACTGGACCTCACACAGGTAGCAGACTTTCCTTCACACAGGTAACAGGCAATCCGTCACACAGGCAACAGACTATCCCTCACACAGGTAACAGACTCTGCCTCACCAACAGGAGCGACAAATAACAGGCTAGTCCTCAAACAGGTAACAGATGAGCCTCACACAGGTAACGGACTAGACCTCACATCGGTAACAGGCTATCCTTCACACAGATAGCAGACTAGCCTCACACAGGTAAAAGAATAGACCTCACACCGGTAACAGGCTATACATCACACAGGTGACAGGCTATCCTTCACACAGGTAACAGACTATCCCTCACACAGGTAACAGACTATCCTTCACACAGGTAACAGGCTGGAACTCACACAGGTAACATGCTGTCCTTCACACAGGTAACAGACTATCCTCACACAGGTAACAGGTTAGACCTCACAGATGAAACAGGCTAGATCTCAAGCAGGTAACAGGCAATCCTTCACACAGGTAACAGACTATCCCACACCAACAGGTAACAGACTTGCCTCACACAGGACAGTCTAGACCTCACACAGGTAACAGACTGGACCTCACACACGTAACCTACTGGACCTCACACAGGTAACAGACTATCATTCACACAGGTAACAGACCAGCCCTCACACAGGAAACAGACTATCCTTCACACAGGTAACAGACTGTCCTTTACACAGGTAACAGACTATCCTTCACACAGGTAACAGACTATCCTTCACACAGGTAACAGACTGGACCTCACACACGTAACATACTGGACCTCACACAGGTTACAGACTATCATTCATACAGGTAACAGACCAGCCCTCACACAGGAAACAGACTATCCCAAGCAGATTATCCTTCATACAGGTAACAGACTATCCTTCACACAGGAAACAGACTATCCTTCACACAGGTAACAGACTGTCCTTTACACAGGTAACAGATTATTCTTCACACAGGTAACAGTCGATCCTTCACACAGGTAACAGACTGGACCTCACACATGTAACATACTGGACCTCACACAGGTAGCAGACTTTCCTTCACACAGGTAACAGGTAATCCGTTACACAGGCAACAGACTATCCCTCACACAGGTAACAGACTATCCCTCACCAACAGGTGCGACAAATAACAGGCTAGTCCTCAAACAGGTAACAGATGAGCCTCACACAGGTAACGGACTAGACCTCACATCGGTAACAGGCTATCCTTCACACAGGTAGCAGACTAGCCTCACACAGGTAAAAGAATAGACCTCACACCGGTAACAGGCTATACATCACACAGGTGACATGCTGTCCTTCACACAGGTAACAGACTATCCCTCACACAGGTAACAGACTATCCCTCACATAGGAAACAGACTATCCTTCACACAGGTAACAGCCTATCCCAAACAGACTATCCCTCACACAGGTAACAGACTATCCTTCACACAGAAAACAGACTATCCTTCACACAGGTAACAGACTGGACATCACATACGTAACATACTGGACCTCACACAAGTAACAGACTATCCTTCACACAGTTAACAGGCAATCCTTTACACAGGTAACAGACTATCCCTCACCAACAGGTAACAGACTAGACCTCAAACAGTTAACAGGCTATCCTTCACACATGTAACAGATTATTCTTCACACAGGTAACAGACTGGACCTCATGCATGTAAGATACTGGACCTCACACAAGTAACAGACTATCCTTCACACAGTTAACAGGCAATCCTTTACACAGGTAACAGACTATCCCTCACCAACAGGTAACAGACTAGACCTCAAACAGGTAACAGGCTATCCTTCACACAGGTAACAGACTATCCTCACACAGGTAACAGGTTGGACCTCACAGACGAAACAGGCTAGACCTCAAGCAGGTAACAGGCAATCCTTCACACAGGAAACAGACTATCCTTCACACAGGTAACAGACTGTCCTTTACACAGGTAACAGATTATTCTTCACACAGGTAACAGGCGATCCTTCACACAGGTAACAGACTGGACCTCACACACGTAACATACTGGACCTCACACAGGTAGAAGACTTTCCTTCACACAGGTAACAGGCAATCCGTCACACAGGCAACAGACGATCCCTCACACAGGTAACGGACTAGACCTCACATAGGTAACAGGCTATCCTTCACACAGGTAGCAGACTAGCCTCACACAGGTAAAAGAATAGACCTCACACCGGTAACCGAATAGACCTCACACAGGCAACACGCTATCCTTCACATAGGTAACAGACTATCCCTCATACAGAAAACAGACTATCCTTCACACAGGTAACAGACTAGCCTCACGCAGGTAAAAGAATAGACCTCACACCAGTAACCGGCTAGACCTCACACAGGCAACAGGCTATCCTTCACATAGGTAGCAAACTAGCCTCAAACAGGTAAAAGAATAGACCTCACACCGGTAACCAGTGGACCTCACACAGGCAACAGATGATCCTTCACATAGGTAACAGACTATCCCTCACACAGGTAACAGACTATCCCAAGCAGACTATCCTTCATACAGGTAACAGACTATCCATCACACAGGTAACAGACTATCCTTCACACAGGAAACAGACTGGACCTCACATGCGTAACATACTGGACCTCACACAGGTAACAGACTATCATTCACACAGGTAACAGACCAGCCCTCACACAGGAAACAGACTATCCCTCACACAGGTAGCAGACCCTTCACACAGGTAACAGGCAATCCGTCACACAGGCAACAGACTAACCCTCACACAGGAAACAGACTATCCTTCACACAGGTAACAGACTGTCCTTTACACAGGTAACAGACTATCCTTCACACAGGTAACAGACTATCCTTCACACAGGTAACAGACTGGACCTCACACACGTAACATACTGGACCTCACACAGGTAACAGACTATCATTCATACAGGTAACAGACCAGCCCTCACACAGGAAACAGACTATCCCTCACACAGGTAACAGACTATCCCAAGCAAATTATCCTTCATACAGGTAACAGACTATCCTTCACACAGGAAACAGACTATCCTTCACACAGGTAACAGACTGTCCTTTACACAGGTAACAGATTATTCTTCACACAGGTAACAGTCGATCCTTCACACAGGTAACAGACTGGACCTCACACATGTAACATACTGGACCTCACACAGGTAGCAGACTTTCCTTCACACAGGTAACAGGCAATCCGTCACACAGGCAACAGACTATCCCTCACACAGGTAACAGACTATCCCTCACCAACAGGTGCGACAAATAACAGGCTAGTCCTCAAACAGGTAACAGATGAGCCTCACACAGGTAACGGACTAGACCTCACATCGGTAACAGGCTATCCTTCACACAGGTAGCAGACTAGCCTCACACAGGTAAAAGAATAGACCTCACACCGGTAACAGGCTATACATCACACAGGTGACAGGCTATCCTTCACACAGGTAACAGACTATCCCTCACACAGGTAACAGACTATCCCTCACACAGGAAACAGACTATCCCAAACAGACTATCCTTCACACAGGTAACAGGCTGGAACTCACACAGGTAACATGCTGTCCTTCACACAGGTAACAGACTATCCTCACACAGGTAACAGGTTAGACCTCACAGATGAAACAGGCTAGATCTCAAGCAGGTAACAGGCAATCCTTCACACAGGTAACAGACTATCCCACACCAACAGGTAACAGACTTGCCTAACACAGGACAGTCTAGACCTCACACAGGTAACAGACTGGACCTCACACACGTAACCTACTGGACCTCACACAGGTAACAGACTATCATTCACACAGGTAACAGACCAGCCCTCACACAGGAAACAGACTATCCTTCACACAGGTAACAGACTGTCCTTTACACAGGTAACAGACTATCCTTCACACAGGTAACAGACTATCCTTCACACAGGTAACAGACTGGACCTCACACACGTAACATACTGGACCTCACACAGGTAACAGACTATCATTCATACAGGTAACAGACCAGCCCTCACACAGGAAACAGACTATCCCTCACACAGGTAACAGACTATCCCAAGCAAATTATCCTTCATACAGGTAACAGACTATCCTTCACACAGGAAACAGACTATCCTTCACACAGGTAACAGACTGTCCTTTACACAGGTAACAGATTATTCTTCACACAGGTAACAGGCGATCCTTCACACAGGTAACAGACTGGACCTCACACATGTAACATACTGGACCTCACACAGGTAGCAGACTTTCCTTCACACAGGTAACAGGCAATCCGTTACACAGGCAACAGACTATCCCTCACACAGGTAACAGACTATCCCTCACCAACAGGTGCGACAAATAACAGGCTAGTCCTCAAACAGGTAACAGATGAGCCTCACACAGGTAACGGACTAGACCTTACATCGGTAACAGGCTATCCTTCACACAGGTAGCAGACTAGCCTCACACAGGTAAAAGAATAGACCTCACACTGGTAACAGGCTATACATCACACAGGTGACATGCTGTCCTTCACACAGGTAACAGACAATCCCTCACACAGGTAACAGACTATCCCTCACATAGGAAACAGACTATCCTTCACACAGGTAACAGCCTATCCCAAACAGACTATCCTTCACACAGGTAACAGACTGGACCTCACATACGTAACATACTGGACCTCACACAGGTAACAGACTATCCTTCACACAGTTAACAGGCAATCCTTTACACAGTTCACAGACTATCCCTCACCAACGGGTAACAGAGTACACCTCAAACAGGTAACAGGCTATCCTTCACATCGGTAACAGACTATCCTTCACACTGGTAACAGACTATCCCTCACACAGGTCACAGACTATCACAAGCAGACTGTAATTCACACAGGTAACAGACTATCTCTCACACAGGTAACAGACTATCCTTCACACAGTTAACAGGCTATCCCTCACACAGGTAACAAACTGGACCTCACGCATGTAAGATACTGGACCTCACACAGGTAACAGACTATCCTTCACACAGTTTACAGTCAATCCTTTACACAGGTAACAGACTATCCCTCACACAGTTAACAGACTATTTCTCACCAACAGGTAACAGACCCGACCTCAAACAGGTAACACGCTATCCTTCACACAGGTAACAGACTAGCCTCACATAGGTGACAGGCTAGACCTCACAGATGTAACAGACTCGACCTCAAACAGGTAACAGGCAATCCTTCACACAGGTAACAGGCTATCCCTCACACTGTAACACACTATCCCTCACCAACAGGTAACAGACTAGACCTCAAACAGATAATAGGCTATCCTTCACACAGGTAACAGACTATCCCTCACACAGGTAACAGGCTAGACCTCACACAGGTAACAGACTATCCTTCACACATATAACAGACTATCCTTCACACAGGTAACAGGCTATCCTTCACACAGGTAACAAACTATGCCTCACACAGGTAACAAACTATTTCTCACACAGGTAGCAGAGAATCTTTCACATTCTGAACAGACTATCTCCCACTCACAGAGCAGTCTATTCCCTGTACAGTGAGCCTGCTTTTTTTCCCATTGTTAAAAACTAAGTTAATAACTTTCCAAATGAGATAAAGGGAATAAAAATAAATAATGCAAGCTTGAAATAAAAGCAGAAAATGATGGCTATACACAGTAACAAGACAGCTTCATTGGTTGGATGGAGTCTCTCACACCAAAATTCCAGCCAGGCTGTGGTACATACAAACATACGAATTAGGAGCGGGAGTAGGCCACTTGACACCTCGAGTCTGCTCCGCTATTCAATAAGATCATGGTTGATCTGATTGTAACCTCAACTCCACATTCCTGCCTACCCCAGATAACCTTTCACCTCCTTGCTTATCAAGAATTTATCAACTCTGCCTCAAAAAGATTTAAAGACTCTGCTTCCACTGCCTTTTGAGGAAGAGAATTCCAAAGACTCACAACCCTCTGAGAGAAAAAAATTCTCCTCATCTCTGTCTTAAATGGGTGACCCCTTATTTTTAAACAGTGACCCCCTAGTTGCAGATTCTCCCACAAGAGGAATCATCCTTTTCACATTCACCCTGTGAAGACCCCTCAGAATCTTATATGTTTCAATCAAGTTGCCTCTTACTCTTCTAAACATCAGCGGATACAAGCCTAGCCTGTCCAATCTTTCCTAATAAGACAACCCGCCCATTCCAGGTATTAGTCTAGTAAACCTTCTCTGAACTGCTTCCAATGCATTTCCATCCTTCCTTAAATATGGAGACCAATACTGTACACAATACTCCAGATGTGGTCTCACCAATGCCCTGTATAACTGAAGCATAACCTCCCTACTTTTGTATTCAATTCCCCTCACAATAAACGATAACATTCTATTAGCTTTCCTAATTACTTCCTCTACCTGCATATTAACCTTTTGCGATTCATGCACTCGGACACCCAGATCCCTCTGCATCTCAGAGCTCTGCAATCTCTCACCATTTAGATTGTATGCTCCTTTTTT
This sequence comes from Heterodontus francisci, assembly GCF_036365525.1. Taxonomy (NCBI): domain Eukaryota; kingdom Metazoa; phylum Chordata; class Chondrichthyes; order Heterodontiformes; family Heterodontidae; genus Heterodontus; species Heterodontus francisci. The sequence goes on from NC_090400.1 coordinate 52,040,220, forward strand.
ATTCTTCCTGTCAAAATGGACAATTTCACATTTTTCCACATTATACTCCATTTGCCAGATCTTTGCCCTCTTACTTAACCAATCTGTATCCGTTTGTCGCCTCCTTATATCCTCTTCACAACTTAATTTTCTACCTATCTTTGTGTCATCAACAAATTTAGCAACCATACCTTCGGTCCCTTCAGTCAAGTCATTTATATAAATTGTAAAAAATTGAGGCCCCAGCACTGATCCCTGTGACACACCACTTGCTACATCTTGCCAACCAGAAAGTGACCCATTTATGCCTACTCTCTGTTTCCTGTTAGCTAGCCAATCTTCTATCAATGCTAATATGTTACCCCCTACACCAAGATTATTTTCTGCACTAATCTTTGATGTGGCACCTTATCAAATGCCTTCTGGAAACCTAACTACAGTACATCCACAGGTTCCTCTTTATCCACAGTACATGTTACTTCTTCAAAGAACTCCAGTAAATTGATTAAACATGATTTCCCTTTCACAAAACCATGTTGACTCTGCCTGATTACCTTGAATTTTTCTAAATCCCCTGCTATAACGTCTTTAATAATAGCTTCTAACATTTTCCCTAAGACAGATGTTAAGCTAACTGGCCTGTAGTTTCCTGCTTTCTGTCTCCCTCTCTTTTTGAATAAAGGAGTTATGTTCACTATTTTCCAATCTAATGGAACCTTCCCCGACTCTAGAGAATTTTGGAAAATTAAAACCAATGCATCAACTATCTCACTAGCCACTTCTTTTAAGACCCTAGGTTTAAGTCCAGCAGGACCCAGGGACTTGTCAGCCCGCAGCTCCAACAATTTGCTCAGTACCACTTTTCTGGTGATTGTAATCTTCTTGAGTTTTTCCCTCCCTTCCATTTCTGGATTTACAGCTATTTCTGGGATGTTACTTGTATCCTTTATAATGAACACCGATGTAAAATACCTGTTCAATTCATCTGTCATCTCCTTATTTTCCATGAGTAATTCTCCAGACTCATTTTCTATAGGACCAACGCTCTTTGTTAACTCTTTTTTAAAATATCTATAGAAACTCTTACTCTCTGCTTTTATATTTCTAGCTATCTTTCTCTCATACTCTAATTTTCCCCTCATTATTAATCTTTTAGTCAATCTTTGCTGTTTTTTATATTCTGTCCAATCTTCTGACCTGCCACCCATCTTTGCACAATTATATGCGTTTTCTTTCAATTTGATACTATCTTTAACTGTTTTAGTTAACCACGGATAGTGGGTCCTCACCTTGGAACTTTTCTTTCTCGCTGGAATGTATCTATTCTGTGTATTCTGAAATATCCCCTTAAATGTCTGCCACTGCATCTCTATTGACCTATCCCTTAACCTAATTTGCCAATTCACTTTAACTGGCTGTGCTTTCATGCCCTCATAATTGCCCTTATTTAAGTTTAAAACACTAGTCTTAAACCCACCCTTCTCTCCCTCAAACTGAATTTAAAGTTAAATCATTATGATCACTGCTGCCTAGGGGCGCCTTCACTGTGAGGTCATTAATTAATCATATCTCGTTGCACAATACCAGGTCTAGTATAGCCTGCTCTCTGGTTGGCTCCAGAACGTGCTGTTCTAAGAAACTCACTTGAAAACATTCAATGAGCTCCTCATCTAGGCTACCTTTGCCCATCTGATTTTTCCAGTCTATATGTAGATTAAAATCCCCCACGATTATCATCGTACCTTTCTGACAGGCTCCCATTATTTCTTCCTTTATACCCCATGCTACCATGTGGTTACTGTTAGGTGGCCTGTACACCACTCCCACAAGTGACTTCTTGCCTTTATCATTTCTCATCTCTACCCAAACCGCCTCTACATCCTGAATTAGGTCATCCCTCTGTATTGTGTTAATACCATCATTAATTAACAGAGTCATCCCTCCACCTTTTCCTCGCTTTCCATTCTTCCTAAATGTCATGTACCCTTCAATATTCAAGTCCCAATCTATATCATCCTGCAGCCATGTCTCTGTAATGGCTATCAGATCGTACTAATTTATTTCTATGTGCACTATCAGTTTACCACTGAAGTGTGGCAGGACAGGATCACTGTCCACCAATTTGCCCTAGATTTGACCCTCTCCCAAATCCCAGGGTTATCAGCATCATTCATGGTGTTCCCTGGATGTGTGACGGGAGAAGTGGCACCTCACCTTACAGATCTATGGGTAGGGATGGGGGTGGGAGACTGTTTGAGGCAACAATCAGGATTTTTTTTACTGAGTAAGTTGGTAATTGCTAATTTCTAGATGAAAGTTAATCAATAGCTTGCTGGAAAAAGCCTACTTCTACTAGGGTGATAATTCGTCTGTTTTTATAAGTACGGTTTTCAGGTGGTCTGTCCCCTGTCCGGTGCCCGATTTAAATTTTGTCCGGCATTTTTATTTTGAAGTGACCAGCCTCTGCGGAAGCATTCAGCATCGAAATTCTTGCTCCTGCCCGTGCTTGTGAAATTCTGGCCCAGGGCCACCGTAGCAGCCCCGCAAAGATCCTATCCAAGTCTATTGTGCATGCATTCTTATGACACCTTCATGCTATGTCGCTTGTGTCATGATTAATGTAGACATACAGTCACACTGATGCACACCGTTCTCGAGTAACTGCCATGAGGAGAGACACAACAGAAGCCTGGTAAAAACTCTCCATGTCTGTCTGTGCCTTGCTCTTATTCTCAACCTGGATATTGCTGCCCATAAAATGGACCGGGTTACTAGACAGTCTCAACACTTGTACATACAGTTCCTGATCACTCGAATATTTTTTTAACCTGCTTTAACCCCTTCAAGGTTCATCATAAGCTTCAAATGTACAAGCTCTCCAAGTTTAGCTCACTCTAGGACACTGGGTTCATTGTGTCAGGTACTCTCACTCGTTTGAGCAAAAGGTCCGAACCATTGGTTATTATTATTATTAAATTATTTTAATAAAATGTACGCATATGTGTATGGGAGATGGCAAGGGTGTCTGGTACTTTTGAGGTCTGTCATACGGCGGGCAGATGAAATAAAAGCAGAAAATGTGGGAAATAGTCAACAGGTCTGGCAGCATCTGTGGAGAGAGAAACAGGTCGATGGTCCTTCATCAGAATCCAAAAGTACCCATCTGAAGGATCAAACATTCCTCACAAACAGTGAACTCCCATCAACTGCTTCCGAACCGATTGTGGTAGATCTGCCACCTTCTCCAGAGATGGAAGATTAAAGCATCCCCATCACGAGACTGCGGAGTTACTAACCAGAGCCTGGAGAATGTCATCCAACACTGCCTACAGGAAATTCGCAGGCCACCTACAAGATATCTACGCTGCTACACTGACTGAGGTATTGATTTTGCTACTACCGGATAAAGCCGTAAATCCGAAATAAATACAGAAAATGCTGGAAACACTCAGCAGGTCTGGCAGCGTCTGTGACGGAGAAACAGAGTTAACGGGCTGGATTATAAGAGCCCAGCGGCGAGCTCAAAAATGGAGGCTAGATGACAAAGAGCTGCCACAATCTCCCGCGCAGCAGCTCATTTAAATAGCCGGGGCGGACCACCCACCCACCCCCCCCCCCAGTGACGTGGAGGGGCAGGGCTGTCCGTCCCCAGCAATGGTATCAGCTGCCTGTGCAAAGGCACCATTTTTAAAGGGCAGCCAGCCCTCCTGGCACATTAAAATTTTTAAAGAAGTAACCCCGCAAAATTAAATAAATAAATTTATAACTCCTCTTTCCCACACCACCCCCCCATATTACATAAACTATTTGCTCTCCCCCCCACCCCTCAAATCACTTACCTTTTACATCTGACCTTTCCCCCAGAAACTGCACAACGTTTAAGGTTCAACCCTTCCCACCATCTCCTTTACTCATTACGTTTAATTGACCCCATGGAGACTCTCTGCCACCCGGAGGATCGGGCTGGGCCCTCCCAGTGTCGAGGTCCGTGGCGGGCCTCATCCGGAGCCATATCCAGCCCCCTCCCACACCCCCTCACCACGGAACCTGATGCCTGGCGGAGAACAAAATCCAGCCTAACATTTCAGCTCTGAGACCTTTCATCAGGACTGGAAAAAGCTGGAGTTGTAACAGGTTTTAAAACAAGTACAGAGGCAGGGAATGGGGGGAGGGGAGGAAAGAACCAAAGGGAAGGTCTGTGATTGGGTGGGAGCCAGGAGTGATTAAATGACAGAAGAGATGATAGAGCAAAGCAAAAAGGGGTGGTAAAAGGACAAGTAAAGAAACAGAAGCTTGCTCTAGGGGAGTTGGGGAATTGTAAATGACAACAGCAAAACCATTACCAGCAGCTGCTGTCTGAAAAAGTATGGGAGCAAAGGGTTATTATCTGAATTGGTTGAACTCAACATTGAGATTGAAATCCACACCCTCCTCGCCGGCTTGGAATTTTATAAAGGATGATAAAGGGTCAGAGTCTCGGCAGAAGTGAGTCCTCAAACTCCTGCTGTGCAGATAAGGATCATATATTGCCAGAGAGCGGACATTGTTAACCCCCTTTATCAGAACTAGCCCGAGGAATGGTCTTCAACATTCTCCCTTATAGGTATTGACAGACTTGCTGTGTATTTCCAGAATGATATGTTTTAACACTAAATATGAAGTAGTTACTCCTTGAATTATGATTTTTTTTTTCCCTCCACAGTTTTCGAGAAGGTGAGGCCTTATCATCGAATCAGCTTCATGGGCAGCATTCCTTTGGTACCACTTTGAAATACCAGCCTGCATTATGTGTTCACGTCTGGAGAAGGACTTAGAATCACAGAATCACACAGGACAGAAGGAGGCCATTCAACTGCCATTAACAACTCACTGCTTGAAACCATAACTTTCTACCTCAGAAGGAAGATCACTTGCACTGAGAGAAGGCCAACACAGATCACTGGAATCACAGTTAGGAACAGGAACCTGGGCGGATGTGTTCTGTGTTAGCTGTGACTGACTTGGTAGCTGTCTCACCAGAGGGTGTTGGGTTCAAGTCCCACTCCAGAGACTTGAACACAAAAATCTAGGCTGACAATCCCAATGCAGGGAGTGCTGCACTGTCAGCGGTGCCGTCTTTTGGATGAGATGTTAAACCGAGGCTCTGCCTGCCCTATTAGGTTGATATAAAAGCTCCCATGAAGAAGAGCAGGGAAGTTATCCATGGCCATTATCACTCAAACATATTATCTGGTCATTATCACTGTTGTTTGTGGGAGCTTGCTGTGTGCAAATTGGCTTCTGCATTTCCTATATTACAACAATGACTACACTTCAAAAGTACTTCATTGGCTGTAAAGTGCTTTGGACATCCTGAGGTTGTGAAAGACGCTATATAAATGCATGTCTTTCTTTGATGTATTCTTTCTTCCCCTCCAGCTCCAGCACACTAACTTCAATTCTAGCTGCTTTACTGCCACAGAGATAACTCAGTGCAGACAGCAGGGAGTGAGCTGGGGCAAGGCATGGCACCCGCCTGCACTTTTATAGTTCAGTTGCTCAACGGGCAACAAATCTACCAGCTGAGCTACTGGAGGAAGTCTCTCAGTTAAGCGTTTGTTTGTCTGCTTTACGTTAGCCATATCCCATTGATCGCTCTCCCTAGATCAGAACAAAGAATGGCTCCAAATCCAACTCGCATCGCAGAGGGATAATACATACTGAAGACTCAGCTTTCTATCACCTATCCCCTTCTCCAGATGAGACGTTAAACCAAGGCCCTATCTGCTGTCCCAGATGGATGGAACAGATTCCATGGCCACTATTTCGAAGAAAAGCAGGGCAGTTCTCTCCTGTGTCCTGGCCAATATTTATCCCTCAATCAACATCACAATAGCAGATTACCTGGTCATTATCACATTGCTGTTTGTGGGAGCTTGCTGTGTGTAAATTGGTTGCCACATTTCCTACATTACAGCAGTGATTACACTTCAAAAAAAGCTTCATTGGCTGTCGAGTGCCTTGGTACATCCTGTGGTCATGAAAGGAACTATGTAAATGCTAGTCTTTCTTTTGGTTTCCCAGGACTAACCCTTCTGCCCTTCTCTTTAAATGACTGTACATTGCCAGGCCAGACTGCTTGGTTTTCATCGCTCCCCTCACTTCCCTCCTGCTGCCGAATCCTAAAAGCTGGCCGATAACAAAACACTCCTCAGCACAGCAAAATGGATCCTGTCATGCATTATTTACCAACACCACTTAACTAATGTTGCTGAATTGTATTTCAGACCTCACATGCACTGTAATGAGGTCTGAGCATATGTGATTCACAGAGCAATCGTCAAACACAAACAACGGAATTGAATTCACACAGAGTGCTCTGCGTTTTATTGAACAGAACGAGCGCTCTGTCCCACACTCAGTATTGAAACAAGATGACTAACACAGCGAGGATTCTCCTTTAATTAAAGTCTCGTCTGCAGAGAATATCTAGCAGGATGTAAGCCAATATTTGAAAAAGATTACACTTGCAAGAAACCTTTGCTCCTGTCACAGTGTACAATGGAGCAAAAAACACAATGGCCACAGTTTTTAGGAAGGCGATTTGATGAACTGCAAATAGAACAGAAAATATACATAATTATTTTTGTCCAAAATTCACTCACCCATGAATTATGATGATCTATCTTCTACCTGCCAATCTTTCTAAAGTGATATATATATTTTGCCCAGCTGGGTTTCTGATGTGTTTGCAAACCCATCAACACGTTTAAAAGTTTCTGAGCTAAGCTTTCAGCAAGTCTAAGCCTGTAGTATTTCTGTTTGTCCATCACAGAATGCACATTCTCTCCTGGTAGGGGTACATCCCACTTAACACAACTCCAGAAAGCCAAGTTTAGTGACCACCTGTCCCCTTTAATGTAATAAAATGCCTCAAGGTGCTTCAAAAGAATGAACTCAAACCAAAATTTTACACCAAGAAAGATCAGGAGATATTAGGACAGGTGACCAGAAGTTTGAAAAGCAAAATACTGCAGATGCTGGAAAGCTGAAATAAATACAGGAAGGGCTGGAAACACTCAGCAGGTCTGGCAGCATCTGTGGAGAGAGAAGCAGAGTTAACGTTTCAGGTCAGAATGGGATGGAGTCCTAACGGGAAACAGGGTGTGAGGAAGTGTAGTCAAGGTGGGAGTTGGTGTGCTTATGATGAATATTAGTGGACAGCCTTTCACCAGAGATGGAGACAGAGAAGTCAAGGAAGGGAAGGGATGTGTCGGAGATAGACCATGCAAAGGTGAGAGAAGGGTGGAAACTGGAAGCAAAGTTGATGAAGTTTTCCAATTTGTGTTAAGAGCAGGAAGCGGCACCAATACAGTCATCAATGTACCGGAAAAAGAGGTGAGGGAGTGGGCCTGAGTAAGACTGGAACAAGGAATATTCGACATATCCCACAAAAAGACGCATTCTCCCAGTTTCTCCATCTCCGACGCATCTGTTCTGCTGATGCAACCTTCCACAACAGCGCTTCTGATATGTCTTCCTTTTTCCTCAACTGAGGATTCACCCCCACTGTGATTAACAGGGACTTCAACAGTGTCTGACCCATTTCCCGCACTTCCGCCCTCACCCCTTCGCCTCCCAACCAGAACCGTGACAAGGTTCCCCTTGTCCTCACTTTCCACTCCACCAACCTCAACATCCAAAGGATCATCCTCCCCCATTTCCGTCACATCCAGCGTGATGCCACCACCAAGCACATCTTCCCCTCCCCTCCCCTGTCAGCATTCCGAAGGAACCGTTCCCTCCACGACACCCTGGTCCACTCCTCCATCACCCTAACACCTCGTCCCCTTCCCATGGCACCTTCCCGTGCAATCGCAGGAGGTGTTTTACCTGTCCATTTACCTCCTTTCTCCTCACTATCCAAGGCCCCAAACACTCCTTTCAGGTGAAGCAGCGATTTACTTGTACTTCTTTCAATTTAGTATACTGTATTCGCTGCTCACAATGTGGTCTCCGCTACATTGGGGAGACCAAAGGCAAATTGGGTGACTGCTTTGCAGAACACCTCTGCTCAGTCCAAAAGCATGACCCCCAAGCTTCCGGTTGCTTGCCATTTCAACATAACCCCCCCCCCCCCCCCCCCCCCCATTTTGCTCTCATGCCCACATTTCTGTCCTTGGCCTGCTGCAGTGTTCCAGTGAACATCAACACAAGCTCGAGGAGCAGCAGCGGATCTTTTGATTAGGCACTCTACAGTCTTGTGGACTCAACATTGAGTTCAACAATTTCAGAACATGACCGGCCTTTTAAAAAATATTTTTCTATTTTTATCGTTTTATTTTATTTTTTAACCGTGTGCCTGTTTTTCATAAAAGCAAAATACTGCAGATGCTGGAAATCTGAAATAAAAACAAGAAATGCTGGAACCACTCAGCAGGTCTGGCAGCATCTGTGGAGAGAGAAGCAGAGTTAACGTTTCGGGTCAGTTCCGAGGAAGGGTCACTGACCCGAAACGTTAACTCTGCTTCTCTTTCCACAGATGCTGCCAGACCTGCTGAGTGGTTCCAGCATTTCTTGTTTTTATGCCTGTTTTTCATGTTGTGCGTTTGGACAGAACTGCTCATTGTTCTGCCATTAACACTCTCTCTGGACTAATGCTTTGTCTTTCACCACAAGCATTAACATACTCTTTGCCTTTGTCCCAGGACATCTTCGTTATTTAATCTTTCCAGCCCTCTGCCCTATCACACACCTTCCTTTTTTTCTCTTAAGGACTGAAGGACAGTTAAGGTTGCACAATAAATGCGGGCCTTGCCAGTGACGCTTATATTCCAAGAATGAGTAAAAAAAATTACTGCACTTCAAAAGTAATTTGTTGACTGTGTTTTGGGAGGTGCTGAGTTCATGTAAAGCCCTATATAAATGCAAGTTCATTCTTTTTTCCATCTGTGCTAACTCTGGTAGCTGGTGCATCTGTATAGAAATGTAATATTGTCTTACTATAGTAGACCAATTTGGGGAAAAGTAGCCAGAGTTCCCTGTTCCTGATCACTATCCATTAACCCCTGCTGGCAGACTGTGGGCAAGGATAGGATTGGGCTTGGCTGTGATGCCCTCCATGGTTGAATTGCCTTCTGACTCGCTCTTTCTGGGCTCCTGCATGAAGAATGGCTACTAGGACAAGATGGTTGCCGGTACACATGGGGTCAGGGGTATCACGCTCACCTCCGAGTCAGATGGATTGCGGGTTCAAAACCTCATGCCAAAGACTTGAGTGCAAAATACAGGTTGACACGGCAGTGCTGTACTGAGGGAGAGCTGGACTACCGGAGGTGCTGCTTTCCCAGATAAGACACCAACCTGTCAGCCCTCAGGTGGACGTACAAAATCCCATCAAAGAAGAGCAAGGGATTTCTCCCTGGTGTCCTGGGCAATATTTATCGCTCAAACAGCATCACTAAAAAACACGTGATCTGGTCATGATCACATTGCTGTGGGTGCAAGCTTGCTGTGCACAAATTGGCTGCCATGTCTCTGACATTACAACAGTGACTGTAAAGTGCTTTGGGACATGCTGAGTTGATGCAGTCTGTGCTCTACGGGCTGTTCCCAGGGACGCACACCGAGACAAACATCAACTGCTGCTGAAGGACTATCAATTCAGTGAAAGACGCCTTTTGGTCTGCCCGAAACTTGCTGGTCTTCCAGCGCAAAGAGTTGTCCACCACCGAATGTTGCAGACTGGCACATTCCAAGGTCCAGGACTACGTGCTGAGGGACGCACTAAAGCTTGGGGCAGCCGCAGCAAAGGCTCAATGGGGAAAGACCACAGTGTAAAGTCCCCTCACCAAGCTGAACTGAGGGGCTGGATCCATGGAAAACCCCTCGAACTGTATCGTTAATATTTTCATTTGCTGTCAATGTAAAACTGTAATTGGCATGACAATTGTGAAATGGAAGGGTTGTGCAGAAACTCATGATAGTATTGAAGGAAACTGATCTCCCTTGCAATGTTTGTATTTTTTGGTGCTGTTTGAAACTGTTTGGCAATGTAATTTTTACAGATTTTTATGAATAAAGTATATTTTGGAAATAAAAAAAAAATGCTGAGTTGATACAATTGGATCAAACTGCTCGACAAAAACATCAGTAGCGCAGTCTCAATCAATGGGTGGGAATCGGAAAGTTTCCCGATCCAATCTGGAGTCAGACAGGGCTGTCCTCTCTCCCCGGTCTTGTTTGTTTGCTGTATTGAACCCTTTGCTGAGTCTATTAGGAAGGAAGCGAGCATAAGAGGAGTGACAATCCCAGGCCGCGGAGGCACTCAGGTCAAAACCTCCCTGTATATGGATGACGTCGCCGTCTTCTGCTCGGATCCGCTGTCTGTGCGCAGACTGATGAGCATCTGCGACCAGTTCAAACTGGCCTCGGGAGCCAAAGTTAACCACGGCAGGAGCGAGGCCATGTTCTTTGGGAACTGGGCTGACCGATCTTTTGTCCCCTTCACCGTCAGGTCAGACTACCTGAAGGTGCTGGGGATATGGTGCGGAAGGGCCGGGGCGTGTACCAAAACCTGGGAGGAGTGAGTAGCCAAGGTATGACAAAAGTTGGGCATGTGGGGGCAGCGATCTCTCTCCATTGTGGGTAAGAACCTGGTCATCAGGTGCGAGTCGCTCACGTTGTTGCTGTACGTGGCGCAGGTCTGGCCCATACCCCACTCCCGCGCTGTGGCAGTCACCCGAGCCATTTTCCGCTTCATCTGGGGATCCAAAATGGACCGGGTCTGGAGGGACACGATGTTCAAATCTCTGGACAAGGGCGGGAAAAATGTACCCAACGTGGCCCTCATCCTGATGACCACCTTTGTGTGCGGCTGCATCAAGCTGTGTGTAGACCTCCAGTACGCAAACTCCAAGTGTCACTACGTGCTGAGGTTCTATCTGTCCCCGATGTTGCGAAGGATGGGCCTGGTCACATTGCCGCGGAACGCTCCATGCAGTTGGACCGTGCCGTACCACCTATCCTTCGTGGAGCAGTTTCTGCGGGAAAACACCTTTGACCACCACTCCATCAGGCAGTGGTCTGCATGGAATGTCCTCAAGGCCCTACGGGAAAAGGAGACGGGGGATCCTGTCGGATGGTTCCACGAGCAGACTGCCAAAGTCATTTGGCGGAATGCCTCATCACCAGAACTTTCAAACTAGCACCAAGATGTAGCTTGGCTGGTGGTGAGAAGGGCCCTCCCCGTCAGATCCTTCATGCACGCCCGAAGTCTCACCCCCTCCGCGCAATGCCCCCGCGGTGGCTGTGGTGGGGAAGAGACGGTTGCCCACCTCCTTCTGGAATGTGTCTTTGCAAAGCAGGTGTGGAAAGAGATGCAGTGGTTTTGTCGAGGTTCATCCCAAGCAGCTCTGTAACACAGGAGTCTGTGCTCTACGGGCTGTTCCCAGGGACGCACACCGAGATAAACATCAACTGCTGCTGGAGGACTACCAATTCGGTGAAAGACGCACTTTGGTCTGCCTGAAACTTGCTGGTCTTCCAGCGTAAAGTGTTGTCCACCACCGAATGTTGCAGACTGGTACATTCCAAGGTCCAGGACTACGTGCTGAGGGACGCACTAAAGCTTGGTGCAGCTGCAGCAAAGGCTCAATGGGGAAAGACCACAGTGTAAGGTCCCACCACCAAGCTGAACTGAGGGGCTGGATCCATGGGAAACCCCTCGAACTGTATCGGGAAAATTTTGTTTTGCTGTAAAATGTTAATGGCCTGATAAATGTAATGGAAGGGTTGTGAGGCAACTCATGATTGTATAGAAGGAAACTGATCATCTTTGCACTGTTTGTATTTTTTGAATTGATGCTGTTTTAAACTGCTTGGGAATGTAATTATTACAGATTTTTATGAATAAAGTATATTTTGGAAATAAAAAAAAATAAAAAAAATAAAAAATGCTGAGTTGATGAAAGGCTCTATATAAATGCAAATAGTTTTCATATCCTAACATGCAAGCAGGAGGGAGAACTACTAGGGACCGGTAGTGGGGGGGGGGGGGGGAATCTGTTGTTAGATATAGATTGCTGGCATTTATCTTCAGATATGTTTGCACTGCCTTGCTGTATAGCTAGAAAACTGCTGCTGTATATTGTGAGTGTTTGCAGTAAGGTGCTGGGCTCTTTATTCTCAACACTTCACTGAAATAGCCCAGCTCAGAAAAAAAAAAATGATTCACTACTATGCTTAGATATGCATTTTGGTGATAAACTTTCCATAGAATATGCAAAAAAAACTCAAATTCAGCAATTTCACTGCTAAACATCACACCCAGCATAAGTAAATAGCAATTCTAACAAATTCAGGGAAAAAGTATTCCATTTATAGAAGACAAAGTGCTCACAGTTGTTCACATAGTGGGGCCGTTTCTCAGTGGCTGCTGAGTCGGATGGTTTTGAGAATCCGCAATGTTCGCTGCCAAATAATCTCGCTCTGCAGCAGATGGGATGTTTCAACAGGGGGAGGGCAGTGCTCCAGATATTTTTAACATTAAAATTAAGCTTTAAAAGGAGCATGTGGCTCTGTGGTTTTGGGCCAGTTTTGGTCGCTTTGTATGGTGAGTGATGCAGACGTGTTGGAAAAGCTTCAGAAGAGGGCTACAAGAATTGCCAGCTTAAATAAGCTTAGTTACTCAGACAGGCTTACAAAAAGAAAGACTTGCATTTATGTAGCATCTTTCATGACCTCAGGACATTCCAAAGTACTTTATAGCCAATTAAGTACTTTTGAAGAGCAGTCATAGTTGTCATGTAGGGTTACAAAGCTATTTTTTTATTCATTCATGGGATGTGGGCATCGCTGGCCAGACCAGCATTTATTGCCTATCCCTAATTGCCCTTGAGAAGGTGCTGGTGAGCTGCCTTCTTGAACCGCTGCAGTCCACGTGAGGTAGGTACACCCACAGTGCTGTTAGGAAGGGAGTTCCAGGATTTTGACACAGCGACAGTGAAGGAACGGCGATATAGTTCCAAGTCAGATGGTGTGTGACTTGGAAGGGAACTTGCAGGTGGTGATGTTCCCATGCATTTGCTGCCCTTGTCCTTCTAGGTGGTAGAGGTCACGGGTTTGGAAGGGGCTGTCTAAGGAGCCTTGGTGCGTTGCTGCAGTGCATCTTGTAGATGGTACACACAGCTGCCACTGTGCGTCGGGGGTGGAGGGAGTGAATGTTTGTAGATGGGGTGCCAATCAAGCGGGCTGCTTTGTCCTGGATGGTGTCGAGCTTCTTGAGTGTTGTTGGAGCTGCACTCATCCAGGCAAATGGAGAGTATTCCATCATACTCCTGACTTGTGCCTTGTAAATAGTGGACATGCTGCAGGATTCCTAGCCTCTGACCTGCTCTTGTAGCCATGGTATTTATATGGCTACTCCAGTTCAGTTTCTGGTCAATGGTGACCCCCAGGATGCTAATAGTGGGGGATTCAGCAATCATAATGTCAATGTCAAGAGGAGATGGTTAGATTCTCTCTTGTTGGAGATGGTCATTGCCTGGCATTTGTGTAGCGTGAATGTTACTTGCCACTTATCAGCCCAAGCCTGGATATTGTCCCGGTCTTGCTGCATTTCTACACGGACTGCTTCATGTCACTGAGGAGTCATGAATGGTGCTGAACATTGTGCAATCATCAGCGAACATCCCTACTTCTGACCTTATGACTGAAGGAAGGCCATTGATGAAGCAGCTGAAGATGGTTGGGCCCAGGACACTACCCTGAGGAACTCCTGCAGTGATGTACTGGAGCTGAGATGATTGACCTCCAACAACCACAACCATCTTCCTTTACGCTAGGTATGAATCCAACCAGCGGAGAGTTTTCCCCCTGATTCCCATTGACTTCAGTTTTGCTTGAGCTCCTTGATGCCATACTCGGTCAAATGCTGCCAACGTCCATGTTTGAACCAAGGCTGTAATGAGGTCTGGAGCTGAGTGGCCTTGGCGGAACCCAAACTGACCGTCACGGAGCAGGTTATTGCTAAGCAACTGCTGCTTGATAGCACTGTCGATGACACCTCCCATCACTTTACTGATGATTGAGAGTAGACTGTTGGGGCAGTAATGGGCTGGGTTGGACTTGTCCTGCTTTTTGTGTACAGGACATACCTGGGCAATTTTCCACATTGCAGGGTAGATGCCAGTGTTGTAGCTGTACTGCAACAGCTTGGCTCGGGGTGTGGCAAGTTCTGGAGCACAGGTCTTCAGTACTATTGCCGGAATATTGTCAGGGCCCATAGCCTTTGCAGTATCCAGTGCCTTCAGTCATTTCTTGATATCACGCGGAATGAATCGAATTGGCTGAAGTCTGGCATCTGTGATGCTGGGGACTTCAGGAGGGGGCCGAGATGGATCATCAACTCGGCACTTCTGGCTGAAGATTGCTGCAAATGCTTCAGCCTTATCTTTCGCGCTGATGTGCTGGACTCCCCCATCATTGAGAATGGGGATATTTGTGGAGCCACCTCCTCCAGTAAGTTGTTTAATTGTCCGCACCATTCATGGCTGGATGAGGCAGGACTGCAGAGCTTAGATCTGATCCGTTGATTATGGGGTCACCTAGCTCTGTCTATCGCATGCTGCTTACGCAGTTTGGCAAGCAAGTAGTCCTCTGTTGTAGCTTCATCAGGTTGACACCTCATTTTGAGGTATGCCTGGTGCTGCTCCTGACATGCCCTCCTACACTCTTCATTGAACCAGGATTGGTCTCCTGGCTTGATGGTAACAGTAGAGTGGACAATATGCCGGACTATGAGGTTACAGATTGTGGTTGAGTACAATTCTGCTGCTGATGGCCCACAGCGCCTTATGGATGCCCAGTTTTGCATTGCTATATCTGTTTGAAATTTATCCCATTTAGCACAGTGGTAGTGCCACACAACACGATAGAGGGTATCATCAATGTGAAGGCATGACTTTGTCTCCACAAGTACTGTGCGGTGGTCACTCCTACCAATACAGTCATGGACAGATGCATCTGTGGCAGGCAGATTGGTGAGGTCAAGTATGTTTTTCCCTCTTGTTGGTTCCCTCACCCCCTGCGCATACCTAATCTAGCAGCTGTGCCCTTCAGGACTTGGCCAATAGTGGTGCTACTAAGCCATTCTTGGTGATGGACATTGCACCCTCAGTGTTTCCTCCAAGTGGTGATCAACATGGAGGAGTACTGATTCATCAGCTGATGGAGGGTAATCAGCAGGAAGTTTCCTTGCCCATGTTTCACCTGATGCCATGAGATGATGCTGAGGACTCCCAGGGCAACTCCCTCCCAACTGTATACCACCACTGCTGTGTCTGCCCTGCCGGTGGGACAGGACATACCTGGGGATGGCAATGGCGATGGTGGCATCTGGGACATTGTCTGTAAGGTATGATTCAGTGAGTATGATTATGTCAGACTGTTGCTTGACCAGTCTGTGGGACAGCTCTCCCAACTTTGGCAAAAGCCCCCAGATGTTAGTGAGGAGAACTTTGCAGGGTTGACAGGGCTTGGTTTTCCATTGTCTAGGTCAATGCCGGATGGTCCATCCAGTTTTATTCACATTTCAAAGGGCATTGGTCAGGAGTGACATGTAGGCCAGACCAGGTAAGGATAATGAAGGAGCTAGATATAGCGCTTGGGTCTAAAGGGATGAAAGGATATGGAGCGAAAGCGAGAACAGGTTACTGAGTTGGATGATCAGCCATGATCATAATGAATGGCAGAGCAGGCTCAAAGGGCCGAATGGCCTACTATTTTCTCTGTTAGGATGGTAGATTTCCTTCCCTAAGGGGCATTAGTGAACCAAATGGGTTTTAAACAATAGCTTCATGGCCATCATTAGACTGACTTTTAATTAATTTATTTAGAGATACAGCACTGAAACAGGCCCTTCGGCCCACCGAGTCTGTGCCAACCATCAACCACCCATTTATACTAATCCTACATTAACCCCATATTCCCTACCACACCCCCACCTATACTAGGGGCAATTTAAAATGGCTAATTTACCTATTAACTCCAGATGTATTAATTGAATTCAAATACTACCTTCTGCTGTGGTGAAATTTGAACCCACAGCCCTCGAGAAACACCCTGTGTTTTTGGGCTATTAAACCCAAGACAATACCACCATGCCACCACCTCACCTTAAAAAGCTATGGACTATTCACTTCAGTAGAGGTAGACAAAATAGTTAAAGGACGACTTCCTATTGATAAAATGATTTTAATTTGATAGATTGGGGAGAAACTGGGTCATCCACATAAGATACTCAAGGTTGGGGCTAGGCTACATGTTAGATAGTCTGTGCCTGTGATTGCGCACAGAGAGAGCTTTCTATTATTCTTCCATGGGATGTGGGGATCGCTGGCAAGGCCAGCATTTATTGCCCATCCCTAATTGCCCTTGAGAAGGTGGTGCTGAGCTGCCTCTTGAACCGCTGCAGTCCATGTGGGGTAGGTGCACCCACAGTGCTGTTAGGGAGGGAATTCCAGGATTTAACGCAGCAACAGTGAAGGAACATCCTGATTACAAAGGTGTCATGGTTGCCAGTGGTCTGGTAAAGGCCAGTCTGGTGCCTAATGGAAGGCAAAGAAATAATTGGATTCTATTTTAATTTGGATCATCCACTTGACAAATGGAAGTTGCTGCAACATAACAAAGTCATTTGATTGAGGTAATGGAGGACTTCGGCCCATGGAACTGTAGTCAGCAAGACTTAGCATCCTCAGGACCAAAGAAGTGAAGACTCGAACAGAGGCTGAAAAAGAAATTCTACTTTGAAATACATTTTCAATATCAAATGTGTCTTCCTTGGTTATTGCAAATGACCTTTTATTCCATATATTAATAGGTTCTGTATGAATCGCCTCAGACTAGGGTTTGCAGTGATCTACAGTGAGTAAGTTAAATAGGTTGAGAGCTGGCATTGATATATGAGGCAAGCTTAAGTTTCTACAGCATGCTCAGTGCAATGCTCACATTATTGAATATTTTGGCATTGAATAGAATTGTGGAATCATTGAATGGTTATATCATAGAAGGAGGCCATTCAGCCAGTCGTGTACATGCCAGTTCTCTGCAAGAGCAACTCAGCTAGTCCCACTCCTCTGCACTTTCCCCATAGCCCTGCAAATTTTTTTCTCTTCTGACAATTACCCAATTCCCTTTTGAAAGCCACGATTGAATCTACCTCCTCCACCCTCTCAGACAATGCATTCCAGATCCGGACCATACACTCATGTTGCCTTTGGTTCTTTTGCCATTCACCTTAAATTGGTGCCCTCTGGTTCTTGACCCTCTGAAGCATCTTTTACGCTGAAACAGTATACAGGACTGCCAGCATTTATCTATTCCAGCTTCAAACAGAAAATGGAAGGTCCATTCTTACCATCAGCACCACACAGTGCTGGAGAGGAGGTTACAGCTGGTCAAACACCAACTTCAGCACAGCCTGGAGTTCTTTGGGTCACATTATGATTAGGACTGTAACCACAAAGCTAAGTACAAGTGAAAGAAAGGACTTCCATTTATACAGTGCCTTTCACAACATCCAAAACCCCAACCACATTCGCACTTTAGAAGTGTAGTCATTGTTGTAATGTAAAAGGACTTGAATTCTGAAATGCAGCACCTCCAGCTGGCCAGCCCTGGGAGTGCCAGCTGGGACCAGATACACAAGTCCCTGGAGTGGGACTTGAACACACAATCTTCTAATACAGAAAGCAAAAGTGCAACACACTGAGCCACAGTTGACACATCACAAGCTACTTCTCCCATACAGCAGGACATTACAGTGTACACTGCAGTGGCCTGGAAAAATTATGAGTTCCTTCGGTCTCCCCTGTGCTGTTCTCAGGCACTGGAGGTTCAAGGAAGACACAGACAGATCTGGACCTCCAACTGGGAATTGGGAGCCCACTAGGTACTGAAGCCTAGCAACAAATCTATCAACGCATGGTGCAAAATCCTCTGTAGCTGTCCTGCATCTTGCTTTGTATCTACTGCATTTCTCTGCAACTGTTCTGAACTTTCTTGCATGAAAAGCAAGAGTCAGTTTTTAAACAAACAAAGAGCAAATTGAAATTTCACAGATAAAGATATCAAAATGGTGACAGTTCTTATTTTGTAGCGTTATCAATGCTTGCTTCAGAATGTAATTTTTGTTCCGTTCAAACTTAATCATAGTCTAATGATTACTGACAAGCAAAGGCTTTCCTACATCAACACCTTCTAGTTTTCATTAATCAAGAGATTTCAACAGTCCAATTGGAAAAAAAATTCAATAAAAACTTCAGATAATAGTCTTCACTTTCCATCCCACAGATTTTCACACTTCATTTTAATGTGTCAATGTCTTTTTCTCTCTCTCTCTCACTTTAGTCCCGCAGGAGTCTCCGTGTCATCGCTCATGGTTGAGAGGCAAGGCCAACTCCCTAGGCCTGATTTTAACTCTGTGTAAGAGAATGGGTTTTGAATGAGTTAAAATCTCACCCGGGGGGAGCCCCTCATGCTCCATAACCAAACATTGGTCGAGCAGTTCATCTTTTCCCAACATTTAGTGAGCTTCTGGAATACATTGCTGGTGAGTGTGCTGGGCCCTGACTCTGCACTGGGGCAGAGATTACATCATAGAGTCATAGAGTCGTACAGCATAGAAACAGGCCCTTCGGCCCACCGCGTCCAAGCCGACCATAATGCCTATCTATACTAATCCCACCTGCCTGCATTAATTCCATATCCCTCTATGCCTTGCTCATTCAAGTACCTGTCCAGATGCCTCTTAAATGTTGCTACTGTTCCTGCCTCCACCACCTCCTCGGGCAGCACATTCCAGGTACCCACTATTCTTTGTGTGAAAAATTTACTCCTTTGATCCCCTTTAAACCTCCTCCCTCTCACCTTAAATCTATGCCCTCTAGTTTTAGTCACCCCTACCATGGGAAACAGACTCTGGCTATCTACCCTATCTATGCCTCTCATAATTTTATACACCTCTATCATGTCCCACTCTCAGCCTCTTTCACTCCAGGGAAAACAGACCCAGCCTATCCAATCTTTCTTTATAACTGGCACAGTGGCGCATTGGTTAGCACCGCAGCCTCGCAGCTCCAGTGACCCGGGTTCAATTCTGGGCACTGCCTGTGTGGAGTTTGCAAGTTCTCCCTGTGTTTGCGTGGGTTTCCTCCGGGTGCTCCGGTTTCCTCCCACATGCCAAAGACTTGCAGGTTGATAGGTAAATTGGCCATTAGCAATTGCCCCTAGTATAGGTAGGTGGTAGGGAAATATAGGGACAGGTGGGGATGTGGTAGGAATATGGGATTAGTGTAGGATTAGTATAAATGGGTGGTTGATGGTCGACACAGACTTGGTGGGCCAAAGGGCCTGTTTCAGTGCTGTATCTCTAAACTAAACTCAAGCTCTCCAAACCAGGCAACATCCTTGTGAATCTTTTCTGCACCCTCTCTAGCTTAATCACATCTTTCCTGTAGTGCGGCGACCAGAACTGCACACAGTACTCCAAGTGCGGCCTAACCAACGTTATGTACAATTGTAACATGACGTCCCAACTCTTGTACTCAATGCCTCGGCCAATGAAGGCAAGCATGCCATACGCCTTCTTCACCACCCTGTCTACCTGTGTTGCCACTTTCAGGGAACTATGTACTTGCACCCCAAGGTCTCTCTGCTCAACAACACTCCCCAGGACCCTGCCATTCACTGTATATGTCCTGCCCTGGTTTAAACTCCCAAAATGAATCACTTCACACTTTTTTTTTCCAAAATATACTTTATTCATAAAAATCTGTAAAAATTACATTGCCAAACAGTTTCCAAACAGCACCAAAAAATACAAACATTGCAAGGGAGATCAGTTTCCTTCAATACTGTCATGAGTTTCTTCCCAACCCTTCTGTTTCACAATTGTCATGTCAATTACAGTTTTACATTTACAGCAATTGAGAATATTAACGATACAGTTCGAGGGGCTTCCCATGGATCCAGCCCCTCAGTCCAGCTTGGTGGGGGAACCTTACACTGTGGTCTTTCCCCATTGAGCCTTTGCTGCGGCTGCCCCAAGCTTTAGTGCGTCCCTCAGCACGTAGTCCTGGACCTTGGAATGTGCCAGTCTGCAACATTCGGTGGTGGACAACTCTTTGCGCTGGAAGACCAGCAAGTTTCGGGCAGACCAAAGGGCGTCTTTCACCGAATTGATAGTCCTCCAGCAGCAGTTGATGTTTGTCTCGGTGTGCGTCCCTGGGAACAGCCCGTAGAGCACAGACTCCTGTGTTACAGAGCTGCTTGGGATGAACCTTGACAAAAACCACTGCATCTCTTTCCACACCTGCTTTGCAAAGGCACATTCCAGGAGGAGGTGGGCGACCGTCTCTTCCCCACCACAGCCAACGCGGGGGCACTGTGCGGAGGGGGCGAGACTTCGGGTGTGCATGAAGGATCTGACGGGGAGGGCCCTTCTCACCACCAGCCAAGCTACGTCTTGGTGCTTGTTTGAAAGTTCTGGTGATGAGGCATTCCGCCAAATGACTTTGACGGTCTGCTCGGGGAACCATCCGACAGGATCCACCGTTTCCTTTTCCCGTAGGGCCTTGAGGACATTCCGTGCAGACCACTGCCTGATGGACCGGTGGTCAAAGGTGTTTTCCCGCAGAAACTGCTCCACGAAGGATAGGTGGTACGGCACCGCCCAACTGCACGGAGCGTTCCGCGGCAATGTGACCAGGCCCATCCTTCGCAACACCGGGGACAGATAGAACCTCAGCACGTAGTGACACTTGGAGTTTGCGTACTGGGGATCTACACACAGCTTGATGCAGCCGCACACGAAGGTGGTCATCAGGATGAGGGCCACGTTGGGTACATTTTTCCCGCCCTTGTCCAGAGATTTGAACATCGTGTCCCTCCGGACCCGGTCCATTTTACATCCCCAGACGAAGCGGAAAATGGCTCGGGTGACTGCCACGGCGCAGGAGTGGGGTATGGGCCAGACCTGCGCCACGTAGAGTAACAACGTGAGCGCCTCACACCTGATGACCAGGTTCTTACCCACAATGGAGAGAGATCGCTGCCCCCACATGCCCAACTTTTGTCGTACCTTGGCTACTCGCTCCTCCCATGTTTTGGTGCATGCCCCGGCCCTTCCGAACCATATCCCCAGCACCTTCAGGTAATCTGACCTGACGGTGAAGGGGACAAAGGATCGGTCAGCCCAGTTCCCAAAGAACATGGCCTCGCTCTTGCCGTGGTTGACTTTGGCTCCCGAGGCCAGTTCGAACTGGTCGCAGATGCTCATCAGTCTGCGCACAGACAGCGGATCCGAGCAGAAGACGGCGACGTCATCCATGTACAGGGAGGTTTTGACCTGAGTGCCTCCGCTGCCTGGGATTGTCACCCCTCTTATGCTCGCATCCTTCCTAGTAGACTCAGCAAAGGGTTCAATACAGCAAACAAACAAGACCGGGGACAGAGGGCAGCCCTGTCTGACTCCAGATTTGATCGGGAAACTTTCCGATTCCCACCCGTTGATTGAGACTGCGCTACTGATGTTTGTGTAGAGCAGTTGGATCCAATTGCAGATTCCCTCCCCAAACCCCATTTTGGAAAGCACGTCCATCATGTAGGTGTGCGATATCCTGTCAAAAGCCTTCTCCTGGTCCAGGCTGATGAGGCAGGTGTCCACCCTCCTGTCCCGTACGTAGGCGATCGTATCCCTGAGTAGCGCGAGACTATCAGAGATCTTCCTGCCGGGTACAGTACAGGTCTGATCGGGGTGAATCACCAACTCCAGAGCAGACTTGACTCGACTGGCTATGACTTTGGACAGAATCTTGTAATCAACATTAAGCAGTGAGATGGGCCGCCAATTTCTGATTTCTGCCCTCTCCCCCTTCTGCTTGTAAATGAGGGTGATGATGCCTTTTCTCATGGATTCTGACATGCTGCCGGCCAGGAGCATACTCTCGTATACTTCCAGCAGGTCCGGGCTGACCCAGTCCCACAGGGCCGAGTACAACTCGACCGGTAAGCCGTTGCTCCCGGGAGTTTTACTCGTCTCGAAAGACTCGATGGCCTTTGTCAGCTCGTCCAGAGTTAGCGGCTTGTCCAGTCCCTCCCTCCTGCTGTCATCTAAGACCTCTGTGATAGATGACAGGAAGGACTGGGAGGCTCTGCTGTCTGTGGGCTTCGCGTCATACAGCCCAGCATAAAAGGATTTGCTGATCCTGAGTATGTCGGGCTGCGAAGACGTTACTGAGCCATCTTCTTCCTTCAGGCTGCTGATAACAGAGCTCTCTCTGTGTACATTTTGGAAGAAGTAACGCGCGCACGTCTCATCCTGCTCGATGGAGCGGACTCTGGACCGGAAGATGATCTTGGAGGCCTCCTTGGCAAAGAGCGAGGCCTGCTGGCTCTTCACCTCTTGGAGGTCCTCCTTGACCTCGACCCCCATTGACTGCAACCGGAGTAGATTTTGCATAATTTTCTGGAGTCGGGACAGTTCCCTCTGTCTCTCTCTCGCCTTCTGAACACCTTTGTGGATGAAGAACCTCTTGATGTTCTCCTTAATCGCTTCCCACCAGTGAACTGGAGACTCAAAGAGGGGTTTCACGGTCCTCCAACCTTTGTAATCCCTTTTGAGTTCCTCAACGTTCTCTGGGGTCAGCAGTGTCGCATTGAGCTTCCACGTCCCTCTGCCAACCCGCTGGTCGTCCTGTAAGTGACAGTCGGCCAGTAAGAGGCAGTGGTCGGAGAAGAACACCGGCTTGACATCGGTGGATCCGACCGTGACCGCACGGGACACAAACAGGAAGTCAATCCTGGAACGGGCAGACCTTGTCTGCGTTAAATTCCATTTGCCACTCCCTTTCCCACTTTCCCAGTTGACCTATATCCTGTTGTAACCTTAGACAACCTTCTTCACTATCCACTATACCACCAATTTTGGTGTCATCTGCAAACTTACTAATCATGCCCCTTACATTCACATCTAAGTCATTAATATATATGACAAACAACAGAGGGCCCAGCACCGATCCCTGCGGCACACCACTGGTCACTGGCCTCTAATCTGAAAAACAACCCTCCACTACCACCCTCTGCCTCCAATCACCAAGCCAATTTTGTATCCAATTTGCTAGCTCACCCTGGATCCCATGTGTGCGAACCTTCTGGACCAGCCTACTAAAGTCTTGCTAAAGTCCATGTAGACAACGTCCATCGCCCTGCCCTCGTCAATCCTCTTGGTCACCTCCTCGAAAAACTCAATCAAATTCGTGAGACATGATTTCCCACACACAAAGCCATGCTGACTATCCCTAATCAGACCATGCCTTTCCAGATGCAGAGAAATCCTGTCTCTCATAATCCCTTCCAGTAACTTTCCCACCACTGATGTAAGGCTCACCAGCCTGTAGTTCCCTGGTTTATCCCTGCTGCCCTTCTTAAATAAAAGCACAACATTAGCTATCCTCCAGTCTTCTGGTACCTCACCCGTGGCTAACGATGATACAAAAATCTCTGCCAGGGCCCCAGCAATCTCCTCCCTTGCTTCCCATAGCATCCTAGGAAACACCTGGTCAGGCCCTGGGGATTTATCCACCTTAATACGCTCCAACAGCTCCTCCTTTGTAATGTTGATATGCTCCAGGATATCGGTGTTCCCTCCCTTGAACTCACTAGCTTGCACCACCTTCTCCGCGGTAAATACAGACAAGAAATATTAAGTTAAGACCTCGCCCATTTCCCGTGACTCCACACATAGATTGCCACACTGATCCTTAAGGGGACCTACTCCCTCCCTAGCTACCCTTTTACTCTTCATATACTTATAGAATCTTTTAGGATTCTCCTTTATCTTATCTGCCAGGGAAATCTCATGGCCCCTTTTCGCCCTCCTAATTTCCTTCTTAAGTGTAGTCCTACATCCCCTATACTCCTCAAGGGAATCGCTCGATCCCAGCTGCCTATACCTGACATATGCCTCCTTCTTTGTCCTGACCAGACCCTCAATATCCCTCATCAACCAAGGTTCCCTAAACCTGCCAGCCTTGCCCTTCCATCTAACAGGAACATTCCAGCCCTGAACTCTTCCGATCTCACTTTTAAAAGCCTCCCACTTGCCAGACGTCCCTTTACCTGTAAACAGCCGCTCCCATTCAACTTTTGAGAGTTCCTGTCTGATGCCATCGAAATTAGCCTTCCCCCAATTTAGGACTTCAACCTGAGGACCAGTCCTATCCTTTTCCATAACTATCTTGAAGCCAGTAGAGTTATGGTCACTGGTCCCAAAGTGCTCCCCTACTGACACATCAACCACCTGCCCATCCTCATTTCCTAAGAGGAGGTCGAGTGTAGCCCCTTCTCTAGTAGGGCCATCCACATACTGCTTCAGAAAACTATCTTGGACACACTTAACAAATTCTTCCCCATTTGATCCCTTAGCACTAAGGCAATCCCAGTCAATATTAGGGAAGTTAAAATCACCTACGATTACAACCTTATAATTCCTACACCTATCTGTGATTTCCCTACATATATGCTCCTCTACTTCCCTCTGACTATTGGGGGGGCCAATAGTATAATCCCATCAAAGTGATCACCCCTTTCTTATTTCTAAGTTCTACCCATATGGCTTCGCTGGACATTCCCCCTGGGATATCCTCTCTAAGTACTGCCGTGATGTCCTCCCTAATCAATAGTGCAACTCCCCCTCCTCTCTTACCTCCACCTCTGTCACGCCGGAAAGATCGGTACCCCGGAACATTGAGCTGCCAGTCCTGCCCATCCCTCAACCACGTTTCCGTAATAGCTATAATATCACAATCCCATGTACCGATCCATGCTCTGAGTTCATCTGCCTTACCTGTAAGGCTTCTTGCATTAAAGTAAATGCAGTTTAGCCTACCAGACCTTTCACACTCCCTGTCCTGCCCCTGCCCGGCCTGCCTACTGGACTTGCTTGCTTTAACCTCTACATTTGCCTCAACTATCTCATCTGAGAGACTACTACTTTGGGTCCCACCCCACTGCAAGACTAGTTTAAACCCTCCCGAGTAGTGCGAGCAAACCTCCCCACAAGGATATTGGTCCCCTTCCAGTTCAGATGCAACCCGTCCTTCTTGTACAGGTCACCTCTGCACGAGAAGAGATCCCAATGATCCAAGTAGCTGAAGCCCTCCTGCCTACACCAACTCCTCAGCCACGCATTCATTTGCCTTATCCTCCTATTCCTACCCTCACTAGCACGTGGCACAGGGAGTAATCCTGAGATTACAACCCTAGAGGTCCTGCTTTTTAACCTTCTGCCTAACTCCCTATATTCACTTTGCAGGACCTCATCTCTTTCCTGCCTATGTTGTTAGTACCAATATGGACCACGACCTCTGGCTGCTCACCCTCCCCTTTCAGAATGTCCTGCAGCCGCTCCGAGACATCCTTGACCCTAGCACCAGGGAAGCAACATACCATCCTGGAGTCTCGTTTGTGGCCACAGAAATGCTTATCTGCATCCCTTACGATAGACTCCCCTATCACTATAGCTCTTCCAACCCTTTTCCTCCCCTGCTGTGCAGCAGAGCCCTCCGTGGTGCCACAAACTTGGCTGTTGCTGCTTTCCCCTGGGAGGTCATCCCCCCCAACAGTAGCCAAAGCTGTATATCTGTTTGAAAGGGGGATGGCCACAGGGGACTCCTGCACTACCTGCCTGTGCCTACTGCTCCGTCTGGTGGTCACCCATCTCTTTTCTGCCTGTGCTGCCATTACCTGCGGCGTCACCACCTCACTAAACGTGCTATCCATGACTTCCTCAGCATCGCGGATGCTCCACAGTGAATCCACCCGCAGCTCCAACTCCTTAATGTGGGTAGCCAGTAGCTGCAGCTGAATACACTTCCTGCACACATGGTCACCAGGGACACTGGAAGCGTCCCTGATTTCCCACATAGCGCAACAGGAGCAGATCACGGGGCTGAGCTCTCCTGCCATGACTTACCCTTAGATTAATTAGGTACACCCTTAATTAAAAAATACTAATTATACTAGGGGCCTTGTTCTACCCACTCCAATCTAAAGTCCTTAAAAAAAACACTTTAGTAGTACTCACCTTATCACCAGAGGTTTTATTTTCAACAAAAAAAACTTACCCCTTATTTTTTTAAGATATTCTAACAGCTTTATATAGAAGTTAAATGTTTTTACAGATAACACTTGCTCCATGATGTTACCTGGACTGGTTTCGATTACCTGAGGGAGTCAGGGAGGAAATTTACAGAGTATTATTTCCCTTATTGGCCCTGGTTTCTTTTTCTCCTTTTTCCTTTTGCCTCTCCCAGGAGATTACATGGTGGCAGCGGGGGTGAGTGTGAGGTGGGGAATCAGGGGAAGGGAAGAAGTGTTTAGCAATGATGGTCCGGCCACCACGTTGTGTGGGGCAGGCTTGATGGACTAGTTGGTCTTTTCCTGCACCTCAATCTTGTAGTTCATGTTAGGAGGTGCATGATGATGCTCCAGGCTGATGCTGAATTTTTATTTATCCTTCTTCTCAGTAGCAACGTGGATGGCTTCCATTGTCCAGCTCTTCTTGATGTCTTGACCAATGGGAAGCTTGCTGACCGACGAATTAAGGGCACACAACAGTCACTATATTGCAAAGTAGGTTGCTGTAAGTGAAGCACATTGAGGCTTTTTTGGAGAGGTGTGATAATTCAATATATAAAGTAAGTTTTTTTTTTATATCTCTGTGGCACTGCATCTCAGAGCGCCAATGCATCGCACTACTGTGTCATACAAAAAGTCATGGGACTTATATATAAACTGCCCAGGCTTAGAGGGATGAACATAATTCAGCTGATACACAGTATACAGAATTGCGCAGCGCTGCATCACAGAGACACATTAGTATATTCTCCGTGCGAATGCCATGCAAATGTCTCTCTTAGCCATTGTTTATCTTATCCCTATTCTGCTGGCATTATTCTCCGCTACCCCCAGCTGTATCCTGCTGTCAATTAGACAGGGAAGGAGACAGATGATAATTAGTGGAAAAGGCATCTCGCAGCAGAAACCTGCACAACATTAAAAGTGGCAGTGGGACATGGGCTACGAGCCTTGGTTAATCATTGTACTGCTTCCCAACGAGACGGCCACAGGCTTTGGACCTGAAGGCTACTGGTCACTTAAATCTACCTGGCTGGGAGCAAGTTTCCTCAACCAGATACTAAAGTGAGAGATAAGAGTTCAAGTTCTGAATAAGTGAATTCTCTGTTTAGATGGTGAATTTATCTGCATTTCGACTGATTCTGATGTCCACTTCAAAGACCCATTCCTCCCACCTGCCAAATTACCCCAGAACCACCTCAGAGAGGTGTCTGATGCATGAACAGATTCCGAGACTGTAAATCAATGTCTGTTGATAGTGCGTATACACACACAACAGTCTTGGGGTGCACAGATTTTCTTCTCTCTTGAATTCATCACTTCTTCTATTGATTTAGGGAAGGCACTACTGCCTGGTAATAAGTCTGCTGCAGTAGCAAGGGCAGCAAAGATTGTTTGTTCTCTACTTAGCAGATCACAGATCTAACCCAAGAATAAATGAGGCAGTTTCACAAGGCAGCAGATACATGGGGGATCAAATTATTTGAAGTCAATTTGACATCAAAAGAGCAATCAACAAGGCGCTGGATTATCCACTCTGAAATTAGAATCAGAATTAAGCAACCAGAAAGGAATGACAAGCAAGCTACAGCATCTTTCTCTGTCTCCATTGACTCATGCGCCATCCTGAGTAGCATCTCTTTGAATTCACAGCTCCAGTTCTATCTCAGCCTTGTCTACATAACTGAAGGACATTTGATGGAGCCAAGAGACATAAACGGAGAGAAAGAACAATTACAGAAGATGGAGTCACACACATAGGCATCTCTCACGCTCTCTTTTTATTTTTCTTTATCTTTCCCTCTCATGCAGTGTTGTGCTCTACGTTGTTCATTCAGGTTTGCCTCTGACCTGTCATTTTGGCCAAGATAAGGCAACCATACACGATGGTGGGTGGGGGTGGATTTTAACCTCCACCCCACCCCCCCCCCCCCCCCCCCACCCCCGCAAGATTATGGAGTCAGGGTGGGTGGATGGAGTTATGGTACAGATCAGCCATGATCTCAATGAACGGCGGGCGGAACAGGCTAAAGGGGCTGAAAGGCCTCCTCCTCTTCTTGTTGTGGATGGGCCATAAATGTGGCCTTGTCAGTGTTACCCAAACTCGGTGAATAAATGTAAAAAAACACTCAGCCCTTCTCTCCACACTGGATGAAACAGTGCCTCGGTGACCCTCAGGTAATTCAATGCTTTTGCAGTTATCAGTACATAGCTAGCTGGAGAGAGGATGTTTATTAATGTCCTTCCAAATGAGTTTAGAAAACACAAGCAAATAAAAAGTTCTTACTAAGTGTACTCATGCTGTATTCCAATTGAAAGACAAAGGCAAATCTACGCGACAGTGTTGACATACAAAGCAAGTGCTGCCAGCGATTCTAAAATTAAACAGGGGTTGTATGGTCGGGGGTGTTGGTGGTTGGTGGTGTACTTGAACCACCTGGAACCTCATGAAATTATAAAACAATTATAATAATTCTGCTGTACACAACATCGCAATTATACAAATTATAAACCGCAATGGAAAATTGGAAAATCAGTAAGGACAGCCAGAAAGGTGGCACAGAGCACAGAGTGCTGAAAGGGAGGCTATTCAATTATCAAATAGTTCTGTTTTAAAGGAGAAAGGCAATATTGTGGTAAACAAGGAACAATAGGAAGGCCGTGACTCAAAAAGGCACATGTCTTGCACAGGACACCCTTGTTAGGAGGCCATCAGATAATTATAGCACTATCTCCTTTGGACACATCACTCCTACTATGAGGTTCTCTATGATAGTGTGACTGCAGTATTTCTCCTCTCTCAGACTATTGAACACTATTTCCTGATTATTTTCCATATATTATATGATATTTGTTACATTGTGGAATTTGTTATATACTCCATGGAATGATCAGCTTCTGAGTGCCTTCAGATTATCTTTCATAGCACAAGGTTTCTATCATTAAATTAACTATTTAAAGATCTGATCTGCTTCAATGACACAGCTGGCAAATGTATTGCCCAGACCTGTACTAAACCATACAGTCCAACACAGCCCAAGATATAATCCTTGGTCTGGGATGAGTTAGTTGATTTCAGCCATGGTGCTTGTCAGTGTGCTATGATTGGCCTCTCTTCTCTTTGGCCAAGCAAGGTGTGTCATGATTGGCCTTGTCTCTCTTGGGCCAAGCAAGGTGTGCTGTGATTGGCCTCTCTTCTCTTTGGCCAAGCAAGATGTGTCGTGATTGCCCTTGCTTCTCTTGGATCAAGCAAGGTGTTATGATTGGCCTTGTCTCTCTTGGGCCAAGCAAGGTGTGTTATGATTGGCCTTGTCTCTCTTGGGCCAAGCAAGGTGTGCTGTGATTGGCCTTGTCTCTCTTGGGCCAAGCAAGGTGTGTTATGATTGGCCTTGTCTCGCTTGGGCCAAGCAAGGTGTGATATGATTGGCCTTGTCTCTCTTGGGCCAAGCAAGGTGTGCTGTGAATGGCCTCTCTTCTCTTTGGCCAAGCAAGATCTGTAATGATTGGCCTCGCTTCTCTTCGATCAACCAAATTGTGTTATGATTGGCCTCCGCTCCCTTGCATCAAGCAAGGTGTGCTATGATTGGCCTCACTTCTCTTTGACCAAGCAAGATGTGTCATGATTGGCCTCACTTCTCCTTTGCCAAGCAAGGTGTGCTATGATTGGCCTCACTTCTCGTGGGTCCAGGTGTGTCTCAATCACTGTGCAGCAACTCTTGTTGGCGAGTGTTATATGTGGAAGTCAGTAGGTGGCACCGTCAGACATCTTACAAGTGAATCTTGTGGGAGATTTCCAACCACAGACAGTACCATTAAGAAACAATAAGAACTCCACATTATTCCCTCAAAAGTAAATGAGTAAAATTCCAGAATATTATTCCAACACAACACTCAACCCCGACCAGTTGTACAAATCAGCTCAACGCTGTTTTTGATATCTGATTCCCAGCAGTACAAAATCAGAAAACAAGATACTGTGTTAGCACATGGAATGCTTTTCCACAAATGAATGTTGAGACAGTGACTGTAACATCCTTTCAAGAAGTATATGAAAGGGAGAATGTAAAAGGAACGGATGGGGAAATGGGATTTGAGTAATCTGTTCTGGTTGAAGGGGCAGCAGTGGCATTGCATAGGCACCAGGGAATGCCAAGGGCCTCCTTCTCTGCCCTAATTTCTATTGTTCCATGATATTACACCATCAGGTACATAGCTGACAGTGACCAAACAGAAGGCGGCTGTAGTCTAACTAGAGGCTCCACCATAATTTGAACTCCTAAGGTCCACACATTTGGTTCCAGGTAAATTTCTCAAAACTTGTGCTGGTCATGTTGAGGTCTTCCTGCCAGTGGCCAACAGTAACTTGCCTGGCTGTCCGTACTCCTGCTATTCAGCCTTGGGAAGCATCACAGTCAGGCCCATGGACAAGCACGTACTCTTGCTAACTTACCTCTGGAAGCATCAAAAAGAGACCCTATCCTGTCCTCATCTGATAACCTCCCAACACTCTGCTGTCAACTCTCTTCACTCACATACGCATTTCTCTCTGATTGGAGTGGGAACCACAGTCAACTGTTTTTCTTAACTAGGTGCATCGAGACCAATTACAGTGGCCAAAGCTCAAGCATAGCTCCCTGGGTCTGAACCAGGGCAATAAGAAGGGTTAATGACCAAATTATATGTTTTAAGCAGCTGCCTCTCTGCTGTCAGTTCTGATTATTTGATTCTCTGGAAAAGGAGGTGGGAGGGGGGAGCAGGGTGGAAATTGAAGATTTTAAACAACATTGTGACCTCCCCAGAGGACTCAGTATCTCTAAAGTCCATTTGAAACACATTTCGCTGTGCTACATCCAGGAGCTCGAAGCAGCAGGCGGTATTGAGGCGCGCTGCGATGGCAGGTGCTTTCAAAGACGTGGTTATGGCAACAAAATAAATGATGGATAATTGCTTTTGTGACAACTTAGCAATTAAATTACACTCAGCCGAATAACATAATGACAATTTGTTATGCTCTAGCGGGCACTAACATACCAATCATAATTAAATGCAATGACTGAAATAGCAAGCAGCTCTATACAGCAACTATAACCCAATTCCCTCTTCGCCAAACATTATACGCACAGACTTGATTTTAATTTCTTCAGCATAATAGCATTATTTCACAGAGGAATTGGTTGTGAGGAACAGTTCAGGTTTTTCTTTGCTCAGTGTAAAGTGCATGTTATGGGAGCATTTGTAGTGAGAGTTATGAACCACTTGATACCACTCAATGTTCCAGCATTTCAGAAAGAAGAGTTTAAAATAACAAAAACAATGGATCTGGCCATCAAACTGGGCTTGTGTGCTGTGGGGCCCAACTTACTAGGGTGTCAGCCTTGGCTCGGTGGGTAATGCACTCATTCCAGAATCAAAACATTGTGCATTCAAGTCCCACTCCAGAGACTTCAGCACAAGATCCAGGCTAATGCTTCCCATGGAATGCTGAGGGAACGCTGCACTGTCGGAGGTGCTGTCATTCACTTGAGGCATCAACTGAGGCTTTGTCTGCCTTCTCACGTAAAAGAGAGTGAGCATAAAAGGTCTCACAGCATTATTCTGAAGATGAACAGGAGAATGCTCCCCAGTCTCCTGGCCAATATTTATTCCTCAACCAGCACCACTAAAAAAACAGGTTGTCTGGACATTACCTCATTGACATTTGTGGGAGCTTGCAGGTAAATTCAGATGTTTGAGAGTTTATTAAGAGTTGTATAAGGTTCTTGGTGAACTGGTGCAATCAGAATAAGTGCGTAATAAACTCTAGCAGCCTGCACAGACTAACAAGTAAAAGCAGCTGATTGCCACGAATTATATTTCAAGAGCGTCTGACTTGAGAAGCAATTTGCTTTTGGGGATGAGAGTTGATCAATGTCAGCATGTCTGATTTAAAAAAAATCTTTATTGTATACCAGTAGATCGCCCATCACTTTGCTTGTGGATAATTTGGGAGCTCGATGTTCAGCTGCCAATCTGGCCTGTTCCTTTAAGGCCACTGCCCAAACACACTCTGCAGCACTCCAGGTAATTTTAGATACTTGTACACCAGTGAGGTCAATCAGAAGTCAGTATATTCCAGGCTGCAGCTCCCAAGGATTGAGGGTGAAATGATTGGTTTTGTCCTTGTTAACACAATTGTAATCTCCATCTGTGATAAAGTATGAATTCATGAGTGTGAAAGATACAAGATGGGTGCAAGATTATAGATAGATAAGTTATAGGTATGTAGATAAGGTAGAGATAAGATACAGATAAAGCAATAAGATATGGATAGAGAGATAGATGAGATAAAGATGAGATATAGGTAAATAGATAAGATACAGGTCGGCGCAACATCGAGGGCCGAAGGGCCTGTACTGCGCTGTAATGTTCTAATTCTAATTCTAATTCTAATATAGATAAGATAGAGATAGAATATGGATGGAGGGTGAAGATACAGTTAAGATATAGATAGAGAAATACAGTAAAGATAGAGCTAAGTCACAGATAGGGAGATAAGATATGGTTAGAGAGATAGCTGGATAGACAGATAAGATAGAGAGATAAGATATAGATGGGGAGCTGAGATGCGGACAGGTAGATAGATAAGATATTGAATTAAGATATAGATAGTGAGATGGATGGACCTATTTCTTACAAATGGCTTCCTTCAACTTGGTGTATGAGGCCCAGAATGGAAAGAACTAGCTCAGTTGATAGATGCATTTTCTACTACGGTACTGAGACACTCAGATCAAGAACATCCCAGATCTATCCCGATCTTAACTTGGGAGGGGTGGGAGAGCTGTGACTAAAATTGGCCTCAGCATTCCAGACTAGAGAAGACAACATTAAGCCCATGTTTATATTTCTAATTGCTGTTGTTAGGATGTGTGTGTTTTAGAGAGGTATTTTAAAGAAGAGCAGGGGAGCAGTCTCCTAGGACAATATTTATCACTCAGCCAACATCACTAAAAGCAGATTATTTGGTCATTATTGCAATCCTGTTTGTAGGAGCTTACTGTGATTTGGCCTAACCATCAGCCTCAAGAAAACGAACATCATGGGACAGGACGTCAGAAATGCTCCATCCATCAATATTGGCGACCACGCTCTGGAAGTGGTTCAAGAGTTCACCTACCTAGGCTCAACTATCACCAGTAACCTGTCTCTAGATGCAGAAATCAACAAGCGCATGGGAAAGGCTTCCACTGCTATGTCCAGACTGGCCAAGAGAGTGTGGGAAAATGGCGCACTGACACAGAACACAAAAGTCCGAGTGTATCATGCCTGTGTCCTCAGTACCTTGCTCTATGGCAGCGAGGCCTGGACAACGTATGTCAGCCAAGAGCGACGTCTCAATTCATTCCATCTTCGCTAACTCCGGAGAATACTTGGCATCAGGTGGCAGGACCGTATCTCCAACACAGAAGTCCTCGAGGCGGCCAACATCCCCAGCTTATACACACTACTGAGTCAGCGGCGCTTGAGATGGCTTGGCCATGTGAGCCGCATGGAAGATGGCAGGATCCCCAGCTCGCCACTGGTATCAGACCCACCGGCCGTCCATGTCTCTGCTTTAAAGACGTCTGCAAACATGACATGAAGTCCTGTGACATTGATTACAAGTCGTGGGAGTCAGTTGCCAGCGTTCGCCAGAGCTGGCGGGCAGCCATAAAGGCGGGGCTAAAGTGTGGTGAGTCGAAGAGACTTAGCAGTTGGCAGGAAAAAAGACAGAAGTGCAAGGGGAGAGTCGACTGTGTAACAGCCCCAACAAACAATTTTTTCTGCAGCACCTATGGAAGAGCCTGTCACTCTAGAATTGGCCTTTATAGCCACTCCAGGCGTTGCTCCACACACCACTGACCACCTCCAGGCGCTTACCCATTGTCTCTCGAGATAAGGAGGCCAAAGAACTGTGAGGACGTGAAAGGCGGTATATAAATGCAAGACTTTCATTCCTTCATTGTCCATTTCCCAAGGCTAAACTCATCTAATTTGTGGTTGAGGGACATTCCAGTGCCTGGTGAACTGTGGGGATTCCTACTGATCACAGTCAGGTTGAGGAGTCAGCACCTCTCCATTGTGTTAGGTTGCAGCTCGTGAAACAAGCATGTCATTGACAAAGTCTCATGGGCAAAGATCACAACCACACTCCCAATTAGCAGGCAACCTGCATCACCCACTTCAGAAGGGAAGGTCAGGGAGGTGCATGAAGGGACGATTAATATTTTGCGTCTATTCAGAAAGCATTGAAACCCAGGTAGTTTCAAATGAATATTAATGTCAAATTTATATGCAGTTCTTCTCCTCTTTCACCACCACCCCACCCCCCCACTCCAAGGCACAGGCTGGGTCACTTCGAATCAATATTTTGAATTTAAACCTACTTATTGTGATGGTTTTAAAAAAAAAAGTTTAAAAGAAACAATTAGCACTAACATATTTGGAATCAATATTTTAAATAGACCTCCAAAAATGTTTAAATGAAAGTCATCTGGGGATGTAACCATTTATATTAAAAACAGATCTTGCGTCATGAAATATCTAAAGGCACTTTACAGGGCATATGGAGGGCAATGAGTGAGAAACCTGACAGAAGTTAGGGAAGTGTTGATGGGGAGGTCAGATGAGGTAGACCCTAGGAAGCTTCGGAAGGAGGGGAGGAAGACAGCAAGGTTAAAAGGCAGAGATGTGGCTGAGGATTTAAGCAGCAGTGGGACTAAGGTAACAGCATAGCGGGAGCACAGTGACTGAGGCTCTGCTACTGATGGCAGAGTGAGGGCAAGGGCATTCACAGCAAGCCTGAGTTAGAAGAGTGCAGGATCATAGGAAGTCATGGTAGAGGTAAAGTCAAGCAAATAAAAGTCAAGAAAACAATGCAGGCATCTGAAGATGAAGACGTAATTTTGTGAGGTCATTATGCCAGGAAGTATGGAGCCCGTAGAGATCAGCAAGTTGATAGGTGAGTGGGACATTATGTGCGAAAGGACTTATGAATGAGTTGGAGTTTAATTAGGGTGCAGCTGAGAAGGCCAGCAAGGAAATTTTCAAGACTGAGATTGATAGATTTTTGTTAGGAAAAGGCATCAAGGGATGTGGAGCAAAAGTGGGTAAATGGAGTTGAGGTCAACCATGATCTAACCGAATGGTGGATCAGGCTGAATGTCCTTCTCCTGTTCCTGTGTGCCTTAGATGTCAACTCTACCTTTTCTTCTAATGCCTTTGGAAAAACAAAATGTCAGTTTTTGACCAAACTAATTGTGTGGTGCAGCATATAACTTTATTCATGGCATACAAAATATTATTCCACGCTCCAGCCCAAGACACTTAAAAAAGGTTCTCGCTATCAGACCTCTAGCCCAAAGTCAATACCCATCCCCTGCCCAAGATGTCAGACAGATAGTCTGCTCCAGGCTTCCGCAATGGTACTTGCCATAAGAGGTTCAAGGAAGCAGCTCAAGATGGCTGATCGTCCAATTTCCCCTCCTCTGTAATAAGCTGTTAGCTTCTGCACGGTGTTTCCACCTGATGGCACAGCTGAAAGCAAGAGCTTATCATGTAGGCAATTGCAGGCACAAAACCCTGCATCCTACTGCTCTGTGTTCAACTCTAGTCTCGACATCTTCAATATCCTTTGACCCCGAGGTGTCACTCCAACTTGGTGTCATAGTGAATAGAGAAGATGCCCTTCCTGTCACTTACTGCTGAAGATTGAACGGGTTTTGATTCGTTCCTTCAAATCTGCTGTTGGCTGTGTATTTGTGTCTATTCCTCAGCCACCACTGTTGCTAGGCAGCACCATTAAACTCATGAGCATCAGATGGCACTCTTGAATGTTCCTGTCTTGGAGGGATAACACACAACCATCAGCAACCTTTTTTTTCCTTCTCGAGTTCTTGTGGGATGAATAGATCTGCTGTAATAATTTGACAGTTGATATGATTGTCAGAGAGAAGGAGATTGAAGCAATTAATGAAGGCGGCTGGGAGTCTACAGTAATATACACTACACTCAATCTTTCTGCGCATACCCTTGAGAAAGAGAAAAAGCACTGGTGAATATCATTGACATTCCTCATAGGATCTGTGGGGCAGCTTTATTTCTGTCAGTCTGTGAAAGCCAATGAGCATCTGAGTCAGAATCAACAGTAGAAGGTGCCAGAACACAAGATGGAGCAATTCCTCCATCACTTTCTTTCAGCACCATGTCAGTTACCAATTTTTTTTTAAAAAAACAAATTCTTCTTTGATTCTCCACCCCAGGGTCTAAAGAGCAAGATGATAACTTGTCATCGGGTCTATGCCTGTCATTCATAAGAACATAAGAAATAGGAGCAGGAGTAGACCTTTTGTCCCTTCGAGCCTGCTCTGCCATTCAACAACATGAAGGCTGATCTTCTACCTCAACCCCACTTTCTTGCCCAATGCCCATATCCCTTAATTCTCTTAGTGCCCAAAAATCTATTGATCTCTGTCTTGAATATACTCAATGACTAAGCATCCATAGCTTTCTGGGGTAGAAAATTCCAGATTCACAACCCTTTGAGAAATGTCACCTCCTCTCAGTCCTAAATGGCACTCCCCTTATCCAAGATTGTGTCCCTGTGTTCTACATTCCCCGGCCAGGGGAAACATTTTCTTAGCATCTATCCTGTCAGGCCCCTTAAGAATTTTAAGCGTTTCAGTAATGGAGAAGTACTTGGCTTCTGGGTGTCCCTACAATTCACAGAGTGGTGGAGATCGGGCAACCTCCATGAGGGATTGGAAAGGCATGCCTGCATCCGACCTGTTCAGTGCTACAACCAGGGTCAATGACAAAGCTTGGGGGGACACCAAAAAAATTTCCATTTGGTCTTTTGATGAGATTTTGGGGGAGTGAAAAAGTAAAAGATAATAGCAGAGGAACAAACAGAATAAAATAAGGGGCAACCAAAAGAAAGCATTGCTCACATCAGTGCATACACTGGTAGTACTGGTTTAAATTGACAGCAGATTTCCTTCAGACAAATTAAGGACGATTCTTGTTAATGAGGAGGGAGAATTCCTGTAAATATAAAGTGTTTATCTCCTTATACTCTTGAAGTGTTGGTGTTTTAAATAGAGTCGCACCTGTTTATAGAGTCATTTGTGGAAAGACTCAGCTGTGAAGACTGACAAATTGACATTTCTCAGAAGTGGGCACTCTGCTGCCAGGTGGGCAGATTCC
Organism: Heterodontus francisci; assembly: GCF_036365525.1. Classification (NCBI taxonomy): domain Eukaryota; kingdom Metazoa; phylum Chordata; class Chondrichthyes; order Heterodontiformes; family Heterodontidae; genus Heterodontus; species Heterodontus francisci. The sequence continues at coordinate 52,077,600 of NC_090400.1, forward strand.
CATAGAATACTTTGCCAGGCACCATACAATCAGCAGGTTTGCAGTCTACCTCCTACAGCTTCTCACTGCTGGTTAGTGAGCTCACAGCAGAAGTCACTGAAGTTGGTTCGGCCTCTGATTTTTTTTGTACCCCTTTCCCCTCAACTGAGTAACAGGCACAATCAAAGGTGAAAGGAGAACAGAAGAGTGCGTGGCTTATCTTCATAAGTACTTCCCCTTCCAATCCTTAAAGAATGGGTTATGCTTTAAATGGTCTCACTGGCTAGATGCATCATGGGCTGTGGGCTGAGCCACAGGAAGAACAGGAAAGTTGAACACTGGTTTGGCCTCAAATGGAAAATTGCGCCCAATTCTGGGCACTACACTTTAGGAAGGATGCAAGGCTTTAGAGTGGGTGCAGAAAATATTTATGATAATAGTTCCAGGGATTTTAGTTATGACGACTGACTGGAGAAGATAAGATTGAGAGGAGATTCGATAGGGGTGTTCAAAATCATAAGGGGTCTGGACAGAGGAGATCGAGAGAAACTTTTCCCATTGGCGGAAGGGTTGAGAACCAGAGGACATTGATTTAAGGTATTAGCAAAAGAACCAAAGGCTACATGAGAAAACATTATTTTACGCAGCGAATGGTTAGGATCTGGAATGCACTGCCTGAGAGTGTGGTGGAAGCAGATTCAATTGTGGCTTTCAAAAGGGAATTGGATAAGAACCTGATGATTACAAAAATTGTGCAGGATTCAGGGAAAGGTGGTGGAGGTGGGGGGGGGGGGGGAGGTGGTGGGGATGGGATTGGCTGAATTGCTCTTGCAGAGAGCTGGCAAGGACTCGATGGGCCGAATGGTTTCTTTCTGTGCTGTAATCAATCTATGATTATAACCAATGTTCTGTGCCAACTTATCTGATCTCCATCAGGTGTGGCATTATAAGTGGCCTCAAGCACCCTAGGGTGCATGCAAAGAATGGCCACTTGGGAACAGTTCCATTTGATTTAGCTGAGGAACCATTTGCAATGCTATTGGGAAAGAGCAAGGAGATTGGGACTAACATCAAAGAGTCAGCACATGTGCAACGGGCTGAATGGCCTCCTTATGTCCTGGATGATTCTAACCAACATTCAGAGGAGGAAACAAGGAAAACAACAGGAAAATAATGGCAACAATATTTCATATGTTTCCTGGTATCCATATAAAAACCCAAGGTGGAAAAATTAATCATTTCCATATCTCACAGGCAATTTCTTCCTGCTTGCTGGTTACGACCATTTTGTGACCCATTAGCATGGGATTTGTGCTTGTATACTAGGCTACATTTCACCTCAGCACTGAGGGAATGCTGTAATGTCGGAGGTGTCAGCTTCAGAGGAGACACTATACCGAGATCCCAGTTGCCTGCCCAGGTGGCTGTCAAAGATCCCATTGCACTATTCGAAAAAAAGAGCAGGGAAGTTCTCCGAGTGTCCTGGTCATTATTTGTCCCTTAACCTTCTTTGGCCTCCTTATCTCAAGAGACAATGGGTAAGCGCCTGGAGGTGGTCAGTGGTGTGTGGAGCAGCGCCTGGAGTGGCTATAAAGGCCAATTCTAGAGTGACAGGCTCTTACACAGGTGCTGCAGAAAAATTTGTTTGTCGGGGCTGTTATACAGCTGGCTCTCCCCTTACGCTTCTGTCTTTTTTCCTGCCAACTGCTGTCTCTTCAACTCGCCACACTTTAGCCCCGCCTTTATGGCTGCCCGCCAGCTCTGGAGAACGCTGGCAACTGACTCCCACGACTTGTGATCAATGTCACAGGATTTCATGTCGCGTTTGCAGACGTCTTTAAAGCGGAGACATGGACGGCCGGTGGGTCTGATACCAGTGGCGAGCTCGCTGTACAATGTGTCTTTGGGGATCCTGCTATCTTCCATGCAGCTCACATGGCCAAGCCATCTCAAGCGCCGCTGACTCAGTAGTGTGTATAAGCTGGGGATGTTGGCCGCCTCGAGGACTTCTGTGTTGGAGATACGGTCCTGCCACCTGATGCCAAGTATTCTCCGGAGTTAGCGAAGATGGAATGAATTGAGACGTTGCTCTTGGCTGACATACGTTGTCCAGGCCTCACTGCCATAGAGCAAGGTACTGAGGACACAGGCTTGATACACTCGGACTTTTGTGTTCCGTGTCAGTGCGCCATTTTCCCACACTCTCATTTGTCCCTTAACCATCGCCAACAATATAGGTTAATGGGTCATTTATCATATTGCTGCCTGTGGGACCTTGTTCTGGTGTAAATTGGCTGCCGTTTCATTGGCTGTGAAACATATGATTATACATGCAAATTCTCCTTCCTTTCATTATATCACTGAACTAAATTAAATGGGTTCTGATGAAATGTCATTGATCTGAAATATGCACTGCTTCTCTTTCTGAAGATGCTGCCTGCTCTACTGAGTGTTTCCAGCATTTTCTGTTTTTATCTCATTTTTCCAGCCTCTGCAATTTTTTTTGTTTAACAACTTATATTTATATAGTGTCTTTAACACAATAAAACATCCCGAGGTGTTTCACAGGAGAGTTATAAAGCAAAATTAGACACCGAGCCACATAAGGAGATATTAGGACAGGTGACCAAAAGCTTGGTTAAAGAGTTACGTTTTAAGAGCATCTTAAAGGAGGAAAGAGAGGTAGCGAGCTGGAGAGGTTTAGGGAGGGAATTCCAGAGCTTAGGCCCAGGCAGTTGAAGGCATGGCTGTCAATGGTAGAGCGATTAAAATCGGGGATGCTCAAGAGGCCAAAATTGGTAGGAGTTTCTGGGCTGAATTTAGTGCCCTCAGGCCCAAAATTTGGGTGGGGGGGGAGGCTGGGGGGGTGAGAGCACCCCATCTTTGGCGGTCAGCGAGACCTGGAGCCGCATCTTGTCCCTATTAACACAATCAGAGGGCCGGCAGCTCAGCAGCGCCATCGGGAGTGGTGACCACTGATGGGGCTGCAGCTGGAGGAACACAAGAACCCAAGAAAGGGGAGCAGGAGTAGACAATATGGCCAATCAGGCCTTCTCCGCCATTCAATATAATCATGGCTGATCTTAGGCTTGAACTCCACTTTCCTGTCTGCTCGCCATACCCCTTGATTCCCTTAGAGACCAAAAATCTATCTCAGTCTTAAATATATTCAACGATGGAGCATCCACAACCCTCTGGGGTAAAGAATTCCAAAGAGTCACAACCCTTTGAGTGAAGTGATTTCTCCTCATCTCAGTCCTAAATGATCGGCCCCTTATCCTGAGACTGTGTCCCCATGTTTTAGATCCTCTGACCAGCGGAAACAATTTCTCAGCGTCTACACTATCCAGCCCCTTCAGAATCCTGTATGTTTCAATGAGATCGCCTCATTCTTCTAAACTCCAGAGAATACAGGCCCAATTTACTTAGCCTCTTTCTTTTCTTTCTTTCTTTTGGGCCTCCTTATCTCGAGAGACAATGGATACGCGCCTGGAGGTGGTCAGTGGTTTGTGAAGCAGCGCCTGGAGTGGCTATAAAGGCCAATTCTGGAGTGACAGGCTCTTCCACAGGTGCTGCAGAGAAATTTGTTTGTTGGGGCTGTTGCACAGTTGGCTCTCCCCTTGCGCCTCTGTCTTTTTTCCTGCCAACTACTAAGTCTCTTCGACTCGCCACAATTTAGCCCTGTCTTTATGGCTGCCCGCCAGCTCTGGCGAATGGTATAACCCCTCATCCCAGGGACCAATTTAGTAAACCTTTGCTTTTCTGCCTCCAATGAAAGTATATCCTTTCTTAAATGCGGAGACCAAAACTGCACACAGTACTCCAGATGTGGTCTCACCAAAACCCTGTACAATTGTAGCAAGACTCCTTCATTCCTGTACTTCAGTCCTCTTGCAATAAAGGCGAACATGCCTTCCTAATTGCTTGCTGTACCTGCATACTAACTTTCTGTGTTCCTTGTACAAGCAACCTGGTACTGGATTTATGAATGGGATATCATCTTTGACGAACCTGTTTGAGTTTTTTGAGGATGTTACTAACAAAATTGAAAGAGAGGAGTCAGTGGACGTGGTATACTTGGATTTTCAGAAGGCTTTTGATAAAGTCCCCCACAGGAGGTTGGTTAGCAAAATTAAAGCACATAGGATAGGAGGTAATATACTGGCATGGATTAAAGATTGGTTAACAGGTAGAAAGCAGAGAGTAGTAATAAACGGGTCATTCTCACGTTGGCAGGCTGTGACTAGTGGGGTACTGCAGGGATCAGTGCTTGGGCCCCAGCTGTTCATAATATATATCAATGATTTGGATGTAGGGACCAAATGTAGTATTTCCAAGTTCGCGGATGACACAAACCTAAGCGTGAATGTGTGTTGTGAGGAAGATGTGTTGTGAGGGGATTTGGACAGACTTAGTGAGTGGGCAAAAACATGGCAGATGGAATATAATGTGGAAAAATGTGGTAGGAGGAACTGACGTGCAGAGTATTTCTTAAATGGTAAGAGATCAGAAAGTGTAGATGGACAAAGGGACCTGGGTGTCCTTGTCAATAAGTCACTGAAAGCTAACATACAGGTGCAGCAAGCAATTAGGAAGGCTAATGGTATGTTAGCCTTTGTCGCAAGAGGATTTGAGTACAGGAGTAGTGAAGTCTTGCTTCAATTGTATACAACCTTAGTTAGACAGCACTTGGAGTATTGTGTGGTCCCCTTACCTTAGGAAGGATATTATTGCCACAGAGGGAGTGCAACAAAAGTTCACCAGACTTGTTCCCGGGAAAGCGGGACTGTCCTATGAAAAGAGATTGGGGAACTGGACCTGTATTCTCTGGAGTTTCGAAGAATGAGAGGTGATCTCATTGAAATCTACAAAATACTTAAAGGGATAAATAGGGTAGATGTAGTTAAAATGTTTCCCCTGGTTGGGGAGTCTAGAACCAGGGGACACAATTTCAAAATAAGGGAGAAGCCACTTAGGACAGAGATGAAGAGAAATTTCTTTACTCAGAGGATTGTGAATCTTTGGAATTCTCTACCCCAGAGGGCTGTGGAAACTCAGTCATTGAGTATATTGAAAGCAGAGAATGACAAATTTCTAAATACAAATGACATAAGGGGATATGAGGATAGTGTGGGAAAAAAGCATTGAAATGGATGAACAGCCATGATCATATTGAATGGCGGGCCAGGCTTGATGGGCTGAATGGCCTACTCCTGCTCCTATGTTCCTAAGCATCCCAAGTCTCTTTGAACATCAACACTTACAAGTTTCACACCTTTCAAAAAATATTCAGCTTTTCTATTCTTACAACCAAAGTGTATAACTTCACACTTCCCTACATTCTACTCCATCAGCCACCTTGTTGCCCACTCACTTAACCTGTCTATATCTCTTTGCAGCCTCTCTGTGTCCTCCCCACAGCTTTCCTGTCCACCTACCTTTGTATCATCAGCAAAGTTAGATACATTACTCTCTGTCTCTTCATCTAAATCATTAATATAGATTGTAAATAGCTGAGGCCCCAGCACTAATCCTTGTGGCACTCCACTATTCACTGCCTGCCAACTTGAAAATGCCCCATTTGTGCCCACTCTTTGCTTCCTGTCCCTTGACCAATTCTCTAAACTCCATGAGCCCTTATCTTGCCTTAACCTTAACCTTTTGTGTGACACCTTATCGAATGCCTTCTGGAAATCCAGGTATACTACATCTACTGGGTCCCCTTTATCTACCCTAATAGTTACATCCTCAAAAAAACTCTTAATAAATTTGTCAAACAGGATTTCTCTGTAGTAAACCTATGTTGACTTGTTCTAATCATACTGTGCTTTTCTAAGTGCTTTGTTAAGACTTTATTAATAATAGATTCCAGCATTTTCCCAATGACTGATGCTAGGCTAACTGGCCTGTAGTTTCCTGTTTTCTCTGTCCCTCCTTTCTTGAAAAGCGGTTAACGGGAAGTCTCACTTCCCTCTCAGGTCCTGACCCTGTACTGAGTATCAATGATATGAAACAAACTTTGAATACAATTTCCACTTTATGTGGAAAACCTTTATTAATCCACTAAGCAACAGCATATACTTACAACACCAATTGTTTAATTACACCTGCATACAGGAGCTCATTCCCGGGTGCTCAGATCCGCTGAACGATATCTTCCGCACAACTTCCTGTGATTGACCAAGTCACACTTCCCAGCTGCAGCAACAATGTCCTTGTGGGCTGTGGCTTTACACCCCTTTCTGACCCTGGTCCCTCGACATATAAGGTAATGTCTCGAATTGGCTTTTCTGATTGGGTTTCAATGCCTCATCAATCTCACCATGGCTATGCAGCTCCACCTGCATGTGGTCATATCCTGCTCTCAGTGAGGGGGGTGTGGTTCTTAGGTGCATACCAGCAAAGCATGAGATATCTGTATCTTGATAAGGCAAGAAGGAAACCATTCACACATATTCCAAGAGGGAATTGCCCATTAGACTTGTGCCTAATGTTATAATAACCTGAGACTACCACCTTAGTGGCATGTCTTGACTTGTCTGTGTGTGTGTGTGGGGGGTGGGGGGGGGGGTTCCTTGTTCAGTTACACTGTCTTTATATTTAAAAAAATCAATATGAGCCCCAGTGATGATGTCTTTGGTCAGAATTCTTCTCCCTTCAGTCTGATGTCCTCCACACTCCATGTTCTTACCACCCAGTGAGCCCCCACACGCTGGTCCACACCACAACTGGTTACATTTTACTTACAAACAGAAATGCAAGAAATAATGTCTTGATATGCCGCTCTGCTAATGGAACTATATTTGGCTGGCGCAGTGCATTACAGAGTTCCATCTTTTACCCCTTATCCAATCATCCAAATCACAAGATAATTGTAATTGTGGAAAGCCAATTGGCCCACCGTAACTTAACTTATCCATCTCGATAAATCCTCCAGTCCCTGGCCTCAGGGCATCCAATAGTTTCTTAAATGATTCCAGGATTTTTACTTCCACTATTCTATGTGGGAGTCTGTTCCGAGGGATCGGTACTAAATTTAGCTGTTGCTAGTTTTAAGCTGTGTCCCCTTGCCCCATTGTTAAGTTAATTTTCCTGATGTACCTTTTTGACATTCCCTCGACTATCTTGTATACCTCCCTTAAGATCACTGCTTAAACGCCTTCAGCTGAGGCTGAAAAGCCCAAATCCATCCCAAACCCACGAGCTAAAGCTTCCCGCGGGTCTTGATTCACGTGGGGAAGTTTCCAGGCGAAATGTTACTAAACTGATAGTGCTTCCTTCGGTAGTTGAGCATCAACAGAGTAAATCATAAGATTACAGCTCCTGCCTTCATTGTACTGTTAACGCAGCACCATAATCAAAACTTAAAAAAAACAAACTCAGCATGGTGCTGAAAATCAAAGCCAGGAGATGCTGGCTTTACACAGCAAGTCTTGTCAGGTTGTAGGCCCTTCACTTCTACTCCTGTAATGCTAACATGTCCCTTTTTCTCAGCCACTCTTACATCCAGCTCGATCTATATTTATATCAGATCAGATCAGATCAGCCATGATCTTATTGAATGGTGGAGCAGGCTCAAGGGGCCGAATTCGTATTCTGCTCCGAATTAGTATGTTTGTATGTTCATAACAGAAATACAAGAGATACCAACTTCCAATCTGATTGGACCGTTCCCGAATCTAAGGTATTTTGGAAAATCATTGCTAGCACATCCTTTATCTCTGCAGCTATCTCTTTTAGAACCCCAGGGTGTAGGCCATCAGGTCCCGGGGATTTGTCAGATTTTAGTTCCTTAAGTTTCTCCAATACTTTTTCTCTGCTGATATTAACTTCCTCATTCTTTTTAGCCCCTAAGTTACTGTCTATTTCTGGTATGAAATGTGTGTCTTCTACTGTGAAGATTTGCTAGTGCTGTTGGGGAGGGTTTAAACTAAATTGCCAGGGGGCTGGGAAACTGAGAGGGAGCTCAGATTGGAGGGAAGCAAAACTGGTAACTAGTCAGGGATGTGGGAACCAGAAGCAAGTATTAGAGAGGAATACCAAGGTGCACAGAATACTGGGGGAGATAGATAGCACAAGAGTAGGGAATAGTTCATTATTAGGTGGGGTCAGAGTAAGGGAGAAAGTAAGTCTGAATCAGGGTTAATGTGCATGTATGTCAATGTATGGAGTGTGGTTAATAAGACTGGTGAGGTACAGGTACAGATTTCCTTGTGGAAATATGATGTTGTGGCTCTAACAGAGACCTGGCTCAAAGAATGGCAGGACTGGGTGTTAAATATTCCTGGATACAAGGTGTTCAGGAAGGATAGGAAAGGCAAAATAGGGGGAGAGGTGGCAGTATTGATTAAGGAGAGCATTGCAGTGCTGGAGAAAAAGGATGTCCCAGAGGGATCAAGGACAGAATCAATTTGGCTAGAGCGAAGGAACAGAAAAGGTGCAGTTACATTGCTTAGTGTTGTCTATAAGCCACCAGCTAGTGGGAAAGATGTGGAGGAACAAATTTGTAAGGAAATTACAGAGAGGTGCAAAAATTATAGGGTAGCTTTAATGGGGAACTTTAACTATCCAAACATAGACTGGGATAATAGTAGTGTAAAGGGCAGTGAAGGGCAAAAGTTCCCAGAGTGTGTTCGGGAAAAATTTTTACAACAGTATGTTGCTAGTCCAACAAGAAAGGAGGCACCTGCTAGACCTGGTTCTTGGGAATGAGGTGGGCCAAGTGGATCAAGTATCAGTAGGAGAGCATTTAGGGGATAGTGATCATTGTATCATAAGGTTTAAGCTGACTATGGAAAAGGACAAGGGGCAATCCAGGGCAAGAATAATTAACTGGGGGAAGGCCAACTTCAATGGGATAAGAATGGAGCTGGGGTGAATAAACTGGAGTCAAAAGCTGGCAGGAAAACCGGTAGATGAACAATGGGCTACCTTCAAAGAAGAGATAGTCCGGGCACAGTCAGGGTATGTTTCCTCGAAGGGGAAAAGTAGAGCAAACAAATCCAGAGCTCCTTGGATGACAAAAGAGGTAGAGATTAAGATAAAGAAGAAAAAGTGTGCTTATGACAGATGCCAGGGAGAAAATTCTATTGAGAACCAGGCTGAATATAGAAGGTCTGGAGGGGAAATAAAAAGCAAATAAGAGAAGCAAAAAGAGAGCACGAGAAGAGACTGTCAGCTAGCATTAAAGGAAATCCCAAAGTTTTCTATATGCATATAAATAGTAAAAGGGTGGTAAAAGGAG